>NW_027556098.1:9485906-10085906 GCF_003287225.1 Phascolarctos cinereus
CAGGGCCTTAGGGAGATATGACAATGGAGGGCTAGGCTAGGTTATGGGTAACTGATTGGGTGTAGCCACAATGAAAGGCTTGTTGATGGATTATAGCCTCAGGCGAATGCCAGAGATTTAGTCAGGTGGGAAAGTCCAGGGTTTTTCCTTTTTTGGGGTCTAGATCCCATCCTCATCACTTTTACATGATATCTTTCCTGGCTGAAAGTAGGCTTGGGTCAAATTCTTTCAGACAGGACCTGCTGGTTGTGACTTTGGGATCCCTGCACCCCTAAACCTCAACAAAAGGAGATGTTTTTATATGGAAAGACTGGAATTCTGTGAGTCAGAGATGAGGATTGGGTGTGTTCCAGGGCAGGGGCAGTCAGTGAAAAGGCCTGGGGTTCAGAGATGGAGTGCAGTGGGTCAAGGTACAAAGAGAAGGTCAGTTTAGATCACAGAGTACATAAGGAGGAGTAATGTCCAATGAGTCTGAAAAGATTGGCTGGGGCTTGGTGGTGAAGAGTTCTAAAAGCTAAACAGAAGAGCTTGTAGTTTATCCTATAGGCAACAGGGAGTTTATTGAGTAGGACAGTGATTAAGGAAATCAAGGGTAGCTGTGGGGAGGATAGATTTAAGTGATGAGAGACTTGGGGCAGGAAGTTGTTGAAATAATTTAGGAGAGAAGGACTGGAACCCAAGTGGCAATTGTATGAGTAGAGGAGGGTTCACAGTGGAACTGCAGAAAACTTTGAAGACTTTCAGAACTCAAATCAATAGTGATTGATCACAACTTCAGAATATGGGAGATGAAACATACCTCCTGACTCTTGGCAGAGAAGTGATGCATAGACCAAGATACATAGTGAGACATTTTCAGACACTGTTAATTTATTTTACTTAACTATCCTTATTTGTTACAAAGTTACGTGTAACAAAAGTTTGCTGCTTCATATACAATCTCTCTTTTTTTTAACTCTTTGCATATTATAATGTTTGTGTTTAATTATTAAGTTCATAATAAAAAAGAATATTTAAAAAGAAGACATAACACGTTGGGAAATTGGGGGTTTGCCTGTAATTTTGTGTAAAATTGCATTGTGTAAATTTATATTATGTAAAAATTCCTATTTTTATGTATATTATCTATTTCATAAGTTTATATTGTATAAAGTTGCACTGTATAAACTATATTGCTTGTAACATAAACTTAGTTAACATGTTTATTTTTATTTTAATAAAATATCTATGAGAAATTTTTGTCCAGACCTATAATTGTTATTGGTATAGGAAATTCTTGTTGAGATAACTAACAATGCAGAACAGTTATTCATCAATAACTGCTATGCATCTTACAATCTTAAAGAGATATGTGTGACATTGAGAGTTTAAATGATTTACCCAGAGTCACATAGTTCTATGTTTCACAGGTAGGATGTCAACTTGGACCAGGACCTAACCCTCCAATGCCAGTTCTCTATTTACTAGACCACACTGCCTCTCATCTGAGAGCTATGCTACAATATATTAGATAAGTAAGCTCCTTGTGAGTAAGGATCATTTATTTCATTCATTGTATTTGTATACCAAATGCCTCACACAGTGCCTGGCATGTAAGCAAGTGCTTAAAAATGTGTGTTGATTAAATATGTTATAAATATAGTTCTACTAACTATCATATGTTAGGAAAACCATTGATAAGCTGGAGTGTGACCAGTCGAAGAAAGACCAGAATGCCTGTGGAGAAATAGGAATGAATTCTGTGATAACAGAATGACAGAATCAGTGAGTTAGAAAGACATTAGAAATGATCAAATCCAATTCTGAAAGTGACCAAGACTCCTCTCTGCAATGTTAGACAAGTAGCCATCTAGTCTTTTCTTGAAGATCTTTAATGAGCAGAAGCTCACTGACTCATTGGGTAGCCTTATGGATTCCTTCAGATGGCATGGTCTTGAGCCCTTGATGTTCTTAATAATCCCCTTAATAAAAGGATTTGTTCTGTGAAGTTTGGATTCAGTCAAAGGGTCACACTCGAGGACCTAGAGGGCCATATGTGGCCTTGAGGCCGTAGGTTCACCACCCCTCTGTAACCACACAGAGCATCATTTCCTGAATGCTTTCCAGCACTTGAGAACAAATTAAAGAAACTGAGGATGTTTAACAAAGAAAGAGAAAATTTAGTAGGAACACTCAGTTTTCAAATATTTGAAGAATTCTCATGCATTAGTATAGATCTTAGCAGATAGTAGGCACAATAAATAAATGCTTGTTGCATGATTGATTGATGGGGAATACGGACTTATTTTATGCTTCAATGCCCCAGATAACTGAACAAGGGCCAACTGGAGGAAGTTACAGGGGTTTTTTTCCATTCAGTTTTTCCTAAAGAAAGAGGTGCATTAAAGCTGTTTTCAAACTTTAACTTGTCATATCTACATATGAAAGGGCCAGGAATTCTCTTAGCCTATGAGAAGAAACCTCATCCTAGGGCTTATCTTTTATATAGGCCTTTTCTGTCTTACTCATCTACATAGAAGAACAAACATTTGGGTAACCCCAAATCCTGGAGCTATTCTGTAGTTATTGAACAAATTACATTGCCTGGCTTATAGCTTCACACTCAGGAATGGAAATTCAGCACCATTTGCTAGCTAGAGTGAGGTCTCTGGTGGACAGACTCAAGCCACCAAATCTGGGAAAGGAGTCCAAAGAAAAGAATAAGTTGAAAGCATTAAGTAGCTGACAGGACTCTGCTCTTTCTTGTAAAAAAAATTAAAAAGGGGGGGGAGCAGCTAGGTGGCGCAGTGATAGAGCTCCAGCCTTGCAGTCAGGAGGACCCGAGTTCAAATGTGGCCTCAGACACTTGACATTTACTAGCTGTGTGACCCTGGGCAAGTCACTTAACCCCAATTGCCTCACCAAAAAAACCAAAAAAAAAAAGTGGCTATGTGGTATAATGGATAGAACCCATTGCCTGTCAGGAAGTCAGGAAGATCTGAGCTCAGATCCAGCACATTAGCTGTATGATCTTGGGCAAATCACAAAACTTTTGTCTGTTTCAGTTTCCTCAACTATAAAATGGGGATAATAACGCCTATCTACTACAGTTGTTATGAGGAAGAAATAATGTTGATAAATCACTTAGCACAGTACCTAGAAAATAGTAGGTGCTTCATAAACACTATCTATTCTTAAAAAGCTTGCCACAGGGAGATGAGCTTCTGGTAGGATGAGATGAAGCCTCAGCAGTCAAAATTCTGAGGAAGAAAGGCAGGAGAGGTATAGTTTCTGGAAGATGGTTTTCACCTTTTTTAAAGAAAAAGAAAAAATAGGGACAGGTAGGTGGTGCAATGGATAGAGCACTGGCCCTGAAGTCAGGAGGACCCGAGTTCCAATACGGCCTCAGACCAAACACTTGACACTAGCTGTGTGACCCTGGGCAAGTCACTTAACCCCAATTGCCTAAAAAATGAAATAAAACAAAAAACAAAACTACATGCTTTATTTAAGCTAAAAGAACATGGCAGCACCTGCTCTTCTCTTGAAGAGCTAGCCAAGAATGTCAGCTGTGCCAGAAGCTAGAGGCTCCACGCAAGCAAAATCCAACAGAACAGTCTGGCAGAGGAAATGACAAGTTCAGCAGAAGTGTCAGGTGGTCACCACAAGACCAGCTGGGAATATATTACAGCAGCGAATCCTTTCACATATGGCTTAGATTAGATGGCTCTCCAATTCTGTGACTGTGATTCTATGAAGCAGGCCTGGAGGAAACAGGAGTTGCCCCTTCCATACATATACCTTTGCCACATGTGTTCCCTATACACGTTCAGAGGCCATAAAAGTTACTCTACATATTCCCTTTTCCCACTGAGGCTAAGCATTTGTGGTAGATTGTGGTAGGTTTTTAAGAGAAGTGGTTTAATGCTACTTTTCTTATTTTGCTATTTTTCATTGTCTCTTTGCCTTGAACTAATCATGTCCTTTGGCTGACTGTCCCATAAACAGTATCAGTGAAAGTTCATGGATTATGGTTTTGGGAGAGCAGACCCATGAAGTTCCCTGTGAACTCATCCTGTTCCCTGTGAACCCATCCTATATATATATATGGTTGTATAAAATTATAATTTCAGAGCTAGAAGGGAACTTAGAAGTCGCCTTAAAAAAATACATATTTGTTTAACTGTTTGAGGTTGGATAATGGAACCCATGATTATGTCTGTTAGCCTAGAATAATCCCTGTTTTCTCAACTTTCCTTTTAACATCCTCAATGAGTTTTAAATGCTGCAGAAAACCTGTTGAGCACTAAAATAATTAGAAGTACCTGAATTTCTTTGTACTTCTGTAACTTATGCTGCCTGCACCTGTGACATATCAAATTAGCACAAGTACAGAGTATATTATTTCCATAACAACCTGTATTCACAATCATATAACAACCTGTATTCACAATCACATAATCATTCTGTGTCTATCTGAGATTTAGGAACATAATACAGATTTTAGCTATATTAGAAAAGTATTACTATCAGCATGCAGAAGAAAGTTCACTAGGGAATATTGGGTTTTCATTTGAAATTGTAAAATTGTACAGCATTTGGGATATTGTTTTTTAAAAACATTTTGTTTTCAAAATCATGGTAAGCTAGCTACTAGTTTCCAAACATCCAAGTCTGTAAGATTTGAAACAAAAACCAATGAAAACATTAGCCGAAGTTTGCAGTAGGAATAAATAACATGTCAAACTCTGAATGTCTGGTCCACCTGAGATTTATCTTATATGCTATTCTTAAGAGTCTGACTGATTTTCCAAATTTGGCCTTAATCTATGTCACATCAGAGTTTGCTATTATGTTGTAAATAAATAAAATTTCTTCTATGAATTTTGTCTTGTGAATTATTATTGACCTCTGACTGGGAAGTAACACTCACATGAACTGTAGATTTTGCTGCTAACCCCATTCGGAAAATTGCTTGTGCCCTTTTAAATATTCACATTCCAGTTACTGACTCATGTAAACAAATAGCAATCTTTGGATTTATCTGATTGAAAAAGATGGTTTAGTTCCCACAATTAATAAAGATCAAATCATCTACAAAGCTTAAAAAGAATAGGTTCAAAGTAAATTTTTTTTTGTTTTAACTGATAAAAGATATTGGGCCACATTAAGCTATATATCAGCAGATTTCACATCTTCCACGAAGCCTGAATAACAGGATGGTGGGTTGGGTTTCGTTTTTGTTTGTTTGTTTGTTTGCTTGTTTGTTTTCTGTTCTGAAAAGTTAATATTCTAAAAGTACCATCTTGACACAAATTTAACTTCTTATACATTGTTGTAAAAACATGTTGTCACCTGGAGATTGTAGATGAAGTGAAATGATTAAAAGAACATTTCACAACTGAATTAAATTCCCAGGCATAAGAAATGTCCAAAACAATCTACAATTTCTAAGCTGAGACTTCAGTAGCCATTTTTGGAACCATTGACTTCAATTGAATATTACAGCACACTGGGCACATAGTTATCCATGTGGGTAATGGGTATCCATTATCTCCCAAAATAGCTCCTTTCTTAGTATAGCTCCAATTGTTAAGTGTTTACTTAAATTAATCTTAATTTTTTCTCTTTGCAACTTCTACCCCTTTATCTCTCTTAATACAGCCTTCTGATTGATTCAAAAAGGAATAGGGTTAATCCTTTTCCAGAGAACATTCTTTCTAGAACTTGAAGATAATTATCATGTACTCCCCAAGTGTTCTCTTCTTCAAGTTAAACATTCCTAGTTCCTCCAGTCTTCATGTGCCATTGACTCAAGGCCCTACACTAAGTCAATTGTTCTCCTTTTAAAGTTCTCCAGCTCATTAACATCCTTCTTTAAAAATGATTACCTGTAAATAAAATATTCCAAATGCAGTCTAACTGGGCAGCATACAATAGGAATGTCAACTCTTTATTCCTGGGGACTATGTCTCTCTTAATGCAGCCCAAAATCACATTCGTTTTTATTGTTTTAATTTTTGAATGTCCTACTGACTCATTTTGGGCTTGCCACTTACAAAAGCACCTAGATTTTTTTAAAGATCAATTACCTAAACATGCCTCTCTCCTATTCTACAGTTACATAGCTTTTTTCTTGAACCCATTGGACAATTCTGCTTTTAAGGAGTTCTCTTCAGTAAATTTTTTGTGCCTTTTTGGCCTATTCTGTTTTATAAGGTGTTATTTTCTTCAGTATTTTTTGTGCCTCTTATCAAGCTAGTGACTCTTTTTTTCATACATAACTTTCTTCTTCCATAACTCTCATTTCTCTTCCCAATTTTTCCTTTACTTCTCTTACTTGATTTTTAAAATATCTTTTGAGCTCTTCTATGGCCTGAGACCAATACATATTTTTCTTTGAGGCTTTGGATATAGGAGTTTTCACTTAGTCTTCTTCTGAATTTGCGTTTTGATCTTCCCTGTCACCATAGTATCTTTCTATAGTCAGAATCTTTTTCTGCTGTTTGCTCATGTTTCAGCCTATTTCTTGACTTTTAACTCTATACTAAAGTGGGGTTCTGCTTCCGGAATGGAGGGTGTACTGTCCCAAGCTTCAGGGTTTTTGTGCAGCTATTTTCAGAAGTAATTCTGGGGACCTGTAAGTTTTTGGTTCTTCCAAAGTGGTATGATTTAGGAGAGAGAGAGGTGTGTTTACTACTCTCCTGGCCTGTGCACTGGTCTGTCAGTGATCACAAGCATTGGTTTCCACCCTGTAACTGTGACCAGGGTCCCTGCTCCACTGCAGCCAGAAGCTCTGATGTGCTATTGCTCCTTCTTGCCCTAGGACCGAGACCCAGAACTTCTACTCAGATCCAAGGCAACACAACAAAGTCTTGCTCCGGTTGCCAGCAAAGGGACCCCTGTAAATCTCCTTTTGACCCGTTGTCCCACCCCCTGTCCATGGGCTGAGAGGTCTGGAAACCACCACTGCTGCCACTAACTCAGTCTCTACCCCAACTCGGGCCTGCTCCAGGTTTGCTGGGGGCCTGGTCTATGCTGGTGTGACCTGCCTATGGTAGGTGAGAGCTTCACTCTAACCCAGGTGATACAGACCTTTCCTGCCAATCTTCTAAGTTGTCTGGGGCTGGAAAATGATTTCACTTTGTCTTTTTTGTGGGTCCTGATGTTCTATAATTTGTTTAGAGTCATTATTTAAAATTATTTGGAGGGGCTTAGGGGAGAGTTCAGGCAAGTTCCTGCCTTTACTCTGCCATCTTGGCTCCACCTCCCAAAATAAATTCTTACCAGCTTTATCAAAATAAATTTACACTCTACTTATACAAGAACCTATCATCTCTATATTTCAAATTGTGGCCCAGAAATCCAAATCTCAATTTCAGACAACATTTTCTTAACTATCTATTCCTTTCCCTTTTCTTTCGTACCCCTTATCTTCAAAAAGCAGCAATGACAAAACTTCACTGGTGATCCATAGTCTTCAGTTTCTTGCTCAAGATTTCATCCTCTTTGTTAATACAATAGGTTCCTTCTAGTGGTATACTTGTGCTCACATGAACAACCAGAAATAAATAGTCATCACCACTTTTTTGACAAGTCTTGGGAGGAACTCTATTATATGTTGGATGCTTGCCCAAGAAAGAAAAAAAGATCTCTCTGTTAATGTCATGAATTAAATAAGTAGCTACCTAAAATCCCATTGGTAGGGAGTCATCAATCACTGAACCTCTTCTCTTCTTCCTCTGACACTTTCTGGTTCATCTCCCACCTGACAGCACCTCATCATTCTTTTGAACACATATAAGTGCTTTGGTTTTTTGTCTTTTTTTAAACACTTAATTCCTCCTATTCAGGAGAACCTTGAATTTCTATCTTAGTTCTCAGTATTTCAGGAGGTCCTTTTTTCCTACCTTTTTACTCTGTATAACATTTTTCTACCTTCCTACCTCCTAACATACATTGGTGTTTCTCAGGGCTCTTCATGATTTTTTTTTCTTTTTTTTTTTCCCCTTGGTTTTCACACAGAAGGCCTTCTTCCATTTAAAAAAACAAAACAAAAACAAAAAACAAAACACTAAATTGTCCTCCAGATTTGGAATTTAGAAAAATATTCCCCAAAACCTTTTATCTTCTGCTTTTTGAGTTTATGTGGCAGTACCTTGCTCATGTCAGGAATACAAACATCACTCAGTCAATATAAATCATCGTAAAATCCTCTGTGCTCTCCATTGTTACTAGTAGTTTGGGACCATGTTGTTTCCTTTTTGTATGTGTTTATTGCTATACACATATACAAATATAATACATGTATAAATTTATTTTAATGAAATATTTTTTATCACTAAAATCTGTCTTCACTAAAATCTGTCTTCTCTCCTTTTTGTTCCCTTTCTCTCAACAGAAAGAAAAAGCAAAACTCCTGTTATAAACTTGAATAGTAAAGCAAAACAAATTCTCTCATTTGCCATGTCCAAAAGTAGGCTTCAATCTGAACTCTGTGTTCCATCACCTCTCTATCGGGAAATGGACAGCATATTTAATCATGAATGCATCTTCTAGAATAACAGTTGATCACTGTATTGATCAGAGTTTCTTAGTCTTTCAAAGTTATTTATCTGAGCAAGCTGTAGTTATTGTATAAATTGTTTTCCTGGTTCTGCTCACTTCACTCTGCATCAGTTCATGCAATTTTCTTCAGGTTCCTCTGAAACTACTCAATTCTTGAAGCACAATCATATTCTATCACACTTATAAGCCATAACTTGTCCAGTCATTTGACAAGTGATAGTCACCCCCTCAATTTCCAATTCTTTGTCACCACAAAAGATCTGCTGTAAACATTTTTGTACATCCTTAGAATTTGTTTTGCTAAGTACTAATTCCTCTCTTAAGCCACCCTTCATCACCCTTAACTCCTTCTCCCATTTCCCTGTTGGTTTCCTGTTCAGTGAAATATATTTCTGTACCTAACTTAATGTGTATGTTTATTCTTCCCTTCTTTGATCAGTTCAGATGAGACTGAGGTTGAAGTGTCATCAACTTTCCCTACACTTTTCTCCTTGTTTTTATAGACTTGTACAATGGGCAGCTAGGTGGTGCAGTGGATGGAGTACCAGGCCTGGAGCCAGGAAGCCTCCTCTTCCCAAGTTCAAATCTGGCACTTACTAGCTGTGTGACCCTGGGCAAGTCATTTAACCCTGTTTGTCTCAGTTTATCATCTGTAAAATGAGCTGGAGAAGGAAATAGCAAACCACTCCAGTATCTTTGCCAAGAAAACTCCAAATGGGATCACATAAAGTCAAACATGACTGAAATGACTGAACAAGAAAAAGACAATAAGTGGCCAGCAAGAGTCCTTTCTATTTGAGTTTGAAACCAGTGTCTTGAACCATGAGGTAGGTTAAAACTGCTAAAAATGAGGTCCTGGCTAATTCCAGGCCTTTTTAGCCCAAACAGGTAACTAGAAGGATATCACTATTTAAAAAGATGAATCTTTGTTTTAGGAAGAAGCTTGGTGGAGGGAATCATTAAAACAACTGCAAATTCTTAAAGACAGTCCAGACTACTTTTCTCCTTCTACTCAACTGTAGGCCCAGCTTAAAGTTCATATATGTGGGATCTATCTAGGCTCCATAGTTTGCCTAGTGAGCTATATATTATAGGGTGATAATAATTCTTCCTTTAGTTGATCTCTCCTGTGCAGACAGTTAGGCTTCATTTAGAAAGTCTACAGCATTCTGGGGAATGATGCAATTAGCACAATGTCAGCCTCTGAAGGACCATCTAGAACATCTGGAAGACCCCACTATATATTGAGAACTTTGACTCTAAATTCTGTGGAGTCAGAATTCAGTGCATGGAATAACACATTGCAATGGGGTTAATAGGAGAAAAAAAACCGTACCGAATTGTAAATAAAGTAGCAGCAAGAGCAATGGATTTGGAATCGTATAGATACAAATTCAAATCCTACTTCTTGACCTGTGTGACTCTGCAAGTCAATCTGCAACAAGTCTCAGTTTTCTTATTTGTAAAATTTTGGGAGATGGACTGAATGACTTTCCAAGCACCTTTGAACTCTAAATCTATGATCTTGTTATCCCATGACTTTGTTTTGATACTTAAATCTCCCATTTATCACCTGTGACCTCAAACAAGTCATTTACTTTGGGCTTTCTCATCTAGAAAATAAAAGGGTTGAACCAGGTGTCTTCTCTAAGGCCTCTTCCATAATCCTAGGACCTATGATGTGATCTACAACAGAGCACAATGAAAACTCATGTTTAAATTTGTAACCTTGAAGGACAATGTGAAATACTCTTTAAAAAAAAAAAAAAGACTCACTTTACATCAGTGCCAGGCACTGTTCTCATCATTCGATGTTACCTTATTTTTCCTATTCTGTACTTAGTGAAGAACACATGTGAATTAGAACATTTGAAAATGACTTTCAACAACAAGGCCTGGGAGAAAGATTTTTTTTTTTAGTGTAGGTAAATAAAATAGCCCCTGCATAAATATTTCATTAATTGAAGTTCTTTTGTATTTGTCAGCTATAATTTTTGCAAAGGGAGAAGTAAATAACCAGTTGGGCTCAGTTTTCCAAGCTCTTCTCAGTTTTTCAAATGCTTTTCTGATGACACAATCACAATCACTTTTTGTGTATTGTTATAGACTTGTTGCAATATAGCAGGCCAAAAAAGATGATGAAATTTTAGTTCAAATACAAAAGCAGGAAGACTTCATAATAGCTGTAATGTCAAAATAATTGTTCTTTACCAAGTACCAGATCTTTCTTTATGCTGTCAAGCGAAAAATTAGAAATCCTGGATACTCTGCCACCATGACCACCCTTGAGTGCTTCGAAGCTCAGTGAAATCTCCCAGGACCCAGAGGTATCTTGAGCCCATGTTAATACATGAAAAGGACAGAGTTAGAAAGCATGCCTTACAATGACCTCTCTTAGTCTATGATGCTTTGCTGAGATGTGGAGCTTGCCTGCTTCATAAATGTATAAAATATTCTTCTATATTGCCTTATGTAATGCCATCTTTGACTTACACATCACAACATTGAGGAAAACACTTTTTTTTCTAATCTGTACTTCAGAAAAATACTAATTCCAACAAGACCCTGTGGACCTACCAAAGTTTCCTAACTGCCTTGAAGATGATTGACATTCTTTTAAATGAAAAAAATGGATTTTTTTTAGCACTTAGCAGTGCAGTAATAAGTTCTCGTTCACTTGCCTGTGAGGTATGACCTGAAATAACTTTAACCTTAATGCAAGTCTGTAGACTTCCTATATATATCTGTGACAGGATTTTGTTTTGTTTTTCTTTTTCCAATGGAGGGTTGTGTTGGTGGTAGAGAGGAACACACGTGAGAGGGAGCTTTAAAAAATGCTTTTTAATTGAAAATAATAATGTTCAAAATTTAAAAATAAAAAACAAATTTATGAACCCCCATTCTTCCCATCTGTTTTTCATTCTATGGAATCCAAAGACTATAGAAAAGTAATTCACTTCAAATATGATTGGAAAAATGGATGCCTATCAACTGAAGAATGGCTAAACAAAATGTAGTTTTTGAATGGAATGGAATACTATTATGTTAGGAGAAATGAAGAAAAAGGTAACTTCAAGGAGACATGAAAAAACTTTTATGAACTGATAGAGACTGAAGTCAAGAGAATCAGAAGACTAATTTATGCTATAATATAAATATTATAGCAAATATTACAAAAATGAATAATTTTGGAGACTTGTATGAATTGGTTACAGATTGAAATGAACAAAACCAGGAAAACAATTTATGTAATAAGAGCAATACTGTAAAAAACAAACAACTTTGAATGTCATGAGAGGTATGATCAATGCAATGACCAAAGACTGGTGATGATGGATCAAGGTACAGAATGAAACTTTTTTTGGACATGACCCAAAGAGAGAATTTTTTTTTTGCTTAACTATGCATATTTGTTACCGAGGTTTTCTTTTTCTTTTCCTTTCTCTAAAGAGGTTGGTAGGAAGGATCAAATATAGATTTCTGTTCATTAAAAAAAAAAGCTTAAGTGAAAATAAACTACTGCAATAGTTTCTAAAAAGAATTATGGTTATAAAAATAGGATTTTAAGTGATAACCAAGAGCTCATATTTCTCTCATTGATATGATTTAAATAATTCATGGTTGCTAAAGAAAATGAAATAAAATGAGGGGCTAACTAATAATTTATAAAATATGCTGTAGAGGAAATTCATATTCTAGTTGAGGGTTGGACATCATAGCTTTGGTCCCTTCCAGCTTTGGCATTCTACGCTTCTATGATTATGAAGTCTCTTTCAAAGTGAACCTACTATACTCCAGTAATAAATATTAAACTCCTAATAATAAAGTGTCAAGCATTGGTCTATTTCCTAGAGGTACAGACCTTCTCAAAAAAGAGGACAAGCTGAATATAGAGATAACACACCTCTGGACACATGCCACTGATCACTCATGCCTCACATTTCAATTCCAGGCAAAGACAATTGTTTCCATATGCTGTCCAAGCTTAGTCTAATGGCAACTCTTAAAGCCAACATGTTATGTCATGGCAAAAGGATTCTTTTTCTACAGCAAACCCCTAAGACATGTGTGTAATGAATGAGGCAAACAGGCTTTTCTAAATTAATCCTGACATAAAAATCACATAAGCATACAATGGACACAAGCACTTGAGAATTCAGAATAAAACCTGCATATTTTAGCTCCTGGTAGTGTTTTTATAGTGATAAGAAAAAAAGTTCTAGGCAAATGAATCCAGTATAAGTATTCTAAAGATATATAAATATAATACACTACACACACACGTACATATGTAACATATATGTGTGTGTGTGTGTGTGTGTATATATATATATACATGATATATATATATATACATGATACATATATATATATACACACACGATATATATATATATATATATATATATATATATATATATATATTATTACAGAAAAGCTTGAGTTTGATAAAGTCGTAGAGGAAAATATTCATCTATGGTCATTTTTCTCAGCAGCATTCATATAGACTTAATAACAAATCAACAAACTTTTTAAGTGTTTATTAGCACTTAAGAGATATAGTAGACAGGACATTGGACTTGGAATCAAAATGAATTTGGTTCAAATGCTTTCTTAAGACACTAACTTGGTGATCCTGGGCAAATCATATAGTTTCTCTATGCCTTAGTTTCTTTACCTGCAAAATGAACAGATTGGATTCTAAGGTCCCTTACAGCTCTAAATCCATGACCACATGTGTGTGGTAGGGAAGATATGACTTTAAAAATGGTCTATCCATAATTGTAAGCATAGACTTAGCTAGGGTATGGCAACTGGAGCTTTTAACTAGGGTACTAAAATTTACAGGGCATTGACGAGAATCAAAATCCTTCTGAAACATAGGAAAAATTGAGATTAGCACCTACATAGCAAGAATAATTAGTTACAATTGAAAAATATCAGATAGTGTGCTTCAGGTGACCACTCTCAAGTAAACTCCTTTTTCTCTCCTCTGACCATTTCACCCCAGCGCCCTATCCATCCAGCTCCAAATCATGATGTCTTTGAAGTTTTCTGTCCACCAAAGCCAGTGTCTTTGCCCCAGGTGCAAAAATGCTGGTTATTTCTCTATCAATATGTCTTGCTCTAGGAATTCAAAAGCAATATGAAATATAGTAGCTCCGTCCAGGAGCTTATAATCTCAGGGAGACACATGACTAACACATAAACATTGAAGAGCAAAATACGTAGGCTAATTGCAAGTGGTGCAATGTATGGTCCAGGAAAAAAGTAAGCACTGAAATAATAAATTCATGAATAACTTACGTTTGCTGACATTTGCATTGCCATGAGCAGAGGCCTCAGAGGCTCATTCCTGAGGCCAACAATGACCGTAATCATGGCACCAGGAATATAACTTCTCCTTTTCTTCTGAGCTCTTAAAGCTATGCCAGAAAAGCTTAAGCTCTGGCATGTTCTATTATGTTGGAGAAGCTTAAAGTTTGTCCTCAGTAACAGACTGAGTCTATTTAAAAGTCTCCACTTAGACAACTACAATGAGGCATATCACCAGGAGGCTAGCCACTTAGTGAGCAACTGGGTGGCACAGTGGATAGAGCACCTGATCTACAGTCAGGAAGACCCGAGTTCAAAAAAGGCCTTGGACACTTACTAGCTGTGTGATCCTGGGCAAGTCACTTTGTCCCTGTTTTCCTAATTTGTAAAATGGGGATGATAATAGCACCTACCTCTGAGGATTGCTGTGAGAATCAAATGAGATAATAATTGTAAAGCACTTTGCACAGCATATAGTAGGCACTACATAAATGTTATTTATTATGATTTTTTTTATCTTGGCAATCCATGACACCAAGAAAAATTTTTAAATCACACAGTTCTGGCTGGTCCTTTCCCTTTCTTCAGTGAGAGACAAGGGGTATTCATCTCATTCCCTTAAAGAGTCACTCTCACATTAAGTATCACAGTTTTTGGACAAACAGTAAATTTTAATTTGACTGTTGACAGTAAATGTGAAATGTTTGTCCAATGACTAATAAGTTGGAATATTCCTAGAGGAGTTGAATCCTATCAATCTTGACATTCTTGCTGTAAAAGAAACTAAAAGAAAAAAGAAAATGTTAGCTAAATGAAAAGATAGCTCATAGGTACTCCTTGGAGAGACAAAGAGAAGAATTGGTAGAATGGTTTGGTTGTACATCTTGGGTAAACAAGAAACATTATTTCATGGAACGTTTGATTATCATATATTTCAGTACTGATGAAAAGAATTTGCAAAAGGCCACCATGAAAATAATTCTAATTTATGTATTAGCATTAGTTGCAAGGGATAAAATGGTAGGGAAATTCTATGAAAAAATTTGGTAAAACACTCAAAAATAAATCAATATAATTTTTGATACTTTATGACTTTGATAGAAAGGGAAAAAGGTGAATAAGGAGAAATATATGGGAAAGCATAGTATAGGAAGAAGGAAAAAAAGCAACAAAAGACAAATATTACATAGAAACCTTGGGCCTTTGTATCATGAATACTTTCTCTAAGAAAAGAACGAGTAGGTGCTAGAAATTGGTAGGTAAGCACCAAAACAATAAGAATAAAAATAGATAATATTTTATCACTCAATCAATAAATACACATTTATTAAGTAGCTATTATATGCCATGTTGTTGTTCAGTTGTGTCTGACTCTTTGTGACCCCATCTGGGGTTTTCTTTGCAGAAATACTGGAATGGTTTGCCATTTCTTTCTCCAGCTCATTTTATAGATGAGGAAACTAAGGTAGAGTCAAGTGACTTGCCCATGTCTGAGGCCACATTTCTTAGGAAGATGAGTCTTCCTGACTCCAGGTCTAGTACTCTATCTACTGTACCAACACTGTGCTACGCACTAAAAATACAAAAAGAGGCAAAAATAGTCCCTGTCCTCAAGGAGCTTACAATCTAATGGGGGAGACAACATGAAAACAAATATATACAAAGCAAGCTATATACAGGATACATAGGAAATAATTAACAGAAGGAAGGCACTGGAATTAAGAGGGATTAACAGATATGAGAAGACTTGTTATTTATATGGAAGTTATCCTTAAATCAGCTATATTCAATCATACCATAAACTCATCAGAATTAAAATCAGAATTAGTAAAATATAAATATAAATATAATATATATAATAATAAGATATTATATATGTATAAAATAATATATAAGAAATATATGTGACAAAACTGAAACAACTAACCCTGAACTATTTAAACAAGTAATTGAACATTTTTAAATGGAAAATGGACAACAGAAATGACATTGACACTGACTATAATGATTTTATCCAGAAATTTAACCAATTTCAATTAATTGCCATAACAGAGGCCCAGAAGAACCTGAAAAATGTCTTAGCCATTAAATGTCTGACTTATTTGTCAATTGGAAACAGATGGATGCTAAAAGCAGCACAAGATTAAAATGAAAATTCATTTGTAAAATCTTTTGAAGAAGGACTGCAGATTATTATGAACTGTATTGTCTTATAAAGTAGAAAGAAACAATGGAGGATAAAATCAGTTTAAGGAAAGCTTGGCAAGATACCAGAGTAAGCACCTCATCCTAAGAGCATTCAAAAATGAACTTGGAAGGAGTACTGCAAACAAAAGTGAGAAGATTTGCCCAAATCACTTAAATAAACTAAAGGCATTCAAAGATGAACTTGGAAGGAGCGCTGCAAACAAAAGTGAGAAGATTTGCCCAAATCATTTAAATAAACTGTTCTTTCCATCAAGGTCAACAGAACCATCATACTTGGACCCTAACAATGTAGTACCAGTGTTTATTGAGGAGGTAGAAATGAGGCTAAATAGAACAAAGACAGGAAAAGCAGTTAGATTGCACCAAGTATACATGGAGAAAGTCTATACTGGAAGTAATGCATTTACAAGTATATTGAGAGGCTGATATACAAGGTATCCAAAGGAAGAAAAGATGTCAAAGGCATGGCTAAGGTCCTGCTCATTATTAATACAGGGGGGAAAAAAAGGTAATATAGAGAGATAATATCAAGTTACCAAATTATGCTATGAATAAAAAATGTTTATGAGAGTCATCTATACATAAACATGATTTGCATAAGATGAGCATGCATGCAATATGTTACAATTTGCGTTATTAGGGAGAATTCCTGAATTATTGAGATAATAAATCTTATTGAGAGAGTAAGGCATCAGTATACATATAAAATACAGCAAAATTACTGCCAATATAAGACTTTCAGTTTACAAAATGTACACAGGTAATCAATTATGGGTAGAAAGTATAATTATGAAGTATGGCTCTCTCCAGCTTAAGGGGAATCTTTGTGTATTCTTCAGTTCTGTCTCTTTTTATGTAGTTCAACTCACCTCTGACCCACGTTTCTTTTCCTGATTACCCAAGAGGTCTATCCGAGAAGTCAGGTGATGCTTTTACCTTCAACCTTACAAGCCTTTCCAAAATTTTCTTCACTTCAGAGAAATCAGGTTCTTTCTGCTGACTATTCAATCAAATTCCAATCCCTAATCCAGGAAGGACACCTCGGATCTTGCTCTGAAATTTGGGACGATGGATTTATACTGACACTACTCTGATAGAAAGCTCTATCCTAAGACCTCCTGGTTCTAGTTTCTTGTGATTGGCAATCAATCTAAAAGATAGGAAATTGTTTCCACATTTTATCTGGGCAATTACTAGCTTCTGAATTTTTTTCTTCTTCCACTAGGACATTTAAAGTATATTCTATTTCCTAACTTTATGCCTTTGGTTTTTCTCTTTCTTTCTTTCTTTCTTTCTTTCTTTCTTTCTTTCTTTCTTTCTTTCTTTCTTTCTTTCTTTCTTTCTTTCTTTCTTTCTCTTTCTTCTCTTTCTTTCTCTCTCTCTCTCTCTCTCTTTCTCTCTTTCTTTCTCTTCTCTCTCTTCTCTCTCTCTCCTTCCTTCTTTCTTCCTTCCTTCCTTCCTTCCTTTCTCCCTCTCTCATCCTTTTTAGAAAATACAAATACAGCCCAGCTGTGCTAGTCAACAATAATTGGCATAAACAATTGCATTCCTTTGTATAGAAGACTCAGAGAAATCCTGCTTACAAGAATATTGAAGATTACATCTACATATAGTAAGATGACTTCTCCTCACAAAATACAGAGACCTCAAATATTAATGAATGCTGGAATAATTAGGGAAAGTTTCTGGAGAAAGTGGTATTTAAGCTAGATACTGAAGAAGCTTCGGGATTCGGAGATACAGAAAAGAAAGAGCAAAGACATACTAGGTAAGGGAACAACACCAAGAGCCTTTGAGATGACAAGATTCACGAGGGGCATAGTGAAACCATTTGCCTAGTTGGTGATATTATTTAAAAAAAGTAAAGCTTCATTATATGTCATCCATAACTATAATTTCCTAAACTTTTGCCTCAAATATTTTTTCCTTATTAGAATCTCATAATTTTTTGCTCTTTTTGCTGTACTTAAATTTTTATTTTAAAATTGACATTTCCACTGAAGTTAAATGACCTTGCATAGTAGAGAGAGAACTCTGGATTTGGAGTCCAAAAGACCTAGGTTCGAATCTCAGCTCTCCTATTTATTGTATGACCTTGGTTAGTTCACTTAACTTCTACAGACTAGATGGTCTCATGTCCTTTCCAAGTCTAAATCTATGATCCTTTAAGGTAGCATCTTTTTCCTTCCTCTCAAAGAGCTCATCCACTTTTACAGCTTCAACTATCACCAAAAGGTTTCTTTGCTCAAAACAGAAAGCATAAGAAAATGCTCTCTGTATTAGATTTTTAGTCAGAACAAGATCTGAGGTGTCCTTCCTGGATTAGGGATTGGAATTTGATTGAATAGTCAGCAGAGGGGGTTCAAATCCCCTTTTCTAATTAGTTCCTGTTGGACCTTGGGCGAGTCACAACCTTTCTGGCACCCCCTTCCTTATTTGTATAATGAAGTTGAATTAGGTCTTTCCTGTGGTCCCTCTTTATGTCTAAGTGTCTAATCCTCCTTGTTCCCTTGTATCCAATTTAGCAATAAAACCGTACATTCTCTTTGTGAAATGTGTCCCAAATATATTCCCTTTTCTTCACATCCACTGCTCTCAATCAGGTTTTTATCACCTCATGTCTATATTGTTAAACAGTTTTCTAACTGTTTTCCCTGTATCCAAACTCTCTCTGCTCCATTCCACAGTAAACATTTTTGAAAAATGAAACAATTCCTATAAACCTTTCTGTTCTTGACGGAGACAATGTTGTTAGGGAACAGTCTAAAGGACTCAAGTCGCTATTCCGGACAACAACTTATCATAGTATATCTTACAAGTGTTGTTTATGTTATTTTGTTGGGCACATAGTCGGCCATTAATAAATATTTGTTGGTTGACTGAAGATGTTGCCTTATTGACTACAAGCTTTATTTGACCTTTCCTTATTCGTCAAACACTTTTCTTTTGTGTTATTTGGGTCAACATAGGAAAATCCAATTAGTAATGGATTCATCTAATAGAAAACTACTAAAATCCCTGTAAAGACAGTATTCCAGTCTGGTTGGATTTCTTGTGTTAGATTTTCACTTTTTTGGAAATCTTTCAGAAATGTTAGTGCAAGATTGTTTAAAAATGAGTTTTGAGAAGCATAATATACTGATGTTGTAAGACAGCACATGCTACAGTTTATGCATTTTATTCACTGCTTAAGCTATATCTCTAAAATTAGGCCAAGATATCAGTTGCAAATGATTAACTTAATAATAGCATTTCATCAAGACAAGCAAAATAAATGGACCAGATTTGCAACCTTCTATGGTTATGTCTATAGAGTTTAAGACAATAGACCTCCAAAAATATTTGATGAAATAAAGATAAAAGATACTTTTCTGAGCTTTCTTTGAAAAGTAAGAATAATTAAAATGAATATTTACACACTTACTCAATTCTTGTTCAATGTTCTGTGTCCTGATGCCCACATCAGCTTTTCATAGACCAGATTTTTAAGGTCTCCAAAAGAGGGAATGTGATCATTAATTCCCTATATGTTGGCCTACACAATTACATAATAAATGATTTATTATTATTATTATAATAATGAAGAAATAATGGTTAACTTTTTTGGCTGCTAGCTTCTCTTCCTCCTTTGAGACACCCTTAAATCCTTTCTAATTCATTTATTCTCATATATGAGTGGAGATAATAGTGCATATCATTCATCAGCTTTACACATATTCTATAAAAATGAATTAAGGGCTCCTACTAAATTCTTAAATTCCTCATTGTCACATGGAGTCACCCTGAGTTCTCAAAAACTATGCCAGTTGAATGCATTATCTGACAGATCCTACTAGCAAGAAACAGTAGCCAGAGGCCCGCCCAGCCATACACAGTAATTCTGATATCTATGTTTGGAAAGTACTCAAAGGTTGGTCATGACTGATAATTTTTTTCAGCTGAAGCTAATCATAAAGACCATCAGCTAAAGCATAGAGAATTGGTGATCCCATAAATTAACTTATGGATCCTCTAAGCAACCAAATGTAGGTAAAAAGACTTGCTAGGTGAGCAAAAGTTATGCTCTATGAAGGGCTTTGGCAGATCCTTCAGTTAAAGTAAACTCTGTCTCTATTGTAAGAAGTAAGAAACGATTATATTTCCATATAAGGAAATAGCTCTGGGTGAGGAGCTTCAAGAACCAGCTAAAATCGGGTGAAACTGGTAGTGTGGTTGGGGAGGCTGTAAGTAGGACAAAGGTTAAGCTTTACTTAGACTGAGCATGCTTAATAGACTCATGAATACTAGCTTCTCCACCTCCCGGTGGGATTAAGACACCATTTTCTAAACATGCCATGTATGAAGAAGAGGGAACAACATACCAAGGGGAACATGTGGTGGGCATTTCGGGAAGTCTGTGCTAACTTCTACAGTGAAAGTCAGCTGGGAGGGACTTGTGGACAGGAATAGGGATGTAAGGTTTGTTCTCACCTTTGAAGGGTGTGTGCTCCCTAGAGCTTCATATCCACTAACTGCAGGAATCGTATTAAAGGTTTCAACTGCTTCACTCATCCTGAGTCTGTCTAACTTACTGTGTCTATTTGGGCACCAGAGGTTATTTCCAACACTATAACTTAAAGATTTGGTCCTACCTAAATCAATGCATCTTATTAAGATGACCCCATGAAGAGTACAACTTATATATATTGTAGGGTCTGCATTAATAGACCTCTGTCAACTTGACTAGAACATTTTAGTGTCTTTTTCTGACAGGTTTATTGGAAATGTCCTCTTATACTGGGTCAAAAATTAGACTTTACAAATTCTATTACACATGTCCAAAATATAAGTTTATATCTTATCCCTCAACCCCCACATTACCTATTCCTAATTTCTGTATTACTACTAAAGCCACCACCAACCTCTTGGTCATCTAGGCTCTAAACTTTAGCATCCTCTATTCCTCACTCTTGCTCACTCCATATATCCAATCAATCTTGCCGAATCTTGTCATTTCTGCTTTCACATCTCTTATACATTCCCTATTCTCTCCATTCACACAGCCTCCACCCAAGTTTGCTCCCCATCATTTCTCACTTGAACTATTGAGTATGTACTATTGAAATGTCCTTGAACTAGTCTCCCTGCTTCAAGTATCTCTACACTTCACTTCATGTTCCACTCAGCTGCTGTTGTGCCAAGTGTAGGTCTGACTATGTGACTTCCCTACTCAATAAGCTTAAGTAACTCCCCATTACCTTTAAGATCAAATATAAATTCCTCTCTTTGGCATTTAATGCTTTTCATCACCTGTTCCCTTCCTACTTTTCCAGTCTACTTATGCTTTATTCCATCCAAGCCCTCCACAGTTCAGCTATATGCCAGTTTACTTGTAGTTCCTTGAGCACATTTCTCCATTTCCTGTTTCCATATCTTTGTACTGACTGTCACCTATTCCTGAAATACTCTGCCCCCTCACAATTCCTTGAAGATGTCTTTTACTCCCTTCCTTTTCCTTATTAGTTATATGTTGTAGTCCGCTAATACCTACCTTGCATCTTTCTATTGCCTTTTAAATCACATTCATTTTTAATTCTTTGGAAACACTTGTATTCCAAGTCTTGCTGCCATAGAGAAACACCTTTGCTTTCTTGGGAAGCTTGGGGCTGGTTAAACATCTTTGCAATTTCCTGAAGGCAATCCAGCCTGCTGTGTTCCTCTAACACAACATAGATAGTGATTCATTAATCACCAGTCTTTGAAACTAGCTGTTTAAATGGTCCTAAAGGGGAAAAGAGAAGGGAACAAGCAGCCATTATGTGCCAGGCACTGTGATAAGTACTTACAAATATTATGCCATTTGCACCCAACTAGCTGTGCTATCATTCAGTTCATATCTGTCCATCATCTTCCTAAGAATGTCTGTTAACAAGACTTTACTAAGAGCTTCATGGAAAGTTAAATACTTTGTCTACAGCATTTCTCTAACTCACTTGTTTCTCTTTTGCTCCTTGATGATAATTTGTCTAATTAGCTGATTTTCTTTGGTTTACTGCTCTTTGCCTGTTGTCCTGGGACTCTTTTTCCATTCTATGGATGAAGGACCTTGACAAAGGGACTTGGACTGAGTGGAATCTCAAATGTTAGGGGAAAATTTTGCCTGGTTATAGTATATGTGATTATCTGCCTATATTGAAGTAGGCAGAATGCCAAGTCAATTCAGAGTTCATAAATGTCAACAAATCCAGAGGACCAGGAAGGAATAATTAAAGGGACTTTGGAGTTGTGATTAGGCCAGTGAGAAAGAGATTTCAATGAGGAGCTAGTCAGGTGATTCTATGGAGGAAACAGCTCAAGGCATTGATGAATGTCTATTTGTTATATTTCAATCCATGACATTCTTTAATGGTGGTGGTGTTTTTACCATGCCTTTTCCTCACTCACCTGCATTAGTGTCATTGTGGGCCTGGAGATTAACTTTGTTCCCTCCTTGGTACCTCTCATTGTATACCTTTCAACATATTGTCCTTTGTGGCAACTTCCTGCTAGAATGAAATTCTTGTTCCCCAATTTGAAGCAATGACGGGCACATCTGTGACAGGCAGCTCAATCAGGCTCTATTTTGTAATAGCTATCTTATTACCTTCTAACCCTAATTCTCATTTCTCGTTAAAGTAACTATTTCTCCATTTTTAAATAAACAAATAGATAAACACATGAAAAACGGAAAATAATTTACTAAAGTGTCCTCAGGCCAAGCAATGTGACAAGCAGGTCTGACAATGGGGACAAGAAGACATACATTGGAGACTTTCAAATGATTTGGACAGGGATGATACAATTTAGGCAAGTCATTTAATTTCTCTAAGACTCAGGTTTCATCATCTATAAAATAGGGACAATAAGTGCTTACACTATTATGGCCATAGAGTGAGTAAAGTACACGACAGTAGAAAGAGATCTACAGAGGCAGAGGAAGAGAAGAGGGAGGAGGCTTCTAGAACCTGACCATTAAATGAATGGGATTGAAGAGAAGGAAGTTGCTAACTGTATGGTAACTGTGTTCAGTTAGAAACTCTCTCATATGAAGGCTATAATAAATAAAATGTACTTGACATTTTAACACATGGGGGTGACATTACTGAGATGTGGTGGGACAAAAAGAAAACCTGAATTATACAGTGGAAGGATATACTATATTGAAAAATAAAAGTTACACTGGCTTAACTCCATAGGGAGCTCAGATCTTAAAAAGACGTAAGAATTTGGAAAGAGGAGCACATAACCAAGGACAAATACAAAAAAGAGTGGCACTGAACTGTAAGATGAGCATCAGTGTGTATAACCTATATCAAATTGCTTGTCTTCTCAAGGAGAGGGGGAGGGAAAAGATGGAGGGAGAGAATATGGAACTCGAAAATTTAAAAACAAATGTTGAAAATTGTTTTTACATGTAATTGGAAAAAATATATAAATATTTTCACTTAAAAAAACACTAGTGTAAGAAAAGATAAATCTCAGAATAAAGGAGAAGCTTATGTAAAAGGTAAATGACATTTAAAATAAATTTTAGGCATGTTTGAAACAAAAATAAAACAGAAAGGACCAAGACAGGCCCACCATTTGAAGCAAATCATTCAATGTTAACAAATTAAAGAGACAAAGCAGAACATCTCAAACCCTAATTTTCTTTCATCTTCCAAAAAAGAATGATTTTCCAACTGGAAAATGGTCAAAGGAGCTGATGCCCAAGACAGGTAAAAAGAAAGTCAGAGGGTGTCTAACCAGTTTTTTTTTAAGAGTTCAAGTGTTCAAACTCATAGAACTTCCCCCACCGTTTCTCAGGCCTGTAGTATCCATCACCTCCCTTCTACCCACCTCCTCCATTCAGTCAACTCCAGTGGCCCCCTGATACCTCCAAGATCAACATAAAATCATCTCTTTGAAATCTAAAGTCCCCCTTCCTCACTTTCTAGTCTTCTGGTGCTTATTGCTTTCTATGTTATTATTCAGTTGCATCTGACTCTTCATGACCCTCATTTGGGGTTCTTGGTAGAGATACTGGTCTACCATTTGCTTTTCCAGCTCATTTTATAGATGAAGAAACTGAGGCAGAGTTAGTGATTTGTCCAGGCTCACACAACTAGTAAGTATCTAAAGCTGAATTCGAACTCAGGAAGAGTCTTCCTGACTCCAGGCACAGCACTCTATCCATTGTGCCACTTAGCTGCCTTTTTATATACTCTACAATTCAGCTACAATTGCCTACTTGCTGTTCATGTCACACAGGATATTCTGTCTTCCAGCTTCATGCCTGGCAGTGCTATTCACCATGCTTTAAATCGTCTCCCTCCTCCCCTTCAACTCATAGCCTCCATGGCTTCCTTTAAGATTCAGCATAAATCCTTCATTCTGAAGGAGGACTTTCTTGGTCTGTCCTACCCTCTGAGATTATCTTCCATTTACAATGTATATGTATGTACATTGTATATATGTATATACGTATTTATACACACATATATGTATGTATGTATGTATACACAAATGTACATCCATATGTGCTTGTGCATATATATATAAACATTATATATACATAATATTGTATATATACACACATATGGTATAACATATATGTCTATATGCACATATCCATGTATGCTTGTATCTTATATGTACATAGTTATTTGCATTTTGTCTCTCCCTATACAATATGAGTTCCTTGAGAGGAGGGACAATGTTTTGCACAGTGATAGGTAGTTAGCAGGTACTCAATAAATGCTCATTGACTGACTAACTAATTTTCCCACTTCTGTCTGTTAACTTCCTCTTACCCACCCTTCAAGATCTGTCTCAATCATCATTTCCGCTTTGAATCCTTCCCTAATCTTTCCAATGATAATTAATCTCTTCTTATTTCCATATAATGCTTAACACATTCAAATTTGTATTATGTTCATTGGCATATGTATCTCACCTTCCCTACTAGATCTTCCCTGTGGACAGGTATTCTTTGAATAACAATAATAATAGCTAATATTTATATAACGCCAATTAGGGACTGTATGTGAAATACAGAATTCTTTGATCTGTTGTAAAGGGAATATCCCATAGAATTGGGCATGTGTGCTTTGCCTTCATGGGGAGAGGCATGAATTCTGACTCAGTGCTATGAGAGAAATTATCATACATTATATTAATAGCTAATTACTAAATTGGGATCCAGACTTTTCTCCTCAATTTCCTCATCACATCTCAGCTCTTGTTAAACTCAGTCTCTGAAGGACCTGACTGATTGATGAGCTTAGTCTTAGCCCTCAAGGAAGGAGCTCTTCAATTTTCGTTGGGATCCCACCCAACTAGGAGATCTAACTTCTGTTTAGAGTATAAACAGAATCCAGACCGAGTGAGTCCTTACCCTGGGGAAAGGAGTCCCCATCTTTGTACCCATCCATTAGCGTTTAAGGCGACCCAGCTCCTGAAAGAGAAAACCAATCAGAGTGGTCTGGATGGAGATGGATTCCCCTGTCCAGATTGCAGGAGGCAGCTGAGTCTCGTTATCAAGTCATGTTCTCAGCCCTAGGAGCTAAGACTTTTAGCCTACCTCCTCATTAAATGTTCACCAATTAGGGATGATTTTCACTTGTCAAGGTATTTCTTTTCAGAAAGGTTATTTAAGGCTTTTAGAGTCTCTACTGGGCATCTTTAGTTACCAAGAGAAATGACTGACCATCAATTTATTGATTGCCAGATGGTCTAATTAATAAATTGATTCTTAATTACCTAGAAATTCTGTCTCTTGGGGTTTTTCATTTGTAACAGCTGATTGATTTGTTCTTTGAGATGATGCAGCAATTCCTTACTCCTCTGCACGATTATCACCAGGGGGCAAGGAAGAGTCACCCACTCCACAGGCTTAAATGAAGAATCAAAAGGCCATGTCCCTCTCTTTCGAATTTTTGGTTGGGACTCTGCCCACTCTATCTTGGACTTTACATCTAGGAGTGGGAAGAATTTTTTCTCCCCACAAACATAGTCTCTTTCTGGTCACAGATGATATGTTCAGAGCTGAAAGAGTCCTTAGAAGCTCATCCATCATTTTATGGAGGAAGAATTAACACCCAGAGAGGACAGGTAACCTTAATTAACATTCCAAAAGAGGGGACTGGAGAGGAGTCTGTCATCCCCAAGCCAGAGAGAACCAGAAAAAAATCAGAGCCCAAAACCTCATTCTGATTCCTTTCAGACTTCCAATTCTCCCTGGAAGGAGTGTATCTTGTAATGAGAGTTAAACTATATATAATATCAGCTTTAATTGTTAAATTCAATGATGTTATAGAAACTGAAGACCTAACAAAGGAAGGGGGAAACTTTTTTTATTTTTAGTTTGGCCTCTATTAATATAATACTAATTATAGTCACTGATATGAATTGCTAAGTATTTAAGATTAATTACTATGAAGACCAATAATAATCACACCTATCATTAAATGTGCCATTAACCTTAATGTAATTTTTATTTGATTATAACATCAAACACTATTTATGTACACTCAGTCTACTCACATACCCAACTCTTCATCACATCAAAAATAATTAGAAGAAACATTGGCTTTCATTAGAATAATTGAATTTTTAATGTAAGCTTTTGCACTTTTGCAGAATCTATGAAACAGAAGATGCTATACAAAGCAGAAACTTTCAAGAATGTGAAATTTAGAGACTTTGATTAAAAGTGTGTTTGTTTTACATAAACTAATAGTTTATTTTGTCCTTCAGTTTATCTTAACTCAATTTTTAATTCAATTGTAACTGAAATTACTTTTGAACTTAAAAAAACTTTGTCAATATTAAATGCCCTGTGTGCAGCTTAGAATAATTAGTCTTTTATTATTACAAAATCAGATTTAGAGATAGAAGGAATCTTGGAGATATCTGATCCTCCTTCAAGTTACATATGAGAAAACTGAGGATTAATGCCGTGTCCAAAGGCACATAAGAAGTCAATATCAAACCCAAGATTAAGATCCTGGTCCCAGGCTCTGGACCTCTGGTACCCAAAGTAGCATTCTTGTCACTATACTACATTCTGCAGGGCCTAGTATCACTTCTTTTTGCTTTTCACAGACAGCTGTGCCATCATATTCTCTTGCTTAATATATCTCACAAGGACAAGATGATGGAGACATAAAGAGACAGCGTTTGTTCTGGAAAAGATCTGGGGATCTTAGTAGACTGCAAGCTGAATATGGGTTGAATGTGGCATGACTGCCAAAAAAGATCATGTGTTCTTTGGGCTGCTTTAAGAAGGATACATTGGCTTTGCCCTGTTCAGACTTCATCTAGGGCACTGTGGCCAATTCTGGACTCTATGGTTTAAGAAGGATATTGATAAACTGGAGAGTATCTAGAGGAGAGCAACCAGAATCATGAGTCCATGTTATAGAGGATGGATTGAAGGAACTGGGCATGTTTAGTCTGAAGTCAGTTATTTACCTTGCCTGGGGCAGAAGGGATGGGAGTGGTCTTTAAACGAAAGATCTGGAAGCAGTTCTCCAAAGTCTACCCTCTCTGATTAGAGGGAGAAGCCCTATGAGGAGGAATTATTGAGGAGGTAGAGAAAAAAAAAACTCATGGGAAACCTGATAGTGGTCC
Source organism: Phascolarctos cinereus (assembly GCF_003287225.1). Taxonomy (NCBI): domain Eukaryota; kingdom Metazoa; phylum Chordata; class Mammalia; order Diprotodontia; family Phascolarctidae; genus Phascolarctos; species Phascolarctos cinereus. The sequence goes on from NW_027556098.1 coordinate 9,513,609, forward strand.
TCAGGCTATCATATGAAAGAGGGCCTGGACTTCTGTTTGGCCTTTGAGTGACAAATCCAGAAAACTGGGTGGAAGTTGCAAGGAGGTAAATTTAGGCCTGATGTCAGGAAAAACTTCTTTTAGTATTAGAGTTGAATCAAAGTGGAATCAGCTGCCTTGAGAGGTGGTGGGTTCCTTCTGCTTGGAGATCTTCAAGAAGAGGCTGGACAACCACTTGACAGGATGTTATAGTAGGGATTCCTTACATATATTTGGTTGGATGGATGCTGAGGTTCCTTCCAAATCTCAAACTCTAATTCTGTGTAAAAATCAATAAGCCAATAGCTATATATTTATTAGCATCTTAATAAATGTATTTATTAGCAAGTTAATAAATTTTCTCATTAGCACATTAATAAATTTATTAATAAGTTAATAAATGTATTAGCACATTTATAAATAATTTTATTTATCAGCAAGTTAATAAATACATTTATTTATTAGCACATTAAATAAGTAAATGCAATACATTGATTATTAAATAAATTTATTAATAAATGTTAAATAAACTTACTTATTAGCACATTAATATATTTGTTTTTAAATTAATAAATACACTTGTTTATAATTAGGTAGCATAGCAGATAAGAGTCAGGAAGAATTGGATTTGAATCCTGCCTCAGACACTTATTAGATATTTAATCCTGTGCTAGTCACTTAATCTCTGATAGCTTCAGTTTTCTCATCAGTAAAATGGGGATAATAATAGCACCTACCTGACAGAGATGTGAAGATAAGGGGGGTCAACCATGTAAAATGCTTTCCAGACCTTAAAGCACTATATAGATGCTAGCTACTTATTATTGTTGGTGATGATGAAGATGATGATGATGATATTAAGCAAATACTATGTGCCAGATACAAATTGGAGATTTGCAGATACAGATTGGAGATACAAATATAATGAATGAAACAACCTTCATTAGCAAATAGCTCACATAAACAGCCTATTTTTTATCTCTATATCATCTCAAGTTTTTATTATAGCAACGACTAAAACAGTAAACATGATATCTCCCCCCAACCCTCTACTCCACAAGAAGAAATGTTCCACTTGAAAAAAAAAAATAGGAGTGAGATGATCAATTTAAGAATCTTAGAAATTTCCAGCTTGATTCTTGGTGTGTGTCATAAAGAGGAGATTAAAAGAGTTCTTATTAAAAAGTCATAGTTCACTGGGTATACCTTTTGATCCAGCAATACCACTACTAGATATATATCCTGAAGAGGTCAAAAAAAAAAAAGGAAAAGGAGCTATATGTGCAAAGATACTTAATGCAGCTCTTTTTGTGGTGGCAAAGAATTCGAAATAAGGGGGAATGACCGAATAAGTTGTGTTATATGATTGTGATGGAATATTATCAGAAATATTACTATTACTGTGTCCAATGATTTCCTGGCTTTGCTCACTTCACTTTGCATCAGTTCATTTAAGTTTAATGTCTTGACAAAATGATGCAAAGTGATATGAGCAGAACGAGGAGACTATTGTACGTAGTAACAATATTATTTGATGATCAACTATGAATGACTTAACTATTCTGAACACTACAACAATCCAAGACAATTCTGAAGGACTTAGGAGGAAAAATGCTATCCATCTCCAGAGAAAGAACTGATGGAATCTGAATGCAGATAAAAGCATGCTTTTTAAACTTTCTTTATTTTTCTTGGGTTTTTTTGGTTGTTTTTTTGGTCTGTTTTCTTTTGCAATATGCCTAATATGGAACTATGTTTTACATAACTACACATGTATAATCTGTACCAAATTGCTTGCCTTCTTAAGGGGGGAAGAGAAGAGAGAGGGAAGGAGAAAATTTGGAACTCAAAATATTAAAAAGCAAATGTTTAAAAGTTTTTATATGTAATTGAGAAAAGTAAAATTAAATTAAAAAAAGAAAATCATAAGTAATGTGCTGGCTTTAGTATATAAGATTACACTACTGAATAACTAATAGTACATGTTCTTTGGGTCTTTTTATTCATTGGTTGTAAAGAATTTTAATAGATCCAACACACCCTTTGACATTGTCTTCCTAACATGCCTGTCTCAACCACTCGAAGAATGGATGGGGGAAGAGGGAGAGTTTGAGGAGAGGTACACAGGCCTATTAGTGGGCAGTGAGGGAGCCTTTCCACAACTCCATTGCCTCCCAAATATCTCCTTGACATTTCTTCAATTCAGATATTTTGGTATTGTGAAGACAGAACCAGAGAGGTTCAGTTTTAAATAGAAAGATTACCTTTAGCAAGCCGTATCGGTACTTAAATGTCATTTGCAGAAACCTGCAGACAAATTAGATAATGGCAATGCATGCAATATGGTCCATCTCAATTTTCAGGAAACCTTTGATTCCATTCCATACAACTCACAACTTAAAACTGCAGACAGCAGGAATCTTACTGGAACCTAAGAGATGGGGGAGGGGGGCTGAGATGAGAAATCATCTATAGAACAAAACAAAAAACAGTGAAACAGAATGAAAAATAGAGAGAAGATGAAATTAAATCTAAAGTGGAAGGGAGAGAGAAAAAATGAATGTTGGTAATAGTAGCTATTTTATCAATAGTATAAAGCAGGACATATTCAAGAGTTAATGGGATTTAGTCCCATGATTTGTCTGATGCAAATGTATATCCTTCAAAATTACTACATCTACTAAGGACAGAAGATCAAATGCCTTAGAGTGCCTTAAAAATATGAGGAACAGCAAATTTGCTGACTAGGAAAGCTATTAAAGAATCTTTGAAACATGTAAAGTTGGCTTGTTTTGAAAGATAAGCAGTGATCCAACTGCAATGCTAACATTTTCAATAGAACTAGTCTCCTGCTCAAAGTGAACCAGATTCAGGTAATTGTGTAATATAATGCTTGAATCACCATGGAGATGAGACATGCTTCTCCAGAACCTGACTTTGTAGAACTGAGATATTATGGGGCTGTTTCATGGAGAATTCTGGAATAAAGGTGCCAGAAAGAAGAAGGGTAAGGAAGCATCTTCAGAGTACAGGTAGTGTCCTCCATTTTGGTACCACATAGGGAGACACTGGGCATCCACACATTCTGCCTTCTCTTTTCAATGAGACCATGATGACCTGCTATATTGATGCAGTTAAGGCTGATGAAAATGGTTTTTTGTGCTGATAAAGACAATAATTGGTCAGCCAATCTGAGCACCTGAGATATTCCCAACTCCAAGTTGGGAATGGACATTACTCATAGAACTGAGTAACTTTTCTGTTGTCTATTTCTATTTTGTAAGCTCCTCCATTTGAGTGTAAACTCCTGTAGGGCAGGGATTGTCTTTTGCCTTTTTTTTTTTGGTATTCCTAGCACTTAGCACAGTGCTTGGAACATAGTAATCATTTAATAATATTGATTGATTGATTGATTGCTTGTTCCCATGAGGTGGAAAAAAATTAAACAGAAAAGCTATTTCTAGTCTGATGATCAGAATTCTGCTACCAGCTCTGACTACTACAAATCCAGTGAATGTGCCCCTTCACCCTTTTGCTCTCATCCTTATTATTGTGTTGTTTGTTTCTCTTTGTAGAAAATAATTAGAGATCATAGCCCCAGTTGCATAATCAATGCTAACATCACATAGAGGTTGGGGAAACTGGTTATTCTGAGAAAAGTGAGAGATCATCCAGCTTCTGGCAAGAAGCATGTGGGAAGGTAGGAGATTAATGATTTCTCTCCTAAGAGAACACGAATATCACAAATCTTTTTTGGTCACTCTGATCAATTTTGTTAACCAGCTTGAAAAAGGTTTACAAGAGACAATATAAATAGAGAGATTAATAACCCACAGTTAATTTAAAAAAACCCCTAGAACAAACTGAAAATAATCCCCTTGGGATGCCAGCCTGGGACAAAAGGAAGAATAGGGAGTGCATTACATGGGAACCATGTTAGCTTCCTTCTAGGTTCTTTGCTGGTGCTTACCTAGAACTCTTGATATTTCTCCTTCCAGAATCTTAGCTGAAATATGTATGGTGAAAGATTCTCCTCATTAACCTTATCCATGAAATGTAAACAGTGTTTATATACATATGTAAGCTATCTTCCATGGACTTATTAGTAGTCTCTTTCAAGAAGATCAGGTCATTCAAAACTTATATGGAGGAGACCAGGTGTAAATCGATCTTTGCCTATACTCATTCTCATACATTAGAATTCTTTAACCATGGAGAAGCAGTATATACTTGGCTCTCTAAAACATTCTCTCAACCTGAGGATGTCTGAGGAGGGCATAAGTAGACACTTTCTAATCAATTCAAGAGATGACTGCCTGGGTTTTAATGAAGTATTGGTGACTTTGAGACAATAGAATGATGTTATAAAACTAGGACTGGAAGCTGGGGTGAAATAAGAGGGCAAAAAAAGAAAAAAGAAAACAGAAACCTGAGAAGAGAAGATAAAGGGAGAAAACAGAATTAAAGTTTTTAAACCACCTTGCGAACTTTCTCATGTTAAGGGATCCTCTACTAATTAACTAGAAGTGAATTGGTCAGTGGTGCTTTCTACAAGATTTACAATGTTTTACTAGGAGCAATCTAAATAATTGTTCATATCTGGTCCACAGATGTTCAAATTGGTATATGCCAGCTACTCCTATGGAATTTTAATTTTTCTTTCAGGGTTGAAAATACATAGAATATGAAAATGTGGAAAACAGTTATTCTAAAGAAAAAAATTTCTCAAATCAGTTTTATAGTTCTATGAAACTCCTAATTTTCTAACATTTTGTGAAGTACAAATCAGAGAAGGATACAAACCCAGATTTACAGGGTTTTTTTGGTTTTAAGTTCAAATTTCAAAATAATTATCTGAGCAAAAAACAAAAAACCCCTTGCCTTATGAGTCAGTGGAGTATGCAATCACCCAAATAGTGTGTGTGATCTGAGGGAGTGCTCTACATCAACCATCTGTCATTCCTCCCCTGTAGTTTTCTTCCTCTAAGTACTTTTTAATCTTAAATCAAATCTTGATCCTGTCATTATACAAATATCACTGAAAGGCATCTCCCTTGACACATCTTAATAATTTGCCAACTAATTTATGAAGAATTAACAAGAATGGGATATAGTATTGGGGCTATAGATTGGTAGGAAAAAGGGAATTAAAAAAATAAAACGTTAAGGTGGGAGGACAGGGAAGACAAATTTCCATGATTCATAATTTTGTCAACCTCTCGATCCAACCTTCTTCACTTGAGATTAATTCTTAACAAAGTACAAAATAGATGCTTTACTTTAGTAAAAACAAACAAAAACACACTGAGAATGGTTGCAAAATGACAATTTTTTTCAACAATAATAATCAGGTGTCATTTATATATAGCCTTTTAAAGTTTGCAAATCCCTTTTACATACATGAGGACCAATTAAAGGTGGTTAAGAAGATTTAAGAAGAGTATGGTAGCTTGTCAAGTGGAAGAGGGATGAGGTTTCCTGTTTAGAGTTCCAGATGGCCACTAAAAGCCAAGGGTGGCATTTACAGAGTAGCAGATTTAGGACTGACATAAAGAAAAACAGCCTACTATTAGAGGTGTCCAGAAGCAGATCAGATGCCTCAGTAAACTTGGGGCTTATCACCATAGAATGATGGTTCCTTCAAGCAGAGGCTAGATGACTGAAATTCATAAGCAATGTTATAGAGGTGACTTAGGATCATATCCCGAATCCTTTTCCAGCTCTGAGAGTCTCTGATGCTCGTTTGTACAGCCCTGTGAACTGTTTTGAGAGTCATAAACCTACGATATAATTACCTGACCAAATACTATAAAATGGAAGACTATGAGGAATCAATTGATCAGTAATCATTTATTAAGCATCTTGTACTAGCCAAGGACCGTCCTAGGTTCTGGTAATACAAAGACAAAGATGAAACTGCCCCTGCCCTCAAGGAACTTACCTTTTAAAAGGAAAAAAATTTATTTTGAATAAAAGCATTAAAAGATTAAGTAATAGAACCACAAACAGAAATACCCCACCACTCTCAAATAAGGAATTTTAGTGAATCACCAAAGGAAGGACAACACTCGTGGAATATGAGAAGAAACATTGCTATTTAACCCACCACAATTACATATACAGCTAACCACATGGGAGCCATCTCCAGTCATCCTGATCTGTATCTTGCCACAGGACCCAGATGGTTCCAGAGGAGAAAGTGAGGCTGGTGACCTTATACAGCCTTCCCTCACTTAAATCCAATTCGCTTGCAAGTCATGGCATACATCTTACTGATGTCATGTTCCTCTTTGAGAATGAAGGATAAAAAACAAGAACTAATCATATAGATGGTTAGCGTTTGTCCAAATTTCATCTGTTCTGCTATGCTATCATTCCTTATTTTTCAGATGAATTGGTTGTTCTAGCAAAGACTTAAGTCTATTCTATGAATTGGATTATAAGATATATGTCCAAATGTGTCCACATTCATGTACACACATTCATAATAGCTAAATATGGCCTTGATATTTCATTTTACATCTCTTTTAACAAAGAGAGCTAAATAGAGCCAAAGAAGAAAGTTTGAAGTCAATTTGGACTAGTTAACTTTGTTTCAATCCATTAAGGAAAAATACATTACTAGCTCTAGTTAACTACCTTTAAAATCCTTGACTTTAGATACAACAGGAAACTGAACAAGGTAACAAAGATAGATTAATGTAAACCCATCTCCACTACAGAAACACAAGTCCAAGTGAGTTGTGTCTAGTATTGCCCTCTTGACAAGGAGATCGTTGGCAATCATTATCTTTGTATGAAATATTAAAAACATTTACATACTGTGTTGCCCATATAAACCATTAGCTTATAGTACCAATTGATACTATCCTATCCTATAATATAATATGATATAATATAATATAATATAATATAATATAATATAATATAATAATATAATATAATATAATATATATATATAATATAATATAATATAATATAATATAATACAATATAATATAATATAACATAATATAACATAATATAATATAATGGTACCAATAGTAGTGCCGTTGTTGAGGTCTAGAGGTTCAATGGTGCTGAGACCCCAAAATATCAAGAGCAAGAGACGTGGGTCCTGTCCAAAAGAATTTGACCCAAGCCTTCTTTCAGCCAGAGACAAGGTTTATTAAAGATCAGCTGTATTAGCCAGACTCTTAAGGAATCTGAACATTTGTGAGCTACTGGCTAGGTTCTTAAAGAATTTGAGCACCTTCATAGAGACAAGATTGGCCTTATATACAGAAAGACTATGGGAGGGATCTAGGAAGGATCTTGATGGGAGTGACTGGGAGGTCAAGAATGGGTCTAGATAGGGTCAAGGTGGGAAGTAGCCACGGGACATCAGGAGGTAATAGACAATGGAAGACTGGGCTAGGTTAAGGTTAACAGAGAATTGGGAGATTGGGAATGAAAGGCCAGTTGATAGGATTATAGCCTCAGGGGACCCAGAGACCTCTTTGATCAAGTGGCAGGAATTCAAGGAGAATCCTTAAGACAAATGGGATCCAAATTCTTTTTGGAGTAAAGGGCCAAGGTCTCAGCTTGGCCCTTACCCCATCACCATTTCCCACTCCCACTGAAAATCTGAATGCCAGAGTTTGGCTATATCTCCCCTTCAGTGTTCACTCCTAAGGGGTAAGGGGGTCATTCTCTAATGCCATTGCCTTGAGCACCCCTCTGTACTTCTCTCTGCACCCCCTTCCCTCCCACCAAGATTATAAGTTGAGAACCTAAGCAGCCACAGCAGCCTTAAATAACTTTCAAAAAGGAGTATTTATTAAGGTGGTGATAGGGTTGGGATCTGGACCCCAGAAATGAAAAACCCTGGACTTTCCCACAGGGCCAAATCTCTGGCTTTCTCCTGAGGCTATAATCCCATCAACTGGCCTTTCATTGTGGCTATACCCAATCTCCCAATTCTGTTACCCTTAATCTAGCCTAGCAGTTTTAGGGTTTATCTCCCTATGGCCCCCAGCCATTTCCTACCCTTAATCCTAGCTAGGCTCCATTCTCCCTTGGCCACTTGGTCCAGGTCCCAGGAGTTCTGTTCACCTCAGTTTACTGGCCATTCCCATCCAGATCCTCCTTAGACCCCTCCTCCAGTCACCCTTGGCCACTTGGCCACTTCTAGATCTCTCCCACAGTCTCTCTGAATATAGGTCCATCTTCTCACCATTAAAATGCTTAGATTCTTAAAATCTAGCCACATGCTCAGATTCTTATAATCTGGCCAATAGCTCACTAATGGTCAGACTCCTTAAGAGTCTGCCCAATATGACTGATGTTCTAATAAATCCTGTCTTTGACTAAAAGAAGGCTTGGGTCAAATTCTTTTGGGCAGAAATGCCATGTTCTGATTTTGGGGTCCCAGCACCCCCTAAACTCCTAAACTTCAACAGTGGTATATTAAGAACTTTAGTAACAACATTTTCCCCGGGGGTCTGTGTCACTTTCTCCTGCATACAACAGAGTAGCCCGAGGGCTCTGAGAGAATCTGAATCATAACTATATGGCAGTCCTTTGAGAACCCCAGGCTTTCCAGCAGGAGGGCTAGTTGGGGTTGTGAGAGATGATCTCTCAAAAGTGAAGCCTCCTCAGGGGATCAATAGTTCTTGTTAATATTTCTTGATTGTTGCTTTCAAAACCATGCCCCGCTCAGACCCTGTTTTTAAGCACTCCACAGAAAGAATAAGTCCTGCCCCCAACCTGGACTGCTTGCCCTTAGCTTCCTGCCATCTCTTGTCTCTGGGATATGGGGGAAGGGGGTTAGGGAGGGGAAATTGCAGTAAATTTTGGTTTCCTAGGAATTACCTAACTCATGGGAGTTCGGCCCTAAACCCCCTCCTGATCACAATGCCACTGCTATGTCAGCATTTGGTTTACTAAATAAGGACATGTGTGTTTGGATTGGCTATACCCTGTTTCCTTGTTCTTTGTCTTTCTTGCCTAGACTGTGAGCTGCGAAGCCCAGCCAATGGGAAGAAGAGCCAGTGGATGGGGGTGGGGGGGAGGATTGCGGTTAGGATCTATAGAATCTGCTGAGCTGAACACACTTTCGCCCTTTTTGGTCAGCCCTTTGAGTGCCCTGAGGGAGCGCTTTCTTGAGAAAGCCAATAAACAAACTATTCTTTTTGCTAATATCTCTCTGTCTCCAATTTATTGGTAAGGGTCTTCATACCCCACAGAGGGTGAGCATGTCAGCCCAGAGGTGGGGGCAGGGGTATTCCCTGTGCAGTGGCTATACTGTTAGGGTCATTACTTATGATAAATTATAGTGTGCTTAGACTTGGCAGGGACTGACTGAAGTTATTTTTCATACAACATTTTCTGAATACTCTAGTGTCACAGAGATCCTGTAAAGGAAAAGAAATGATTTTTTTGAAAAATAGTTTTTCTAGGGTGTTTTTCTATTTACAAGTCAGATCATTTTCTGTAACATAATTTTGATTATTTGAACATTTATGAATTAGTATCTATTGATTTACTATAACTGATATTAAGAATAGAAGCTAATGTGAGTAATCCAGATGTAACATGTCTAAGGTGCTGGTACTTAGCTACATAGACAGAAGGGAACACAGAAAATTGTTAATAATATCTCACCCAACAAATAAAGATCTCAGGGATAATTTACAGGATGCTATTGAAAATTTAAGGAATTATGAAGGAGTTAGTTTGAGATGAGCTCTAAGGTTTCTTCTTGCTCTAATATTTTATGACTCTATGAGCTGGGGGAAGAAAGAAGACAAAACCAAGGAGAAATGCAGCCTGACAACTCATTGCAATTTGATTCCAAGGTATGGGTAAGAGTTTGAGCTGGCTTTGGTTTCATCCAAACCAGTTCAACTATCTCTAACCGCAGTTGATGACTTCAGCTTTAGAGTGTGGATTTTTTCATTGTTCAGGAAAAAAAAATCCACTGGTTGATTTTTTAAGCAGAGAAGCCATATTAATCTACAAAAGGGAGTGAGTAATGGAAATAGGCACTGAAAGTTTAGATCAAAGTATAGATACTTATCAAGTTACAGTGGAGCAGGAAGGATTGGAAAATCTTGTTAGCCAAACAAGCTTTTCAAATGATTTATCATGAGAATGAGAAGAAACAAGGCTGTCATATTATCCCAAGTCCTTAAAAAAGAGAAAATAAAATGAGAAACTGCACATAACCCTGATAAACCACTTGATGATCAAAGCCAGCTATTTATTTTTACTTTAAATTGTTCTCACAGGGATGGGTGTGTGATATAGACATCTTGTTTCCAAAAGGTCCCAGGGGTCTAAAACCAAGACAAGATTAAAAAGAAATTATCTATGCTCATGTGAAGAGCAACATTTCCAACCAAAATTGGAAGGTCCAAATATAGAACAATAAAAACAAATTCCTCAGCAATATTTTGGAATAATATTTTATTTTTCCCCAATTACATGTATAAACAATTTTTGACATTCATTTTAAAAAATTTTGAGTTCCAAATTCTCTCCTGCCCCTCCTCCCTCCCCCAGAGAGTAAGCAATTTGATATAGGTTATACATGTGCAATCATGCAAAACATATTTCATATTAGTCATGTTGTGAAAGAAAAGAAAAACAAAAAAAAGAAAGTGAAAAATAGTACGCTTTGATTTATATTCAGACTCCATCAGTTCTTTCTTTGGAGGTGGATAGCATTTCTCATCATCAATCCTTTGGAATTGTCTTGGATCATTGTATTGCCTCAGCAAAATTTTGATATGGACTTTTAGTGGCATTGGGAAACACAGTAGTGATTCACTAGTAAGCTAGAAGGAAAAAAAATGTTCTATAACAAAACTCTGAGAGAGAGAATAGAAATCTGGAACGATTAGGTAAGTCTCAACTAGATTCAGACCAGACCTCTATGTATACTTGTCCAAACTTTAAGGTGAGGAGGTTAATGTTATCTTATTCAACCAGAAACATCATAAAGGAAGATATAAGGATTAATTGCAAAGTGCTTGAGATTACAGTGGAAAATACAGACTTTGTGGTTTTGACATTATGAAGCAAAACTTTGGAGTCTCAGATGAATTGAAGAATTGAAGCAAAAAAAAAGCCAATTATTTGGATAATTGGAGTCAAAAATATATTTGATTCCAGTGTTTTGAGATTTGAATTATCCAGATAATTGCCTTAATTCTTCCACTCCACTTCACTCTGAATGTATATGTAGATAATGCTTGACACTCAGTTGCCCAGTGTAGTTATCCAATTATCAACTGTCTAGTTTTACAGTTACCAGATACAGATATATTCTGTAATGTAAAAATTTGCAGTTATAGAATTTATAAACCAGGGAATAGATGCTTCCATAATAAAATCATCCTCATGGATCAATATCTAAGGAATCCCAGGAGCAAAGCTAGAAGCTTCTGGTTGTGAGAAGAACCTAGTAATGAGTATGCTGATGCATTGACATGCACCACTATTACATATAAGTATACAGAAACTGATCCAGGGACAATACAAATAATTGCCATTTATATATACTTTAAAGTTTGCAATGCACTTTACAAATATTTGTAAAAAACTGGAATCTTACAATAGCCCTGTGAGGTAGGCTTCACAGGTGCTGAATTTAAAGGTGGGTAAACCAAGGATCCCAGATAAAGAAATCACCTGTGATTGTATAGCTAGTAAATGTGATCACATAGCTAAAAAACCTGGGATCTGAACTCAGGTTTTCCTGACTCTGTCCTGCATACTATCCATTATGTATCATTACTTCCCCACTACCCTAACTCTTTTCTATTTGGTGCTAATTTTTAAAAAGAGAACAAAAGAGTCAGAAACAATTGAACTCAGTAACCCAGTATCCTATAAATCCAAGCATATAAAGTGGTTAGGGGATTAATCCCTATTTAATAAGAACCGCTGGAAAAATCAGAAAGCAGGACAGCACAAATTAGGCTTAGACCAGCACCTTATACCATATACCACAACAAGTTTAAAATAGTTATATGAGTTGAATATGAAAGGCCAGAATATTTTACAAAATTAGAAGAGGACATCAGGTATCTTAAACAATTGTGTCCAGGGGGAGAATTCTCTCTTTTTATTTTTTAAATTTATTTATTTTTAGTTTTCAACATTTACTTCCACAAGATTTAAAGTTCCAAATTTTCACCCCATCTTGCCCCTCCCCCCCACCTTGGGGGGGCATGCATTCTGAATATCCCTTCCCCTAGTCTGCCCTCCCTTCTATCTCTCCCCACCTTCTGTTATCCCCTTCCCCTTCTACTTTCCTGTAGGGCAGGATAGATTTCTGTACCCCATTTCCTGTATTTCTTATTTCCCAGTTGCATGTGAAAACATTTTTAAAAAGATATTTATTCATTTTTATTTACTTATTTATTTTTAGTTTTCAACATTCACTTCCACAAGTTTTTGAGTTCCAAATTTTCACCCCATCTCCCCCTTCCCCCCACCCCAAGATGGCATGCATTCTGAATATCCCTTCCCCTAGTCTGTCCTCTCTTCTATCTCTCTCTCACCTCCTCTTATCCCCTTCCCCTTCTATTTTCCTGTGAGGCAGGATAGACTTCTGTACCCCATTTCCTATATTTCTTATTTCCCAGTAGCGTGTGAAAACACTTTTTTTAAACATATGTTTTAAAACTTTAGGTTTCAAATTTTCTCTCTTCTTCTCTCCCCACCCACCCTCATTGAAAAGGCAAGCAACTCAATATAGGTTGTACATGTGCAATTATGCAAAACACGTCCATAGTAGGCATGTTGTGAAAAACTAACTCTATTTCCCTTAATCCTATCCTGCCCTCCCATTTATTCTATTCTTTCTTTTGACCCTGTACCTCCTCAGAAGTATTTACTTCTGATTACCCCCTTTTCTAATCTGTCCTTCTCTATATCATCCCCCTGCTCTCTTGTCCCTTTCTCCCCCTATTTTCCTGTAGGGTAAGACAGATTTCCATACCCAATTGAATGTGTATGTTATTCCCTCCTTAAGCCAAATCCTATTAGAATAAGATTCACTCATTCCCTCTCACCTTCCTCCGTTTCCCCTCCACTGTAAGAGACTTTTCTGGGGGTTTCTGTGAGATAATTTACCCCATTCTACCTCTCCCTTTCTTCTTCTCTGAGTATAATCCTCCCTCATCCCTTAATTTTATTCTCCAGATATCACCCCTTAATCTTCAACTCACCCTGTGCCATCTATCTATCTATCTACATATACATACACATATTTTTTTTCCTCCAACTACCCTAATACTGACAAAGGTCTCATGAGTTATAAATATCATCTTTCCATGCAGGAATGTAAACAGTTCAATCTTAATAAGTCTCTTATGATTTCTCTTTCCTGTTTACCTCTTCATGTTCCACTTGAGTCCTGTATTTGAAAGTCAAATTTTCTATTCAGCTCTGGTCTTTTCATCAGAATGCTTGAAAGTCCTCTATTTCACTGAATGACCATTTTTTCCCCTGAAGGATTATACTCAGTTTTGCTGGGTAGGTGATTCTTGGTTGTAATCCTATCTCCTTTGCCCTCCAGAATATTATATTCCATGCCCTGTCCTTTAATGTAGAAGCTGCTAAATCTTGTGTTATCCTGATTGTGTTTCCACAGTATTTGAATTGTTTCCTTCTGGCAGCTTGTAATATTTTCTCCTTGACCTGGGAACTCTGGAATTTGGCTACAATATTCCTAGGAGTTTTCCTTTGGGGATCTCTTTCAGGAGATCTGTGGATTCTTTCAATTTCTATTTTGCCCTCTGGTTCTAATATATCAGGGCAGTTTTCCTTGATAATTTCTTGAAAGATGATGTCTAGGCTCTTTTTTTGATCATGGCTTTCAGATAGTCCAATAATTTTTAAATTTCTCCTGGATCTATTTTCCAGGTCAGTTGTTTTTCCAATGAGATATTTCACATTGTTTTCTAATTTTTCATTCTTTTGGATTTGTTTTACTGTGTCTTGATTTCTCATAAAGTCACTGTCTTCCAATTGCTCTATTCTAATTTTTAAGGAAGTATTTTCTTCAGTAGTCTTTTGGACTTCCTTTTCCATTTGGCCAATTTTCTTTTTAGGGCATTTTTCTCCTCATTGGCTTTTTGGACCTCTTTTGCCATTTGGGTTAGGCTATTTTTTAAGGTGTTATTTTCTTCAGTATTTTTTTGGGTCTCCTTTAGCAAGCTGTTGACTTGTTTTTCATGATTTTCTTGCATCACTCTCAGTTTTTCCTCTACTTCCCTTACTTGCTTCTCAAGATCCCTTTTGAGCTCTTCCAAGGCCTGGGACTGATTCATATTTTTCTTGGAGGCTTTGGATGTAGGAGCTTTGACTTTGTTGTCTTCTTCTGGTTGTATATTTTGATCTTCTTTTCACCAAAGTAAGATAATATAGTCTGACTCTTTTTGCCTGCTTGCTCATGATCCCGGCCAATTACTTGAGTTTTAAACTCTTTGTTAAGAGTCTGCTTCCAATGTGGAAATGTACTGTCCCAAGCTTCGGGGTTTGTAAGCTGTTTTCAGAGATAGTTGTAGGGACCTGTAAATTTTCAGATCTTCCAAGGTGGTATGATAAGGGGCAAGGTGTTTACTCCTTTCCTGGCCTGTGACCACAAGTATTCCTTTCTGTCCCGTAACTGTGAGGAGGGTTTCCTTTCCACAGCCACTACAAGCTCCACCAAGCCAGTGCCCCTCCTCACCCCAACACTGCCACCCAGAACTGTGACCCATATCCAAACACAGGCAAAGCAACAGATTCCTGCCTCAGCACTGGCAAAAAGATCCCTGCAATCCCCTTCTGATCAGCCACTGGATTCCCCCTCAGTCTGTGGACCGGAAGCTCTGGAAGCAGCTGCCCCCCTCCCCCGGGCCACGCTCTTGGGGAATGGAGCTGAAACCCTGCCTTCCTCTCTGAGCACCCACAGAAACAGATTTTTCCCATTGACCTTCTAAGTTGTCTTTGGCATTGGTGGATTGAGGAGTCTGGAAACCTCCACAGCTGCCCGCGATTCAGTCCTCTGAGGCCTGCTCCAGGTTTGTTGTGGCCTGCATGCCCACGCCCTGTGCTCCCAGCCCAGTGTGATACACCTTTCTGATCAATCATCCAGATTGTGTTGGGCTGGAAATTTGTTTCATCTCTGTCTTTTTGTGGGTTCTGCTGCTTCAGAATTTGTTTAGAGCCATTTTTTATGAGTATTTGGAGGGGTTTCGGGGAGAGCTCAAGCAAGTCACTGCTTTCACTCTGCCATCTTGGCTCCGCCTAGGGGGCGAATTCTTAAACAAATATGGAATTGTGTACATAGAGATGACAAAATGATGGTTTCAATTACATGAAAAGGAAAAGTGGTTTTTTTTTTGGTTAGGCAATGGGGTTCAGTGACTTGCCCAGGGTCACACAGCTAGTAAGTGTGATGTGTCTGAGGCCAGATTTGAACTCAGATCCTCCTGAATCCAGGGCCCGTGCTTTATCCACTGTGCCACCTAGCTGCCCTGAAAAGGAAAAGTTTTTTTTTATTGTCACATATAAAATATTTTATTTTTTTTTAAATTTTTTTTTCCATATGCTTTTGAGTTGAAAATTTTTTCTCCCTTTTTCTCCCCCCCCCCACCCTCCCCAAGATGGTGCACAATCTGACATAGGCTTTACATTTACATATCCATTAAACATATTTTCACATTAGTGGAGTTGTAAATAAAAATTAAAACCAATAGGAGGAACCATCAGAAAGATGAAACAAAACTCAACTTAAGGTAAAAATAAGTGATAGCGATTCGACTTCCATAGTTCTTTCTTTGGATGTGGACAGCATTTTCCATCCCGAGGCCTCTGAACATGTCTTAGATCCTCGTAATGCTGAGAAGGGTTCAGTTTAACATTCTTAGTCATTGCATAACGTGCCTGCTATTGTATACAAAGTCCTCTTGGTTCTGCTCACTTCACTCAGCATCAGACCATAATAAGTCTTCCCAGGTTTTTCTGAAGTCAGCCTGTTCATCATTTCTTATAGCACAATAGTATTTCATTACATTCATATACCACAACTTGCTCAGCCATTCCTCAATTGATGGGCATCCTCTCAATCTCCAATTCTTTGCCACCACAAAAAGAGCTGCTATGAATATTTCTGTAGATGTGGGTCCTTTTCCCATTTGTTTGATCTCTTTGGGATATAGCCCTAGAAGTGCTATTGCTGGATCAAAGGGTATGCACACTTTTGTAGCCCTTTGGGCATAGTTCCAAATTGTTCTCCAAAATGGTTGGATCACTTCACAACTCCACCAACAATGTATCAGCATTCCAATTTTCCCACATCCTCTCCAAGATTTATCATTTTCAAAAGGAAAAGTTTTTGCACACACAAAAAATGAGGTAGCTAGAATAAAAAGGAACATTCTCAAGAGGGAAATATCATTTGCTTCAAATATTTCTAATAAGGGTCAGTATGCAAAATACATGGGCAATTAGTACATATACCTAAGACCAGGAGCCATTCTCCAATGAATAAATAGTGTAAGGACATAAACAAATTTAAGTAGGACATAAAGTGTCTCTCATGCTCTCTTGGAGGCAGCAGAATTATTTTTCCTTTGAAAAAACATCTAATCATTTTAGAAATCTTTTATAAATTCTACTACACTAATTGGTAGTTATGAGCTCACCATAATTTCCCAAAATTTGAAGAAAAATATGCAATAGATACTTTCCATGACCATGCAGGAGTAAAACAATTAATAAAAAGAGATACTGAACTAAATCACAGAGTTAAATTGTACCCAATTTGGTTATTTTTCAAAGTTAACACTTTTCAAAAGTATATTTGACTATTGTGTGTTAAAATTCTTTGTCAGCTAAAAAAAATGCTCAAAGCATGCCAGCTATAAAAAGATGAACTCTATTTCTGCCTGGCTGAAATAAAGCAAGAAAGATACCTAGCCAAATACATTAAAACTCCCACAGATCTCCAAAGCTTATTCCTTTGGAAAATATGTCCTTTGCCAATATGACCACTAGATGGCCCACCCAATCATGTCAGGTTAGTTATTTCTTCATGCAACTTAAAAATGTTAAATGAACACATCTTTTAAAAAATATTTTTTAAAATGTTCTTGTATCTATTTTCTTGAAATCTTACTTTTTGAGCATGCTCTTGTGAGCGTTTGGTTGCTTGAGCTATTTCTCTTTTTGTCCTCCTTTCTCAAAGCCTTCCTCCCTCCTTCCCTTTTCTTTCTTCTTCTTTCTTTCTTTCTTTCTTTCTTTTTCTTTCTTTCTTTCTTTCTTTCTTTCTTTCTTTCTTTCTTTCTTTCTTTCTTTCTTTCTTTCTTTCTTTCTTTCTTCCTTTCTTCCTTCCTTCCTTCCTTCCTTCCTTCCTTCCTTCCTTCCTTCCTTCCTTCCTTCCTTCCTTTCTTTCTCTCTCTCCCTCTCTCTCTTTCTTTCCTTCCTTCCTTCTCTCTCTCCCTTCTTCTCTCTCTTCTTTCCTCTCATAGTCTTCCTTCTTTTTCTTCTATTATACCTGGTTGTCCTATTTACCCAGGTTGGAAGAGCAGTGGCTACTCTATGGCTGCACCTAGCTGCTGATCTGCATGGAAGCTTTGACATGCTCATTTCCCAACATGAGTGGATTTGCCCTTCCTTGGGCCGCTTGGTGATGTTCCACTTCTGGGGGCTCCCCACATTTGTGTAGGATTTCCTTCAGACACAATCAGCTTTCACACTACTACAACTCAGAATTCCTGAAGTCAAGTGATCCACCAGCTTCTCTGCATTCCAGTCCATTCTCCGTTCAGTTGCCAATGTGATTTTCCTAAAACACAGGCTTGATCATGTCGGTTCCTCCACTCGTGAGTTCATTGGTGCTGTGGTTGTTCTGTCATTTTTTTAGCCAGGTCTGACTCTTCATGATCACATTTGGGGTTTTCTTAACAAAGATACTGGAACTGTTTGTCATTTCCTTCTCCAGCTCATTTTACAGATGAGGAAACTGAGGCAAACAGGGTTAAGTGACTTGTCCAGGGTCACACAGCTAGTAAGTGTCTGAGGCTGGATTTGAACTGAGAAGAGTCTTCCTGACTCCAGGCCTGGTGCTCTATGCACTATAGTGCCACCTAGCTTTCTTTGGGACAGGGAACTCCCAAAGAGGAAACTTCTCAGAGTTTTAAAGAGTTACCTGGGGTGATTGAGATTTTAAGAGATTTGCTCAGGGTGACAAAGTAATATGTCATAGGATCTTAGGCTTAAAATTGTAAGGGATCTTAGAGGCCATTGAACTCAAATTTCTTTAATTTACATGACAATTTTGTTGTATATTTGAAAGGAATAGCAAGCTGTGCAAAATAGATTTATAGTTTCTTATACAACCATCTTTTTTTAAAATTAAATTTGTTAAGGAAGTGCTTGGTTTAGTCCACAAGTTAAAAATAAAATAAATCCATGTAATATAAATTCCTTATTATATATATATACATATGTAATAACTGAGTCATGGAGATTAAGTGGCTTTTTTTCAGGGTCACATAGCTAGTAAGTATCAGAGGCAGGACTTGAATTCAAGGACTGACTCCAAGACTAGCTAGCTCACTGCCATGCACTGAGTAATATAGAGATGGTAATAGTGTCATATGTGTGAAACATGTTTATTCCAAAAGTAACTTCTCTTTTTCAAGACAGTCACACTGTGTACTCTTCCACGCTGTCATAATCAACATATATTAATTTAGCAAATATTTATTAGATGCCTACTATGTTAAGTTAGGGGCAGTAAGCCCAGTGGATAAAGCGCCAGGCTTAGAGTCAGGAAGAATTATATTCCTGAGTTCAAAGCTGGCCTCAGATGCTTGCTAGCTGGGTGACTCTGGACAAGTCACTTAACCCTGTTTGCCTCAGTTTCCTCATCTGTAAAATGAGCTGGAGAAGGAAATGGCAAGCCATCCAGTATCTTTGCCAAAAAAAAAACTCCAAAGTTTTTTTTGTCACGAATAGTTGAACATGACTGAAATGACTGAATGAATGTTAAAGGCATATGTTACTGTTTTAAATGCATTTTGAATTTGAAGGATTTAAAAAGACTTTCTCTTCACAAAATTATTGTTTTTAGTAACCAAATATGATTTCTAAGATTTAAACTTAGGAACTATAGAAGAGATCTTTATTTTAAAGGAAGCAGAAGCTTAGAAATGTAGTGAAATACTCATTTTCTTTGCTTCAGCTACTGCTTTTTTACTGATGACTCTCAACTCTTTCCTCCAGTTTTATTCTGTCTCCTGAATCCCATACCAATGCTTGCTGGAAATTTCCACTTGGATTTCTCACCAACATGTCCAAAAGTCTAAAATTAAACTCATTGACAAACTTGACTCCACATTTCACCTTCCCCTTCTCCCACAAACAAATCCATATCCCAAAGCCTTAATCAGTGGTTTCATCATTTTCCCAGTTACTCAATTTTGAAAACTTGGAATCACCTTTGTTTTGTCCTTCAACTTCATACCCCATTTCCAATAACCAAGACCTCCTGCAAAATATTTCTTATTTACCATTAAGACTTTTCTTAGAGTTAAGCTTCTTCTTAACTCGTGACTCAATTATTCTATCACATTCCTATCTGGCATTCCCCATCTTGTTTCTTTGATTATTTTTGCATTTTTAAAAACCAGACCTGTGGTTTCCATGGTGTAAGGAACAGCCAGTGAGGAGGTGCAATTGATACCTTATAGTCTTAGAAATTTGTCTGGTATACTGAGAAAGTAAGTGGCTTACTCAAGGAAACAAAGCTAGTACCATTAAAAGAGAGACTCAAACCATTGATCATTCTAACTCCAAGGCCAGTTCTGTAACCACAACTGCACACTTCTTCTCCCACTTTTAATCATCTTTACACCAACCCCACAGTAATTTTCCTTAAGCATGCTTTGAATACATTAATCCCCTGCTCAATAATCTTAAAAAGTTTCCTATTTCCTTCAGTATCAAACTACTTTCATTTCCCTGTCTCATGTCTCTCCCCATTCTAATCCATTCTCCATTCATTTGCCCATGTGATTTTTCTTAAAGTTCAGGTTTGACCATGTCACTTGACCTACTAAATAATCTTCATATTAAATATGAAGTCTTCTTTTTAAAACTTGGCCTCTTCCTACCTTTCCATTTTTCTTGCATTTTATTCCCCTCCATATACTCTACCCAGCTGAACTGGGTCACTTGCTATTCTTCAAACATGACTTCATCTTCCAGTTACATAACTTTGTACAGGCTGTCCCCCCATATCTGGATGCTATTCTGCCTCATCTCCACTTCTTAGGTTCCCTAACTTCTTTCATTACACATCTTAAAACGTACTTTCTACAGGAGACCTATCCCTGTGTTATTCCTCCTTCCACCGCAAGTACTTTTTTTCTGAGATTGCCCTTCAATTATGTACATATCATGGATGTACGTGATTATTTACATGTCTCCCCCATGTAAGCTTCTTGAGGGCTCAGCATTTTGAGAGACAGGACTTTTTAAAAACTTTTTTTTTTGTATGCTCAAAGCTTAGCCTGGAACACAGTAAGAGTTTAATAAATTATTGTTGATTGACTGATTTACTTTGGCATCTTGTTTTTGTCTAAATGTATTTAAGTAATTGACAATTGCTCCGCAGTAAAAACATTTTGCTCCACTTGTCAAGACAAACCCAGGAACTATATGAACACAATTACAAAACACTTTTCACACAAATAAAGTCAGATCTAAATAAATGGAAAAATATTAGTTGCTCATAGGTAGGCTGAACTAATATAATAATTCTACCTAAATTAATTTACTTATTCAGTGCCATATCAAACTACCAAAATTCTTTTATAGAGATAGAAAAAAAAATAACAAAATTCATCTGAAAGAACAAAAGGTCCAGAATATCAATGGAATTAATGAAAAGAAATAATGAAAAGAAATGCAAGGGAAGGTAGTCTAGGCATACCAGATATAAAACTGTACTGACTAAGAAATAAAGTGGTGGATCAGTGGAATAGGTTAGGTACATAAGACACAGTAGCCAATGACTATAGCAACCTAGTATTTGATAAACCCAAAGACCCCAGCCTTTGGGATAAGAACTCAGTATTTGACAAAAACT
This sequence comes from Phascolarctos cinereus, assembly GCF_003287225.1. Classification (NCBI taxonomy): domain Eukaryota; kingdom Metazoa; phylum Chordata; class Mammalia; order Diprotodontia; family Phascolarctidae; genus Phascolarctos; species Phascolarctos cinereus. The sequence continues at coordinate 9,534,763 of NW_027556098.1, forward strand.
GCTGGGAAAACTCAAAAACAGTATGGGAGAAAGTATGCATAGACCAACATTTTATACCATATACCAAAATGAGGTCAAAATAGGTACATGATTTCTATAAGCAAATTAGGCGAGCAAGGAATAGTTTACCTGTCAGATCTATGGAGAAGGGAAGAATTTATGACCAAACAAGAAATAGAGGGCAGCTAGGTGGGGCAGTGGATAGAGCACTGACCCTAGATTCAGGAGGACCTGACTTCAAATCAGGCCTTGGACACATAACACTTACCAGCTATGTGACCTTGGGCAAGTCACTTAGCCCCATTGCCTAACCCCCCTCCCAAAAAAAAGATAGAGAACATTATGAAATGTAAAAGATAATTTTGATTAAATTAAATTGAAAAGTTTTTGCACAAACGAAGCCAATGCAACCAAGATTAGAAGGGAAGCAGAAAGCTGGGAAACAATTTTTGTATGCAATGTCTCTGATAAAGGCCTCATTTCTAAAATATTTAGAGAACTGAGTCAAATTTATAAGAATACAAGTCATTTCCCAATTAATAAGTGGTAAAAGGATATGAACAGGTAGTTTTAGGACAAAGAAATCAAAGATATCTGTAGTCATATGAAAAAAATGTTCCAAATCACTATTGATTAGAGAAATATAAATTAAAACAACTCTGAGGTACCACATAACACCTGGAAAACATGGCAAAAAAGGAAAATAATAAATGTTGGAGAAGATGTGGGAAAATTGGAACACTAATGCATTGTTGGTGGAATTGTGAACTGATCCAACCATTCTAGAGAATAATTTGGAACATTGCCCAAAGAGCTATAAAAATGTGCATACCCTTTCATCTAGCAACGCTACTAGTAGGTCTTTATCCCAAAGAGATCATAAAAAATGGAAAAGGACCCACATGTACAAAATATTTACAGCAGCTCTTTTTGTTGTGGTAAAGAATTGGAAATCGAGGGAATGCCCAATAATTGGGGAATGGCTGAATAAGTTGTGGTATAGGAATATAATGGAATAGTATTGTTCCATAAGAAATGGTGAGCAGGCAGATTTCAGAAAAACCTGGAAAGACTTATATGATGCTGAGTGAAGCAAGCAGAACCAGGAGAACATTGTACGCAGTAATGGCAACATTGTGTGATGACTAACTTTGTTAGACTTAGCTCTTCTCAATGATCTAAGACAATTCCAAAAGACTCATGATGAAAAATGCTATTCACATCCAGAGAAAGAACAATGGAGTCTGAATGCAGATTGAAGCATATCATTTTTTCTTTTTTTGTTGTTCTTTGTTTTCTCTTTCTCATGGTTTTTCCTTTTTGTTCCAATTCTTCTTTCACAACATGACTAATGTAAAAATGTTTAATATACTATAACCTATATCAGATTGCATGTTACATTGGGGAAGAGGGAGGGAAGGAAGGAAGGGAGAAAAATTTAAAACTCAAAATCTTATAAAAGTGAACGTTGAAAGCTAAAAATAAATAACAAATAAAAATAAATAAATTAACTTAAACTAAATAACTTAATAGTAAATAAATAACTTAAAAATAAGAAGTCCTCATGTATACACTGAGCCTTGAAGGAAGCTCAGAATTCTAATGGTATCAGAGATGAAGGAATACATTGGAGGGGAGCAGGGGATATAGCTTGGGCAAAGGCACCAAAGAAAGAGTTGGAATATCATCTAGGGAGAAGAGCATTTGAATATTTCTTAAATGTAACATTTAGAACATAACATATGTGAGTTACATTTTGTATTTTTCTTTCTTTTTTTTTTTTGGTCTGTGTTTTCTGTTGCAACATAGCTAATATAGATATATGTTTTGAATGACTGTACATGTATAATCTATATCAAATTACTTGCCTTCTCTAGGAGGGGGAAGGGTGAGGAGGGAAGGAGGGAATCTGTAACTCAAGATTTTTTTTTAAATGAATGTCAAAGGTAGTTTTTACAGGTAATTGAGAAAAAAATAAAATAATTTAAAAAAACATTTTGTTCTACTTTGTCTTTACTAACCTGCTAGTGAATACGCCATGCTTGTTACTACTCTTGGACCTTCATTTTACATAATTCCTTTTTGCCTGAAATGCCTTCCTTTTTCTTCCCTCTGCCTATTTAAATTCTTCTTATCCTTTAAGGCCTAACTTAAGTTCTCTGTGCAAGAAATAGTCCTTTACAACCCCAGCTCTTCTTACTTTCCCTTTCTTTACAGCACTTCCCCTTCAATAATGGTGGTCTGTACATAATAGCACGTGCTTCTATAGGCGTTGTATTCAATGCCACTTCTGAGAAAGATCTCTGGTTCATTTCATTCACCCCAGCCTGTACTTGTATGCTGGTAATCTGTACCATAAATAGGCAGCATACATATGTCCTGTAGTCCTAGGAATTTATTCCCAACAGTTCTAGGAATCAGGATTTTCCAGCTCTTTCTTTCGAAGTCCTGAAGTCAATCACATACGAATTAGATTCTGAGGGCCCTATAATTGCCTTTTTTGATTTTAATTAAAATTAAAATTTGGCTGCTTATTTTTAAAAATTTTATTTTATTTTAATCTATAAAATAAAACAAGTAATTGTATAACATGGTATAGTAAAAAAAAAGATTATTGCACATGAAACTGCAAAGCTATTATGTATAACTTGCTTACCCCTTTTTTTTCTTCCCTTCCCTCCTCTTTTGCCCTAGAGATGGCTGAACAAATAAGCATGGACACAAATAGGTACAAATATGGAAAATTATTCTATACCTACTTCCATTTATTAGTTCTCTCTCTGGATCCAGATAGTGTCTTTCTTCATATGTCCTTTATAATTAATTTGGGTATTTATAATAGTCAAAATGACTTATTTACTCAAAATCATTTTTTTTTATTTTGTGAGGTAATCAGGGTTAAGTGACTTGCCCAGGGTCACATAGCTAGTGAGTATCAAGTGTCTGAGGCTAGATTTGAACTCAGGTACTCCTGACTCTCAAAGTCAATCTTAAAACAATATTGTTGTCACTGTATACAATGTTCTCTTCATTCTGCTCATTTCGCTCTTTGTTCTTCTGTGTAAGTCTTTCTATGTTTTTCTAAGATGACTGAGCTCATCATTTCTTATAGTACAGTAGTATTCCATCACAATCATACACCATAGCTTATTCAGCCATTCACCAGTTGATGAGCATCCCCACAATTTCTAGTCCTTTGCCACCACAAAGAGAGCTGCTATAAATATTTTACAACATACAGGTTCTTTTCCTTTTCCCCTAATTATCTTTGGAAATAGAAATAGCATTGTTATTGTTCAGTCAAAGGATACAGGGAATTTAATAACTCTCTGGGCATAATTCCAGATTGCTCTCTAAAATAGTTGAATCAGTTCACAATTCCACCAACATTGAATTGGTGTCCTAATTTTTCACACCCCTTTCAACATTTATTGCTTTCCCTTTCCATCATTTTAGCCAATCTGATAAGTATAAAATGATATCTCAAAGGCTGTTTTAATCTGCATTTCTCTAATCAATAATGGTTTAGAGCATTTTTTCACATAACTATAAATTGTTTTGATTTTTACATTGGAAAACTGCCTGTTCAGATCCTTTCACCATTTATCAATTGGGGAATGACTTACATTCTTTTTTTTTGGGGTATTTTTTTTGTTTTTAGGCAATTGGGGTTAAGTGACTTGCCCAGGGTCACACAGCTAGTAAGTGTCAAGTGTTTGGTCTGAGGCCGGATTTGAATTCAGGTACTCCTGACTTCAGGGCCAGTGCTCTATCCACTGTGCCACCTAGTTGCCCCGAATGACTTACATTCTTATAGATTTGACAAAGTTCTTTATATATTTGAAATATGAGACCTTTATCTGAGAAGTTGTCTATAAAAAAATCCCATCAATTTTCTGCTTACTTTTTGATATCGGCTACATTTGTTTTATTTGTACAAAACCTTTTTAATTTAATGTAATCAAAATTATCCATTTACACCTAACTTTGCTCTTTATCGCTTGTTTATTCATAAATTGTTTACCTATCCATAAATCTGATAGGCAATATGTTCCATGTTCTTCTAATTTTCTTGTAATACCTCTCTTTATAGCTAAGTCATATATCCATTTTGACCTCTTGTTAAATGGTGTAAAATATTAGTCTATGACCAATTTCTGTTATACTGCTTTCTAGTTTTCCCAAATTTTTTTTTACTAAATAATGATTTCTCATACCAAAATCTTAAGTCTTTACATTTGTAAACACAAGGTTTTTATATTTATTTGGTCGTGTATGTGTACTCTGTTCCATTGATTGACCTTTCTATTTCTTGGCCAGTAGCAGATAGCTTTGATAATACAACCTTATAATATAGTTTAAGATTTAGTGCTACTTATATTTTTTATTAGTTTCTTTGATATTCTTGTTTTTAGATCTTCTAAATGAATTTTGTTATTTTTTTACTAATTCAATAAAAAAATTTTTTGTTAATTTAATTGGGATGGCTTTGAATATATAAATTATTTTAAGTAAAATTGTCATTTTTATTATATTGTCCTTGCCTACCCATAAACAATGAGTATTTCTCCAATTATTTAAATATGATTTTATTTGTATAATTTTTAAAAAATTTTGTTTGTATAATTCCTGGGTTTGTTTTGGTAGATATTCCCAGATATTTTATATTGTCTAGAGTTATTTTAAGTAGGGTATCTTTTACTATCTCTTCTTGCAGTGTTTATGATGTATAGGGATGCTATTGATCTATGTGGATTTATTTTATATCTTGCTACTATGCTAAAAATTATTAATTGTTTCAACTAACTTTTTAATTGAGTCTTTGGGATTTTCCAAATATTAATCATCTGGTCTGCAAAAAGTGATAGTTTTATTATTGATTATTTATTATTATTAGAATTCCCTATTCTGATTCCTTCTATTTCTATTTCTTCTCTTATTGCTATTGCTAGGATTTCTAATACAATACTGAATAATATTGGTGACAGTGGACATCCTTGTTTCACACCTGATCTTACTGGGAAGGCTTCTAGCTGTGTTCCATTACAAACAATGCTTGCTGATGATTTTAGAAAAATGCTTTTTATCAATTTAAAGAAAAAAATCCATTTATACCCATACTTTCAAGTGTTTTAATAGAAATGAGTGTTGTACTTTATCAAAAGCTTTTTCCAGATGCCTAGCACCAGGGGCTGCTGCCAGGGCGTGGAAGGGGCAGTTGCTATCTTGCAAGAGGACCACTATGCTGCCAGCTGGCGACGGAGCTCCAGGAGCTCACCAATGTCCTGGACTTGCTTTTCTCCTTTCTCATATGCCTTACTGTGAAAATTAAGCTAAGTCTTTGGGGCATGGAAAAAAAAAACCTAGCAAGTGCAATATTCAATATATTGAATAATATTGAATATATTGAAAAACCTGCAAGTGAACTATTCAATATTGAAACTGAAATCAACAGAAGAGGCTTATACTATATTCCATGATGGTGTTGACCATTTTCACATATCATAAGAGAAAACAAAGAACAACTGGATACCTTTATCCATCTTTGACGACAAGGAAAATGGAAAAAACTCAGGAGGCAAGACTGAAACTACAGTTTTGTTGAAACCTTTGGGGGATGTAATCTCTTATAATAGGCCAGATATTATTGAATCATTTCATTCAGAAGGCCTACAGCATGCAAATCCTACAGTAGTATCCATGAACATCAGTGAAGCATCTCAAAATAACTGTACTTATGTCTCTGGAAATATTAAAGAAATTAGAATGGAAAGAAGTCACAAGGTAGCTACCCCAGTTAGTGGAGAGAAAGTATAGGATGTATTTTAAAAAGTCCTGAGGAAAATAAAAGAGATAAAAGAAAACATCGTACACAAAAAGTCATTGGGGGAAAACAAACAGAATCCTTCTTCTAATAAACTGGACATAGTCAATGAGTTATTTCAGTTTTACAAGAAATTTAGGAGCTTGAGAGTGAAAAAGAAGATTTAGAAGGCAATTGGCAGGAATTTAAACCCCTTCAAGAACAATTTAGCTTCTATTATCAAGGCCATTACAACGACAATTTAAAATCTGATGAAGAAAAGAAAGATACCTGATTTAGTACTATACAGTCACCCCCTGGTGATGAGCAATATTTTATTTATGAGCCAGTTGGTTGGAACACTGAATATCCAGTTAATGGACAAGTGGAACCTACATTTTTTTTTTTAACAACACAGTTCCTTCCTTTCGGCCTAAATGGCAACCAGCAGAATCCTCTTTAGTTCCTCAAGGCCTTTTTCCTTCTGGCTTCAATTATCATTTAAATTTTCTCCATCTCCATCTCCACCACCAAATATTTTCCACGCTCAAGACGTTAAATTATGTGAAATGTACAATGGATATAACCCAAACTGTGGCCACACAAATTGGAATTGTCCGACATTTGATCAGACTAACAGATAATCTGATTGTGATGGGAGGAACAGTATCATACAGGCCTCTAGAAATGGCCACAGTGAACAAGATGGACAAGAAAGTAATGTTTTCTGTGAAACAAGAGAAGAATCTTGGGAAGACCCTTCTCTATTCCAGATGGAGAAAATAGTTCCAAGAGGAAAAGCTAAAGAGGCAACTTATCCTTTTAAGACATCTGCCCAGTTCAGGGAAAACAACATTGTCTCATGTTCTGCTCGGTCAGAATTGTGGTGGCATTGTCTTCAGCACTGATGATTATTTTAGACATCAAAATGCATATATGTATTACGTTAGCAACTTGGTAATGCTCATGACTGGAACAAGAGCAGAAGTGTGATAACATTAGATAACGTCTCTCTGGTTTTTGAATAAGTAAAAGAAAAGCTTTTTCCACATCTACTAATGTAATCATATGATTTTGTAAACTTATGTTATTGATATAATCAATTATGTTAATAGTTTTCCTTATTTTAAACCACCCCTGCATTCCTTTTTCAATGGTTCTCTAAATCTGTTTCTGTTTCTACACCTTTCCATTGATGAATCTGTTCACATCTGAAAAAGGAATCCCTTTACATAAAGTATACATTTTGTTTTATTATCCACTCTTTTTTTTCAACTTACCTCTAAAGTTGAGTTAAGCTTCCTTAGATGCTTATAGTTTTGTCTCATCCTTAGGATCAGAAAATTTAGAGCTGGAAGTGACTTTAGAGATGATCTAGTCCTGAAGTGTCAGATATGAACCACAGCACCCTCAAATGTGTGGCCAGAACCTGATTAAAATGTAATTGGGAAATATTTAACAAAATAAGTAAAAATTTAATAAAACATAGGTGATATTAATATGTGGTTTTTAAAGTCAATATTTAGCCCACCAGCATCATTATGTAAAGCCTAGTGGTCCCTGTTTTTATCTAACTATGAAACCCCTGATCTAGTCCACCTAGTCCAGCCTTCATTTTAAAGTTGAAGAAACTGAGATAGAGAAAAGTGAAGTGATTTGCCAGATTCACAGTGCCTGGCATAATACTGAGTATATAGAAGAGATTCAATAAATACTTACTGGTTGGTTCATTGAAACGAGTACAAAGCTGAGGCTAAATCATTCTGATAATGGTGGCAACAATTCCCCTTATTACTAACACATTACTTCTCTTCCAGCATTCTCAATTCCATCTAAATTGACCTGTTTGCTATTACCTAATCTTAGTAGATTATTTTCTACATTTCTGTAAAACTGTTCTTTCATGCTTAGTATATTATCTATTCTCACCATTGCCTCTTAGAATCCTTAACTTTTTTCAAGATTGGGCTTAGTGCCACCTCTTGAGGGAAGCCACTGCTGATCCCAATACCTCCCCTCACCCTCAAGGTATTGGCACTGTCTATCTCAAATTATCTTGTATTTACTTCTCTTTGTAAATTTTATATCTTTATCCTGCAAACCCCTTCCCCACCTTACCCTAGTTGAATATAAACTCCTTGAGCACAGAGACTTTTTCATTTTTTTTCTTTGTATCAGCAGCACTTAACACTATATCTTGCACTACTTAGAAAAGGCTTATTGGATTAAATTCAATTGAATTAACAAAACTTAGGGGATAAAGTGTGATTCATTTCACATTAATTGATTCCTTAGAGGGAAGAAGAGATTGAGATTTGAGTTATCTGGAATAGCCATCTCTACTGATCACTTTCATTTTTATCATTGCTCAACCCTCTACTTGGTCTTTATGAAAACACATACTATCTTACATCTCAAGGCCTATGCAGGAGCTTAAACTCAAGCCACGCAATTTCTGAGTTCTACCACATGAAAAGAAAAACACACAAGCCAGCAGGGATGGAAGGAATCTTGAGTCATCAAAGAAAAAAAGAATGTGGCTTACTGAATCTCTAAATAGGAGATTTGGATTTTTTTCCCTTTTGCAATTCAGTTTGGTATAATGGACAATGCCATGATAACATAGGCATGAAATCATTGATTGTTGAGATATTAGTCTAACCCTAATCTTCCACGCTTCTTTCTAATTTTCCCAATAGCTTTTTTCAAGCAGGGATTAATAATTAAGGTAAAAGAAATATTGATAGAACAGATGTTGGGTCAATTTCAAGAAGAAATAGGATTACTAACTTCGAGTTGGGAGGTCATTTAGTCACAGCTCACATAGCTCACATTTATTTCACACTTTAAAGATTGCAAAGTGCTTTACATTGTATCAATATATCCACATAGCAACACTATAACATAGTTGCTATTGTGATCCCCATTTTACAGATGCAGAAATTTAGCTACAGAAATGTTAAATGTTATGCCCAGCATGATGCAACTAGTGTTTGAGGCAGGATTCAAACTCAGTTCTTTCTGACTCCTAAATTCAGAACTATATCCATTATGCTACCTAACTATACAACTATCTCATTTTACAGATGAGGAAACTGAGGGCCACAGAGGAGGTCAAGTGATTTGCCCATGGTTCCATAGGCAGAGCTGAGATTTAAACCAAAGATCTGAGACATTTTCCATCAGCTGCCCCACTTGGTTCTGACTCCAGGAGTATCATACCCCTCCCAGGATAAGCTCTTCACCAGAAATTATATTGTCATGCAGATTGACTCAGTTTTGATGACCAACAACTCAGCACCCTTAGCTGTCCCTCCCTGCTGACTCTAGGGTTAGAGGGCTTAGCAATAAACTCCTCCCAAAACCTTCCTTTATAGAGAGCTTAGACTTCCCCTCCTGCTTGGCTTTGATTCCATGAATATCATGCCACTTTCCTCTTTCAGCTTTTGTGTATTATCTTCCCCTTTTAGATTGTAAACTTCTTGAAGGGGGGGCTGTCTTTTCTTATTTATGCTCCTAGCAGTCAGCAGAATGCCTGGGTAGGTAGGTGGCAGAGTGGATAGAATGCCAGGCCTACAGCCAGAAAGACATATTTCTGAGTTCAAATCTGCCCTCAGATACTCACTAGCTGTGTGGCCCTGGGCAAGTCACTTAACCCTGTTTGCCTCAGTTTCCTCATCTGTAAAATGAGCTGGAGAAGTAAATGACAAACCACTCTAATATCTTGGCCAAGAAAACCTCAAATGAGGTCATGAAGAGTTGGACATAACTGAAAAATGACTAAACAACAACAAAGAGCAGAGTTTGTGGCACATAGTAGGCACTTAATAAATATTTATTGACTTAACTTTTGACAGGGACAAAGACTCTAGCATGGAAAATAATCATTCATGTTTATAAATAACAAAGCATTATATATGTGTGTGCGTTATACAATTTGATCTTCATAATAACATGGTGAGGTAGATAGGGAAAGTATCATTTTCTTCACTTTACAGATGAGAAAACAAAACAAAACAAAACAGGCTTTGACAGTTTGTGACTTACTTAAGTGCCCAAAGCTAGGAAGTGTCTGAGGTGGAGGTTCAAACCCTGGTCTTCTGAGTCTCTAGATCAGTGTGCTTTCCCTGACATTCCTTGAAAGATCAAGCTGATAAAAATAAAGGAATATAAGTAAATGTAGCAGCTAGGTGGTGCAGTGGTTAGAACACTGTGGTGGTAATAATCATTTAAGATCAATTGAGCCCAATAAGGGCCAAAAACCTGAATTAATCTTTTCTTCCTGAGTGAACTACAAATTCCCCTTCCTGTGTCAACAGCTAAAGCTGATCAAGAGTATTCTTATGTTTATGACCACTACTACCAGATACTACCTTGATGGTGGTAAAGAAAACACAGATATCCTGGATCTGATATTTGCCTATCAATTAACATAGACATCCTGAGTCAGGATTTAAATGTCCTCCTAAAATTGCTTGATTCAGTTAGAGTTAGAGCTCTGGCTCCGTGTACGTGTGGCCAACTTAGGGAAATAAACAAAATGGTTTACTTATCACCTAGCTTGTTGTCTCTTTAACTAACTTTCAGGTGGACAGTAATGGTGCCATGACTTGGGATGGAACTGAAAGAATAGGAGAAAACATCCCACCCCGGCAAAGCTAGTGGCTTGGGCCCCTCAGGATCCATTTTTTCCTGAAGTCCTAATCTTGATGGCATCGGGTAAGTTTCCCCTATTCCCAGCTTCCACAGGACCTCCCACTAGTTTGGTTGAAGTCCAAAAGAAAATTCCCTTTATGCTAGCTCTGGGTTGGGGATCAAGTCAAAGTTCAGAAACTCCGGCTACTGTATCAGTTAGGTCCCCTCTGGTAAGGCTCAATCTAAAAAAAAATGGCTATGGGTCAGTCAGAAACTAAAACTAGAAATCCGGCTAACAAGACTCTTATATGTCAAACCATTGACAATCTGGTGATCATGAGTACTGTTAGTGTTGATGTGCCAGCTATGTGCCAACCACTGGGCTAGGTGCTTTACTAATGTGATCTAATTTGATTCTCAAAACTACCTTGTGAGGTACATGCTGTTATGATCTTCATTTTATGAAAAAAGAAATTCTTAAACCATAAAGATTCATAAACTTTCATTAACAAACACTTAAAATATGAAAAAGGATGCAGATTCTTGTAGCCTTTATGTCTTCCTGGTCAACTGGAGGCATAAAAATTTCTACTTATGTGGGATCATGGCTCTTGTGACTTGCTGAATGTCTGAAGATGTTATTCACTATACCCTAACCTATTGACCACATATATTTCCACATAGGGCTAGCATTTAAAAGCTAAATGCTACTGTATCCTTTTCCCCATGTCCTTACTTTGTTGAAGCTGAGTAAGCGTTCTTTGTTTAACTCTTCAGTGACCTATTAGAGCTTCATTTCATCCTAACACTGAACCTGAACAAATAGGATACAGGAACTAATGCCCCCAAAATTAGAAATTCAATAAAATGGAACTTTTTCTTCCTATTTATTTTTAGATGATGTGATTCATCCAAAAAACAAATAATTAAACTGGAGTAAATTTCTAGTAGCTAAAACAATATGAAATACTATCTCCCAGAATTGCAAAAGCCATATAAATGTGTAGCAGGTGTATTAATTACTTAAGTCTAAGAAGCTCAGATATAGTCTTCTTATGATTAATAACAAGTTTATAGCACAATACACAACTCAAATGAGATGGTGACTAAAGAGGTAAGAACATCTTTTGACTGGTTTTATTTTCATTTATTGTACAAGCATCATGTGACTATCTCCTAGTGTCAAGATGATAGGGGCCAGATCTTGTATTTTCACATCTCATAGATTTTATTCCCCAAATACCTAAATTCCATATCTCTTTAATAATTTTTTTCTTTTAACCACAAACCTCCCACTGATCTCTGACTACATCTACCACCATCTAAATTTAGGAGATCCCAAGCAGGCCATAAAATGCAAAACCAGAGGTGTGAAAATGGGGAAAATAGAGTCAGTCTCATCAAGTGTATGGATTTCAGAATAAAGGGATCAAACTGAAAGCCAGAAGATTGTGGGAGGCAATAGGAAAAGTCATACGGCTAAGAACTGGAAGAGAACTTAGTCTAGTCCAAGGGTTCTTAACCATTTTTGTGTCTTGGGCCTCTTTGGCAGTCTGGTGAATCCTATGGGAGCCCTCTCAGACTAATGTTTTCAAATATAGAAAATAGAACACAGAATTACAAAGGAAACCAATTATATTGAAATAGCTATCTCTATCTATCTATCTATCCATCCATCTCTATCCATCTATCCATCCATCTCTATCTCTCCATCTCTATCATCTCTCTCTCTCTCTCTCTCTCTCTCTCTCTCTCTCTCTCTCTCTCTCTCTCTCTCTCTCTTTTTCTCTCTCTCCCTCTCTTTCTCTCTCATTCACAGACTCCAGGTTAACAACCACTGGTCTAGTCTAACTCCTTTGTTTTATAGATGGGGAAATTATGGCTCAAAGAAATTAAATGGCTCATCCATGGTCACACAGGTAGTAAATAGCAGAAAAAAGATTCAAATCTCAGTTCCTCTCACTCCAGAGTGAGTCCCTTTTTTTCTGTTAAACCAAACTCTGAATGGAGGGATCAAAGTCTCTTCAACTCTGACTGATTTACCTACGCTGGCATGGATGGGATAAATAAGTATACACGCCAAAAGAATTTACTTTGATTACCTATTCCCACCCATTACATGTCAGACAGAAAGAACAGCAACAAGACTTTTGAATGATCAAATCCTCGTCTTGCCCTCTTAATGATAAGATACCTTTTGGGTCTGAGAAGGCAAATACCATATGTAGTTTTTGAATAAATTTAGAACTCAGTGTATTAATCAACCGTATTCTGAATGACCCATCATAAAAGCTCATATTCCACTAGCTCTGTGTTTGTAGGAAAACAAAAAACAAAAGCAGCCACATATAATTAAAGCATGTGTTCAAATGTGAAAAAACCAAGAAGGGAACATGTCAATTTGAACACAAACTGTTGCAAAAGAAGCAGATAATAGATTCTTAGGTCAGCTTTAAAACCAGATGAATTTTCCTATCAGCTATAGAGATTTCTTAATTCTTTAGCCTACTTCTGGCTTGAGAGATTATCCTCTTTGAAAATACAGGAAAAACAGAAATTTAAACCAGACATGCCAAATTGCTCAATTTACCCATTCTACTGCACATTTTTCTTTGCCTTTCTAAGTCTTTATTTCTTTTGTGTTTTCTCTTGAAAGGATATGAAAGGAGAAACACATTAAGAAGCTTATACACAAAGGTAAATTCTCTTTTGACCATTCTTAAGGAACTTACTTGAATCAGAAGAGAATGAAAGAGGGAGAAGGCTCTAACCTATCATTAATATTTTCACTAAATGGTTGACCATCATCTCAATGTCTCTAAAATATTCTTATTAAACTGTTTTCAACCTGTACCTACTATGATGTTTCCTTCAGTTTGAGTAGGTTCCAAGATTTGCCTTCTCATGATGGATACCTCAGTTAACTATTATGGAACAGAAAAGAAATTCAGAATTTCATGACTTCAATTATGAATGAAGTAATGAACTCTATACTTTAATAATAGCTGAACTTTGTTCAGTAAATACAGACATTCAAGCCACATGAAAGCTCCCTTCAGGTCACTAATAATAAGTTAAAATAAAATAAAAACAATTTTGATATTTTACCACATACCTAGAAATTGACTGAGATGATAAAAGGCAGAAATCATCAATGTTATATTGGCTAAAAGAAAACAGGAACACTAATACAGTATTAGGAGACATACATTGATTCAACTCTCCTGTAAAGCAATTTGGAATTATAATAAAAGAAAATTACTAAAATGTCCATCCTCTTTGACTCAGAGATTACATTGCAAGGTATGGAAAGGGGCTCATATATACTAAGATATTCAAAACACCATTTTTTTTGTTGGTGGCAGCAAAAAACTGGAAGCAAAAGAGATGATTGAAGAATGACTAAATGAACTTTACTATATGAATATGATGGACCATTCCTATGCTCTAAGAAATGATGAAGAATTCAGAGTAGCATGGGAAGCCTTATATGTATCGATGCAGAGTAAAAGAAGCACAACCAGGACAACCATATACACAATCAGTACAACAATGTAAATAGGAAAAAAAAAAGCAATAGAAATAAATTAAAACTATGTAAGTATAATGAGTGAATGTCCCTATAGAGATGAAAGAATGCAACATTGGCAAGGTAGAGTATGAAATTTTCTATATATCAGACTGTTGATGTGTTGGTTAGTTTTGCTAAACTGCTTTTTTTTAATTTTTCTTTTCTTTTGCAAGAAAGAGCTCTTTGGAGAAGAGAAGGAGGAGTGATATATTCATAGAGAAAGGTGACATAAAAATAAAAGATAATGATTTTTTGGAACTAGACTTACAATTTCACAGGTGTAGGGAATTTCCAGCAAGGAAACTCTCTTTATCAACATAGATTCTCACCTTCTTTGACACTTACAGTATTAGAGATTAACTTGGGACAATAAGAGGTTAAATAACTTTCCCAGAGTCACAGAGCCAAAATGAGTTAGGGGCAGAACTCAAACCTGGGTTTTTCTGATATAGCTGGCTCTTTATCCACTGTGCTACATCTACATCTCAACAAAAATTAAAAACATGTTATAAGACTAGTGATACCAACTGAAAATATGGAGGGAAGACCTTTATAAAGTTAAGTAACCATGTTTAGCCTAGTAAAACAAATGGGATTTTTCTTAAAGCCTCTTAAGAATTTTATGTTTCCATAGATGGTAAAGGGTTTGGAAAGTGATTGTTAGTATGCTGGCTAAGAATAATTATTCCCTTTCAGCATCACAAAAAAAAAAAGGAAACATTTATTTTTACACAGTGCTGGGCAAATTATACATTTACAAATAGAATTCCACACCACTTTGAACTTAAGGCCTTGAGCATCTGGGACAGGCATATTAAGAGTAAATAACCCTAACTCTGATCTTTACCTTCACTTTTATGCCTAAGAAATGGTGGAGAAAGTTGGACCACAAAATGAAATGTTTTAATCCAAGTTTGACCTCGAGTGCCTTGCTGAACAGAAACTGAATGTTGGATATAATAAACTTTCCATTATTAGATATGGATAGAGAAACTCAATTCGAGTGCCAGCAAATTTTATGCCTCACACTAAGGACTATGATGATTCAGGAAGGTACCCATGACTGACTTGGTCTGACTAATCCTGACCCTCTGGAAGCAGTCATATAATACGGGAGTTCTAAAGAGGTTAAGCAATCTAATTCAATAGAAAACTTCAAGGCTCATGGACCTTGCTATCATTGCCTTCCTTCAGATGGACTTTTAGCTGGTTTCAATGACATTAGTTACTTTCCAGTAACAGTCCTAATAGTAATTCATATCCTACCAACAATCCTAATCCTACCCTTAACTTCATCCTCACTTTAATTCCAATTCTAACCCTCACTGTAAAAACAAACCCTACAGCACATGCACAGTCAAATAAATACCTGTTAATCTGACAAATGAGAGAGTACTAGCAATAGTGCTAGTGAATCTATAAAAGCTAAATTAATCTTTGAAAGATCAGGATTTTGAAAGTGGGAAATGAGTAGTCAGTGCATTCCAAACACAAGGAACAGCTCATGCAAATGCAGGAGAAGAGGAGATAGAATGTCAAGTGTGTAGTCCAGTTTGGTTGAAATATGGAGTACATAAAGGCAAGTGATATAAAATGTGGCTGAAAATACAGGAGGCAGCAGCCATGCTGTGAAGTGCTTTAAAAAGTAAACAGAGGAATTTAAATGTTATTCTGCAGGCATTAGAGAGATATTGAAGGTTTTTGAGTAAGGAAGTAAAATGGTCATCACTGTCCCTTAGATTTCTCCCCTTATGTAGATGATGTATCGAGGAAGGTAGAGACTGAAAGTACAGAAAGGAACTAGGAAGCTAGTGCAGGCAAGAGTTGATGAGCTATGATGGTGGCTATGTGCATTCAGAGAAGGGAGTGGAAAAAAGAGATACTGTGGACACAGACACAAGAAGAAATGGCAATGAAGTGGGTAGGAGAGTAAAAGAAAGGGAATATACAGGGAGGACTATGGAATTATGGACATGAGGATAACAGCGTTCTCCTAAGAAAAAGGTATGTTAAATGTGGAATAAGTTTTTGTGGAAAAGTGATGGATTCCATTTTGGACATGCTGAACTTCAAAAGCCTGTGGAACATTTAGGTAGAGATGTACCACAGGCAGAAAAAAATGTAGGAGAGGAGCTCAGAAGAAAGATTAGGAAGTGATGTCTAGATTGTAGAATCATCTGTAGAAAGGGTTCACCCCATTATGATTACATTTGCATTTTGTGAAGACTGAGACTCTTTCAGATCATTTAAAGTCTTTGAAAGGATGTAAAACTTTGAGTAAGATCACTTGTACCTGGAAAGGATGTGATTAGCCTTTGAATGTTGTTGTTCAATCGTGTCTGACTCTTTGTGACCCTATTATGGGGTTTCACTTGGCCAAGATACTAGAGTGGTTTCCATTTCCTTCTCCAGTGAATTAAGGCAGAGGTAAAGTGACCAGCCCAGGTTCACATGGCTAATAAATAAATGTCTTAGGCCAGATTTGAATTAAGGTCTTCCTGACTCCAGGACCAGCCCTCTAACCACTGAGTCACTTACTCTAACCTTTCTCTTTTTTTTAATTTATTTTGATTTATCAACAATCACTTCCATATGCTTTTGAGTTGAAAATTTTTCTCCCCTTCCTCCCCCTCACCCTCCCCAAGACAGTGCACAATCTGATATAGGCTTTACATTTAAATACCCATTAAACATATTTTCACATTAGTGAAGTTGTAAATAAAAATTAAAACCAATAGGAGGAACCATCAGAAAGAGGAAACAAAACTCAACAGAAGGTAAAAATAAATGATAGTGATTCGAATTCTATAGTTCTTTCTTTGGATGTGGACAGCATTTTCCATCCCGAGGCCTCTGGAGATGTCTTAGATCCTCATAATGCTGAGAAGGGTTCAGTTTAACAATCTTAGTCATTGCATAACGTGGCTGTTATTATGTACAAAGTCCTCTTGGTTCTGCTCACTTCACTCAGCATCAGACCATATAAGTCTTTCCAGGTTTTTCTGAAGTCAGCCTGTTCATCATTTCTTATAGAACAATAGTATTCCATTACATTCATATAGCACAACTTGCTCAGCCATTCCCCAATTGATGGGCATCATCTCCATTTCCAATTCTTTGCCACCACAAAAAGAGCTGCTATGAATATTTTTGTACATGTGGGTCCTTTTCCCATTTGTTTGATCTCTTTGGGATATAGCCCTAGAAGTGCTATTGCTGGATCAAAGGGTATGCACACTTTTGTAGCCCTTTGGGCATAGTTCCAAATTGTTCTCCAAAATGGTTGGATCATTTTACAACTCCACCAACAATGTATTAGTGTCTAACCTTTCTCTAAATAGTGAACTTGCCCCCAGGGCATGGGTTGTTTCTGTATCTTTTCCTCATCTACTCATTTGAATGGACTCAAAGGAGAGTTAAGACACACACGTGGGCACGCGCACACACACACACATACACACATACAAACACACACACACACACACACACACACACACACACACACACACACACACCCAGAAACAACTGGGGAATGCCAAATTGTCAAACTGGTGATTGCTAGGAAAATAGTTATTGAGTGTTTGGTTATAGCCTCTATCCCATACATGATGATTTAGGAAATGTAAAAGTTAGTAACCAAAAGTTAGGGTGAGGTCTCTGACTGAGGGAACCCAGTTTTACCAAGAAAAGTTAAATGTTTTGAATGTCTTAGTATAGATCAGACCTGTCCCAGTTGACCCTGCTCTCCCTCCTCGTGCCTGAAAAATGATAAGCCTTAGTCAAGGCCCCCAAGTAGCAAAAGTGGGGAGATTTCTGCCAGTTCTAGCCTATGGATCTCTGTTCTTTTTTTTAAAAAAATAGTATTTTTTCACAATTGCATGTAAAAACAATTTTTAACATTTTTTTAAGTTTTGAATTCCAAATTCTATCCTTTCTTCCCTCCCTCACCCCCCTCCTTCCTGAGATGGTAAGCGATCTAATATAGGTTATACTTGCGCAATCATGTAAAACATTTCCATATTAGTCATTTTGTACAAGAAGACTCAAATAAAAAGAAAGAAAGAGAAAAATAGCATGTTTCAGTCTGTATTTAGACATCTTTCTCTGGAGGTGGATGGCATGCTTCATCATGACTCCTTTGGGATCATCTTGGATCATTGTATTGCTGAGAACAGTTAAGTCATTCACAGTTCTTCACTGTACAATATATATATTTTTAGGCAATTGGGGTTAAGTGACTTGCCCAGGGTCACACAGCTAAGTAAGTGTCAAGTGTTTGGACTGAGGCCGAATTTGAATTCAGGTCCTCCTGACTTCAGGTCCGGTGCTCTATCCACTGTGCCACCTAGCTGCCCTCACTGTACAATGTTTCTGTTACCATGTACAATGTTCTCCTGGTTCTGCTCATTTCATTTTCCATCAGTTCATCTAAGTCTTTCCAGATTTTTCTGAATGCTCTGCCTGTCATTTCTTATAGCACAATAATATTCCAACACAATAATATGCCACAGCTTGTTCAGCCCCTCCCTAATTTTTGGACAGCCCCTCAATTTCCAATTCTCAGCCACCACAAAAAAAAAGCTTCTATAAATATTTTTGTACAAATAAGTCCTTTTCCATTTTTTTTTATCCATTGGGATACAGAACTAGCAGTGGTACTGCTGGATCAAAGAGTATGCATGGTTTTATGGCCCTTTGGATATAATTCCAAATTGCTCTTCAGCATGGTTGGATCATTTCACAGATCTACCAATTGTGTATTAGTGTTTTGGGGGAAAAAATACAACAGTACCCTAGCCAAGGACTTCAGCTGTGTCTTAAGAATCTATATGAATCCAGGAGAGAAGAAGGAGTAGATGAAGCTGCCACAGGAAGGGATGCCAGGACCCTTGGGTCAAACTGATTAGGCAAAGGAGTTTAAGGACAAATATTGCATTATTGAATCCTCCATAGACTACAGACTTTAAGGCAATGATTCTGTGTCTCCTTTATCCCCTTGGGATCCTTCAGGAAAGATTGAAGCTCCCCCTTCCCTAAAACTCAGGACACAAAGTCTATTTTTTTGTTGTAAATGTTTACTTTGTCTTTATAAATAGTGTTAACTGTAGATACTTACTAGTACTTATTGGGGATGCACTTGGAAGGATGCAACAGAGAAGAGAGAATTCCTGAAGAAGAGAGAAATTGCACACTCATTTATTTTGGCAGAGCAATTTCTCTGACTGGGGGCTCAGTGCTAAAAAAGAAAATAGATAGGATTATATGTTCATTTATTTTAACTTCACAAAGCAAAAAAAGGGGGCTGTTTATACTGAAGTATACACCTAGGCAATGAATCAGCAGTACCGTAAAGGGAAAAATAGAAGTAGTTGAAAAACATTTATCACCAGTTCATCCCACCACTGATATACTACTTGGATATGCTAAACCCAAAGAAGCTGAAGCTGAGAGAGAGGGACAGAGAGACAGATAGACACGGAGATAGAGATAGAGAGACAAAGAGAGACAGACAGACAGAGACAGAGAGAAAGAGAGAGACAGAGAGATAGAGACAGATAGAGAGGGAGGAAAGAGAGAGACAGAGACAGAGAGAAAGATAAACACAAATAGACACAGACAGAGGTAGAGAGAGATGACAGAAAAAGAGAGAGACACAGTGATAGAGAAAGAGAGACAGAAGAAAGGAAGAAAGAAAGAAGAAAGAAAGAAAGAAAGAAAGAAAGAAAGAAAGAAAGAGAAGAGAAAGAGAAGAAACAGAAGAGAGGAAGAAAAAGAGGAGAAAGAAGAAGAAGAGAGAAAGAAAGAAGGAAGAAGAGAGAAGAAAAGAGAAAAAGAAAGAGAAGAAAGAAAGAAAGAAAGAAAGAAGAAAGAAGAAAGAAAGAAAGAAAGAAAGAAAGAAAGAAAGAAGAAAAAGAAAGAAAGGGGAAAAGGAGGGAAGGAAGAAAAGAAAGGAAGGAAGGAAGAACAAAGAAAGGAAGGAAGGAAGAAAAGAAGGAAGAAAGAAAGCTAAGTGGAGAGGAGAGAAGGCTGAGGAGTCACCAATTCTTGTGAGAAGGAGGATGGAAGATGATCTAGCAAGGGAAAATGAGAAGAGATTAGAAAGTTAGGAGAAAAATCAGGAGAGCACAGTGTCATGGTCTCTGAGGGTAGAGAAAGTATCCAGGTGAAGATGGGGGTCAACAGTGTCAAAAGCTACAGGGAGGTTAAGAAGGTTGAACAAAAGGCCATCAGACTTACCACTGAGAAATTATTAGTAAACTTTGAGAGAGCAGTAAGGAGCATTGTGGAGGTAGAATCCAAAATTACAAGGAACTAAGACGTGAGAGGGCGAATGGTGAGGAAATGTAGGCAGCAAGCGTAGACACTTTTTTCTATAGACTTAGTAATGAAAGGGAACAGAGACCTAGGCTGATAACTTAAGAAAAACATTTTGAAAACTCAACAAGCAATTTACATAACAACAAAATAGATACATTCTCCATGTCTCTCAGATAGCTATATAACGATAAAATTGCAGAATATAGAGATTTAATAACTTTTTTTAGTCTTATCCATTTTCTTTTTTATACTACGTTCTCTTCCCAATAATCCACTCTTCTGTTCTTACCCTGGTATTTTCCCTTATAACAGAAAAAAAGCTAAGTAAGACCACCTTCACCTAAAACGGCAATAATATCTGATAACATATAACACTTTCCACCCATAATACAACATTCCACCCATAATTTGTTCCAATATTAGTCATCTAGAACCAATACTGATCATTGCATTTGATTTCAATTCTGTTGTAATCAGTGTTCTCCTACTTTAACTTTCTTTACTCTCCATCAGTTTATATATGTGTGTGTCTATATATGTATATATTTATACATATATATGTGTGTCTATATACATATATATGTATGTGTCTACATACATATGTGTATGTATGTATATATGTATATTATATACATATATATATATATTCCCATATTTTTCTGAATTCCTCATATTTGTCATTCCTTTCTAATATTATTCCATTATAGTTCTATATCACAATTTGTTCAGTCATACCTCAATTAACAGGAAAATTTCTTTGTTTCCAAGTTTTAGTGTGGGGTGGGTGTTGGGGGTCTTTTTGCCACTAAAAAATTGCTGTAATGAGTTTTTTGAATCTATGATATTTTTTTCTTCAGTGAGGGGAACTGGTAAAGAAATTCTTTCTACCAATGCAAATTGACCACTGCTGTATACAACTTGGAGTCTTAGAGAGTTGTCTGGGATGCTGAAAGTCACAGGTGCTGAGAGTTTCTCAGTCACACAGCCAGTATATGACAGAGAATGCTGTGAACAATTTGGTAAAGTACTCAGCCTGGAGTCAGGAAGTTCTGAGTTCAAATGTGCCTTCAGACACTTACTAGCTGGGTGACCTTGGGCAATTCACTTAAGCTCTGTTTGCCTTAATTTTCTCAACTGTAAAATGTGGATAATTATAGCATCACCTCATAGGGTGTTTATGAGGATCAAGTGAGGTAATATTTATAAAGTGCATAGCACAGTGCTTGGCCCAAACTATGAACTATATAAATACAATATCCTCTTTCCTTTCCCCTTCTCTCCTTGGGTTTGTGGAAGTAGGCAGGAGCAAGATCTCCAATATGTTATAATCATTAAATTCTAATATTGTGACAGTGTCTTTGGTCTACCTTGAAAAGAAGACAACAAATTTAGGGAGTTATCTTAATTCTGCCAAAAAACAGAAGAGAAATTAGACATAGAGGGAGTTTATGGGTGATCAACTCAATAAAGTGGATATTCTATTTATCATTGACCAATGAAGAGTGGGAATGTCCTGTTTATTAGTAATGTTGAGAAAGGAAATATCCCTTCTGCTTACCAGAGACCAGACCTTAATTTTCTGGGAAAAAGATCTGCAAGTGTATTTGTGCCAACATTAACATCACCATTATTCCTTTTGATTAAATAACTCAGTTGAAACTCTAATCACAAATTGTGTGCTTTTTTATTATTCTGGAATTTATTCATCTTTGGGGAATTTCTTCACCTTTTGTTTCAAAATTGCTATAAATGTGAGTTGGAAATTGCTTTGATCAGATAGTTGTCTGCTTAGTTGAGGAAACTCTGTCCAGAATCTCTCTCCAAGTAAAATGCTTGTAAAACAATAAAACACATCTCTGACAGATTTGGCTAAAATGTAGAGTGTAAAGTGTTTTTCTTCTGAAGGTTATATGCCCCAGAGTGAGATTGCTGGGTCAAAGGGCGTGGCTAGTTTAGTAACTCTTCCAAATAGATCTTCATAATAGTTAGACCAAGACACATCTCCACCAAAATTATATTACTGAGCCCATCTTCCCATAGCCTCTTCAGTGTTGACCATTTTTGTTTTTATTATGTTTGCCGATTCTATGGATCTGAGATGAATGCTTGGAGATACTTCAATTTGCATTTCACTTATAAGTTATTTGTAACATTTTTCATGATACTGATTTCTTTTTTTTTTAATTGTATATTTTGGGTACATTTTACCTATTAGTAGATGGCACTTGTATCTAACAAATTTGAGTTAATTCTCTATATATCTCAGGTGTCAAACATTTATTAAAAATATTGCTTCAAAGTTTACTTGTTTTTGTTTTTCACCTAATCACTAGTTTTTCTTCCTATTTTGTATTGGTTCTTCTCTCTCTTTTTTTTAGATCTTTTAAATTTTATGTATTCAAATGCCTATTTTTATCTTTTGTAATTCCTTATCTGCTTATTAATCCCCCCAATCATGTTTGCAAGAGTTACTTCCCCCTGTTTTCCTCTATTTTAGATGATTATTTAGATTGATTATCCCTTTGATGCTTATTCTGGTATACATTGTAAAATGCTGATATAAATCTATTTTTCCAAAGTCCTTTTTCATTTTCTCAGCAGTTTTTGCTAAATACGGAGTCATCTGCCCAATAACTTGCATTCTTAGGATTATCAGATGCTGGGTTATTATGTTTATTTGTGTCTTTCTTGTCTTGGTTGTTCCACCAATCTATTTTTCTATTTTTTAAGCAGAACCAAATAGTTTTAATGTTTTCTGGCTTATAACACAATTTGAGATTTTAATGTTTACCTCCTTTATTCCTATTTTTAAAAAATCTTCCTTGAAATTCTTGACTATTTGTTGCTGCAAATGATTTTTATCACTGCTTCATCTAGCTCTAAAAATACTCTCTTGGCAATTTAATTAGTATAACACTCACTTTATTTCTTACTAGCTACAGTGAAGCTTTTTGAGCAAGGCTATGACGTGCCCAGACTGTTATGTTGGGCCAGCCCTAACCTAGGCAAACCTAGTGATTTAAGCTTGGGAGTTTAAATGAAATAAAGAACTTGTAGACCATAAAATGCAATACAAATTATTTTACTGATAGTCAATTAAAAGAATTTTTTCCCCTGAGGCAATTGGGGTTAAGTGACTTGCCTAGGGTCATACAGCTAGTAAGTGTCAAATGTCTAGTCGACTGCACTTGAATGCAGGTCTCCTGACTCCAGGCCCTTTGTCTATGCACTGCACCACCTAGCTGCCCCAAGAAATCTTTTTAAAAGGTTGCTAATACCAAATAAAATGCTATTATTTTCTCCTCCATAGTCACCATGGCAACAAGCCACGCTGTCAGGAAAGCATTCCCAAGGGGCAGAGGAGTTAAAGAGAAAATTCTGAAGCCAATTTCCCCAGGGCTTAAACCCTTTTTTCCTCCTCAGACAGAAAGGAAACCAAATTTCTCCTCCCTGTTAACGAACCAGAACAATCTACATAAAACAGTTGTTCCGTCTACTATAGCTGTTCCTTAAAAAGATTATTTTGTAGCTGTGTGAAGGGTATATTGTAAAGGGAAGAGAATGAAAGAAGAGACAATAGTTAGGATGCTATTACAGTAGTCCAGGCAAGAGGAGATGATGACCTGAACAAGATATTAAGATGAGCCTGCCTGTGATTGTCTAACATGTGTTCATCACCAGAACATCAGATTTCAAGAGATTTGAAAGATTTCATTTCCATATAACCTGTTACAATGCTAGCAAAATGTCTTGAAAAACATAAAATGTGCTTAAAAATATATTTACTGTCAAGATAAATACTTCTGGCAATAATACCTGTAGTGTTTATATTGACATTCTAAAAAGAGATACACAATGTTATCTAGATTGAAAACTCCCAAAGATGCACAAGCAATAATGAAAATACACACCAAAATGAAAAAGAAATTGGACTTTTTTTTTTAGGCCAGTTGGGATTAAGTGATTTGCCCAGGGTCACACAGCTAGTAAGTGTCAAGTGTTTGGTCTGAGGTCAGATTTAAACTCAGGTCCTCCTGACTCTAGGGCTGGTGCTCTATCCACTGTGCCATCTAGCTGCTCCAAGAAATTAGATTTTGAGCACCCTATTTAGTGACTATGAACAGAGATACTGGTAGAAAATTTTAGTGCATAGGCAGTAGATAATCAAACACAAGAAGAGAAACTGAGAACAGAGAAATTATCAACACAGCTAAAAAGATTAGACTGCAGCTGTTTTTGTGGGGGCAAAGAATTGGAAATTGAGAGGATGCCCATCAATTGGGGAATGGCTGAGCAAGTTGTGCTATATGAATGTAATGGAATACTATTGTGCTATAAGAAATGATGAACAGGCTGACTTCAGAAAAACCTGGAAAGACTTACATGGTCTGATGCTGAGTGAAGTGAGCAGAACCAAGAGGACTTTGTACATAATAACAGCCACGTTATGCAATGACTAAGATTGTTAAACTGAACCCTTCTCAGCATTATGAGAATCTAAGACATCTCCAGAGGCCTCGGGATGGAAAATGCTGTCCACATCCAAAGAAAGAACTATGGAAGTCGAATCGCTATCACTTATTTTTAACCTTCTGTTGAGTTTTGTTTCCTCTTTCTGATGGTTCCTCCTATTGGTTTTAATTTTTACTTACAACTTCACTAATGTGAAAATATGTTTAATGGGTATGTAAATGTAAAGCCTATATCAGATTGTGTACCGTCTGGGGGAGGATGAAGGGGGAGAAAAATTTTCAACTCAAAAGCATATGGAAGTGATTGTTGATAAATCAAAATAAATTAATAAAATTAAAAAGATTAGACTGGCAAAGACTCAGCAATCAGGTTCTCTGAATATTATTTTGATTTTGTTTTACTAAGAGGATTTAAATTTATTGTATAGGAAAATTTGTTTCTTTTTTTTCATGATGGTTCTATACTATGGAAAGAATATTGTTCTAAAGACTACCTTTGATTCAATTAAATTTAATTGTGTTAAGCCTGTAGATATGGACTTTCTTTTTTAAATATAGCTTTTTTTTCCATTTAGCATTCTCTGGATAAATATCTTACATTTATCAACAGATCAGGAGGAAAATCAGCAATAAAACATGTTAGGGACATTTACAAAAGACAAGTCTTTGTTTCATAAAGAATCTTGGGGATTATTGAAAGCATTGTGGGGTTCCCCTAATGCAATCCTGCCCATTCTCTTCCTATCAATCAATTTTCACCTTTGCACATTTTCTATCTTCTTTCTCCAAGCAATATGTACTGATGGACAAGTTCTTTATCCAATTGCCTCTCGCAGTCTAGATAATAAGCATTCTTTATTCACTTGTTTTTTCTTGAGCAGAAAACAGGCTCACTCTTTGAATGATTATGCATCTCACGCTTAGGAGGCTCTACAGCTAGGTGATGATGCAGTGGATTGAGCACTGGGCTTGGAGTCAGTAAGACCTGAGTATAAATCTGGCCTCAGACACTTACTAGCTATATGACCTTGGGCCCCGCATAACCCTGTTTGCCTCAGTTTTCTCATCTGTAAAATGAGCTGGAGAAGGAAATTGCAAACCACTCTAGTGTCTTTGCCAAGAAAACCCCAAATGGGGTCATGAAGAATCAGATGAGACTGAAATGACTGAACAACAACAGCAATAGCACAATGTTTTAGGCTTGATTCCATCAGCACAATGCTATTTCTAAACAAGAACATTTGGAGAACCTTGGGATCTAAAGTGAATCCCTCTTCTACTTGGACTCTGGAATAGACATACTCCATGATAGTAGCTAAAATGCTTGTTAAAAGTAAATCTCTGTTTTATACTTCCATTGACATTAATAATCATTGTCAAAAATATCTTTCAAAGCAAAAAAAAATCAAAGTATGATTTTGCTGTACGAATGAGAGATGTCATGTTGGTTAAGGTGATGTTTTGCTCCATGCTTTTTTTGGTTTGGTTTGGTTTTGCTAGGCAATGGAGTTAAGTGACTTGCCCAGGGTCACACAGCTAATAAGTGTCAAGTGTCTGAGGCAAGATTTGAACTCAGGTCCTCCTGACTCCAGGGCTGGGACTGTATCCACTGTGCCACCTAGCTGCCCTCCTTTATTTTTTTGTTTTTTTTTTTTGCACCATGCTTTTTTATAGCTAACAGACAATAAGCCCATTTGTATTTTATGCTGCAAAACTGCAAAGTCATTGCCCATTATAGAATATCCTTTGATAAAGCTTACTGTTCCCTTCTTCAATCTTCATCAAGTACACTCTGAGTTTAATTAGTCTCACAAAGACTCTGTAGAAATGATAAAGTAGCCACATGAGTCAGTAGTTATTAATTTATATTCTGGGTTGTTTTTTACAGCCCTAGCATCTGATTACACCCCACCTCCCCGACTGTTTGGCTTCCTTTCTACTTTGTGATACCACAATTTGAAAATTTTAAGTTGCTGATTACTCACAAAGCAAAAGAGAGGTGCCTAATGAGCAAGAGTGGGCTGCAGCATGTTACAATTGTATGGGAGAAGTAACATAAATGATCTCAAAAAAAAAACTGTATGGAAAAAGAGAGGACTCTGAGGAATATGCAGTGGATAATATTAACTAGCCTTCAAATGGCATTTTTAGGTTTGCAAAGCACTTTACAAATATTATCTCATTTATCCTCACAACCTTGGGAGGTAGATGCTATTACTATAAATTTTATAAATTGGGAAACTGAGGCTGAAAGATTAAATGACTTGCCCTGGGCTACAAAGTTAGTAAGTATTTGAGGCAGGATTTAAATTTAAGTCTTCCTGACACCAAGTTCAGCACTCTCTTCACTATGACACTTAGCTGCCCATGAGGATAGATTCTATGTTCCATTGGTAACTGCTGTACACAAGAGATCAAGAAAAAAACCCACCATTGGAGAGAGTACCCAGATGCATGTGATCCATTGGACTATCCAATTTTTTACAACTTCTTCATCTTCATCTTCATCTTCATCTTCATCTTCATCTTCTTCTCCTTCTCCTCCTCCTCCTCCTCCTCCTTCTCCTCCTCCTTCTCTTTCTCCTCCTCTTCCTCCTCCTCCTCCTCCTCCTCCTCTCTCCAGGATGGATGGATCAGTTCACAACTCCACCAACAGTGCATTAGTATCCCAATTTTCCCACATCCTCTCCAACATTTATCATTTACTTTTTTGTTATATTAGCCAATATGATAGGTGTGAGGTGGTACCTCAGAGTTGCTTTAATTTGCATTTCTCTAATTAAAGTGATTTAGAGCATTTCTTCTTATGGTTATAGATAGATTTGATTTCTCTATCTGAAAACTGCCTGTTTATATCCTTTGAGCATTTATCAATTGGGGGATGGCTTGTATTCTTATAAATTTGACTCAGCTCTCCATATATTTGAGAAATGATGCTTTTATCAGAGACACTTGCTGTAAAGATTGTTTCCCAGCTTTCACTTTCCTTCTAATCTTGGTTGTATTGGTTTTGTTTGTGCAAAAGCTTTTTAATTTAATATAATCAAAATTATCTATTTTACAATTTGTACTGCTCTCTTGTTTGGTCATGAATTCTTCCCCTCTCCATTCTGACAGGCACACTATTCCGTACTCTTCTAATTTGCTTATGGTATCACCTTTTATGTCTAAATCATGTACCCATTTCAACCTTATCTTGGCATAGGGTGTGAGATGTTGTTCTATGCCTAGTTTGTACCCTTTTGTTTTCCAGTTTTTCCAGCAATTTATATCAAACAGTGAGTTCTTATCCCAAAGGCTGGGGTCTTTGGCTTTATCAAATACTAGGTTACTATGGTCATTTACTACTATATCACAAGATATAGTATATAGAACCTAATGCATTCCACTGATCCACCACTCTATTTTTAAGACAGTACCAGATAGTCTCAATGATTACTACTTTATAATATAGCTTGAGATCTGGTATTACTAGGCTACCTTCCTTGTACTTTTTTTTCATTAATTACCTTGATATTCTTTTTTTAAGCTCCTATTATCCTTTTAAAAATTTTTTTAATTTTTTAAATTTTATTAGTTTATTTTGATTTATCAACAATCACTTCCATATTCTTTTGAGTTGAAAATTTTTCTTCCCCTCCCCCCCCAAGATGGCGCACAATCTGATATGGGCTTTACATTTACATTCCTATCAAACATATTTTCACATTAGTGAAGTTGTAAGTAAAAATTGAAACCAATAGGAGGAACCATCAGAAAGATAAAACAAAACTCAACAGAAGGAATTACCTTGATATTCTTGACCTTTTGTTCTTCCAGATTAATTTAATTTTTTTTTAGCTCTATCAAAATTTTTTTGGGTAATTTTGTCATTGTGGCATTGAATAACTAAATTAGTTTGGGTAGAATTATCATTTTTATTATATTGATTTGGTCCACCCATAGCAAATGAAATAATCTGAAATGATCTGACTTTATTTGTGTGAAAAGTGTTTTATAATTGTGTTCATATAATTTCTGGGTTTGTCTTGGCAGGTAGACTCCCAAGTACTTTATATTGTTTACAGTTATTTCAAATGGAATTCCTCTTTCTATCTCTTGCTACTAGGCTTTATTGGTCATATAAAGAAATGTTGATGATTTGTGTGAGTTTATCTTATATCCTGCAACTTTGCTAAAGTTGTTAATTATTTCAAGTAGTTTTTTAGTTGATTCTCTAGAGTTTTCTAACCATATTATCATATCATCTGCAAAGAATGATGGTTTTGTTTCCTCATTGCCTATTCTAATTCCTTGGATTTCTTTTTCTTCTCTTACTGCTATCACTAATATTTTGAGTACTATATTGAATAATAGCGTTGATAATGGCACCCTTGCTTCACCCTTGATCTTATTGGGGAGGCTTCTAGCTTATCCCCATTACAGATAATGGTTGCTGATGGTTTTAGATAGATACTGCTTATCATTTAAGGAATGCTCCCTTTATTCCTATGTTCTCTAGTATTTTTTAAAATGAATGGATATCATATTTTGTCAAAAGCTTTGGCAGTGTCTTTTGAGAAAATCATATGATTTCTATTGGTTTTGTTATTGATATGGACAATTATGTTGATAGTCTTCCTAATAATTGAACCAACATTGCATTCCTGGTATAAATTCCACTTGGTTGTAATGTATAATCCTTGTGATATATTGCTGTAATCTCCTTGCTAATAAAATATATTCAACATTTCTGCATCAATATTCATTAGAGAAATTGGTCTATAATTTCTTTCTCTGTTTTAGGTCTTCCTGGCACATTTTGTTGAATCATTTTAGTAGTATCTGACTCTTCATGACCCCATTTGGGGTTTTCTTGGTGAAGATACTGAAATGGTTTGCCATTTCCTTCTCTAACTCATGTTACAGATGAGGAGACTGAGGCAGACAGGGTTAAGTGACTTGTCCAGGATCATATAGCTAGTTAGTATCTGAGGCTAGATTTGAACTCAAGAAGATGAATCTTCCTGGCTCCTGGCACTCTATCTTCTTTACCACCTGGTTGCTCCTCCTGGCACATAGTAGGTGATTAATAAATGTTTATTGGTTGATTGATCCATAGTCACACAACTAATTGATATGTAAGGTGTGATTTTAATTGTGATCTCCATATTCCAAGTTCAGCATTCTTTCTATTATAAAACAGAAACAGAATTGTCTACAAATAAGGACAAAATTAAGAATGGCAGATAGAAACTATCTTTCGGATTCATTCAAATAGCTGTTCCTGAGATAAATATTTCTATAGCAAACCAACTCTATATTACTATTGCTTGACTCTTTGTCCTTAATTATTTCCTTTATTTCCTTCTGCTGAATGTCCACAATTTAATATTACAGATGTAAAATTCATTTATCTCCTTTTTCTCCCTAATTGGTTTTTCCCTTCTGCAGACTCTGTGATTTCTCTCATCTCTGGAACCACTTTGCCTAGTGGGACAAGCCCTAAGGTTTACTTGGTTCCTTATAATGAAGGCAGAATTGTATAGTGGAAAAAACCCTGAATTCAAGGTTTGCAAAGCATGAGATGAATGACTTAATTTAATCCTGACCCGTGGAATAGGGAGCAAAGGTGTTATTGCCCACATTTACAGATGAAGCAACCGAGACTGTGAGAGTGTGAGTGACTTGTCCATGTTAACAAGGCTTACATGTCAGGGCAGGATTAAAATTTAGGAATATCCTGACTCTCCAAGGAGAAGTGGGAGAAGATGAAGAGCAGGAGTAAAAGGAACAGGAGCAAGAAGAAGGAAGAGCAAAAGGAAGAGGAAGAAGAGGAAGGGAGGAGGAAGAGGAAAGGAGGAAGAGGAAGAGGGGAGGAGGAGGAGGAGGAGAAAGAGCATCATTTTGGCCAGTTCACTCACTTTACAGATAAGAAAGGGAGAAGGGAAGGGAACAAGGATTTATAGAGTGCTAGAAATGTGCTAAACACTTTTTATAAATAGTATCTCATTTGCTAAACTGAGAGCCAGAGGAGAAGTAATTTGTAAAAGTTCACAAAGATAATAACTAGTAGCATTGGGATTCTCAGATCTTTAGACTTCAAATACAGAGCTGAATTATGAAAGATGAGGAAGTGAACTCCTACCACCACCACTCCATAGCCTAATTTTTAGAAAAAACCATCCTATCATATACCACCATTACATATCATCCTATAATACTGTGTATTATATAGAGTATACAAAGGTGTATCTATTTTTAAAGACACAAGATCATAGAACTAGAACTAGTAGAGTCCTTAGAGGTCACCTCGTCCCAACCTCTTTTATTTTCAGATGAGGAAGCTGAGGCCAAGAGGAAT
The DNA here is from genome assembly GCF_003287225.1 of Phascolarctos cinereus. Taxonomy (NCBI): domain Eukaryota; kingdom Metazoa; phylum Chordata; class Mammalia; order Diprotodontia; family Phascolarctidae; genus Phascolarctos; species Phascolarctos cinereus. The sequence continues at coordinate 9,565,905 of NW_027556098.1, forward strand.
TAAGAAATCCGTCCAAGGCCACAAGAAAGGAGTTTGACAAAGCCAGGATTCAAGCTCCATTCCTGGGACTGCGAAGACTTTTTCCATTTCCCTTTTTATGTATTCACATCATTTGTTTTAGGATGAGAATTCATTTCAGTTTTATCTTACCTTCTTTAATTAACATTTCTCTATATTTATTTGAGCATTCTGTTTTATTGCACTATTAATAACTCCCTGACTGTTCCAACCCACACTGATTTCACCCTTTTTTGAGCTACTAATATCACTTACTATTCATACTGCTCACCAGCACACTTAATCATAGATTTGTATATTTACTTAACTTTTTTATGTGTGTGTAGCACAGAAACTGTATTTTATATTATCTTTGTATTCCCTTTTCCATCTAGCATAGTAAGCACTCAGAACTCTATTACTATTTATAGAATGAGTCAACTAATTTTAAAAAAAACCCCAACAAATGTTAAATTGACAATCATACTATTAGCTTCTGTGAATACAGAACCCATCACTTCATCTAAAGTAGTTTGTGATTTTAGCCTTAGCAATCATTTAATTTATATTTAACTGCATTTCAGTGAAAGTGCCAGATGCCTCAAAATAATAGGTTAAAAGGAACTTGGCAACCTTAAATCCCTCCCTAGAATTAGAAGGGGAGTCACTTCAGAAGCATAATGAAAAGGCATCTTAACGCTAAGAGCAATGGCAATGCCTGATAAAAGCTTTTTTAAAGGGACTTTCTAGGGAGGAACTATTTTAGTAAAAATAGGTCTTTCTAAAATTAGGTCTTGATGTCCTGCTGATTGGATGACAGAAATTTTGGAGACTTGCCAGATGACCATCCCTAAGTGAGATGCATGGCCTTCAGCTGGGCAGAGAAGGAACCTCATGAAGTCAGGTAAGAAAGAAGCCTATGGCCAGTCTGTTTTAGAGGACATTTCTTGTGTGCTTTGATTGATAAAATTTGATTGTATGCATTGAGAAGTCTAAGTTTTTAGTGTTTTCATTGCACTATGTAGCATATGTAATAGTAAATTAACTAGAAATGATAACTTTGTGTGCAGTAAGGAACTTTGCCAAATATTTTCTACACCAACCCCATGAGGAAAGGAAACATGCTGAGAAGGTGATGAACCTTCAAAAACAACAAGGTAGTTGACCCCAAAGGACATCAAGAAATCAGTGCCTTATGGTGACTGGGAAAGAAGGCTGAATGCAATGGAATTTACACTGGACCTGCACAAAAATTGTCAATAAATCATTACTGGAATTACACGAACTGGCAAGTGACAGTGATGACTCCCATTTATGTTTCATCAAAACCTACTCCTCTGAAGGGAAAGATAAAATCCATCAAAGAACTGGGTGGTCATGTAGCCAGGCTGTGCAAATTCCCACTCCGCCTCTTCCCATACTCTCCAAGCGGAATGTCTTTTTTTTCCTCAGCATTTTCTTTTTATTGAGACATGGAATTTTTGTTCCTTTTCATACAACTTATCTAATTAAAATATTCATGTTAGTAGTTAAAACAAAAAAAGTAACACAGAAAATTCTATTTACATATGGGGACCAAAATCCAAATTCAGAGTAGGCCAGAACCTGACTTCCCTCTCACCCCAAAACAAAAACCAAAGCCCCAAAGAAATCATTCACCACACACATCAAAGATCACAAAGGATTAGTTGGTGGTCTGCATGTAGTATAGCACAGAACATTTGAAATTGTATAAGTGAAGAATCCAGAAAGGCAGAATATCTTTTTGACAAACATACCCTTGGAGATACTCTCTTATGCCTAGGAAACTAACAAAAATGATTTAAATCTTAAAAAATTCAAAGTTGGCAGGATTCTGGGAAAAACATTTTAGACTGTTGTTGAAATTGTAAATTAATGGAATTTTTTTGGAAAGCAATCTGTCAACATACAGTTATAAAACTGATCATTCTTTTAAATACACAGCAATGTGTGTGGCTATAACTTACAGATGGTATTAAAAGAAAAAATACCTACTTTAGAAAAATATTCAGAGCTATTTTAGTTCTAATAGTAAAAAATAGACATTTTTATTTCCAGTAATTGGATAGTAGCTAGATAAATTATTGTAACCTATGTCTTAAAGCCCATTGCTATATACCATGGGAATTGCTCTCCACCAATGAGGAGAGAATCCTAAAACAACAGGCTTTGGGACTGGGATTATCTTATGATGAAATATTATTGTACCTTAAAAATAAAAAAAATGTAAGGAGTACATACACATTCACAAATAAAATATGGTACAAGCCTTTATTATTTTTACTTAGACAATTGTAGTAGTCTCCTAATTGCTATCCCTGACTTCAGCTTCTTCCTTTTCCAATCCATTTCTCAGAACTAACAAAATAATCACCCTAATGCATAACCAGACCATGGCATAACCCCCCCCCAAAAAAAACCCTTCATTTGTCTCACTATTGCCTATTACAATGCTTCTCAACTGTTTTTTTTTGGCCACAGGACCCCTTTATACTCTTTACTATTATCGAGGACCCCAAAAGTTTTCTTTGGCTTATATAGGTTATATCTATCTATATCTCTTGTATTAAAAATTAAAATGTCTTAATATTATCATGAAAATAGTTTTGACCTTGCAGACCTCCTAAAAGAGTCTTGAGGACTATTAGGGATCCCCAGTTCACATTTTAAAAACCACTGGATAAGATAAAATACAAATTCCTTAAACTTATACTCTGGCCCTCCATAATCTAGCTTCAACTTGCTTTCTAACTTATTTCATGTACTGTGCATTCCAGGGAAACTAGCTATTCCTAGAGCTCACTGCCTCCTGCCTAGGCAGATTCTAACTGTTTATGCTGCATGCCTAAAATGAGCTCCTGCCTCATTTCTGTCACTCAGAAGCCTTAGCTTCCTTCAAGGCTCAGCTCAGATGCCATGTCCTCTCTGAAGATTTCTGGATCACTTGATCCTTCCATCCCCACTAACTATCATCCTCTATCTCTTCAGCCCTTTGTAACTAAACATCTCAAAAAGTTCATCTACAATCAGTGCCTCCACTTTCTCTCCTCTCACAATCTTCATAGTCTCTTACAGTCTGGCTTCCAACTTTATCATTCCACCAAAACTGCTCTCTCCAGTTACCAATGATCTCTTCCTTGCCAAATTCAAAGGCCTTTTCTCAATCCTCATTCTTCTTGAAGTCTCTGAGGCCTTTGGCACTGTGGATCACTCTTTCCTCCTCGATATTCTCTTCTCTCTAGGTTTTTGGGACATCACTCTCCTGGTTTTTTTCCTACCTGTCTGACCACTCTTTCTCTGTCTCCTGCTTTATTACATTGTTAATAACTCCCTGACTGTACCTCCTTTTTTGATTTCACTTAATTTGTTACTTTTGTAGTAAGTTTGCTCCGGTCATTCTCCAAGGGCAGCGTAGGCTACACATCTCCCCCTTGGGTGCTAAGGTACACCAAGGAGTTCGGAGGTGAAGAGTCTCTTCTCTATTGCCATCAGCTCAAGCCCCTACAAACCATGTTTCCCCCATTATTAGTCACTAAGAATTAATATCCCAGTTCCATTTAACCTCCAAACACACAAAACATCAATTAGCTTTTATTTCAATGCAATTTTCTTTTTTTGGTGAGGCAATTGGGATTAAGTGACTTGCCCAGGGTCACACAAGTAGCATGTGTTATGGTGTTTGTGTCTGAGACTGGATTTGAACTCAGGTCCTCCTGATCCCAGGGCCAGTGCTCTATCTACTGCACCACCTAGCTGCCCCTATCAGTATGAGTTAGCTTTTAGAGCCAGATATTTACCTTGAAGATGCAAAAGGAACAAAAGTATAAATGTTTCTCTCTCCCTTCACCCCCTAACACTTCAGGGACATATTCTCCCCTATACCACTTCAGTCTCTGGGGAGAGTAGACTCACTCTTAGCACTTTTCCTACATAACACTGATCTCACTAAGTTTGTGTCCAGATGTGGCCTGATCGCTAAATGAAATTTTTTTTGTCTCAATTACCCTGGGTTGGGTCCAAAAGGTCACTCCTTTAGATCACTCCAGGCTCCTTTGGGCATCAGTGCCGGACCGCCTACCAATTATCCTGGACTGCCAAGAAGCCACAGCATTCCCAAATTACATTTTAAAATTTATAAGTTTGGGGAAAAAATGGAGAGGCCAAATATCAGTGCCTTTTTGCAGGGGCATATGGCCTATGAGAAGACTAGGTCTTGAAGTCTCATCTCCTTGCATCATTCTCTGTCACCAGACAAAAACTATCACTAAACCATAAGGCAAATAACCAAAGGTAGGCTGAGGCTGACAACCTTTTGAAGATGCCCCAACTTCTGACTCTGGAGACAATCAAAAAAGGTTAATCCTAATAATGTGATTGTTGTGTTCAGTCATTTTGCAGTTGTGTCCAACTCTTTGTGATCCTATCTGGGGTTTTCTTGGCAAAGATACTGGAGTGGTTTGCATTTCCTTCTCCAGCTCATTTCACAGATGAGCAAATTGAGGAAAACAGGGTTAAGTGACTTGCCCACGATCACACAGCTAGTAAGTGTCTGAGGACAAATGTGAACTCGGATCTTCCTAACTGCAGGCCCAATACTTTATCCACAGCATCACCTAGCTGCCCCTGACCAGAACCAGTTAACTAAATGCCTATGTGTGCTCCAAGGTCCTTCCAAGGTGCTTTATTCCAAATTATCACAGCTCTTCCAGAATTAGGGTCCTTATGTCACAGGCGCTCTAAGCATGTTTCAGACCCTATTATACATTTTTAATTTTTGTAATTCATTTTTAAAATGTAGAATCATTTTTTTTCTTCTTGTGCCTTGTTGATATCACTCCTGAGCACTGTTTGGGCTGAATGATGTCTTTCTATCTATCCTTCCATCCATATGTTATATGTGTGTATAATAGGTAAATAGATACACATACACACACACACACATAATTTTAAATAAGTTTTGTTGATACCTTTGATACCTTTTGCTTTTATATCTCAATTAATCAGAGTTCAGCTCCCTTTTAAAGAAGTTTCATTTATATAGTATTCATTATGTATATTGTTCTTATGGTTCTGTTTATTTCCCTGTATATGTATGAATACTTCCTGTACCAGTATAGATTGGAAACTGTGACCAGCTAGCCTAAATACTAATGTTTTAAAACTTCATTACCTTGTAGCCATCAAAGTGATGAACTTATGAGCCCATTCAAATGTAGCTACAATAATCTTACAACAAAGCTATCACTAGAATCTTTCCAGTTTGATAGAACCTGTTGGATCTTTGCTCAAATGGCAGTGACTCTGAGAAACCAGGGTCACCTCCACATTATTCAGTTTGACATGAATCTATTGTGTCTATTTACTAGCTGTGTGACTCTGGGCAAGTCACTTAAACTCTGTCTCCCTCAATTTCCTCAACTATAAAATGGGAATAATAAAAACACTTACCTCCTAGGGTTGTTGGGAGAATCAAAGAGACAATATTTATAAAGTATTTAGCACAGTGCATAGCACATAATAAGGTCTTAACAAATGCTTTTCTTCCTTCCTGACTCCCTCTTTCTTTCCCTTTTCTTCTTTCCTTTCTTTTTCTCTCTCCTTCCTTTCTCCCTCCTTCCCTTCCCTTCTTTGCTTCTTTTTTCCTTCCTTCTTCCCTTCCTTTTCTCTTCCTTTTCCTTCTCTCCTTCAAGAACAAAGGACAACAACCATCCAACCAACCTCGTTATGCAACTAGATAAATATCTCTGTCCCTTCAGTGTTGGACAAGGGGATGAGGAGGTTCTGATTATAATGCATTATACTTCCTGCTGATCAAAGTTCTAGCCATAGCAGATGACTAGAGGGTGGAGATACTGACTCGGTAGCTGTTTTTCAAAAAAAAACCATCACCATCTTGCTCTTAGACCTCTCTTTAAATCCTCTACTCTTCATCATGTGTATGTCAGTCAGTCAGTCAACACATTTTTATTAAGCATTTACAATGGACCTGGCACTGTGCTAAATGTATGTCCCAAGGGCGGTGAAGATGAATGCAGGGTGCCACATGTGTACTAAACACCCAAAAGGCGCATAGATAGAAAGCGACATGTAAGATAATTGAGTGATGCAAGTGACAGTTATAGCCTAAAATATGTGCTGTAGCAGGAGTATTCAGTCCTCCCAGATCTGCTATCCTGTTATTAAAAGAGTCTATATGGAGTCAGGTTCTACTTTGGACCAGCTTTTCCCTATTTAGACCCAGCCTGTGGGTGGTGTGATGGGGAGGAAAGAATTATATTGGCTTCATAGAAAATTTTTGTTGTTGTTTTCAGTCACGTCCAACTCTTTGTGACCCTTCTGGAGTTTTCTTGGCAAACATACTGGAGTAGTTTGCCATTTCCTTTCCCAGCTCATTTTACAGATGAGGAAACTGAGGCAAACAGGTTAAGAGACTTGCCCAGGGTCATACAGCTAGTAAGTGTCTGAGGCAAGATTTGAACTCAAGTCTTCCTGACTCTAGGCCTGGGACTCTATCCACTGTGACACCTAGCTGCCCTGAAAATATTTTAGGGGAAGGGAGTAATCATTTATGAAGTACCTGCTATGTACCAGATGCTGTGCTAAGTGCTTTACAAATATAATCTCATTTGATCCTCACAACAACCCTAAGAGGTAGGTGCTATTATTATCCACATTTTACAGTTGAGGAAAATAAAGGGAGACTGAGATTAAGTGACTTGCCCAGGTTCCTATAGCTAGTAAATGTACCTAGTACTCTATCCACAGTATCCTAGCTGCCTTCATTTAGATTAGAAAAAAATAACACTAACATAAGTAATGCAGCAGAAAGAATATAATATTCAGCAGGCACAAGAAGTGTAAGATGCAGCACACAGTCACCTCCCAAAGTCACTCATCTCCTCCACAATCCCAACTCTGACACTCAAATAACTAATGTGCTAAGAGTCTAGGATCACCTGAGCAAATTACTCTCTCAGAACAACTCTCAATGTGGGGACACAAATGGGGCAAAGTTTACTACAAACACTGTCCATAGGCGCTGCTTATCAACTAGCTCGTTGGTATTTCTCTCCACTAAGGTTGCAGGTGGTCTTATGTCCACTGTGTCCCATGGAGGCAAGATTTCAGGTGCCTGACTTAGCTGGTTTGAAATGAAACCTCTTGAATTATGGGTAAGGAAGACATTACTGGCTATGCTTGCCACCACGTTGTTGTTTTTCCTTTCTCCCTCCTCATCTTTTCTCTCACCTACCTCTTAGTTTCTCCATCCTCTAATGAACTAATACAGGGCCTACCCCAAGAATGAGGGTATTAAAGGGCAAAGTTCATGTCCTGGAAAGATACCAGAAAATTCTTCCGTTTATACATAATATTAAACAAATATGCCAGAAATTATGAATCCAAATGAATATTTTCACTTTCAACATACTTAGCCTTTATTTTGTGTTACACACTCCTTTGGCAGTCTCATGAAACCTATGGACTCCTCAGAAAAATGTTTTTAAATATATAAAATAAAATATATAGGATTACAAAAAAAACCAACAACATTGAAATAATCAAAATTTTTTTTAAAAAGCAGCAAGTTTATGGACCCTAGCTAAATAACTCCTGCCTTAGGAGGAAATGTGATAATTCTAAAAAAAAAATGCCACTAAATAAAACAATTTTGTAATTCCTTTTTTTTGCAATTATCTTTACGATCTTTGGCACATTTTTAAAAATTTCTTTAATGGTGTCTAATCTTTATATTTTGAGGATGTATTGGATTTTTTAAATAGCTAAAACTCTTATAAAACCAAAATTGTTGAATAAAATGTGTGGTAATGGTTTATAGGCAATGTTAGTTTGATTTAAGATAGGGTCTGAAAATAAGGTGAGATTGATTTTCTTATGCCAACATATAAAAAGGCTCCAATGGTAATAATAAAAGAGTATAAGGCTTTGAAGAAAGAAGGGACTCAGGAAATCTCTAGTCTATTCTTCTCAATTTAAAGGTGAGAAAACTGAAGTCAAAAGTGTTTAAATGACTTGCCAAAATGCACAAGGTAGTAAATAGCAAAACTGGCATTTGAAGCAAGATCTCTGAAGATTGTTCCAATGCTTTATCCTCTCTATTGTATTTTGTCCCACAAACTCCAAAAATGTTTTGAGCAAGTCTTTAAACAAATGAATAGCCTTTCAGGGTTTCTACTTTGAAGAAAATACTTATCTCAATGTATAAGTGCTAATTTGTTTGTTTAAAAGGTATTCACATTATTCCATGGTAATATGACATTTATTAAAAATATGCATCATCTCTGTTTTCAAGAAAGCATTAGTTTAGAATGGGTGGTGAAATATACCTCCCTCATCTTGATAGACCAGGAGGCAGATTGCTATATATTTTATCAGTAGTGGTGCTTGTATCTATTGTTTATTGTTTAATTGATTCCTTTGTTAGAGGCAGCTAGGTAGCACAGCTGATAAAGCACTGGGCCTGGGATCAAGAAGAGCTGAGTTCATATTCAGCCTCAGACACTTACTAGCTGTGTGACCGTGGACAAGTGATTTAAGCTCTGTCTGTCTCAGTTCCCTCAACTATTAAATGGGGATGATAATAGCTCCTGCCTCTCTGTGTTATTGTGAGGATCAAATGAACCTTAAAACAATATTGTATTGTGCTTAGTACAGAGTACTGAGCACATATTAGGCATATAATAAATGCTTTCTTCCTTACAAGGTAGAGTTTAATTCAAGGTTGTCTTGGGAAGGACCCATAACCAGAAATAACTGTGTTGTAAAACAAAATGCATTAATAAAGTTTATTTTTTAAAATATAATTTTAAAAGTATTACATCAGCCTCCTTTGAAGAAGGATAGGAAAACTACACAGGGAAGAAAATTTTCCTTGTATTATTTGAGATTTGACACCTGAATCATTAATATGTTGATAGTGATGATGTGTTGCAGAGGAATCCTGTTTTGGGAGAGGTTGGGATGGATATCCTCTGAGGTTCAGGGATTCTCTGTTAAAATGTTCTAAAGATATGACTTCTGAACATGAAAAAAAAAGGTATTCTTATTGGTCAGCGATAACAAATCTAATTTTCTTATTCCTTCTTAAATAATTTGTTTTAAATCAAATTTTATTTCCCCTCCACTTCTTACATTTTCCTCATTGGTTTTGCTGTGTTCATCTGCCCTGAATAAGAGGCCTTTGCCTTGCTGATCAGCTGCATGGGAAAGGGAAAGTGCCTCTCCATAAACACTGATTAAGGAATGATGCCAATTAGCCACCTAATATTTATGCACTTAAATTAAAATCACCATTGTTCATTCCCCTGCAGTTTCATTGCACTATCTCCTATCACCTACTGTTGGAATTCTACTTTTTATACTGAGTGGAAATTAGCATGCTTTTTAATCATTTTGGGTTACTGACACCATAAAGCCAGGGAAGAAAAAGATGAATGTACTATGATATGACTGTACATTGAGTCTGTAACTGAGATGTCCAAGTACTGCATGCACGTAGTCAAGGATAAACATTTGTATCCCATTTGGCTCTTAGGGAAGCCAATATCTCCCTAAACACTACCATTTCCATTCGGATTCCATCATTTATTTTATCACTTCCTGGCTCTTTCCCACAGGGCAACCCCAAACTGATGATTCAGATTTCACTAAGTAGCTCATGGGGTCAAAGATAAAATTAGTTTTTCAAGAACATGTTCTTCCTTACTCAGTCCTCAGAACGCCAGCACAAAGTTGGTGACATGACACATAGCCCCAACTGCAATAAGAATGATGATCTTTGTGCAACCTGCCCCTCCATTCACCTTATCAAAGTACCATTTCCTTGTGGTTATCCAAAATCAGTGAATTTTCATGTCAAGAGAAACAGTAACAACTACAAAACAACCCTTTTTTTCAGATGATAACTCCCTTCTACATAAGTCTCACAAGATGCTTTTCTCTCACCAGCCCTGGAAGGTATGTCGCCTTAATAATCAGTTTTTGTCCTATTGATATGGAGCCAGAATGGAAAGCCTTCCTACTAAATGAGATATAATACTTAAACCTCTTCTTCTGGCCCACACCTATGATTTTCTGGGTAATGGACACTCCTAATTAAGAAACTTCCTTTTATGGATGCAGAACGTCAACTTCTTTAAAACTTAGTCTTAGACAGTTGTTTGGGACACTGAGAGCTTTAGTGACTCACCCAGGATCATACCGCCAATACATGTCAGAGACTGGACTTGAACCCACGTCTTCTTGACTCCAACATGGCCAGCTATGTCCTGTGCAATTCTGCCTGTCAGTATTGGCATAATTATCTCTATTTTCCAGATCAGGAAACTGAGGCTTTGAGAGGTTAACTAATTTGCCCAAGGAAGGTCCTTCAGATTTTAAAGATCTCAACAGAACTAAAATTCAGGTTTCTCCTTACACCAAGCCCAATGTTTTTTGGACTGCCCTCTCCAAAGTTCTCCACAACTTTGCAGGGCAGTTATTCAAGGTGTGTCATGTCAGACACAGAAGATAGAAGTCAAGGGGCTTGGAGCATAGCCTTTGTATTGACTGACCCACTGAGCTGACATCAACAGGCCCTCCCATGTCTTGTACTTCAAAGATGATCGCCTGGATACAGGGCTATATAATGTAGGATAGTGGCAAGTCAGCAGATCTAACTTCAAATCCTAGCTCTGACAGTTCTGGCTCTATGACCTTTGTCAAGTCAGGTCTCTTCAATCATTTTTGTTTCCTCATTTGTAAAATGAGCAAAACAATACCTTCAAGACTTACTTCCCTGGGTCTTGTCAGGAAAGTTCTTTGAGAATCTTGAAAAGTTAGTCAAGTGTGAGGTCTTCTTACCTACTTCATGGAGATATACAGAAAAATAAGAGCACCAAGGAAGAAATTCAGAATACACTCAGTAATAGAAACCAACCAAAAGAGTAAGTTTTCCTAAAACTACTTTTAGAAGAGTAGGTATTTTTTCTGAGCACAACCACTCTAAATATATGAATCAAAAAAGTTACTTTTCTTTGTCTAAATAATATTTATTTTACTTTTTTCCCTCTTTTAAATGAAGTGCTTCATATTGCCTAACATCTGTCATCAACTCCTAGGTGACTGATGTTTGTAGAGGATATTGACTATTAATTCACATGAAAACAGAAAGTGCCTAAAGAAAGTCCGGATTCTCCTACCCCATAATTAAAAGTGGTAAGGGGAGAATTATCTAAAAAAGGTGAACTGTTGAATTGTATTCTGAAAAATCAGTAAACTGAGTCTCTGTTAAAACCAAATGGGAAAAGATGACAACCTTTCTTCATGGGAAGCACTTTGTCCTCAGAGGTCTGTCTGTTATCCAGTGAATTCCATCTGATCCCAGGCCCTTATAGAGGAGGCAGTAGGAGTGAAGTGATGACCAATGATGTGGAATGTAATAATAATTGTTTACATTTACGAAGAGATTTGAAGTTTGCCAGGATTCTTTCCTAAGATATGCTGCCCATAGATTCCCAGAGCCTTTTATGTTTGTATCTCAGCACCTAACACGATATTTGGCCCATAGTAGGCACTTAATAGAGGGTTCACTGACGCAAATTGAGTCATCTTTGAAGCACTAGTATTTTTGAGCCAACCCAAAGGTCAGTAATGCTAATTAAATTGTCACTGAAGGACCTCCCTGTGCTAGAACACAACTTGAAACATTTCATCTTCAACATTAGTCTTTAATAGACCATATTTCTTTTTTCTTTAGACCATTTTCTTCTTCTCTACTCTCATACGATGACTTCAGGCATATAAAGCTGCACAGCCAAGAACCACTAACCACAAATGAGCTCTAATTCTCTATTTGTATGGCTGATTTAATATTTCTACAGAGCCTGGTCATTTGTAAAGTGCTTTACAGTCATTTTATGTGCTGTTCCTCATAGCACTCTCAGGAGATGAGTCAGTATTATTATCTGTGAAGTCTGTACGAAACACGAGGACACAGGAATTAAGTGGTCTGTTTAGGATCATAAAGCAAATTGGTAGCAAAGCCAGGATTAGAACCTTCTCTCTGTTTCTGACCCTTTTCTACCACATTACTTCTGAAGAAAAACCCTCAGTTTCTAGGCAGTTAGGTGGCATACTGAATACAATGCTAGACTTGGAGTCAGAAAGATCTGGGTTCAAATCCTACTTTAGACACTTACTAGCTATGTAACTCTGGGTAAGCTGTCTAGCATCAATTTCTTTAACTGTAACACAGTGATATTAATAGCACCTACCTCATAGGGTTGTTACGAAGATCAAATAGATAACATGTAAAATACTTTATAAAATTTAATGCTATATCTATCTATGCATATATTATTATAGCTAACCCATGTGTTATTGGAATGAGAAAGCCCAAGTCTAAATAAATTTCTCCCCCCCCTGCTATTTATGTGAGATTTATTCTACTAAGTAAGAAATAACTTGATTTTACAATGCCAAACTTTCCACATTAACTATCATTCACTTTGAAGGCTTCTAAAAATATTATTTGGAGAAAAACATGAATTCAGAAAATTCAAAACTGCAAATGATCTCAAGGGCAAAAGGTCCTGTAGGATATTGCCATCAGTGAGTTGCAATTGTTTCTCTTTTGAGTGTGATGTATTTTCACACCAAACTGTTTGTATTTGTCTGTGTTCAACCCTCCCTTGCCTACTGTGGCTAAAAATGGGTTTCATTTGATGGCCATCATCCCCATCTCTCTTTCTCCATGTCTATATACTCTTCACTTGCACCTCAACTATGAAAAAATGGCAGTTCCACCCCTTTTCTCCTTTCTACACAAGTATATTATTTCCTTAGGGTGCTCTCTTTACTCATACCCTATTGTACCTCTCTAACGGTTCCTCCTTTGTAACCTTTGTAACTGATTCCTGACACCTTAACATTGTGTTCTCCAAAGTTCTGTCCTTGTCTGTCTTCTTTTCTCCCCTTATACTCTCTCTTTTGGTCATCTCATTCACCTTCATAGCTTCCACTACCACCTTTGCTCAGGTGATTCTCAAATCTCTGTTTTCAGGTCTGAACTTCAGACCTATATAAAAAAAAAAGCTAGAGAAAGTATTTTTCCTTGAATTTATCAACCAAAACTTCTAAAGTACTAAGAGCATGACAAAAACAAAGCTAATTACCCTTCTCTAAACCTGTTCTTTGTTCTGATTCTTTTCTTTCCATCTCTGACACCACCCCCATTCTCCTATATCCAAAAGGCTTAATTGTTGACTCTTTACTTTTTCATGTGTCTCATCTACTCAGTAAGGTGGCACCATGTTGTGTCAGACCTTGCATGCCACATGAAGGAGTTCAAACTTGCCTCAGGCAACAGGGATTCACTGAAGACTTTTACTGAGGAGCTATATAACTATAAAGGTTATCCTGGTGATATGAAGGAATAGGATGGGAAGAAAGCAGAGTTGGAAAGCTCTGCTAGGAGGTATTTGTAATAATATCACAATAATATTCCTTGATAGTGACCACATATCTAAGTATATACAGTATTTTATAATTAGAATAGTCCCTCTGCTGACAGTGATATCTTATGTGTACTTTAATGCTGTATTCAAGTACTGTCTTCTCCATGAAGCCTTTTTTGATCTAACCAGTCAGTAATGACCTTTCTCCATAGATAGCACTTTGTTTTGCAGTTCTATAATGCACTCTACAATATAGTCTGTACAATGATTAACTACATTTGTTCTCTTAATCCAAACTAGACTTTATGTTTCCTGAGGGCAGAGAGCTTATCTTACCTAAATTTTGAATTTCCCCCAGTGCCCAGAACTCTATTCTACAGATAGTAAGTAGGTGTTTAATAGATGCTTGTTGAATGATGCCTATCTCAGGTCAATACCTTAAAAAATAAAATCTACTGCTATTTTAGGATAGGTGAAAGGATAAGGATATGGAAATATAAGGGTCACTCTTGGGGGAAAGGAAATGTTAAATAGTCAATATGTACTTTAATCCCATAATGTTAATTGCAGGTATCGCCATCTAGCATGGAAGGAGCATTCTTTAGGAGACACCAGAAATCTAGTTAAAAAATGAAAGATTCAGCCAACCTGTTTTATACCAACCAACAACATTAACTCATTTAAAAAAAATAATTGAATGGCAGTCTTTGTACCCATATGAGACATATTCATAATTCAGTGAAATGGTGAATAATAAAAAGAGGTGATGAAGGTTTAGAAGGGAAGGAGACAAAAATGGAAAATATATTTGGTACTAGTGCAAAATGTAGAGTGTCAGTTAGAAATTTTAGCAGTTTTAAAAAAAATATTACATCACTTTCATGTCTAAATATATCTCTTACCTCTCCCCCATCCAATGAGCTATTCATCATAGACATAAATAAATTAATCAATAAGAGAAATAAAAAAATTTCATTGAAACAAACCAGTCCATTTAACAAGTCCGATATTGTATCCAATATCCAGCATGCATACATAGGCTCCTACATCTGTAAAGGAAAAAAAGAGTTGCATTTTTTTCCAACTCTTCTTCAGGACCAAACTTGGTCATTATAATTACGCAGAGTTCAATTTCTTTTTGATGGGTTTTTTTCCACCCACTTACATTGTTGTTGTCTTGTATACTATTTTCCTGGTTAAGCTTACTTCACTCAGTGTGGGTTCGTATTTAATCATGCTTTTCTGAATTCCCCATTTCATTTTCTTTTCTTATGGTATAGTAATATTTGTAAGTTATAGTCACTGGGTACTATTTGAAAAAACTTATGGTATTAAATCTGTACTTAAGGTAGTCAAGAGAACAGAATGAATTTTATGGCTGTGTTTAAAAAACTGAACATAATGAAGGCATGACTCAGTGTATAGTTATGACATCATATTAATAAAGAATATTAAGGTATCTTAATGTCAAGATATGACTATTACAGGGGCAGCTAGGTGGTGCAGTGGATAGAGCACTGGCCCTGGATTCAGGAGGACCTGAGTTCAAATAATTTCAAACTTATTTATTTTAAATTAAAATATCTTTACTTTCGACATTCCAAAGACCCCGTAATCTCATTTATGTGAATACTCCCCTCCAGTTCTATAAGTTATGATAGATAAAAAACTGTCTATTGCACTGTGAAATTCTCACCCATTCTTTTCAGTAAATTTTCCACAGAGCATCTACACAGCACATTGGAGAGATACTTCCTATTCTTTTAATATTTTGGGGACACAAGTGCAACCTTCAGGATCCCACTTGGTATTCTTCACTTTGAGCATGTGAACAGTTGAGCTCCTTTTCTGGTCATACTTATTTTATTTTTCATAACATTGCTCACAAAGGGAGGAAGGAAGTTAAATGATTGTTTAGGGGAACAAGAGATTATAGGATACTAGCTAGGGAAATACTGAATTGAATACAAATTATAGGATTAAGGTTGAGTAAGTAAAATCAAAGTAGGTGTTAGGTGAGCTGAGGTTGACTGAGAGAAAAGAGATGGCTTAATGGATTAGAGATAATGACAAAGATAAAGAGTATCTTTAAAATGAATTGGAAAATAGGATAGGTGGATGAATAGTAGAATATCAACTTTGAACTTCAAAATTGCAAATCTTTGCTGTCTGAGGCATGATCACACTCTTGCTTGGTTGAAGTGGAATTGAGAGGGTCATTGGAGTTGCTGAAGCTGAGGTAATGTGTGGTCAGATTTTTTAAGAGAATGTCAACATTCCAAAATACCCAAGAATGATGGTGGGAAGAGGGGCATAAAGAAAACTTTGAACCAGCTAGTAAAGTCATTGAGTAAGCTGGGAAAGTAAATAGATGACAACAAAAACTGGAGAGGGTGACGGAAATGAGTCATATGACCATCAAAACAGGGAAGTTCATTAAAGAACAATGGTTTAGGAATGGCCTAAAAGTAGCAGTGGGCTTAAAGGAAAGCCTCCAATGCGGAGATCTTTTAAACTCTTCTCATAAAACTCTTAATAATGAAGCTTATCTCTTTACCATGTGCTAAAAGAGAAAGTGGATGTGATTAATGTATTTTCATTTTGTAAAATGAAAAACAGAAAAATTCAGGAAAACTCCATGAATTTTTAGTGCTCACCCAAAATAGGGGATAGAACCAGGAATTCTGCTTTACTTGACTTATGCTCTCTAATTCTAGAAGACTGTATTTCTCCTAGACTGTGTCTACATGCACAACTGTTCCAAGCATTTGGACCCAAGAAATCAGTCTCTTCAGTGAAAAAATTGCACAATTCATTAAAAAAAACTTGTCATTAATTTAGACAAAATGTTCAGATACGTGAATGGATATCCTAAACTTAAGGCTGTGCTCTTTGGTATTTGCTATATTAGTAACTCCTGTGAACTTTGGGAAATGATGGTAATAATGGCTCTCCTGAGGAACAGAAGTGTTCTATGCGAGGCAGCTAGCTGGTGCAACGAATAGAGCACCAGCCTTGGAGTCAGGAAGAATTGAGTTCAAATCTGGCCTCAGACACACAACACTTAACTAGCTGTGTGACTCGGGCAAGTCATTTAACCCCAATACATGCACAAAAAAAGTTTTCTACATCAGCTTATTCAAACTTTTTTGCCTTTAAATCAGTGGTCTCCAAACTTTTTTGATTGCACATCTGGCCAATTTAAAAAAAAATTATGTACATACCTCCAATGTGTATATATTTCTTATTTATAAGTTTTTATGTGTGCTACTGTCCTAATAACTATATAAATTATAATGCTTTAATCCAATGTCAATAAGAAGCTACTGTAGCTACTAGAAAAATGATGTGGTCAAATTTGTGCTTCTGGTAAATCACTTTGGAACCTGCATGGAACATGGATTGAAGAAGGGAGAAAACTAAGGGCCTGAATTAGAGTGGTGGCTATGTGAGTAGAGAGAAGGTATATGCAAAAAAAATATTGTGGACACACAAATAACAATTTGGCTACTGAGAGGTTATATAGGATAAGAAATAATGAGAAGACAAGGAGCTACAGGGGGTGCTTGTTACCCCATTTCACTGGAAGGATGGTGGCGCCCTGTCTGGAAAGAAGGAAAGTCACAGGAATTTGGCTGGATTTTTGGAAAAAGGCAAATAATGAAATCTTCCATACAGATCACATCCATACCTCCTCATACTGTGAGACTCACTCAATTATCCTCAAACCAAAAGGGGTGAGGCAAAGGTATTTATTACTCATCAGTCATTTTCCCAAAGTTCAGAGACAGCCAAGAAGAGCATAGCCAGCCAAGGGGTGCATGCTGTAGCAATGAGGTGATGTGAGGGGGCAGGGTATGGATATACTGAGGTGGGAGGGAAGGTAGGAATTTTCCCGATAGCATTTATACAATTGTTGGTTCAGATTCCTAGGGTTGAAGGTAGTTTATAACTGCCCTGAGGGTCCGGTGCAGTGGCAGAAAGGCAAGCAGTGGGATGTTACACAGCCAAAAAAATGGGGAAATATTGGACAATAATGGGTGAGGGGTGTTACTGTAGTTGTATTGAAGAAAATCTCTATCACTGGCTTTTGAAGGAAGGATGAGATGTAACACTCTTTCATGCTTCGATTAAATGATCATAAAACCTTTAGATTGGCATCCCCTGGTGAGGGCTCCCACTCTGGACATCATTGCCTTTCAAGGTTATTTTGATACCGAGTGACACTTTGAGCAAGCTACTAATAGTACAAAATAAAATGTCTAGTTCACATCGGAAGTAACCTAGAAATCATTGTTCATGGTCTTTGCTGTTTCCTGGAAGTGCTGATTTATTTTGGAATAGGATAGTACAAATAAGGAAGATGACCATGAAACTGGTTTAATATCTAATTTCGTTTAGTTTCATCCTGAAGATTCAGCTTGAGATAATGAGTGCCATTTGGCTGGGATGAATGGACATGATATTAAGATTCTTCATTGAACCATTTAATGTTCATTCATTCATTCAACAAAAATTTTATTGAGTGTTTACTGTGTACAATGTACCAGGGGAAATACTACAAGGAGAACTAGGACATGGTCCCTGATCTTGAGGAGATACTATCTAGGGTTGATCTGAAAGTGTCTGAGTTCATGTTGTTTTAAAAGCCAAGTAGGGGTGTGTTTGTCATGAGCAATAAGTATATTACCAGCAAAAAAAATTCATCTTGAGCTTTGCTTCTATTTGAACTTTCTATTGAATTGGAATGCATTCCTTGGACATAAAGACATTTTGGTTATTTGAAATTCCTTCAAATCAGGTTTTCCAAGTTGTATAGGATGATGGAAGCATTAGTTGTTTTATAGTCCAATTATGGTCAAAGCAGCAGGTTTATTTGAAACCTGCTCAGATTAGCTTATGACCTGATATTTGTCTTTCTAGTTGTGTGCCAGAGGTGAAGTTCTAACGGATGAGTTTTTGACTAGCATTCCAATCCGCTGGCATTTCTATAAGAGAGATTTTTTTTAAGCTAGGAAACCACTATGAAAACAAATTACTATGATTTAATGTATGTTGAAAATTTTAATGGAAAGAAAATTTCAATCCAATCCATTAAGCATTTTTAAGAGCCTGCTATGTGCAAAGCTTTATATTAGAGACTGAGAGTACAAAGAGGGGAAAGAAAAGACTATCCTCAAGGAGTTTACATTTTGCTTGGAAGAAACTTTTATATTAACTGTTACAATAGTACTAAGCAAATATGGAAAAATCAATCATTTTACCGTTAAATTTTCAGGAAAACAAAATACTGTGAAAAATATCCTCAATTATATGACTTTCTGAAGAGAATCTTATACTGATTCTTTCCCCTGTGTAACATGAGAACTTAGAATTAAATCTTTAAGAAAATGAGTTTACTTAAATTATATTTTTATTTTGTTCTTTTAATTAAAAGACATTCAATTAATAGTACCATCTTGAAACTAAGCTTCTCTGCTAATATCCCAGAAAAATAACGTCCGCTCTAAAAAAAAAATCTTTTGCAGTCTATTCATATTGGAGACACATGGCATTAGCACCGCTAGATAGAAGGAAACTAGTAAGAAACAATCACTGAAAAAGTAGTAGTTAACTTTAAAATATCTTTCACAAAAAATGAAGAATAATAAAACAGCCATTTAACATTCTGCCAAAACAGCTTTGAGTTAACAAGAGAAGTCTGGCTCCAAGCAAAGACCACCAAACTAGATTCTAAAGATAGTGCTAAGAACACACTCAGCTGAATCAACTCACATTCTTGTGGTGACCTAGTAACAAAGGGGGAGATTTATTTATTTTTTCCTTTTCTGAAAAAGAAATGAAGCTAGGTCTTAGCTGATATGGCAAAACTCAGTTTGCTCTATAGATTTTAAGAATACTAGAGCAAATTTCTGTTGGGGAAGGAGGAAAGGGGCTGAGAGATGGAGAGAGACACAAAAAATGTCAGGAGAGAAGTGAGTGACAGTTGGTTCATGTCTGAGATGGTACAAAATTTTAGTTAGCATTTTGTATGGAGTTTCTTATATTTTCTCCAGAATGAATATGTCCAACTAAAAATGACACCATAAAATGTTTTATAAAAAAAGTAATGTAGTTTGTCATTTTCCTCTCTTAAAATATTCTTATAAGGTAGACCATATGGGAGGAAACCCACAATTCTTGTAAAGTAGGCTTGTGAAAATTCTCTATAGGGAAAAAATATCTTATTGGAATGACAGCCCAATTCTCAAATAATTTAACTTAGATAACTTCAGAAAAGAAAGGGAATGTTTTTTTTTCACTTGTGGAGGTCTGAGCAGAATTCTTGAAGATTATACCCAATTAATTAAACCCAATTGTGAGGAGGCATTCAATGAATTTGTACAATGACTGGTGTGTAATAGGTACTTAAGAAATACTTGTTAATTGAGCAAAACACAAGCATTGCTGGATACTTTGAAGCTGGCAAGGTCTTGAATATAGGCCCAGTAAGAGACTGTATACTTGTCATTTGAGGACATCTAATTCAATTCAGAAATGATCATCACTAGGTTGATCACTTTGCCAATGAATTTTTAGTCACAGCAATACAACGAGGTACAAGGAAAACAGCACTGGATCTGGAGTCAGAAGAGCTGGATTCAAATCTTTACTCTGCTGAGATTTTTTCCAATATATTCCACTTACCTGTGTAACATTAGGCAAGTCAAGTAACTTTTCTAAGTCTCAGTTTTCTCATCTGTAAAATCAAAGGAATGGACATGAGGAGCTCTAAGGTTCCTTCCAGTTCTGAATTCATGATCTATTTTTAAAAATTTTATTTATTTTATTCTGAACTTAAGAAATAAAACAAGCATTTCCATAACAAAGAATAGAACAAAAAGATGATTGTATATGAAACTGCAAATGTATTATATGCAACTTGCTATTACTTTAAAATATATAATAAAGTTATCATATAACTTTCTTTTTTTCTTCCCTCCCCACTCCACCTACAGATGCATACACACACACACACACACATACACACACACACACACACACACATACACACACACATAAAACCATTCTATACATACTTCTGTGTATCAGCTATTTCTCCGGATGCAGACAATATCTTCCTTCATAGATCCTTTGTAGTTAATTTGGGTATTTATAATAGTCAAAATTACTTATTTACTCAAAATTGTTCTTAAAACAATATTGTTGTTACTGTATACAACATTCTTTTGGTTTTGCTCTTCATTATTTTGTGTAAGTCTATCCGTGTTTTTCTAAGATCATCTGAGTTCATCATTTGTTATAGCATAGTAGTATTTCATCACAATCATATACCATAACTTACTCAGCCATTTCCCAACTGATAAGCATCCCCACAATTTCTAGTTCTTTGCCACCACAAAAAAAAAATTAGAGCATTTAGGTTCTTTTCCTTTTCCACTAATCATTTTGGGAAACAGACTTGGTAGTGGTATTGCTGGGTCAAAGTTTAATAACTTTTTGGATGTAATTACAGATTGTTCTCCAAAATGATTGAATCAGTTCACAATTCTACCAACAATGATTAGTATCCCAATTTTTCCACATCCCCTCCAAGTTTTGTTACTTTCTCTTTTAATCATTTTAACCAATCTGATAGGTATAAAATTATATGGCAAGGTTGTCTTCATTTGCATTTCTCTAATCAATAATGGTTTAGAACATTTTTATATGACTACAAATTGTTTTAATTTCTGCATTGGAAAACTTCCTGTTCATATCCTTTGACCATTTGTCAATTAGGCAATGATTCATATTCTTATAGATGTGACAAAGTCCTTTATATATTTGAGATGAGACCTTTCTCTGAGATTCTGTCTATAAAATCCACCCTCCCCCAATTTTCTGCTTTCCTTCTGATCTTGGCTACATTTGTTTTATTTGTATAAGACCTTTTTAATTTAATGTAATTGAAACTATCCATTTTATACCTCTGTTTCTTGTTTATTCATAAACTGTTCTTCTGTCTAAAAGTCAGATAGGTAATATATGTTCTGTTCTTAAATTTTTCTTGTAATATCTCTCTATTTTGATCTTATCTTGGTAAATGGTATACATATTGGTCTATGTTCAATTTCTGCCAGACTGCTTTCTGGTTTTCCCAATAATTTTTACCAAATAACGAATCCTTATCCCCAAAACTTGTCTTTACACTTGTCAAATACAAGGTTACCATATTTATTTGCTGTTGTAAATTGTATGTCTACTTTGTTCCACTGATCTACCTTTCTATTTCTTAGTATCAGATAGTTTTATAATATAGTTTAAGATCTGGTACTGCTGAACCTTCCTCCTTTATTTACACTTTTAAAAATTAGTTCCTTTGATATTCTTGACTTTTTTGTTCTTTCAAATGAATTTTGTTATTGTCTTCTAATTCAATAAAAAAAAATTTTTGGTAATTTAATTAGGATGGCCATGATCCCACGTGCTCTTAAAAACTTATATACTATCATGGAGAGTTTCTACTTAGTCCTATAAGGGTTGCAATTTGCATTATTGGAGGTAGTAGGTATACTAATGAGGGAAGCAATGTGGCACAATGATACAGCCCACACATGAAGTGAGGAGAAATTGAGTTCAAATATGGTCTCAGACACTTACTAGCTGTATGACCTTGGGCAAGTCATTTAATCCTGTTTATCTTAGTTCCGTATCTATAAAAATGAGTTGGAGAAGGAAATGGCAAACCATGCTAATATCTTTGCCAAGAAAACTCCAAATAGGGTCACGAAGAGTTGGACATGACTAGAATAACTAATAAACAAAACTACACTAACAGAATTATAGATGCCTAAAGAATTGGAGAACTGAAAATTTAAAAATACTCGTTTTTAATAATGAGAGAGTTTTTGACAATCTTTTAAATATAACCAATTTATCTCAATACACAGAAATGTTGAGACAGAAAAATTAAGGGAAGAATCATCAACCTTCACAAAAGAAATCTCACCTTCTTTTTAGTCATCTTATAAAACCTAAAGCAACTTGGTAGAACAGAGTAGGGTCCTGAGATGCTCTTAGCCTATTTGCATTAATAGTCTGATAATGAGCCTGACAGCATGTGAATCCAATGCAAGCTGTTAGGCATAAAGGACTGCTGACAAGACTTGAAGTAGAGAGGAGAGAGGTCAAGCAACAGAGAGCTACTCTAATATTCCTCTTTTGAAAGCTTTGATTTCTTTCCCTTCTTTCTAAGATGGTACAGACTCTTTGGAATCGCTTCCACTTTTTACTGTTGACCTCATTTTCTTCTGTGTCTTCCTCTCCTTTCCCTTCTCTCTCTTCATCTTTTCTACCACCAAAGTAATAGTTGGATGACGGAGTGGAAAAGAATGTGGTTAGAGATGATTAAATGTATGTATGTGAGAGGTAGGGATAGAAGAGTACTACTGAGCATCCATTTTGGATTCCCTCCCCCCCAAATAATTAAATTCCCCCCCCAAAAAAAAGTACTTGCTTATGCAGAGCACTGTGTTAGGCTGGATGAAATACAAAATTTTGTAAAATACAGATCTGTTCTCCTGGAGTTTAAGCTCTGAAAGCAAAGAAAAATTGAGAGTAAAGCAGTAAAGCAGGGGGTAGGAGAGGGGGCAGTCTATAATTCCAGTCTCTGTATATTCTAAGAGTTGGATTAAGCAGCCCACTTATAAGATGACTAATAATTATAATTATAATTATTATATATAAGATGACTAATAATTATAATTATACATATAAATATAATTATTATATAATAATAATTATACATTCTTTGTTTTTCAAGATGCCTTATTAAGCCAACCATTCATTTGGTAAGTCTGTCTTTTAAATAAGTTTTTGTTATTTATATCACAGTCATTTCTGGATAAATCCTAACCCCACCCCTCAAAAAATCAATTAGTATAACCAACTTATACAAGTAACTTGAAGTTACTTGTGTAACCTCCAAATATTGTTGTGGAGAACTGCTCCTGAGGAATTGCAGGGGAAGAACCTTTCCAGATCAGACCCCTATTTCTACCTACTGGAGTTAGCTTAGAATGAGACTTTCCCTTTTGACTCCTGCCCTTTCTTCCTTCATTAAAAATATATATATAAAGAGTTCAGCAAAGCCAGCTGAAAGTCAAGTTACCACATCTTATATTTATGTGATATTTAACATATGTACTTTTCTTACTTCTATATTGAAATGAAGGAGATGTATTTAATCCTCTCTTCTCTGGAACTAAGTTGATCATTATAGTTAGTTAGAATGTGGCTTTCTGTTAAGGTATTTCTCACTTACATTATTGGGGTCACTGTGTATGTTATTTTCCTGGTTTGGCTTGCTTCACTCTGCATACCTATCTTCCTGTTTCTCTGAATTCCATATATTCCTGGCTTCTTACAGTATAATAATTTTCCATCATATGGATATAAAATAATCTATTAAGTCATTCCCTAATCAATAGGCAACCTCTTTGTTTCTAAATCTTTCTTGCCATAAAAAATATTGCTATGAGTATTTTGGTGCATTCAGGCCTTTCTATTTTTGATCTTCTTGTAGTATATGCCCAGTGGTGGTGTTAGTAGTGGGCCTATTAAAGTTTGGAGTTGAAATCAAATGAGATACTCATAGAGTCATAGACCATGCAACAGTAAACAAAATGAGGTTTACTTAGCTCTGACATAGCAAGTATAATCAATAAGATACTGCCTCTCTCCTATCTTTATGGAAATTAGTCTGGTCAGCAGGGCAAGATACAGTGACTTTTGCATGCTCAGGATGTTCCCAAGTTTGAAGGGCCTGAATCCAAGTGGATGGGCCTTTTTGTGTCTTTAGTTGACCAGTAAGCCACATCAATACAGCCAGAGGCTACTAGGAAGTTGTGTCAAGGGAGGTATAGCAGAAACCTTGACCCCATCAGGCAGTCAAACCTATGTTTTGGGTACAGTGGGGAACCCTGGTAGTTCATAGTGTTATCACAGGTAAGAAGACTAGGTTAAGAGGTATGAATAGTCTAATGTTCTGTATATATTTTGAAAGTGTGTTCCTACAGTATATTCCATATAGTTCTAGTTTTATAGATAATTTGGGGTGAGGGATGAGGAGAATTAGGTTTTCCTATGCTAATTTTCTAGTTTTCCCACTCTCCAATTTAGTTTGTGCTATGTAGACTTTGTTCTGACATGAGTTTAAAAAAAAGACTTGGATTGCACTGTTTTTCAAAGCTTACCAAATAATCAAAATTACACTGCTTAACTCTGATTCACAAGATACACACTTGTTTATTTTACTTTTAAAATTAGACTGAATTGCCTGATTCTTTAAGATGACTAGCACTGAATATTTCTGAAAGACTCAACGAGAAGGAATGATCCCTGAGAGCTTAGTTTCCTGTTATCACTACCACCACCAAGGGACCTACAGTAGTTTTAAGATTTGCCCAAGGTCATGGTGAGTGAATGTGCTGCAGCTAATGGTTTCCTCAGTTTTAAAGGTACATTAAGACTATTTGCCCATATCCCTTACTGCTCACCCAGACCTTCTTGACAAGATGGCAAACAATCATATTATGGCAGGTCTCCATAGCCCAGAGTGAAGAATTAGCAAATGTCACAAGGATTTAGAGATGTGGAAAATTCAGTACAATACCTAGTTTGATCTTCCCTCGTCTTTCTCAAAACAGAACCAGGCAAAACACAATTTGCTTTATTTGATGGGGGGAGGGGGATGTTCCTGAATTATCTGGATATTTGTTAGTCTAGCCTCAGAAAATTGAAGAGGTTAAAGAATCTCATCTCAGCAACAGTGTCTGGATCTTGTCAAGTCTTGTATTTATTTAAAAGATGATATATTTTGAGTCAAATTAGTCAAGACATGAAATTTAGGTTTTGTGAAAGAAGAAAAACCAAGGGCAAAGGTTTGCAAAACCTAATATGAACAGACATGTTTTTATAGTTTTTTTATGAATTAAAGAAAACAAGGGAGGTTATTTAAACATTGCCCCTTCAGTGCTGTGAAATCAAATAAGGCATAAGAACTAGAAAGTGATAATGCCTTTAAATGCGACTGTAATGCAGGAAATGAGCCAGTTGCATAAATGCCAAAAAGTTAGTTCTTGAAACTATGTTTCAACGGGCCGTGATGAAGAAGCAATTTTTTTTTTAACATAAAGCATTTTTAAAAAAATTTAGGAGTGCCATCTTTCAGGATGAACCTTGTACCTCTGGAAGTTGAAATTCAATACCTGGTAACTTAATGGCAAGACCTAAAGAATTATCAAGTTAAATCTAAGGCGCTATGTACTCTACAGACTTGTTTTCAGTAAGTCCACATGAAAAGAAAATTAATTCTTAAGGATTAGTTCTACTCAGCCAACAGCAAAGTAGACTAATAGGGAAGTTTCTGAGTTGTTTAGTTCATGCTTTGCTTTTTGACCAGTTGTCTGGATCATTGAAGTGAAAGCAAAAGTTTTGCCTCAGCTATTTGAGGGTGTCTTTTGGAATTCAGCCACAGTCTATGTTTCATGACAGTATTCATTACACACTGCTCATGGTTACCCTACTTTTGGTTGAATTCTATGATTTGAAGTAAGAGTTAAGAGACTACTTCTCTTAATGAATCTATCTATAAATCTCTCCCCCAATTTTCTGCTTTCCTTCTGTTCTTGGCTCCATTTGTTTTATTTTTATAAAACCTTTTTAATTTAATGTAATTGAAACTATCCATTTTATACCTCTCTGTTTGTTGTTTATTCATAAACTATTTGCCTATCTATAAGTCTGATAGGTAGTATATTCTCTGTTCTTAACTTTTTCTTGTAATATCTTTCTTTACATCTAGGTCATGTATCTATTTTTAGCTTATCTTGGTAAATGGTGTACATATTGGTCTATGCTCAATTTCTGTGAAACTGTTTATTGGGACAGGTTAATAAATGTATTTACTATGTTGAAAAAGAAACTTGAGGGATTGAAAAAAATGACTATGGAGTCAGAAAACTGAGATTTAAACCCTAGTTTCACCATCTACTAACTTCTCACACACCTTTGAATGTGAGTAGATCAGTTAACAGCTATAAAATAGGGCTAATAATGTATATACTATCCCCTTCACAGGGTTGTTGTAAGGAAAGTTTTGTAAACGGCAAAATACTATTGCTATTTTATTTACTAAAGTGTATAGATAATTCCAATCCAATCCAATAAACATTTATTAAGTGTCTGCTATGTTCCAGGCACTGTGCTAAGCACTGGGGATACAATTAATTAAGAGAAAGACAGTACCTGTTTTTAAGGAGTTTACAATGTAATGGGGAGAGGAAACACACAAGGAGACAGGAAAAGGCAAGCTATGTATGGAGGAGTTACCAGGGGTACCCATTGTGGGATCATCTTGTTCCATGGAGTTGAAACCAGGCAGATGCAATGTGGAAGTAAGACAAAAATTCCAGTATCTGCCCTTTATAAGGAAAGGCATTGGGAAGAATTTGACACTCCACCCTCCAGCCCTCTAAGCAGAGGAGAGAAGAGGATGAGCAAGGTGGTTTCAGTCAAGGTTTGTAGATGACATCATGTTGGTTTTACCAAGATTCAGGACACTGCAGATCCTTCTAGAAAAGATCTGTAACCATGCAAGAGTTTGGTTTGACCATACACCTAGGAAAAAACTAGTAGATGAAGAAAGTCCATTGTTGATATTATGAGATGCAGTTAGATGTACAGCTTATGAAGCTCGTCCATTGTTATGGGATAGAGAGCATAAAAAGACAATGAGTTAGTCCCAGATCTGTCTTTTTTTTTGGGGGGGGGGCCTAGGCAGTTGAGGTTAAGTGACTTGCCTAGGGTTACAGAGCTAGTGAGTGTCAGGTATCTGAGACCAGATTTGAACTCAGGTCCTCTTGACTCCAGGGTCAGTGCTCTATCCACTGTGCTATCTAGCTGCCCCTGATCTCAGATCTAAGACAGAGAGAGAGCTCATTGGATTTCCTTTAGGAAATTGCAAAACACCTTTTATGACCACAGACATCCCAGAAAAAAAAAGCCCATATTTGTCTTACTACTGTTATATAATATGGATTACCATAGTCTCTAAATAATTGAAAAAGAACATCATATAGAAAGCAATGGAGAGATGCATGGTGGATGTGAGCAGGTAGCAGCATATATGAGGAACTTTAAAGAACACAGTAAAGGATGTCATCAGGGAAATGTATCAGAGAAAGTGGACTTGCCATGTGGTAAGGATGAGGGTGTCTCCAAATAAAGTGTTCCCTTGCATGATTAGTTTTGTGAAACTTCTTCCTCTTTAATTTCTATGACAAACCTACTTAGGAGAGGTTTAAATTTTTATGACTAACCTCCTTGTGGACAAGAATCACACTGATGCAATGGCATAGACGACTTGCAATCTGCATCACCAGAGGGAGCATCCACACTGATGACATCACAGATCATTTGTGTATTTGTGTATTGCATATTATATACATCCATTAGAACCCTGCTTTTTCTCATCATGATGTGGAAGTAGCACTTGGTTCTGCAAAGCTTTTCCAATAGATAGCAAATCTGGCAGGTCCTAGAGAAAACAGTTCTAGTATCAATCAACCAATAAGAATTTATTAAGCACAAACTCTTTCTTGATCATATCCTTCCCATCTCTGATTCTGTACCCATGTACGTTCATTCAAACCTCACCTGTTGCCTGATTTCTTATTCCTATCAACACTTATTCCTCCCCCCAAAACTTTGTACCCCAAAGCTACCCACCCCTTCCACTGTTCCTTCTGGAATGTCTGCTCCATTGCTTTCATCTTAAATCTTTTCCTGTCCCACTTCTTATTTCTCCTGAGTCTTACTGAGAACTGGCTCTCCTCTGAAAGATGAGCTTGCACTCATTCCTCGTGACTCACTGGTTAGGGTGGAGGAGTTGGAATACTATTTGCTCCCTATTGCCACTTCCAGGTTCTCTTCCTACTACCATGACTCAGTAACCACTCTTCCTTTGAGGCTCTATATCTACTGCCCAATCAAAATCCTGGTAGCTGTTGTCTACAGACCTCCAATACACCCTCCTTCTTTCCTCAATGAGTTCAGCACCTGGCTCACAATCTTTCTCTCCTTCCCAACTCTTGCCCTCATACAAGGGGACTTCAAGATACCTACTGATACTCCTTCAAACACTCTTTGTGGTTCCTCAACTTATCATTTCGCATGACCCACTCTTCGCTCTACCTTAGTTATTCACAAATACTATCATACCTTTGACTCTCCCATTGCCCACAAATGTACCACTTTGATGTTCATGAACTCAGAATTTTCTTTAACTGATCACATTTTCTTGACATTCCACCTTTCCCTCTGCCTTTCAATACCAAACACTGTTTTATATCTACCCTGTGACCTGCAATCATTCAACCTCTCAGTTCTCTCCTGTACCATCATCCTTGAACTAGTTACACTCTCCTACTTTCCCCATCTTGCCCCTTGGGTGGCAACGCTACAGTAGCCTCTTCTCTTGAGTCCCTTATACACCCTTATCATATAGCTAATCTTGACTCCCCCATATCCATTCTGTTGCTAAGGCCTGTTGATTTTACCTTTCTAATATCTCTCAGATATGCAAATTCCTTCTTTTCTGTCATCGCCTTGGTGCAGGCCCTCATCTTATCATACCTGAACTATTTCAATAGCCTACTGGGTGGTCTGTTTGCCTCAAGTCTCTCTCCCCATTCCCATCCATTCTCCACTTGGCTGTCAAAGGGATCTTCCCAAAGTGCAGATCTGACCATGTCATTCTCTCCCTTCCCCCCTTCAGTCAACTCCAGTGTGTCTCTGTCACTTCCAGGAGCAAATATAAAATCCTCTGGCATTAAAAAATCCTGAATAATGCAACCTCCCTACTTCCACTCTTCTTCTGTCTTACGCTACCACCCTTTCCCTCCCCCACATACTCTTGCAATCCAGTAATAATGGTCTTTTTGTTATTCCTTGCAGAAGATACTCTGTCTCCCAACTCCAGGCATTTTAACTGGCTTTCCTTCATGCATGGAATGCTCTCTTTTCTTATCTCTGCCTCCTGGCATCTTTCAGATTCCTACTAAAATCGCAATTTATATAGGAAGCTTTTACTGATTCTCCCTTAATTCTAGCATCTTCCCTCTGTTAATTATTTCCAATTTATCCTGTATATAGTTTGTTTGTATATAGTTATTTGGCATGCTTTTTCTCCAATTAGATTGTAAGCTCCTTGAGAACAAATACTATCTTTTACTTTCTTTTTATTCCTAGCATTTAGACAGTGCCTGGCACACAGTAGATGCTTAATAAATGTTTATTGACCAGCTGACTAATATTTTGTTGCAGGCTAGGTGGCATAGTGAACAGAGCACTGGATCTGGAGTCATGAAAAACTGAGTTCAAATCTTACTAGCTGTATGACCTTGGGCAAGTCAATTAACCTGTTTGCCTCAGTTTCCTCATCTATAAAATGGATATAATAATAGCACCTACCTCCCAGGGTTGTTGTGAGAATCAGATGAGATAATAATTGCAAATCACTTAGCACAATGTATATAGTAAGCACAATGAATACTTTTATTAGTACATAATAAGTACAATATAAATATTAACTAACATTAATATGATTATTAATAGTGACTAAAGGCCTAAAGATTCAGTGGTTTGAGCTAATGAAAGATTATAATAGCTCATATTTGTATGATGATTCAAGTTTTCTGAAGCTCTTTATATATATTTTCACATTTGATCCTCACAGTAACTCTGGAAGGTAGGTATCATTATTATCCACATTTTACAGATGAGGAAACTGAAACTCAGAAACACTAAGTGCTTTTGCCATAGTCACTGGTTATTAAATGTACAAGTTGGGATTTGAACCCAGGCATTCCTGATACTAGCTTCAGCATTCTAACCATTGCATTACAATTTCTTTCCCTTCCCTCCAACAAAGATTAACCCTGGAGCATACCTTTGAGTCCTCCACCTCCTTAGAACAGCTGAGAAGTAACCAGGCTCGCCATCATCATTATCAACTGCTCTATCCCCCTAGAGTGGTTTGGAGTTCTATTTTATCTGGCTTTCACTTGTCCAGTGTTTTTAATTTGCCTTTTAAAACAACAGTAAATGTCAAACCAGGACACTGGAGCACATCTGTGAAAACAAATGCTTAATCTTGCTGGAAATCAGTAATAATAAATCTATCTGGCTTCTTCTCAGACATCCGTAGCTCCAAGGCTTGGTCAATTGTTTTAGAATCCCATGGCTCTGATTTGGAAGCTATTCTTTCAAGCAAGAAGTGGATTCCTAAAGCAATCTCTTCACTATTGCAACCATTTTTTCTTCAAAATTCCTAATGAACTTCAAAAATCTCTCAAGGTCACAAGTAAAATACATTTAAAAAATATTCTGAAAGCTGTGACATTTGTAGTGATGGGGAATGCATTAACAAATTAATCTACAAATAATTTCTAAACCAGGTTTTAGTTATTAATTTTAAACTACTCTACTGTCAAATGTTTTATCAAAGTTGTGAGTACATTCACCCTATCAGTATCAGATTGATTTGAATTTTAGCGTCTTTCTGAGAGATAAGAGATGTAGTCAAAAGGCTCCTGTGGCATAGTGGATTGTGGGATAAAGCAGGAGTCAAGAGATCTGAGTTTAAATTCCACCTCTAATACTTATTAACTATGTTTTCATGGGCAAATCATTGTACCTCAGTTTCCTCTTATGTTAAATGACCCTATATTAGCTATCTCACTAAGCTGTCGTGAGGAAAATACCTTGGGAATTTTAAAGTGCTCTATAAATGTAAAAAAGGGCAGTTAGATGGTATAGTGGATAGAATGCTGGATCTAGAGTCAGGAAGATCTGAGTTCAAATCTGGCTTTAGACACTTACTAGCTGTGTGACGTTAGGCAAGTTATTTAACCCCATTTGCTTCTGTTTCCTCATGAGATACAGAAGGAAATGACAAACCACTGCAGTATCTTTGCCAAGAAAACCCCAAATGAGGTCATGAAGAGTAGTATACAACTGAAATGACTGAACAACTACAAATAAATATGAGGGGTTTTTTTTGTTTTGTTTTGATTTGTTTTTTTAGAGTGAATAGGCCTCTTCTAGTACTACTGCTGCTACTAGCTGAGTGGAAAGAGTATTGGATTTGGAGTCAAGGACTCCAGTTCTAATCCTGACTCCGATGTAATTGTTTCTTTGCTAAATTAAAGTCAGGAAGACCAGGGTTCAAGTGCTACCTCTGATAGATTCCACATCATCACAGGAAGTCATTCAATATCTCAGTTTCCCTTGGAAGTTGTAGATGAGTTGCCATCTCTATTGGTAAAGAGGGTGATCATGCTGGGAGTTCCTCATATCAATGAAATCACAGGTTTGTATCACATCCATGAATACATTTGTTGTTTTCAGTCATGTCTGACTTTTCATGAGCCTACTTGGGGTTTTCTTGGCAAAGACACTAGCGTGGTTGGTAATTTACTTCTCCAGCTCATTTTACAGATGAGGAAACTGAGGCAGAGTAAAGTGACTTGCCCAGGGTCACATAGCTAGTAAATATCTTAGGTTGGATTTAAACTCATGAAGATGAGTCTTCCTGATTCCAAGCCCAATGTTCTAACCACTGTGCAACCTGGCTGCCCACATACATATACCTACATAAATATAGAGGTGTTATGAGACTCAAATGAGATAATGGGTGTAAAAGCACTTTGTGAACTTTAAAGCACTATATAAATGCCAATTATAATAATTATTACTATAATTATTAATATTATTAGCCTACAGTCACCAAGGTTCCAATCTGGTGATGATTTAATTCCCTGAACCTTCTACGGCATTCCTGCTAAGCTCAAGCAACCTTTATAGAACAATACAGGGAGATAGTGGTAAATGTTTAACAACGGGGCTCTCCCAAAACAAAAAAGTATGCAATGCACTTTTAAATTTAATATGCATTATTAGCACTTTCTTCAATCAACAAAACAATAAATCAAACCTTGAGCCAAGCAGATAATTGCTTTGCTATCTGTTTTATTTGTTTTGACCTGCTTTAGGAAGACTCACAGCTCTCTCCAGAATGCTAGTTGGAAATGCCCCAAGTAGGGAACTAATCCAAGTCACACTGATTTTCCACTGATGAGAAATTAAGTCTCCTGGACAAAAGATACAATTTAGTCAGACCAACATCATAAACAATTGAAGCCAAATTCATTGTGGTAAAAGCATCGCAACTGCGTAGCATCATCCTTATAGCATAGAAGAGGAAGAATAGCTGTCACCCCTGAACAAAAAACAAAAACTTGTCATGACATCTGCAAATTTGGTGCACATTGACTAGAGCTATAGAAACTAAATTAATTTTTGGTTAGTCCTAGAATCCTAGGACCGTCTCTGAGTATCATGACCTAGAAGCGTAGGGAACTTAGAATAAAGGGAAACGTTTAAAGGAAAGATGGTTCAAAAGGCTGAAAATAAGACCCAGAAAGAGAATCTAAATAGCTAGCATCTATATAGATCTTCAATGTTTACAAAGCACTTTAAAATTATTATCCCATTTAATCCTCACAACAACCCTGGGAGGTAGGTGATATTATTATCCCCATTTTACAGATGAAGCAAGTGAGGCAGACAGAGGTTAAGTGACTTGCCCAAGGTCACAGATAGTAAACATCCCTGGGTGAATTGGAACTCTATCCTCCATGTCACTCAGTTGAAATGATAATGTTAGACCAAAAGAGAGAAGACTGGAAGTGACCTAATAACTTCAAATACATATAAACTATTTTTAGGATGGTAATTATCTATTCCATCTTCACTGAGAATAGGATCAGAAATGAATATACACTGGATAACAGTTTGATGAAAAAATTGATGTTTGTTGTTGGAAATGAGGTTTTTAAGTTAACAGTTTCAACTTTCAAGAGATTTTTATCCTTCCCTCATAATTTGATCATTCATATCAGGTACTGCCACCAGATACCTGGTCTCAAACTGCCAGGCTTACATCACAACCACAATTAACTGAGAGATTTGAATTTTTAAAAAATTTTCTTCTTTTTTTTTGGGGGGGCTATGCAATGAGGTTAAGTGACTTGCCCAGGGTCACACAGCTAGTAAGTATTATATGTCTGAGGTCACATTTGAACTCAGGTCCTCCTGAATCCAGGGTAGGTGCTCTATCCACTGCGCCACCTAGCTGCCCCTTGAATTTTTTTTTGAAGATTCCTTTTTAGTATGAATTTAGCAATCATGGAAAAAGATGAACATTTAAGGATATTAAAAAATGAAAAAAAATTGAATATAAATATGAAACATGAATTTTTGCTATGCGCAGTTTGATTTTTAAGTCTATGTTATCTTTTCTGTTTTATTCTATAAATTTAAAAATGTTTTGATGCTCCTTTTCTCCCTCCTTTCTTCCCTCTCCTTTCCTCCCTCCCTCCATCCTTTTTTCTTTTTTCCCTCTTTCCCTCCTTTCTTCTCTTCCCCTTCCTACTTCATTTGTTTTCTTCCTTTTTCTCTTGCCTCCCTCCCTTCTTCCCTTCCTTTGTTTTTCCTTCCCTCCCTCCCTCCTTCCTTTCCTCCTTCACTTCTTCTGTCCCTTCCTTCCTTTGCCCCTTCCTTTCTTCTTTTCTTCCTCCCTCCTTCCCTCTTTCTAGTTTTTGTTTCTGTTTCTGTTTCTGTCTCTTGATGTGCCTCTCTATGTCTCTGTCTCTCTCTGTGCTTCTGTCTGTTTCTGTCTGTGTCTCTTTCTTTTTCCCCTACTCAATAACTCCAATCTTCTCATTCACCTCTAGTCAAATAAAAGCCCTCTCTTGTGACAGTATAGTCAAGCAAAAACAAAACAAAACAAAGCAAAATACACGCACAACCAATGGCTCACCTTCGCCAAGTCAAAAAATGTGTCTCATTCCTCACCTCTGGTCCATCACCTTTCATCCAAGACGAAGCATAATGATTTCCCAGTGATTCTATTTATTATTTAAAAAACAAACACATCTGCCTTTATCAAAATTTTAACTCTTCCTCTAGACTCACTGTCTCATCTCCCACTTGTACTGGCAGGTTGGGTCACTAGAAGCAAGGACTACTATTCTCTCCAAGGCTTTAAGGATAATTCTGAGACATTGGGCTTCTAATATTGTCAGCCATGAGTTCCAATCTGGTGTATTCTCCAATATTAATTAACCAGTAGATCTCTATTAGCTTCTGGAAGAGGGGTATTTACTGAGAAAGTATAGAAAGAACAGTAGTTACAAAATGTTTCTTCTTCCTTTCCCTGCAAAAAGTCCCTCAAATTTTAAATTCTTCATACATGAAGCAAATACATATGGCTAAGGTATATTTCCTGATTCCTGGCCCCATAAATTCTTTTCTCCCTTCATGAAGTTTTTCTGAGGTTCCTCTTAAGAAAAGATACCTTTTGATGGACTTTGAGGATAGATGCCTTTCTACAGGTCACATCCAACATTTTTCTGTCACAAGGATTAATAATCATTGAAGTTGCCACTAGTCTTAGTGGAGCATTCTTCCTGTCTTTGTAGGAACTTCCTCTGTTATTGGAACTACTACTCTGTCAGACTGTATTGCCTATTCTGATTGCCAGTGGAACCTCTGATGGTTTAGATAGGTGTCCTTGTCTTACCAGTTATTTGGCCCCTGCTACCTCAGGATACTTATTCACTTCTGATCAGAAAAGAATAAACACACACACACACACACACACACACCCCAGAGGTAGCAGTGTTTATCATTTGAATTTATAACAACAGCTTATATATGCACACTTAATTAGTTCTGGCTTAGTTTTTCTTGAGTTTTCAGCACTTCTGGCTCTGAGGCCAATTAGAAGGATTTTCATCATCACATTTTACAAGTCAGTAAGCCAAGACCAAAGTAGAGGAAGTGTTGGTGCATGATTTTCTGTTTCCAGGTGATTGTGCACTCAGTGCAGCCTCTGAAGCTGAGGTGCAATAAAGTATGGATTGATTCTCTGCAGCTTGTGCTAATTTTGGCCCAACAATTAATACCAAGAAAATATAGGTGCTCCATCAATCAGCACCATGCCATCCATATCAGGTTACAGCAGATGGAGAAGTTTTGAATGCTGTGGATAAATTCACTTTCCTTGGTAGTATACTTTTCAGGAATGTACACATTGATAATGAGGTTGACGCATGCATTGCCAGAGCTAGCTCAGTGTTTGGAAAGCTCTGAAAGAAAGTATGGGAGAGAAGAGGTATTAGACTGGTTACCAAACTGAAGATCTACAGAGATGTTGTGCTGACCTCATTGTTGTATGCCTGTGAAACCTGGACAGTATACCAGTGCCATGCCAGGAAACTGAATCGTTTCCATTTGAGTTGTCTTAGGAAGATTCTGAAGATCACCTGGCAAGATAAGATACCAGACCCTGAGGTCCTTTCTCAAGCTAAATTGCCAAGCATTCAAACTCTGCTTCAGAGAGTGCAATTCCCATGGGCTGACCACATCGTTCGATTCGAAATGTACGCTTGCCAAAAAGACTATTTTATGGAGAACTCACACAGGACAAGTGTTCAGATGGTGGTCAGAAGAAGCAATCCAAGGACACTCTCAAGATCTCTCTTAAGAACTTTGGAATTGATCGTGTGATATGGGAGACACTGGCATAGGAGCACTCAGCATGGCATGCCCACATCAGAGAAGTTACTGTGCTCTCTGAACAAAGTAGAATTGAAGTAGCTCAAGAGAAACATAAGATATGCACATTTAGAGAATCCACCCTAAAGGTTCACATGGACTACTTGTGCCCAACCTGTGGTAGAACATTCTGAGCTCGTATTGATTGGTCTGATCAGCCACAATCGGACACACTAAAACTTGACTCTAGCATAGTGATGTCATATTGGTCCTCTTCAAAAATGAAGGACAAACAACAATAACCTTCATGGTAATTAAATTACCCGGGCAGTAATTAATTCCTCAAAGTTGCAAATGTTGCCTTAGAGCCAGGCAAGAAATATTTGCACACATCCTACATAACCCACCAACAAAGGCAAATCTAAGTAAGGACTGGGCTCTTATTGGCTAATTAATTTAATTAAGATTTAATTTTAAGTTAAAATATTTTAATTTAATCATTATTATCAAGTGTTAGATTAATTGATAATACATTTAGGCAGAGCTCTCTCCAGAAGAGTGCAGGACTACAGTAATCCTCTGCCCTCTCCATGTGTTTATGTTTAAATAAAGTTTGAATTAATGCCAAGTGTTTCTTTAAAGAGAAAAAAAATGGTTACAAAAAGGTAATATGAAAATTCAGGGGAGTTTCAGAATGTCAGCCCCATTTATTTTATCTGAGTTGAATGAGCAGAGTCACCCTGCATAACAGCCCTCAAGCCTGAAGAACTATGTGTCTGTAATTTCAGTAAGTTCCCAGTAGAGTGCACTTGTGTTCATTTTATAGCACTAGACCCATAATTTACAACAAGAAATTTAATCAAATGAACAAATAAACCTTCCAATGACCTCTTAGAACAACTATTAACATCCAACAAGTTAAAGAGATTGGTGAGCTCAAAGAAATCTTAGGGATTACAGGTCAACTTCCCTCATTCTTTAGCTAAGAAAACTCAAACTAGAGAAGTTAAATCACTCACCCAAGGTCAGAAGGCTAATGAGTGGCAAAGCCAGGATTAAAACCCAGCACGTTTCACATTCCCACCTGCACTGTGCCTGCATCATTCTGTAAATCTGTCTAACTGATATAGCCTTTTGATTTAAATTTTTTTTATAAAAAAAAGCTTAATTCCCCATCTCATTTCACAGCCTGCTCATTACATTCTGACCAGTTCCCTATTCTCATTAATGTAGCTCTAAACTGACAAAGTGTTCTTGAGTCTATCCCCAATCTGTGTCACACCCTGAGGCAATGAGCTGTGGAAAATAGCTAAAAGAGAATAAATACTACAGGAGGCAAATGAAGGACATGAGACAAGCACTTTCTAGTCTTTACCTCTGGTTAAGGAACCCTGAGTACTGCTGCCTCTTGAATTCAAAGGGATTTGTCCATTGCAAGCTTCACCCTTGCATAGCTGCTCAAAAATGTCACAGATTCGTGTTTATTCTGCTATAGGAATGTTTTTGCTGGCCCTGGTTAGACACCTGTATTCTATACTTGAATGCCTACTGACCACAGGTGATTCAATTTCCTTTTATGTATATTGAAGCACACACTAAATAAAGAAGCAGCTGGTCAGAAGGCAAACAACCATAATCACATTCAGCACAATTTTAATCCTTGCTTCTGAACTGACCCTACAATGAGCACACCTGTATTTCTAATGAAGTTACAAAACAGAGCCCCAAACACCTTTCACTAAGTAAATATACTGAAGGATAGAAGTTTTGCAGTATAACAATTCCATTGTCACAGATTACAGAAAAGAGAAATTACATGTGGAAACCAAACAGAGGTTGACTTTTGTCATAATAAGGAACCTGGTACTTAACACAAAGATAATCACTGTATATGAATCACATAGAAGGATTCTCTAGTCATTTACTTTCTTTGCTATGAAATTAGGAAAACAGAGATTTGACTGATTCACTCATTCACTAATTTAGTTCAATGAAGCCTCTGATTTTGAATTAGAATGAAAGCTCACTTTTATATGACTTAAAAAACACTTTCCTCACAATGACTCAGTGAGATAGGTAATATATTATTATCTCATCTTATAGACTGAGGAAAGTGAGGCTCAGAAAGCATATGTGACTTTTCCAAGGTCTTGTAGTTCATAAACAGCACAACCAGAATTTGAATTTGGGCCTTTTAACTACAAATTCATTCCTTTTTCAACTATGCTGCTGTTCTACTGTCATGGCTTGTGACCGGGAGTGTGATGGCAAATTTAAACAATCTAGCTAGCTCTCCAAGAAAAAAAAAGTATCAACAACACACTTGAAGTTTAATCTTCATTAATATTTTCCCATTACTTTCTTAAGTCTAGACAATCAACAAAACAAAAAGTCAATCCCTAATTTGTTATCATTTGATTTCTGATCAAATCCATTCCTGAAGTGCAAATGATGACAATGGAAATTTATGAGCGGGCTTTAGTACATTTCTGTTTGGGAGAAAGGAAAAATCATTAAATTTTGAAGTGTTAAAGCAGGAGTGGGGTAGTGGTGGTAGCAAAAATCTCAACGTTCCAGAGACTGAATCCACAAGCCAAATCATACATGCTGTTGTTCAGTTGTTTTTCAAGTGTGTTCAATTCTTCATGACCCCATTTGGGTTTTTCTTTGCAAAGATGCTGGAATGGTTTGTCATTTCCTTCTCCCACTCATTTTACAAATGATGACACTGAAGTGAACAAGGTGAAGTGACTTGCCTAGGGTCACACAGCTAGTAAGTATCTGAGGCTGGATTTGAATTCATGGCTTCCTGACTCCAGCCCAGGTGCTCTATCCTCTGTACCACCTAAAAAAATCATATACAGGTTGTCCCAAAAGTCTTGGGACTATTATAGCTTTAAACCACATTAAGACACTGTAGAGGCAAAGTTATAAAAGGTATACATTCCAGTTTATGTTTTCAGGAGTTCTTGTGTTCCCCAGTCCAAGAAAGAAATGTGAAACTCTAGAAAAAGCAGTCTTGGGAGACAGGGAGAAAAGAGAAGAAAAAGTTTTTTTCCTGAGAATATTTTTAAAAATTAGGAACATGAAAATTTTGCAAATATAAACATTTTAGCATGTTGAATCAAATGTTTGATAAGGCATTATTGTAGTATTGATTACAAAATAAGTAGTACATTTACCTAGTGAAAGTTGACTGTGTTTTGAGGCTCCAAGTGTATCTGTGGATGATAAAGTTAAAATTGGGTGTGGCACTGCCTAATTAATGTAATCACAAGAAGGACCAAATGTCTCACTTGAATTGATCAATTCAAAGAAACCAGGTGTGGATCATCAGTCATACAGATTGATTGATCTTTAATCAATTTGAAAAGTTCTTAGGGGTTTTAGATCACTGGATGAAAGCAGAAAGCACCAAACAGGAAATAGCTAATGATTGCATAAAGGAAGCAGCCACACTTCTGAGCCTATGCATATAATACACTGATCCTGAATTGGAATTTCAGCAGCAAGCTTGGCTTAGTGCTGGAGGAGCTCCAGCCTAGCCTTTGAGAGAGAAGGAGAATGTCCTGCCCAGGGGGCCGTATGAGTTTGTTAAATTCCTAAGTGCATCAAAGGGTCCTACTGATGCTGAACTTCATTTGAATGTTCCATGGATCCAGTAATGAGAGGGAATTGTCATTGTCCTTTGCGGAGGGAAGATAGTGGGGAGAGAGTTTTTGTCCTTTTGCCCCATTTATTCCCCACTCCTTTTTTGGCATAATTAGTCTACTTAGGTCAGGTTAGACTTGTTTTATTGGTATGACTTATCTTTTAGATTTTTTCTTCAAACTTTGTATTAACTCTGATCTTTTCTCTTGTAGGTCAATGGTCTGATTGTACATAGACAGATCATCAAAAATGACTTCCACATCAATAATAATCAATCATGAGTCATTTCCTGACTGTTAAAATATAATGAATTTTAATTTTTGTGATGTAATTCAGTGCCTGCTATGTCCAGGACCTTCTGAATACTTTCTTATTTAAAAAAATGTCATTACTGGTGTATTTTGTTTTAAATTATCTCAATTTCTAAATGTGGCCCTCTCCTCTCTGAAACCTAGTGAGTCATCCTCTATAACAAAAAATAAAAAGATAGTAGGGGAAAAAAAAGTTTGACAAAACCAACACATCAATCAAGTCTAACAATTTAAGTGATGAATATTCTATATCTCTAGCCCCCTACTTCTATGAGGGTACAATGCATTTTCTCATCTCTTCTCCAGGGATGAGCTTGGTCATTAGAATTACTGTGTTCAGTGTGATTGTGTTCATGTTTTGCATTTACTTTTGCATTTACACCACCAATATAGGAAAATATATTGATTTTATTTGGATGGTCTTATTGAGTTTATAGATTTTTTTCTACTTCATCCTTTGAAATATTATTTAAAAATACTTATCATGAATACTAGGTTATGAGATGACCAAATTTCTAATGAAGTGATGTTTCTTGCTGCCTTTGGACTCACAGTAAACCAACTACTTTGTTTATTCTTTTAAGAAAAAAACTCAAGGCCATTTTTCCATTTAATTGCAATTTCTTATTGTCTTCAATAATGGCAAGCATGCTAAGATAAATAAAATTTATTTTTTGCAGTAGCATGTCCATTCATTGGTCATTAGACAAGGATCTTACATCTTTGTTCCACAAGAATGCCTACAACCAAATGAAAGCTTATAAAAGATCTAAAAACTTAATTCTTAATTAATTCCTAATTGATTCTTAATGCTCTTTGTCCACTTTTCTGACACTGCAAAAGGGAAGGGAGGAGGCCGCCCACAAGATTAAGGGCTATTTTGTATTATTCTTTATTTCTTAGTTTGTCATGGCCAAAGAATTCATCATCAGTTGGCCAATGTACTGGTGTGAGCCTCTCCATATTTAGATATGGAGAAAGAAAACATAGCCTGCTGCCAGAATCATGCATGAAGCCTTTCCAGAATGGTAGAACTGTCCAGAGCTTGTGGGCCACTGACATAGCCTTCCATAACCATGGGATCACTTCTATTCCATAAAGAGCAATTGCAGTAGGTGTTTGTATAACTAAATTACAAAAATAGCAGCATGGTAAGAACTGCATGTTGGAAAAGAGCTTTCAAAGTTGCAGAAAACAGAACATCCTGAGACATTTGGTCCAAGAATGCAATCTGGGACTCTGCTAAGCTTATTCTCCCCACAATGAAGTAGAAAGGCCTTTGTTTCACTAAAGCTGCTGACTTTTTCTTTCTTGCATTAGATTTCATCATCCTCTGAAGCACGTGAGAGAGGATAGTTTATATATAGAAATATTTATGCCAAATCATACTCAAATCAAATCAAGAAATAAACTAATGCATGAAAGAACACAGAAGAAGCTTTCTAAATCCTGGAAAATCTTTAGTTTTCAAAAGACCCAGAAGGTGATAAAAAAAAGTAATGTATCAGAAGAAGCCAAAACTACTGAAAGTAGCAGCTCAGAAATTGAGATGGTTGTGATTTTCTCCAGTTTTGATCAGCAGCAGATGAATAGGAATGAAGGAGACATTGAGGTTCAGCAAGGAGTTATTGGCAATAGGAGATGGGACAAGGAATTTGAATGTAGAGAATAGAGTAGAGTGTATTTGATCCTCCAAAAGATTGAAATAGAGAAGGAGTGAAGGGGTAATGGCTTGAGAACAAACTTAAAGGTTTGGAAGTAATAATAAGAATGAAGAATAGATGTAGGAGTTGTAAGTCATAGGAAGAGATGGAATGATAAGTGATTATGATCAGATATGGAATTTTAAAGCTCGTGAACATACAGTGGAATACCTATGGGTGATGGTAGGAACTGGGAAATGACCACCTCTGTGGAGGAGTAAGTCATGAGAATTAATAGAATGTGGTGAATTGAACATGGAGTATTTGAAAGAGCAGTTACATATACTTTAAAATCTCTTGTATGAGAACAGTTGAGATAGCTAGGTGGAACAGCGGATAGTGTTTTGGGCCTGGAATTGGGAAGTCTTATCTTCCTGAGCTCAAATCTGGCCTCAGACTAGCTGTGTGACCCTGGGCAAGTCACTTCACCCTATTTGCCTCAGTTTTCTCATCTGTAAAATGAGATGCAGAAGGAAACGGCTAACCACTGCAGTATCTTTGCCAAGAAAACCCCAAATGGGGTCATGAAGTGAAAGTTCAACCAATACTGAAAATGATGACTAGATATATAGTGTCCTCAGGAGGGAACCATGTCTCAGTGAGTACCAGCTGGTGGAAGAAGTAGGAAAGGAAAAGGTTTATGATGAAAGCCAACTCGTTACTTATGGAATTGGAATTTCAGAGAACACAGTGGAAGGTGTAGATAGATCTTGAGAGGGACATTTGGAGGTAGACTATGGGGGGAGGGGGATGTAGGGAGAGGGACATGGAATTAAGGGAGTCAGCAATGGGTGAAGGGCAATGCGATTTGAACATTGGCCCCTCAGTGTTCAGATTCCCTGGAATGGTGGAGGAAGATGAGGATGTGAGAGTATATTCAACATTGAGAATGGGTTTAGGTAGAGTATATGTGGTTGGAAAGAAGTTCATGGAGGGGGGCAGATAGTTAGACAGTTCAGGGTCTTCACTCAAAAGCCAGTGTCACAGAAGTACAATTTTCTGGTTGGGAGGTGTGGAGATGATGACCCCAGTGGAGATGGCCTAGCTGGAGATGTCTTGAGAGTTTGTAGGTAAAGAAATTGGCTAAAACCTCTAGATTCTGAATCAGAGGTTCAGCTGTTATACCTGTGCTCCAAGGAGGTCAATGCCAAAAGAGAAAGGCCCCACAAACAACAACATATTTATAGCAGCCCTTTTTGTGGTAGCAACGAACCGGAAATAAAGTGCATTCCTATCATTTGGTGAATAGCTAAACAGATTATGGTAGATTAATATAATGGAGAATAGCTATGTTGTAATAAATGATAAATATGGTGAATATATATAGAAGCATGGAAAGCTAGGTGACACATTGGATAAAATGCTGGGCCTAGAGTCAGGAAAACTTCAGTTCAAATCTAGCCTCAGTGCTTACTAGCTGTGTGACCTGGGCAAGTCATTTAATCTCTGACTGCTTCAGTTTTATCATCTGTAAAATGGAAATAATAATTGTACCTACCTCCAGCAGTAATATTTATAGAGCACTTTGCAGACTTTAAAGTACTATAAAAATTCTAATGCTAATGCTAATGATGATGATGACAATGACAACTAGACAGCCTCAAGAAGACCTACTCCTTTGTAGAAGTGTGTATGGGAGGGATGG
Source organism: Phascolarctos cinereus (assembly GCF_003287225.1). Lineage (NCBI taxonomy): Eukaryota > Metazoa > Chordata > Mammalia > Diprotodontia > Phascolarctidae > Phascolarctos > Phascolarctos cinereus. The sequence goes on from NW_027556098.1 coordinate 9,609,352, forward strand.
GTCCATTGGTTGCATAGAACATCAGAGTTTTTTGGTATGTTGTTCAGTTTTGTGAAACTCTTTATTCTTTCTTACTTTTTTTTTAATTATAAAGGATGGCTCTTTTGGAGTTGTTAGGGGAGAAGAACACAAGGGGAAATATAGGTGATGTAAAAACATTTTTTAAAATGTTCAACAATTTATATGATGAGATTTTACAACAATTATGGTATTTATATGTGAGTTTAATAATATTAAGAGCTGACATTTCTGTAGGACTTTATGTATGTAAAATGGAGGGGTTGGTCTAGTTGACTCCTAAGATGTATTCCAGGTCTAGAACTATGATACTCTCATCCTATGTTATTATAGTGAAAGAACTTTACATATATTAACTCAGCTGATCCCGAGTCTAAAGCATTTAAAAGGAAATCCAATTAGTAAAATTATTATTATCGCCTATGTGAGACATTTCAGATATTCATGTTAAAATTCATACTAACTGCATAATTTTCTGACCAAATCTAATTATATAAAATCTATTCTATGTTCCTAAACTAACAAAGTAGCTCTAGTCAGGCTGCTTATATGTGTGTGTATAGACACACACATATATACATATAAATGTATTCATATACATATACATACATATGCATATATACATATATACACACATATACAGAAGTGTGCTTGGAACAGTTTGCACTGGCTCTGGAGAGTTTTTGCTATATTTTCAGTGGGAGCATTTACACCTCAGAAATAATCAAATGGTACAAATCAATGTTTACTTTATTGTCTTGTTAATTGTCTAGATTTAAAAAAAATGATGGAGAAAATATTAATACAGATTAAATTTGAGTGTTAGGCATATACTTTTTTTTCCAGAAAGTTTGTTGTTAAATATCAGAATACTCTGGCATGTAAACTTTTTACAGTGTTTCCTTTAAGAGTAATAAAAGGAAGGGGACAATACAGAATTGTGGGCTATAGTGGCAGATCAGGAAACCGGAGTGAAGAGGAGTAAAGTTCTTTGTTTAAGGAATCATGGCTAGAAGCCCCTTTGGCAGAGCTTGGATTATAATCCAAAATCTCTTGATGCTACAAGCAGTGTTCTTCCTACAACCTTTCCCCTATATTTGCCCCATGGCTTTCAAAATTTTTTAGAAATTATTATAACTTCAGTCCTATCTCCCACTCTCTCCTCTCCTCATACCTGCTATTTAGAACAACTCACTCATTATATCTAAGCTCATATGAGGCCATCTCTGAAATTTCAAGGAATTAAGAGGAGGTTGATTTAAAAGAATGGAGCTATTTATCTAAGCAATAGAACATTTTCTGCACAATACATATGGCTACAGTTGCTTTGCTCTCTGTTCAAATTCAACAAACATTTATTTTATCTATGAAGCCTATGGATAGCATATAACTCTTTATGTATCTACCATATGACACTTGGTATAACTCATCTTCCTGAGTTCAAATCTGGCTTCAGATACTTACTAGCTATGTGACCCTGGGCAAGTCACTTGACCCTATTTGCCTCAGTTTCCTTATTTGTAAAATGAGATGGAGAAGGAAATGGTAAACCACTTTGGTATCTTTGCCAAGAAAATCCCAAATGGGGTCATGATGAGTCAGACATGTTGGAAAACTATAGAACAAGAATAAAAATAGGAGTATATCTGAGTTGCTCATAAAAGGGTACCATCCTTATTACCACAAGCTCAGTAGATACCTTAGTTCCTCTCTGGCATATGTATGGCACATCCTCTTGAAAGTCTACAGAATTTCCACAGGTCACTAAAAGGAGCTCAACAGGCAAATATCTAGACATTTAAACATCTCTACCATGGCTTCTGAGTCTTCATATAATGTACAAGCTAGGGAATTCTATTCATTATTACCCCCCCCCAAAAAAAAGACGTGTATGACTCTAGAGCTTCCAATGTACGTATAGAATCTCCCATCTCTACCTGAGTGATACTCCATAATGACAGAGCACAAGCATTCAATATACTGTGGCCATCACAAATTTTATTGAATGTAACAGAACAGAAAGTTAAAATGTTAAGCACTTTTCGATGGAGACCTCTACCTCTAGTCATCTCCCCAAACTCTTCTTGCTTACTATCTAAGCCAAGATGAATTCATCCACAGAACCTGGAAGAACAAGGAAGGAGACTTCCATATCTGGGATTTGTGATAATTGACATTCACAGGTACTTGGAATTTTCTCTCTTCATACATTTAGTCTTAACCTTGGCTTCTGTTCTAGAGTTTGGATTGCTTCTGCAGTACTAACTTCAGTTCTTCCTCATCTCATCCTTGTCAACAAGGAAGGAAGGAAGGAAGGAAGGAAGGAAGGAAGGAAGGAAGGAAGGAAGGAAGGAAGGAAGGAAGGAAGGAAGGAAGGAAGGAAGGAAAATGTATTTATTAAGCTTCTACTATGCATCAGGCACCATGCTAAGTACATTGCAAATTTTATCTCATTTGATCTTCATAACAGCTATGGTAAGTAGGTACTATTATTATCTCCATTTTTACAGTTTAGGAAACTGAGACAGGAAGAGGTTAAGTGATTTGCCTAGGATCACACAGCTAGTATGGATAGATTTGAACTCAGGTCTTTGCAACTCCAGACACAACACTATCCACTGTGCCACCCAGCTGCCTATAGGCAAAGACAGAGTCTTAGCAGACCCCAATCCCAAAATTAACTGCAGCTGTCTCATATCAGATCAAAGAATGTATTTGCTTCCTGTATGGCAAGCCTATGTCTCTGTTTCAAGGGCACTTTCCTATTACTTATCTGGCCATTATATCCACAACCACAGCTCCAATAGTAGCTTTTAATCAGGTCCAGTCCACAAATAGCAAGCCCAATGTGCTCCAGAGCATTAGAAGGAAGGGACAATCAAGTTTGCATGCCAGATGTCATCAATTATTGTGAGGTTTCTTGTCTACCTGAAGCATGCAGCTTCTGAGTGTGTCACAAACTGCCTCCTTCTGTGGAAATTCTGGTTTTAGGTCCCAAAAGTAACAAAACAACACTGTAGAAATATTTGCTATGTTAGTATTAAGAAGACCAACCAAATTATATTGATTAATAAAAATAATTCTTCTAATATATACTTCCTGTCAGGAATCAACAACATCCACATTGATATTCAAAACCATAAAGTATAAGAGGCATAGTGATATATCAATAGCTACATGCCAAATTATCTACTCGGTTTTATAGCTCACCAAATTGGCAATCGTTCATTCAATTATTCATTCATTCAATAAATTCAATTCAGCTCCATTCAAGGGGCATTACTTCATTGCCCACCATCTGCAAGGTATTGTAAGAAACTGTGCATATAATGACTAGAAAGAACAGTCCCTGCTTTCAATTCAATCCAATTGAACAAGCATTTATTAACCACCCACCATATACCAGGCACTATACAAAGTACTGAGATATAAAGAGGAAAATGAAATATTTCCAACTTTAATGGAGTTTGTACTTCCTATTCATCCATTCAATTAAACACACATTTTATTAAATATCTACTGTCTTTAATGTACTATGCAAGCCCTGAGGGAGAACGATGAATGAGACATCTTTAATATAACCATAAATAAATTTTTAAAGGTGGTTGCCTCCAAAAAGACAAGAATGATATACATTTGGACAGAGACACAAGTGGAAAACATTAAGCAAACTTCTTTTCTTACTTGTTTTTCTTCATTGGTTTTGGTTTCCTTGGCCCAGCATGAGGAAGGCCATTGGGGAGGGTGGAGAGGAATAGAGTTATTTGGGCTCCTGACTGTAATGTCCAGAAGGAATTGCAAGACATTATCCCAGAACTTGAGATCAACTGACATTATCAGGGAAAAATAAACTGCCTGCTTGGTGTAAAGTGAGAGTTTCCAGTGCCAGAACCATGAGCCAGCTCTGTGGCCTCAGAAGCTGATTTCAAGGTTCAACATATTGAAGCAGGGCAAAAAAGCCTGAGGCAGAAGTCAGTGGGTCAAGATCTCTCTCTGTCTCTGTCTCTGTCTCTGTCTCTGTCTCTCTGTCTCTCTGTGTCTCTCTCTCTGTCTCTCTCTGTCTCTCTCTCTCTTCTCTCTCTCTCTCTCTCTCTCTCTCTCTCTCTCTCTCTCTCTCTCTCTCTCTCTTTCTCTCTTCCTCTTTCTCTCTCTCTCTCTCCCCCCCCCTCCTCCCCTTCTCCTCTCTCTCCTCTCCTCTCTTGTTGGTATGTAGTTTTAATTAAGGACACAGGCTTCAGAAAAAAAAAATCAATTCCAAGTTGGAATCGGGATTCATGTTAACTCATTAAATCTTTACAATTTGCAGAGCTGTTTTCTAATGTTTATGTTGTCACACCCATAATAGCAGCTGGTGCCCCTAATTGAGATCACAGCTCTTGCCCAGAAATTTGACCACATTTAAAACCTAAGCATTACTATCTCAATGGAAAGTCCTTTATTTTTTAAAATTTAGTCTTAAAATGGAAATTCAGTCTCTAAACTAGGACCCACTCTGGGCAGAAAAATTAAAGCAGGTGAAATTGGTCTTTAGATTCCCCCAGTTCTCAGTTCTATATCTTTTTCTCCCTCCCCCAGTTCTCAGTTCTATATCTACCTTTTTCTCCCTTATGTAGGATTCTCAAACTCTCAGTTCTGTACCTTTTCCTCACCTATGTTGTGGGTTCTCTCTGAGTTCCCTCTCTTATCTCTCAGACACCAGTATCCTCATGTTTCCTCAATCAAAACATGGTCCCAAAATAGTAACTTATTCCTACTAAAGTGAAAACAACTGACATAAGCTTCAACTGAATCCCCTTGGTTGGGAGTGAGAATGGAGTATTTTTTCTTTTATGGAATCAAACTCGACCTATAGAAATGAAATTTTTAGATCCAATTTCAGTCATGAGATGGCAGCAGCTGAGGATGGTTAGGAGCACAGAACTCATCCTACAAATCAAATTCCCTAAGTGGTTGTCTACTTTATCCATCTAAAGCCAAGACTTCCCTAGCATCAAACCTACATATCGTTGGTCTATAAACCAGAAGACTGGGGTGTGAGGCTCACCACCCTTAATTACTACCTGTGTGACCTTAGACATTTGCATTTATCTTTCTGAGCTTCAACTTCTTTGTCTGAATAAATAGAGGTTCAATTTAATTCAGTTTTATTCAATTTAATTCAGTTTAATCAGATTCACTATGCATATATTAAGCATCTTTCTTTTGTCAGGTACAATACCTTATGGGGATTCAAAGATAAAATGAAGAAATTCCTCCCTTCACAAGGTTACGATCTATTGAAAAAGCAATATCTACACAGATAAGTAAATTAAAACAAAATCAATATTAAGTAATTTCAGAGGGGAGAAATTCAGAAAAGCACTCTTGTAGGAGGGGATTCAAACAACTTCTGAAATTAAAACTAGGGGTTCGAAGCCATGGAATTAAGTAGGGAAAGCATTCTAGAGAATGGTAGACAGTCTGTTAAAAAAAAACCACAGAAGCAGGAGGATTGTCATATACATGGAAGAACAAATTGATCAGCAAGGATTATATTATGGGTCTGTAGTGAGAATCAAAAAAGATAAAGGATGTGAAAGCATTTTGTAAACTGAAGAGCAATAGTGATGTGTAAGAGGGGTCGAAATGGTGAAGAGAGCTTCTGGTGGACTGCTATAAGAGAGCAGGGGTAAGGATTTTCATTCTCTCCCTTCTGGTCCCAACCTTTGGAATGTGAGTGTCTTTTCCAATCACTCCCATTTACTTTCTACCAGGCAGGTCATATTCCAGTCACAACTTTCAACTTAACAGGGCATAGGAGTCTTCAAGAACAGAACAATGGAGAAAATCAAGTACCCCAAAACAGCAGTTCCCCATCCTCCTTCCTCTCTCCCATTCCTCCACAGAGTGGGATGGTGGTAAACATTTAACAGTCTGCTCCCTGAAAATGTACAATACACTTTTAAGTTTAATCTGCATTATTAGCATCCCCCTCCCCCCCAACTAGGCAATCGACTAAACAATAAATCAAGCTCATCATTTCTTATAGCACAGTGGTATTCCAACACGGAAAGGCTTGAACAAAATAATGAAGAGTGAAATGAGCAGAACCAAGTGGACATTATATAGAATAATAGCAATATTGTTTTAAGAATGACTTTGGGGGCAGCTAGGTGGCGCAGTGGATAGAGCACTGGCCCTGAAGTCAGGAGGACCTCAGTTCAAATCTGGCTTCAGAAACAATGCTCAGTAGCTTTGTGACCCTGGACAAGTCACTTAACCCCAATTGCCCTTACCCCCCCCCCAAAATGACTTTGAACAGATAAGTTATTTTGTCTACCCCCAAGTTAACTATAAAGGACATATGAAGAAAGACATTATCTGTATTCAGAGAAACAAATGATAAATAGAAGTACGTATAGAACAATTATGTGTGTGTGTGTGTGTATGTATTTGTGTCCAATGTTACTCATCTCTTAGGCTGGGGCAAAGTGTGGAGGGAAAGGAAAAAAGATGTTTACATGATAATTTTGTTGTATATTTGAAAAGAATAGCAAGTAGATTTGCAGTTTCATGTACCATCATCTTCTTTTATTGTATTATGTATGGAAATGCTTGTTTCATTCCATAAATTAAAAATAAAATAAAATAAAAAAACAATAAATCAAGCCCTGGTGTGGAGCATTTGCTGATTCCCCAAGGATAAACGCTCATACCGAAAATTTAGCAAACAGCTCTTTTGCGAGTTGGGAGGAGACGCATCCAGCATACCACTGCCTCCTAACCAGGCGACAATTAGTATTGAACTCACATTTTGTCCAGAAGGAAAGGCCAAGATTCATCCACGCTAAGACAAAGCACATGTTTCTCTTCTATAATATGATTTCATTTCTATTCAACAAGCATTTGTTAAGGACCTACTAGGTTCTGGGGAAACAGATAGTTTGGCTTTCTACAGTATACTAGAGAGATGCAATATTTGCACAATTAAGTGAATACAGGATAATATGAGAAAGGAAAGAACACTAACAACTAAGGAGATCAGGAAAGATTTTCTATAGGAGATGGCAAATTGTTGTTTGTCCTTCATTCTTAAAGAGGACCATGACATCAGGAAGATGATGCCATGATTTGCAAGGAAACTGGATGTAAGTGAGGCTGTGCAAAGTCACTAGCCTCACTTTCTCCTCTGGAGATGGACTCCACAGGAGATGGCAAATGAGCTGAGCCTAAAAGAAGTTATATAATTTTTGAGGAGAAATTGTGTTTTAGCCACGTGAAATAGCTTGTGCTATACAGGTTTCAACAAGTTATCCAGTTTGGCTGAAACATGGAGTCAGTGAGACTAATCAGAAATAATTGTTGCATGGTAGGTTTGAAAAAGATTGTAAAAGTCTAAATGCCAAATTAAATTTGTATTTTATAGAAGTCAGTAGGGAGCAAATGAGGATTCTTGAGCAGAAGAGCAATATGCTCTGACTCGCACTTTTAGAAGGTTATTTTGGCATCTGTACGGAGAATAAAGGAAGGGGAGGGGCACAAGACAGAGAGACAGAAAGCAGCACATTAAATTGGGTATTTTTGTAGTTAGCTTAAGATATGAAAGATTATACAAGAGCCCAAGATGGAAAGATATTTTGTAGTAGTTAAAACTGAAGTATTTAACAGGAAAACATTATTATTGACAATTATCTACTCTAGAGATAAGTTATGTTTATAAGTGCAATTGTGAAATTAATCGCATTCATTTCTTTACTTATGATTTCCAAGGGTAACCCAGAGTCCAGGAAGAAAATATTGTTTACACCATGTCTTATGCTAATATTATTCATAAGAAATGTGTTCTACCAAATTGAGAGAAAATTATTCTGTACAACCTGAGCATCTACCTAATTGTGGTTTCAATGATACTCCTTAGGTATTCTCCATTTGTGCCTTATTGGTAAACATTGACATTCAGCTCTAATTTAAGTGATCTATTATGTTGGGAATAGAAACCACCTGTTCTTCCTATTTAGACCAATTAAGGCATGTCATTGGCATCATATAGCTTTTCTTATGGAAATGAAAGGAGGAGGTGAAAGAAGTTGAGCTTCATCCTAACTGATGAGAAAAATGATTATTAATAACCAATAATTTGAGGAGATCCAGAGTTCTTCTCTTCTTCTAAAGCCCTGATTTTAAAAGTTCAGTCTCTTGAAGGGCATTGCTGATAATGTGGTTGGACTAGGACCTGCTAGAGCAGCCATAGTGTTCTGCTCAGGCTTCAGTGGAACAAAAGTTCTTTGAATAGACGGACCAAGGCTGAGGATGGTCTGGGGATAGTGATAGTTTCTCTGTCCAAGGGTGACCTGAGTAAACTCTCATTTTAATATAGACCTCTTCTTATTGTGTAAATCAATTAGAACTGATGTACCACCACCTGTCCAGAGGCATAAAAGCCTAAAAAAGTAGCAAAGCTCTTTGCCCCTGTGCAAACAAGCAGCAAGGATCTATGCACTAGCAGGAGCTAGCATTGAGGCCTGACAAATCAGCAGCAGGCCCCACTCCAAGAAGCCAGTGCAGGTCTTGGGGACAACTGAATCAGCAGCAGTGACTCCTGGAGCTCTCAGCCTATGGACCGTATGAAGGCTGGACAACTAGCCAGAAAGAAATTACAGGAGACACTGCTGGGACTCTGTTGCATTGCCCATATGTGGATCTGGACCACAGATGCAAGTTGCACATTAGAGTGTGTGGCTTCAGGGGAGTGGAGATCCTGGTCACAAGGCCAGGGTAGAAAAGGTTTCATGTGATCATTCACGATCAGAGCATAGGCCAGGAAAGCAGAGACAACACTTTTCCTAAGATCATACCACCTGGGAAGAACTGAAACCACGGACCCAGAATTAGCTCTGAAAATAGCAGCATGAAAAACCTGAAGTTGGGACAGTGTCCCCTCCACCCTAAAAGCAGATCCCAACTTAACATAAAATTAAAAGTCAAGAAATAGGCTGGAAAATGAGTAAAAACCAAACCAAACCAAACCAAAACACAAACAGAAAAAGAAACTGACCATAGAAAGTTGACAAAACACAAGTCAGAAAGGGACAACAATGGCAAAATGGCTACATGGAAAGCCTCAAAGAAAAATGTAAATTGGTCTCTTTCTCTCTCTCTCTCTCTCTCTCTCTCTCTCTCTCTCCTCTCTCTCTCTCACACACACACACACACCCCTCCTGGAAGAATTAAAATAATTTTTTAAACCAAATAAGAAAAGTAGAAGAAAAATTGGGAAAAGAAATGACAGTATACAAGCGAATCATGAAAAAATAATAACAGCTTTGATAAAAGAAACACAAAAAGTGGGAAAAGACGTACAAAAATTTACTGAAGAAAACAACTCCTTAAAAAGCAAAATTGGCCAATTGGAAAAGGATGTACAAAAGCTCACTGAAGAAAGGAATTCCTTAAAAATTAGAATTGGGCAAGTGGAAGATAAGGACTCTATGAGACATCAAGAAACAATAAAACAAAATCAAAAGAATGAAAAAAAGGAAGGAAATGTGAAATATATCATTGGAAAAACAACTGACCTAGAAAATAGATCAAAGAGAGATAATTTAAGAATTATTGAACTAGCTGAAAGTCATGATCAAAAAAGGAGCCTAGGCCCCCTTTCTAATAACCTCTTTTAAGAAATTATCAAGGAAAACTCCTCTGATATCCTAGAACCAGAGGACAATATAGAAACTGGAAGAATCCACCAATCACTTCCTGAAAGAGATCAAAATGAAAGCTATAGACTTTCTGCTTTGCTGAGGTTCTCTGAGGCATCTCCTCTTACAATAAGAAATGGTGGAAAGAATATTATTGATCCTCCACTCTCAGCCCCAAACATCATGAAATACTTCTTAACACATGATTATAGAGGTAGAGGTGAATGACACTCTAAAAGTTGTCTAGCAGAACTCTCTCATTTTATAAATAAGGAAACTGAGGCTCAAAAAATGAAGTGGCTTGCTTAAGGTCACACAGCTGATAGGTAGCAGAGGTAGGATTTGAACTTAGATACTCTGATTCTCAATCCTGCTTTCTTGTAGTTCCATATACAAGTTCATGGTCAATTGTCCTGCTTGTCTAGTGGAACTATTCTTGTTTGGGCAAGAAAGGCATTTGAGGAAATAATTCTAACAATATGTCCCTAATGTATAGATGGCAAATGCAAAATACAAAGTATTCCCCAAATAGGTTTCATTTAGGTATGTATGATCTCTGTGAATAGAGTTCATATGAATCTAAGTTTTATATCTCTGAGACTTAATTTGCTTATTTATAAAATGGAAATATAGCATTATCTTATTTTGTAGTTATATAGTTCAAATGAGACAATATAACTGTAAATGCTTTATGAATCAAAAATGTTAGACACTGTTATTCTTTGTACATTGTAATAGTTTATCATGTCTGGCTATTGCAACACTGAATTGTGACATAGGGTTAGTAGTGTATCTTTGTGAAATTTCTTTGCCCCGCTGAACCTAGTATGCCTCAGATGCAGGAATTAAATATTCAGATTTTCCTGACTTGTGTCCTCACTCTCTAGCTACTAACTCCTGCTTCCTTTAGTGAGAAGCTAATGAGCTTATGCTGCCTTAAAGTACATTTTGTGATTTACTTTCAAAAACACACCTTTTGTCCTTGGTATAACTCGGGACTATTCTAATATGCTTGTCCCTTCCCATTCCTTGATGGGTGGATGGAATCTGGACCCCTAAAAGGAAAAGCCCCTGAAATTTGTGGGAAAGTTCAGGGGTTATTCTTTTTAGGGGTCCAGACCCCATCCCCCCCATCATAGGTCACTGCCTTTGAGAGGTCCTTAGCTTCCTTCTTGAAGTCAGAGCTTTGGATTTGTTGGTCTTATCTATGCATTTCAAGGTCAAAAGTGTTCTATGGCCAAATTAGTTTGGGAAAGGCAACTCTATATATAATTCTACTGGACCTTTATTCTTAGTTGTGTTTGTGTCTTTGAACATAGCTCATACTTGTACTTGATAAATATTACTTACGTGAAATTAAATTTTTTTGATTTTATTATTGGTGAATCAGATTCTCCACCTGCCTGAACTACTTACCAGTTGCATCTTCAGGCAAAGTTAGAGCAAATTCATTTGCTTAATGAATCAACAATATTTATCAAGCACCTACTATATGCAGAAGACTGTGCTTGGTGCTAGGTTAGATACACAATTTAGGTAAGACACTATTCTTGCCTTCCTGGAGTTTGTTGTCTAGTAAATTCAGTTGCAAAAGTTAAATGGTTAAAACCAAGGAAGTGCTTAGACTATTACAATCTGGCTAATTAATATAATTAAATTTGCTGAGTCACAAAGATGTCCCCCACATATTTCTCCTATGCTTAAAATCACCATTTTTTAAAAAAGGAAGATTAAAAATAATGCATTTTTGCACAATTAAAGAACTCAGACAGTTTCACCAACTTTTACCATGACACAGTAATACTATAAATTGCTTTCCACAGATACCAGCAAGAACAGAGTAACAATACCAAAGGGATGTTGATCAGTGGGAAACATATAAGCAGGAAATAAAATTAATCCCAATCCTGGAAAAATTCAACCAATACATCTGGGAGAAATAACTTCAAGCATGATTCAGTAGGCAGATGAAACATGAAAGCAATGTTGCTGAAATAGATGGGGCTGATAGCGGCTCAGATATGAGCTTGAAATGTGATATGACAATCCTAAAAGCCAATGCAGTTTAGGGCTACACAAGGAAAAGGATTGTATAAAGAAAGGGAGGTAACAGTGAGATTTCACCTGGAATACAGCTCCTTAAGACTGGAAAGAAGAAAATAAATTGGAGACAGTATAGAGAAGCAGAAGATAACCATATAGTGAGGTTAAGTTATGATGAAAGATTCTAAGATCAAAATATGTTTATAGTATGGCCAAGCCATTTGCAAGAGCTGAGGGATATGATTACAATCGACAGATAGTTGGAGGGTCTAAATACCAAGGGTAAAGAAGAATTTTGGCCAGAGATCTAATTAGGCACCAAGGGAAAAAATTAAGGAATGAAAAGTTTATCCTGGGTATAAGAAAAGATTTTTGATAGTGGATAGATGTGGGATATGGTAGGACAATATTCCAAGAGAATTGAAAGGAACATCATTAAGATATCGTATTAAAATTCAGTGCCAGATAAAGCAGTCTAGAGTATACCATAAAGGATATTCTTGTGGCACCATGGGATGGATTGCCTAATTAAAGGATTTTTAAAAATTCTAATTATATATGCATATACTTATTCAATAATTATCTTTTTTAATGAGGATTAAAATAAGGCATTTTTTCACAATTAAAGAATCCAGATTGAGGAAAATTAACTTCTGCCATGGTACAGTAATACTATAAATTGCTTACCTCAGTACCCCAAAAAACAGAGTAATGAAGTTTTTTAATTTTGAAAATAAGCATTATTTTTAATTCTAATTTTTAAAAAAATGATAATTCTTGAACATATGAGAAATGTGTGGAGGATATTTTTGTGATTTGGCAATTCAATTTTAATAATTAACCAGATTGTCTCAGTATAAGTTCTTTCTTGGCTTAACTTTTTAATTTTCACAAATGAATTTACTATTATTTATCTATCTGTAATGCACAATAGGCAATCAGAATAGACTCATTAGTCTATCATCTTTTTTCTATTTCTTTGATTTGGCTGTGATTTTGCCTTGCTCATTTGCTACCTTACTGATTTGATTTTTAGCTCTTTCTAATAATATTAGCTAGGGGTTTATCAATCTTATTAATCTTTTAAAAGAACCAGCTTTTAGTCTAATTTATCATTTTTATGGATCTTTGTTTCTAATTTATCTATTTCCTTATTAATTTTTAATACTTTCTCTTTTTTTGACCATCTTAGGTTCATTACTTGTTGTTTCTCTAATTTTCAAATGCACATTCAGTTCATTAATCTTTATTTTTCTATTCTGCTAATGTATGATTATAAGGATATGATTTCTCCCAGCAGACTACTTTAACTGCATCCCCAAAATTTTGTTACATTGTTTCATCATTATAATTTCTTTCATGTAATTATCCATTATTTCTACAATTTGTTCTTTGATCCACTTATTATTTAAGATTTCATTGTCAACTCTCCTTTTGCATCTATATTTTTTGTTTGTGGTCCCTGAACTGATTTCTATTCTTATTGTATTATGATCTATAAAGGATGTTTTGACTATTTTTGCCTTTTTATATTTGTTTGCAATTTCTCTGTGTCCTAGCACATGGTCAATTTTTGTAAAAGTTCCATATGGCACAAAGAAAATACATACATACTTACATACTTATATACATATTTGTACATATGTGAAAGTATCTATGTATTATATATGTATACACATATATACACACATATATGTCTCATTTAGAAGATGCCATGTCTTTTAACTCTTATTTCTCTAGAAATTTGTTCAGTTCCTTATTTTCTCTTATTGAAGTCTCCTGTCACGAGTGTATTACTGCCTTTATGTTCATGAAGCTTAGATAATATTTCCTCTATTAAACTGGATTTGTAGCATACAAGTTTATTACTGATGTTGGTTTGTTGTCTATGATTCCTTTCAGCATAAATGCTGAAAAAAATTATGCATAAATTCATAAAATTATATTTAGTTTCCTTATTTATCTCTTTTTAATTTTTTAATGTTTGTTTTTGCTTTATCTGAAAGCATGATAGCAACTCCTGCCTTTTCAGATTTATTTGATACATAGCAATTTTTTTCTATCCCCTCAGTTTTATTTTATGTATGTCTTTGTTTTTTAAAATATTTCTTATAAGAAACAGATTGTAAGTTTTGCTCTTCTTATCTAGTCAATCAGCCTTTTTCAGTTTATTGGACTGCTTATTCACATTTAAATTATGAATTAAGGTTATATTTTCCTCCATCTGTCTCTAAAATAGTCTTTTTATTATGACTTTCCTCTCTTTTGCTATAAATGCAGTATTATATTCCTTCAGTTAGTTTAATCTTTTTTTAAGGTTGCTTAGTTTCCACTGGTTCTCTTCCCTTTACCCTTGATCCCCTTTTCTTGTTTGTTACCTCTTTCCCTTTAAAAATTTTCATAGTTCCTCTAACTTGTTTTTATCTTCCTCCTCTTTTTTGCCCTCCAGTCAAGTAAATTCCCCCTTCCTTTCCTTCTCTTTAGCTAGTCCTGTTCATTAGTTTTTTAAATTTAATTTTTGTCTTCCTTTCTAAAATGGAAAATACCCATCTTCTATTTCCTTTTATTCTAGACCCTATTCTCTGATTGATGGCTCCTATAATTATCTGGTCTCTTTCTTTTCTTCGTATTCTTTAAACAATCAAAACTTCCATTCTAGGCTCTGCTCTCTAGGTGCTTTCTGTCACTAGTGAGAGGATTTACCCCATGAATTCTCCTTTTCCACTGTACCTCACTCTCAGAACAGTGCCAATTATTGCAGGTATCAGAGCAGACATTGCTCTATTGTGTGTGTGTGTGTGGGGACATTTCCCCACCTTGTCTATACTCTCTCTTGGTGAGCTTTTTTCCCTCTACTTTTGCCTGGAAATCTTCTACCTGTGTCCTTGCTATCCCATTCCTCCAGATGCCAGTTGTTCCCAGGGACTCCAACTCTCCACCTCCCAGACAAATAGACTTTTTGGGCACCCAATCTCCCAGGCTTCATCCAGTGTAACATCTTCATTTCCTTTTACCCATAGGAGCATTCATCAGTGGAAACCCTTCCCACCTCCTAAGACTTCCTTCCTTTCACCACCCTTTCAAACTTTCCCAGCTCCTTCTCACCTACTCCCTTGTAGGCTCTTCTCTTTCTGAGACCAGAGAGGTCACCTTCCCTTCATTGCTAACCTTTGATTTGACCACCTTGAATAACTCACCCCCAATATCCCTCTGCTCCCCTCCCCCCTTTCATGTACCTTCTCATATTCTAATGCAGTCCTGAAAAAGAAGCATTCACTTATAGGACTAGCTAAAGAGAAGGAAAGGAAGGGGTAATCTACTTGACTGAAGGGCAAAAAGAGGAGGAAGATAAAAACAAGTTAGAGAACTATGAAAATTTTTAAAGAGGTAACAAACAAGGGTGTCATCAGGTTCTGTTCATAATGCCCTCTGCCTACTGCTTCACTACACTCTTAACTCTACTGGATTTCCATCTTCAACCCTATCTCCTTAGAAAAATTTAGAAAGAAGACTCTCACTTGAATTTCTGCTGTCATTTTGTTCCTGTTGCTGTCTGCATTTATTCATTCCTCCTGCATTTCTGTTGTTGGGAGTGTTTGAGAAGCAAATAATCTCTTCAGATCTGGGTTTCCTTCTAAAAATGTTTCAAACTCTTCTTTATAATTGAACATCCACCTTTTGTCCTCTATGGTTAAGTTCAGATTTCCAGGACAGATCATCCTGGGCTCCATCCTAACCTCTAATGCTCTTCAGATGACATTATTTCATTCCCTCTTCCTTTTTCTAGTGGGTGCAGCAATAGGCTTGAGTTATTTGAATGTTCTTTCCATTGTATCTGAATGTCTTTCTCCTGGACTTGTTTCTGAGGTGAATTGTTAAATCTAACAACTATGTATCTTGAGTTTGTAGCCTTTCATTTTTCTGGAGGTAATTTATGAATTCTTTTATTTGGAATTTTATTTTCTATGTTCAGAAGTTCTAGAAAGTTCCTTTCTATTATTTCCTTCATTATAGTGTTTCTTTCAAGTGTGGGAGGTGGGAGAGGAGTTGCTAAGTGGCTTCAGGGTCACTGAACATCAGTTCCTAGATTTTTGGTGCCTTTTTTGAATTTTTTTTAAGGCAATTGGGGTGAAGTGACTTGCCCAGGGTCACACAGCTAATGAGTATCAAGTGTTTGGTCTGAGGCCACATTTGAATATAGGTCCTCCTGATTTCAGGGCCAGTGCTCTATCCACTGCACCACCTAGCTGCCCCCCGACTTTTTTAAACCTTATTTTGGATTGTGGGCATCCAAAACTATGGAAACAGCTGAACTTACTTTATCTTTGGTCCATAATTGTTTTGGATAGGTTTGAGAGGTCATGGGTATCAGAGAAAATATCTAGTATGCCATCTTGTTGCTGACTTGATCCAGAAATCTATCATCTTTTTTCTAAAACAAACAAAAGCACATACACAAATCCATATATTAGATAGATGGCTATGTACGGTTCTGTTGTTCAATTATTTTTTAGTCATGTCCCAACTCTTTGTGACCCCATTTGGGGTTTTCTTGGCAAAGATACTGAAGTGCTTTGCCATTTCCTTCTCTTTTTTTTTTAAAGGCAATTGGGGTTAAGTGACTTGCCCAGGGTCACACAGCTACTAAGTGTCAAGTATTTGGTCTGAGGCCAAATTTGAACTCAGGTCCTCCTCACTTCAGGGCCAGTGCTCTATCCACTGAGTCACCTAGCTGCCCCACCATTTCCTTCTCCAGCTCATTTTACAGATAAGGAAAAGAAACTGAGGCAAATAGGATTAAGTGACTTGCCCAGGGTCACATGGCTAGTAAGTGTCTGAGGCTAAATTTTAACACAGGAAGATGAGTCTGCCTGATTGCAGGCCTAACACTATGTCTACTGTGCCACTATAAGCCCTCTGGTTCTTGTACAAAGTGTCAATAGAAGTTTCTAATGCTCATTAATTCTCTGAAGGCCACAACCAAGAATGTGTAGTCACAGGGATCATGAAAGCTATAAATATTTAGTGCCATTAATGTGTATGTACAGAAGTACATAAAATTGCATGAATTAGCAGAATTGTTGCCATATTAATCATACACTGCATCTGTTCAACCTCACTTAGAAAGTAACTAGTTATAAAAAAAAGAAGTGTTTTTGTTAACTATTTAACCAAAATGCATATAAACCAATGAGCCATGACAAACACTGTGTGCTCTGATATACAAATCAGAGGGGCAGTAAGTGTTCTCATTGCTGGCAACACATTTTAAGACATTGTTACTAAACAAAGGGCAGGTGAAAACAACAGATTTTCACTTCTAATGTGGGCCCCTTGAGGAAAGGAAGGAAATGTGTTAATGGTTCCCCAAATGTAATTTGGTATTCACATCAGGCAGCAAAGGGAGCAATTATTAATATTGAACTTCTATTTCCAACACCAAATTGTCAGCACTTTCAGTGGATGTTTTTAAGGCATTCCAGTATACATAATGAAGGAAAAGAAATGTGTTTGTAAATCAGGGTGTTAGGAAATCCTGTCTTGAAATAATGCGTCTTTCCTTAGCACATGTAGTGAATAAAGTCATAGACCTGAGTAGACGAGGTCATCTAATCTACTCCCTTGTGCTTGGCAGGACAGAAATCACTTTGAAAATCTTGAAGTGCTGTAAGAATGTTATTAATTTTTATTATGTAAATCATATTAATTTTAGCTCAATGGTTCCCATATATTCAAAGTAGCCAGGTGTAGTGGAAAGAGTGCTGGATTTGGAACCAGGAGACACCTGGGCTCAAATCCCAGCCCTGACCCTTACTAGCTGTGTTACTTTGGGCATGTCGATTTACTTTGAACTTCTGTTTCCTCTTCTGTAAAGCTATACCTATAGTATTTATCTACCGTAGGTAACCCAGGAATATCTGGCCAGCTTCAAGTCCCACTACCTACCTGGCTCCATGACCTTGGGCAAATCACTCAACCTCTCAGTGTCCCAGGCAATTCTCTAAGACTATAAATTGCAAAGAAGGTGCTAATCTTCATTGGCCAAGGAGGTTCTTGACCAGAGCTACCTAAACAGATGATATCATGTTATGTTTAAAAAAAAATCAGAAAATAGTGTGGATTAAATGAGATAATATAGATAAAGCACTTTGCAAAGATGTCCCTGTCTAGAACTTTTTTTTAAAATACAGTGTTTTTAAAGTGAATTAAAATTAGTTTTGTCCTGAAAATTTATTTCTTGAAATAAATTGAGTCATAATTTGGGTGGGCATGAAACAAGAGAAAGCATCATAAAATCAGTGTTGGGGTCACTAATTTTTCTTTTACTATTTTTCTAAGTTCATGAAAAGCTAACAAGCTAGAGATAGAGACTGGATCAATGGAATATAAAAACAAGAAACCTATGGAAAAATGAAAGCATTTGTATATTATCCTCTTATGCCTCCAACCATGGGGGGGAAAACCCAGTACGGTTCAAATGCAGTTAAGTATCCAGTTTATTTTAAACATCTTTTGTGTTCCCCATACCCTCAGTCACAAATAGCAGGAGATAAAATGTGATGGCTTTGGGGTGTCTAATAAAACACTTTAAATCACTGAAATAAAATCACCTGAAGCAAATACTTTACCTGGAAGGGGGCTTGAAGAACAAGATTCCTTTGCTCCTTCCCATACAGAGTTAAGTATTTAACAAATACTATTCACTGTCTTTTCTCTTTCACATAGTTTAGAAGTTTGGATTTTTGTGATTAGATAGAAGCTCTTTCTCCTTTCCTAAAATAGTTTCAAAAAGAAATAAAACTGTTTCTTATATAGCTTATTAAAATGAATGAATCCTAATCCCAACTTTGAATGTGATTAACTTTCATTATAACCATGAAGAGGAGAAAATTCTCTCTGAACCCACTGAGAATTCATAGGCTATAGCAGGCAAGAAATTCTATTTTGTGTATTTGTGCTCAAATTCCAGGCTGTAAGGGAGATGAGGAGCTGTAACTCAAATCATTAAGGTAGATGAGCAAAGCCATAATTAGGAATTTTTACACAGGGCAAATGTCAGGAAGGCCACCCTCAGTGGAGGATGGTATTGGTAGAAGCAGCAGCTTTGGGTTACCTATGGTACTATTACAGATATTATTTTACAGATGAGAAAATTGATGGTCAAAGAGATTAAGGAATTTGCCCAAAATAACACAGTAAGGGTCAGAGTAGGATTTGAACCCAGATCTTCTGACTCCAAGTCTATAATTCTTTTCACACCCACAATTTCCAATGGTGGAAGCCATTGTTCTCCTACATGTGCTTTAATACTTATTAAAATAATAATGAATCAAAGTTTTTAAGGTTTTCAAAGTGATTCCTGTCTTACCAGAGAACTTGGTCTTTGCAGGGGTAGAAAGTAAGATGGATCCAAGAGGAAGTAACTATTCCACCATTTGGCAGCTCCTTATCTTTACTATTCTTGCTAATTATGTACAAAATTCTGTTTTGTTCCTGATGAAGGAAGATAAGTGTCTTCAGGATGCTTTAACCTCTTCACCCTGACCTGGAGCCCTAGTCTTCCTGCCCAGATTAGAATTCTTCAGAGTGGCCATAACTAAGGATTCAAATTCTTTCTCCTCCCCAGCAGTTAGGTGAAGTAGTGAATAGAATGCTGGATTTAAATTCAAGAAGATTTACACTTGAATCCTATCTCAGACATACTTAATAGCTTGGCAGTTAGGTGCTATAGTGAATAGAATGCTGGATCTTGAATCCTACCTCAGACATATTTAATAGCTAGGTGACTCTAGGCATTCTTTTAACCTCTTCCAGCCTTAGTTTCCTCATCTGCAGAATGGAAATAATCATAGTGACTACCTCTCAGGGTCGTCATAAGAATCAAATTAAACATCCAAGTTTAAAAGTTTAATTTATAAAGGTCAGCTATTAATGTTATTTCAGATCTTATAGGTACAGTCTCGAGTTTGAAATCAAATTTGCAAATAACATAGCATGAAGTGATTTGCCTTGATGTAGATTTGAATGCAATTTTTTAGTGTCTGATAGCTTTAATGTATTGGAGTTCCTTCAAGAAATTTTTTTCTTAGCCACTTTGCTTGCTATCATTTAGATAATAGAGTAATTTCCTTTAGCCACCTGGTAAAAGTTAGGGGTTTTAGTGGTGTGCTAGCGTTAGAGTCTAATTAGATTGTGAGCTCCTTGAGGGTAAGGAATGCCCCTTAGTACTTTTTGCTTCCCCAATGTTTTGTACAATGCCTGGCATATATAGGCTCTAAATAAATGTTTACTGATTGACTGAAGCACTATTTGAGTCAGCAGTGTGATATGGCACCCTA
The DNA here is from genome assembly GCF_003287225.1 of Phascolarctos cinereus. Lineage (NCBI taxonomy): Eukaryota > Metazoa > Chordata > Mammalia > Diprotodontia > Phascolarctidae > Phascolarctos > Phascolarctos cinereus. The sequence goes on from NW_027556098.1 coordinate 9,629,429, forward strand.
AGATAGTAGCATTAGCTACTGAAGGACAGTGATCTGATCAGACCTGCATGTTGGCAGATCATTATCTAGTTTGGAAGACCTATTCTGAAGCAGTAATTTTCAGCAGTGTTAAGAAAATGTTTGGAGGCCTATCAGGTAGTCCTGAGATCCCAGAGAACTTTTAGCCACTTGCACTTAAAAATATCTGCCAAATCGTTTAACTATTTGGGGGTCATCTTGTTTTGAGCCTTTTCCTAATAACCCATTTGGGAGGCAGTGTGTCATAATAGAAAGTTCTAGCACAGTATTTTATACAGGATAGGCATTTTATAAATGCTTCGTGCAGATGCAGTGTGACATGGTGAGTACTGCACTGGACATGGAGGTGAGAAAGATCTAGGTTTGAATTCTGTCCCTGATTCTTACTGTTTGTGTGATTAGGCAACAAATTCTTTAACAATTCAGCAAACTGTTACATAGCACCTGCCACATGTATGTTTTGAACATGTATCAAATCAGGAAGACTGTGGAAAGAGTCCTTTCAGTGCCTTATCTATGTACTAAAATTGTGATTTGCCTGAGATCACACAACCAATATGGAACAGAGATACAACTTTAACTCAGTTTGTTTTGGCTTCAAGGCTGGTTCTTTTGTCCATTACTCCATGGTGGATCTACTTCCTTATGTGGTTGTAACTGTACTTTTCTGCTCCTTGTGTGTTGGGAATATTTTAGCTATTGCATTTTTATCCCCAACATCTTGTACTGGGCCTGGCACATTGTAGGTGTTTAAAAAGTGTTTGTGGGTTGATTGATTGATTGATTGATTGATTGACCAGAAAAATGCACAGAGGTGGAGGAGCTGGTAGGAGGAGATGGGGAACAGCTGGTAGTCCAATTTGCCTAGCCAGTAGAGTATCAGACTCTGGAGTTTTTATCTTGTAGGCAACAGGAAGCCACTGGAGATTTTTGATGAGAGGAATGACCTGATAAGACCAGTGCATAGAGCAGATTACTTTGGCATGTCTCTGAAGGACAAAGATGAATTGGAGGGGGGGAGAGGTGGGGAGAGAAGAGAGAGAGATAGACAGAGACAGAGACACACAGAGAGAGAGAGAGAGAGAGAGAGAGAGAGAGAGAGAGAGAGAGAGAGAGAGAGAGAGAGAGAGACAGAGACACACAGAGAGAGAGAGAGAGACAGAGACAGAGACAGAGAGACAGAGACAGACACAGACAGACAGACAGACAGACAGAGACAGGGAAGAACCAGATAGAAAAAAGTAATCAAAACCTCAATGAGGGAGATGACAGTGTAAGTGGAGTTGGGGGAGAAGAGGGGAGAAATATTTTTCAGAAAAGATTCACAGAACTTGGCAACTGATTGGATATGCAAAGTGAGTTAAAGGGAAGAGTCAAAGAGGACCTAGGGGTTTTGAGGTTGTGAGACTGGGGAAATGTTGATGCCATGAACAGAAACAGATAAATTAGGAAGAGAAGCATGTTTGCAGGAAAGGTGCTGGGTAGAGGCTTGGCCTCGTTCTATTGGTGAAGACAGTAGAGTGCTGGAAAGTGGGATTGTAGCTCAGTAGAGAGGTACGGAGCTGGAGAGAGATTTGGTTGTCAAACCTTTAGAGGTGATTACTGAAGCCGTGGCAGTGGATGAGATAGCCAAAGGAGACTTCTGAGAGCAGGATGTAAGATAGTTAATCCTTAAGTGTTATACTCACACTTTAGTGTTATGCTCACACTTTAAAATGGGGATAATAAAACCACCCACCACACAAGATGGTTATAACAATTGAGATATTTGTAAAATACTTAGCACAGTGCCTCGCATATAATAAACGCGGATTCTCCTCCCTCACCCCCTTTTAAAACCAACAAATAATTATCTGGCAGATTAACTTTAAGGGAGGGAAAATACCTATATAAAGTCTGCACCTGACACAAATGAGTAGCTGGGAAGCAAACCGCTCCACCCTGCAAGTAATCTAACAATTCTCTTCCCTGCCGGACCTTCCCTTCTCTGGGCTGGAAGAAGGGAAACAGAGAAAGAAAGGTATGTGCTTTCCTTATCTTTTACAGAAGTGTGGGGTTATCAAGTTGTGCCCTCCCCTCCCCGCATTGCTCTTGGTCTTTGCTCCCTGGTCATCGGGCCCACTTTTTGCTTCCTTTTATTTTTCTCCGGGCTGACTTTCTGGCTCCCTACTCACTCCCAGCCCCCAGCCGCACGCAGTCCTCTCTCGTGCTGCAATACGAGATCCTGCCACTCGCAGCAGAAACCTACCTTAGCTATTGAGCATGCACAAATGAAGAGCTTTGCGCCTGCTCTGTAGCTAAATCGGACTTTGGTGGAGAGTATCAGTATCTTGTGGGGCATTTGGCACTAGCTTCTCCTCTCTGATCTCCTTGGCATTCTCTCCTTGTAGAGTGTGATTCCTGTTTCATTCCCTGGCAACCCCCCAACCTTGTGAAGTAAAGAACTCTCCAGGTTTCACTCTCACTTCTTGCCCTCCTCTTGTAGATCTCGGGTGCACTGCACTCTACGGTGAAAAACTCGGCAGAAGCAAGGCAAAGTTGGCGCGCTCTCCTTCAGCGCTGCGAGAAGCAGCCGAGGCTCCGAAGCTGTAGAAGCTGACCCGGGGCTCAGCAGAGGCTGAGACTGGTGCGACCCCGCTCCCCCTCAGTGTCACCGGAGCTGCACGGCACGCGAAGCTCGCTCCAACTTTATTAGCGCCCAGGTCAAACCCAGGCAAAGGAACCTCATTACAGTCTCCAGATGGAGTGGACAGGGAGGAATGCACACAACGCACTGGGCAGGGCAGCCCTCTCTCCCTCCCCTCAGACTCCCACTGCACTATGAGGAGGGGCTTGTTGGAGACAGGCTTAAGTGCATCGGGGCTGCTGAGAGCCAGCGGCTCCAGGACATCGCTGGGAGGGGGAGTGGCGCTGGCGGGATCAGCAGCCCTGGGAACAAACTCCTGTGGCCGCCTCCTTGTCCTTATCCTCCTCCTCCTTGTCCTTCTCCTCTTCCTCCTCCTCTTCCTCCTCCTCCTCCTTCTCCTTTTCCTTTTCCCTTCTTAACTTTTACTCTGGTGGAAAGCTTGCGGCAGCAGCGTTAATTGCTTTTCCCGACGACGCCCAGGACTCCCAGTTCCTTTTCCTTGGGAACTCTGGAAGCCCCCAGCAGCAGCCTCCGCCCTCGCTTCTGCCCAAGAGTGAGCCTGTTCTGGGGCTAGTTATGAACCTCCTGCTGCTGCCCCCGCTGGGGGAATTAGACAGGACTGCGGGGTTCTCTGCCACTGCGGACGTATCCCGTAAAGGATAGAAGCCGCTGATCAGCACTACCATCTCTGCCCTCGAGTGCCTGAGGCTGCTAGCCTTTGCCACAAGCCTTTATCCCCCCCCCCCTGCTCACCATCCCAGTATACCTGGAGGTGGGGAGAGGTTAGGATTCGGGTGGAGAGAGAATTTGTGTTCTCAGAGGGTAGGGGCACCACCATCGAGATGTCAGCGCAAAGCCTGCTCAACAGTGTCTTTTCCTGTTCCTCTCCAGGGACCAGTGCTGCCTCTGGCAAGGGTCTGTCCAAAAGGAGATTGCGCCAGACCCGCAGCCTAGACCCTGCGATCATCCGCAACTATGGCCGAGAACCAGAGGAGGAGGAGGATATTGGTGGGCCCATTCATAACAGGGTTACTTTGGGCCCAGTTAGGGGAGCAGGCAGTGGGGGCAGCAGCCCCTGTACCCCACTTTCTTCAGCCGAGTGTCTCGCAGTGTCTTCTTCTAGGGGTGCAGTTCGAAGGGGGTTGCCATCTCCTGACCCTCTGTGCTCATCCTTCTCAACTCCCAGTACCCCCCAGGAGAAGTCACCCTCAAGCAGCTTCCACTTTGACTATGAACCAGCCTTGGGACGAAACACCCTCAGGAGGAATATGGCCTTGGACCTGCCTTACTTCCTGGCTGGGCCCAGTAGTGGACGGTCCTCTTCCACTGCCGGCATCCTCACCTCCCCAGGTGGAAGTACCAACAGCATCTTCTCTTCTCCTCGGAGATGGCTCCAGCAGAGGAAATTACAGCCGCCACCTAACAGCAGCAGTCATTCCTACATTGTGTGGAAGTCTGAGGTAGGGACATTGGTTGGCCTCTTTGTTTCTTAATTCCTGCTACTCATTCCCAGAAGAAGGGGGGCTCTGCAAATGCGCCGTTGGGGCATTTTTAGGGAGCTAACTGTTGCTAGACGGGACTGATTGTATTCTTTCATTGAGTCAAGCTGGTGACTTTTTAGGGACAAAACCTGATGAATGGTCTTACATGGTGAGGATAGGAAGCGAGATTGTGACTGGCGGTAGGCAGCCCCTAGTGGCCACTTCAACGGCCCGGGGCTCGGAAGGTTTGATGGAATTTGGACAGAGCAGAGAGAGAAGAGATATTTTGGGCTATAGAAGAGCTTGTATTTCAAGAAATAGGAAAAGTGTTCAGAATTTTGCCTTATTGCGTTTTCTTTTTCAAAATTTAAATTACCATTGTTCGTACTTTCAGTATCTGTGAAAATTATTTTACAATGCATGTATTTGTTGTCTTTCAATTAAGAAATTAAGAATATGCAGAAATTAAGAAATGCAGAGACTTTCAGGAATTTTCAGTGTTTTGACTTTTTTGGCACTCTCTGGCTCTTGTATGATTATGCAAATACTCAACTTCAAAATTATTCTTAGTGGTATTTCTTTGTTGTTATCAACACAAATATCTAATGGTGGTCGGTAAAACCATTCTCTTTTACCACATTACTGTACTAAACTCCCTGAAGGATACTTCCCAGGTAATATAATAAATCTGGAATAGGAACTAATGAAAACATTACATTCAGAAGTTGGTATTTCATGTTTTCTCCATTTAATGCTAGGGAATAAAATTTCTGAAAAGATTTCTTAGATTGGTATTTTTTATAACAGCATATTAACTGTTTTGAAAGCAAAACTTGTCACCTTTGGACTGTAAACTGCTAGTTTGGGATAAGTTAGGGAGTTTTAATAAACTGTAATGATGTGCTTTACACTGTTCATAAAAACTTTATTGATTACATTAATGAGAAAATACTACAGAATTAACTTGATTTTAACTAAAAACAATACCAAGAAACAAACTCAATGTGTAAAATTAAGAAATGCTAGTTTAAATTTCAAAAACCTGGCATTATATAATCAGTGAAATGTCTGTTGCTGTTTATTTCATAGATGTAGGGATTCATTGCTTTATTATCCCCTCCTATCTGGGAGGTAATTAGATACTGTCAATTAGTATTTTGATAATATTTAGCTTCAAACTGTGTTTTAAAAATAAGACAAACTATCCTAATATTGGTAATTATAACCACTGGTTTATCTATCCCTTAGTTATGACAAAATGGAGACCCTAAGGGAAAAAAACTGGATCAGAGACAAAGAAAATTACCCCAAATTATGAAGTCACAATCATAGATGGGCTTAGAAAATTTAAAAATAAAAGGCTTCCTAGTTTCTTTCCCAAGTTACAGAAATATGTATTATCAGATTAACGTTTGCTTAAAAGAGCTATGTTACAGTCAAGCTCTATGAAGATAAGGTCCTGATTATATAGTCCCTAGCTATAACATTTGAAGACAATTATATCACTAAAGAACTTTTGGGGGTTTTTCTTAGTAAACTGTATAATCCTTGTCCTAATAACCTAAAGAGAAACAATAAATGCTGACAGGACTTTAGCTGTCATCAAAAAGAGTATGTAGGAGATCCTAGAAGATTGCATTTAGTTGAAAATTACATTGTTACTAGGATATGTATCTAAGTTGTAGAAATGCCAAACCCCATGAGTATACTTCAAATTATGTTACTAACTTTTCCAAAAGAAACTCATCTGTCAAGAGTTTATTCACTCTGCATATTTGTTTAGCATAAAAGTGAGTACGTGGGCATCCAGAAAAAGAATAAACCCTTGTCATAAAGTTTCTTGTTCTAATTTTGAAAATTAACTTCTGCCCTCCCCCAGTTATCAGTCCCTTCAGTCCCGTCTTTATTGAAGAGAATATGCAGTGTTCAGAGTGACAATGCTACATGTAGGTATAAATATTAGTCTCCTTAATAGTATCCTAAAAGATATCTTGGGTCAGAAATGCAAGAATCTAGCCTGTAGTTTGTGTGTGTGTGTGTGTGTGTGTGTGTGTGTGTGTGTGTGTGTGTGTACATGTGCAGGAGGGATGCTGCTGCTACCATGATGCTATCTGAAGTAAATCATCACTAGGTAAAGTCCTATTCTGTGTTACTCTTCATTCTTCTCTTTTTGGACACTCCTTGTCCCAGTTATTTTTTATATCCATTATTCTCAAACTCAGACCACAATTTCTTGCCTTACCCCTGGATCTTGGGAAGTTCTAACACTGACCTTTGAATGACCTGCTCCATTTATCATTGGTTTGATGCAACAGGGCATTTGTTGAACTGTGCCCACTCTTTTCCCTGGCATATTAACTCACCTGCTCATTCTCACCATGGGCTGGCTGCCTTTCCACACCCACAGATTTATGGGATGTCATAGATATTTGGGAAATTTGCATTATGGAACTGACCCATGGCCCATGACTAGCTGGCCCTAGTGCTGTATCTGTCCACCTCCAAACAAATTTCCCTTTATTTGGACATGCAGGGATGCAGCACAGAGGCCAGCCTGCTTTCATCAAACAGGCGTCATTTTACCATCTAAGGACCCTAGTAATGCTTGGCCAGTGTCCCATAATGTCTTACTGTGTCTCTCCAAAGTTACTTATACACCTTGAGGAAAGTCTGGATTATACAAACCTGTCAAGCACTTCTTAGTTACTTCAGAGAAATTCCCTGCATTGTCTCTGGCTGATCAGCTTCCTGTCTGGCCACTGGAATGCAGTTAGGTAGCAGCATGGCCTCTGCAGGTCTAAATAGTGCATATGCGGGTTCATCATGTCTCATCCCAGGTCTCAACACTGCTTAGCTCTCATCTGTTCCTCCATGAACATCTTCTGATTTGATGAAGTCTTCAAGCTCTCTTGCATACTGTCCAGTTTCTTTGGCCTTTTGCTGTTTATAGGAGGCTTGAGATTTCACTTACAGATCTGACCAGTGATTATAGCTCTTAAATACAAGTTCCCTTAGCAAACTCTCTGGTGTTTGGCTAAGAAGTCAAAACAAGAAGCTACTGTTTTTGAGAGTATTCCATCTCATTGCAACTCCATGTCCTCTGTATATGTTGGCCAAACCCAGAGCTCAGAATTAGAATCTTAATGTCTTTATAGAAAGATAGGAACCCTCTCATCTGGAGTTTGATTTCTACCCTAAACTTCACTGAGGCAAACTCTGCCATCAGTGTGTGATTGATGCTCACATCACGTTGGTATTCTTCTATTCGTATAGACTACAATTGAGTGGCCAGCTCCCAAGAAAATATGGTCTTAGCTGGCCAGGGGCTGGTAAGTTACTGAGGTTTAATAATAATCAGCATTTATATAGCCCTTTAAGGCTTACAAAGTGCTTTACCAATATTATCTCACTTTATATTCACAATAACCCTGAGAGACAGGTGCTATTATTACCACTATTTTACAAATGAGGAAACTGATGCAGTGAATAGCCCAACATCACAGAACTAGTAAGTGTCTGAGGCTATACTTGAACTCAGGTTTTCTTGACTGAAGGTCCATTGCTCTGTGCATTGAGCCACCTTACTGGTTGTGTTATTAAGCTTCTTCTTGGGCTATTTCTAATACTTTCCTACATACTCTAGTTCTCTGGAACCATAAAGGCAAGAATTAGGTATTTGGAGGCAAACAAACCCTGAGAAAGCATGTAACTACTACAAGTAATGGGAGTATCACTAGATATAAAGACATTATTTGCATTAATGAAGAGAATCTTGAACATAACTAAATCCAAGTTTTCTTTCTGGCTTATGTTGGATTGAGGCATATAGGGAAAGAATTCCTGTAGAAAGTTAGATTTTAGCTGGAACATGAAGGAAACTAGGGATGCTAGGAGGTGTGAAGAGGAGTATTCCAGAAATGGAAAGAGAGTCAATGAAAATGCTCAGAGTGGGATATGGAGTGTTTTGTGTGAAGAACAGCAAAGAGGCCATTGTCCCCAAATCATAGGGTACTTGAGAGTGTAAGATGCAAGTAGACTGGAAAAATGCATTTGTATGTGTTTATGGGGGTTGGGGAGGGGAAGGTACAGCTTATGAAAAGCTATGAAAGGCAAACGGAGGATATTATATTTGATCCTTAAGATGAGCCACTGAAGTTTATTGAGTTGGGGAGGAGGGGAATGATGTGTCAGACTTATACTTTAGAAAAAGCAACTATCACTTTAATGGCTGAGTGGAGTATGGACTGGAGTATCTAGAAATTTGTGGCAGGCCAAGCAACCAGCAGGCTATTGCAATAGTTCAGGTATGAGGTGATGAGGTCATGCACCATCAATGGAGGGAATTTCCATTCCGTGAATTCTTTATCCAACAAAATCTCAGGCCCATACCCCCCTAAAAAAATCCTCCTACCTTCTTTCCCCCAAAAGAGCTAGAGGGTGTACCAAAAGTTTTAGTACAGTTGTAAACTTTAATAGGTTAACTGAATGTTAAATAAGGATACAGCTATTTATATTGCTATGTAATTGGTCTTCATTTCAAAATGCTGTACTTGGTAATAATAATTGCTATAAAATTAAGGCATTTATAAAAAATAAGGTGCTATTTTCTCTTTAAATAATTTTTTTGACAAATTCTGTATAGCTCTTTGACATGTTGTTTGTACAACTGAATTCTTTGCCATCCTGTCAAACATACTCTTAATTAAACTGCACACACAGCATACTAATACCAGTTTGTTAAATCTGTACTAAGTTACACAGTACATCACCCACTCTTCCAGCTGTGGTTTAAGATCTATATTCATTTTTTTAAAGGCATGTGGATATATGTATCATGGACAAAGTTCTGAGGAAGGCAGATGTGCCTTAGAAGGCAACAGATATCCTATTTCTCATTCTCTCCTTTTGACCTCACTCTCTTCTGCCAGGGTTCCTACAGGTTGTTAAAAACAAATTGTCATTCAGACTTCGATTTTCTTGTTCCTGACATAATGGCAGGAATGTGAGTCTTTAGTATATATTGTGTTAAGGCAGTCCAGTGCTAAACAACGAGGGGGCTCCAAAAATATGGTGATCACTAATCAGGTGATATAGGAGGTTGCCTTCCCTGACCATTTTCTGCTATTACTCTACCTGGTATCTTAATGATAATTTCATTCTAGAAACCAAAAGCCTTTGAAAGATTAAAACTGCACTAAGATTTTGAAGGTAGTGTAATGTGTATTTATGAAGTTACTTTTATTTTATTTCTGTGATTTAAAATGACTTAATAACATTTTAAGTTTCTTTTCTCTGTTTTTGAGAGGTTTTAGGACAAAGATACAGTTTTGTACTTTTTATACAGTAAATCAATATCTCACAACCAAACTATGCCTCCTCAGACAAGCTATTGATTTTAAAATTTATTCTCATTTTGTTTACCTTTGTGTTTCCCTACAAAGTTTCTCTTTCTGTTAATTTTTCCCCCTGTTTGCCAGCTGTGTGCCAGCTATTGGACTAAAGAAAATATCTTTTCAGTATGCTGATTATAAAGAAGGGAAACAGCAGGTCCCAAGGATGGGGAAAAAAAAGTCTTCCAAGTCTAGTTATTGCTATAAGGAACTGTAGTAACGTAGATTGGGAATGAGGAAAAGCTGGAATTGAAGAAACAGATGTAGGCACTGTAGGCAATGGTTGGACATCAGGGATGATCTATGCTGCTAAAGTGGTAGTCATTTGACAACAAAAAGTGAGGCAGAATAACTTACTTATCAATGTATCTCATGATCTCAGATTAGTAAAAAATACGGTAGTCAAATTACCCAGCCTCCAAAAGTAATCTTCACATTGGCACCATCTGCATGTGTTTCTCTTAGCTGGAGTTCTTAAGGTCATCTTACAATCTCTTCTCTTTTATAAGGATTAAAAAGAAATTTCAATAGACTAAAGCGCTAGTGTAATTTCCACTAAGAGAAGCCAACACTGAACTGAGATACAGGGGGATTTTTAGGACTCTGAAGATAGAAGCAATACTTCACATAATCATTTCATTTTTAGAACTAGAGGGGACCCTGGAGAACATGTAATTCACCTTCTTTATTTCATTAATTAATTTCTCATTAATTAATTAATTCTCATGAGATCATAAAAGTAACTAGTGACAGAACTAAATCCTAACTTTCCTGTAATATATAGTTTTTTTTAAAGTTCCTTTTAGTTTTACATCTTATAGTATATTTTCTACTATACCTTAGTACCACTGACTATCTGATCAAGTTGTCTCTGCCAAGAGTTTTAACTTTTTCATCCATAAAATCAAAAAATATTCCTTTTGTTTCTTTCTTTTTGTCACCACCGAAACTGTCCCCATGGTTTTTTCACCTCTAGGTTCCTGGGTTACATTCCCTTTGCCCCTCTTCTACTTCAGACCCTTAAAATTCCATGCTTGTAATACTCAGTATACTTATTCAGTTTTAAATATTCAGTTGTTTTTCAGTCGTGTCCTACTCTTCATGACCTCTTTGGGGGTTTTTTGGCAAAGATACTGGAGTGGTTTGCCATTTCCTTCTCCAGCTCATTTTACAGATGAGGAACTGATGCAAACAGGATTAATTGACTTGTCCAGGGTCACATCACTACTAAGTTTCTGAGGCCCGATTTGAACTCACAAAGAGGAATTTTCTTTCTTGCTCCTAGCCATTCCCCTATTCAATATATCCTGTCAAAGATCATCACATTATTTTCCTGAAAGATCACTTAGACAAGGTCACTGCCCTGTTCCAAAACTCCCTATGATTTCCTTTTCTATAAGATAATCACTGAACTACTTAATTTGACATTCAGTGTCTTTCAGAATCTGTCCACAAAAAGGTTTTCTACTCTTAACCTACCATTACTATATAACAAAAAAGACTATTCCTACAAATCGAGGAATACACCATTCCCTGAACATACCTTGTGTCCTTGTCTTCATGTATCATTCCACTTACCCCAAATGCCCTTATTTCTGTTACTTATTTGAATCCTCCTCATTCTGCCAGTTCTCAGTTTAAATTCTTTCTCTTGCCAGATTTCCTTAGTCTCCAGTTTATCTCCTCTGAACTGACAGAACCATAGAATATTAGAGCTGAGAGGGAGTTTAGAGATCATTTTACAGATGTGGAAACTGAGCCCCAGAGAAGTCAAATAGTTTCCTCAAAACTCCCTCAATTTGGGAACAAAAGAGCTAGAACTAGAGACTATCTGGTGTCATGCGTCTAGCAACTTCAGCTTTCTTTAATAGAGCCTAGAACACAAAAGTAAATGAAAAAGATGTCCGAGCAGCCAAAATACATTGAATAGCACTAAAGCTATATCTACAAAGCTTCATATATGTTGTCTCACTTGGTCTTCACAATAATCCTATGAGGTAGGTGCTACTTTACTCACATGAGATCCCTCACTCAAAGCCCACGGAGTCTTATTTTACAAACAATTTTAATGAAGCAGTTATCTTGTTAGGCGCCCCTCTAAAAATACTTTGGACTATTTTGATTTATTCCTTACAGTGCCTAGATAAAAATGTCACAGTTTAGAATTTTCCATGACTTTTGTATACAGTATAGAATATAATAGGATGGGATGGGATGGAATAGAATAGAATAGAATTCAGAAGCATAGTAATAGAACTCCTGCTCAAACTATATAATTGATAAAGATTTTAAATTTCTTTTCCAGAAGATTTATGCCTTCACAATCTCTGTAGACTTCAAGCAGTCAACAAGCATTTATTAAGAACTTATTATGTGTCAGACTTTTAATCAATATGTTAAATGATAAGGAAATACTCTTGAGTATAACATTTTAAAAGCAAGAGAAAAAGCAAGAAATCTGGTTGTAGCAACATTAGAATCATCCCATTGACTTTTACTGCCAGAAAGATCCTTGTTCCTATTATTTTAGACAGACTGTTGTACTGATGAAACAGGGAGCAGGATCTTTAAAAAATGGGAAATTCAGGCAATGACATGGAGTCAAGTCAATGAGCATTTATCAAGGGCCCATTATATTCTGGGCGTTGTACTAAGTGCTGAAGATACAATGAAAGGCAAGAACAAAACAAAACAAAACACAGTCCCTGTCCTCAAGGAGACTACAGTCTAATGGGGAAGAGAGCATGCAAATAACTATACAAATAAGATATTTATTTAATAAATTGGAGATAATCTCTGAGGGAAGGTTTTAAGATTAAAGAGAACTAGGAAAATCTTACAGACAATGGGACTTTAGCTGAGAATTGCAGGGGAGGTAAGGAAGCTAAGAGGCGGAAATGAAGAAACAGAAGGAGAGTCAGTAAAAAGCCTAGAATCAGAAGATAGAGGGTCTTGGATGAGGAGCAGAAAGGAGGCCAGCATCACTAGAATAGCAGCGTATTGTGGAAGGGAATGAGATATAAGAAGACTGAAATAGTAGGAAGAGACCAGGTTTAAAAATTATATATAGGTAACATTTTTATTTGATCCTTTAGGTAGCTACTGAAATTTATTGAATAAATTAGAGACCTGTATATTAATCAGTTAATCTGTTTGCCCAGCATTGTATTAGATAATGTAGAAAAGATGGATAGATGTATATCTGTGTGTCTATGTATATACATATCTATGTATAGATATAGGATGTCCCGAAAGTCTTAGAGGTTTTTGAGCAGTTTTAAGGTATTAGAACTTAAAACTGCTAAGACTTTCTGGACATCATGTATGTGTATATGTATATATGTCTGTGTCTGTATGTATACTGCACATGTATATGTGTTTATGTATATGTGTATATGTATTGTATGTTTGCATACATAGGTGTTGTATATATTTGTTGTTCAGTCATGCCCAACTCTTCATAACCATGAAGAGCCATGGTCCATGAGGTTTTTTTGCTAAAAATACTGGAGTGGTTTCCCATTTCCTTCTCTAGTAGAATAAAGCAAACAGAGATTAAGTGACTTGCCCAGAGTCACATAGCTAGTAAGTGTCTGAGGCTGGATTTGAACTCAAGTCTTCCTGCTTCCAGGAAGACCTGCATTTTATCCACTGAGCCATCCAGCTGCCCCTGTATCTGTGTATATTTGTTGATGCTGTTTGTATTTTCACATACAATACCTTTATATGTGTACTACAGCATGTGCGTATGTACAACTTATGCACATACACATAACACATATATATATGTGTCTATATATATATACATATAAAATACAACATATAATGTATATACACACATACATAACTGTTTCATTTTTCTTAAGCAAATCACTTAATCTTACAGTGAAACCAGCAACTCTAAGGCTATATTTTAGTTCTTTGAGAGCAGTGTCTATTTTAAGCACTTAATAAACGCTCAGTAATTTCAGTTGAAAAAGTCATAGAATAGTTATATATCTATATCTGTGTTTATATACAATAATACATATGCAACAATGTATGTATATACACAAACACATACATGCACATGTGTGCATGTGTCTGTATCTATGTATCTGTGTGTGTTGTCTTTGTTGTTGTCCTTTTTTCTCAAAGAGGACCAAAATGACATCACTATGTTGGGTCAAGGTACAGTGTGTCCAGCTGTGGCTGATTGGGCCAATAGGAGCTCAGAAGGCTGTGTCACAGGTTGGGCACAAATGGTCCATATGAACATTTGGAGGGGAGATGTCTCTAAATTTGTGCATCTTATGTTTCTTTTGAGCTACTGCAATTATGCTTTATTCATAGAGCACAGCACCTTCTTTGATGTGGGCATGCCATGTTGGGAGGTTCTGTGCCATTGTCTCCCATGTCTCACAATCAACTCCAAAGTTCTCCAGAGAGACCTTGAGAATGTCTTTGTTTGCCTCTTCTGACCTCCATGTTAGATACACACACACACACCGACACACACACAGACACACACACACACACACACATGTGTGCATATGGATGTGGATATCCCTCTTCTTGGTGGGCTTACTTTCTCACAGAAATGAAATTTCAAGATTTACAAACTTGAATCAGAACAGTATAAGGTATAATCAAGTACACTCAATAAAGACAAAATGCAGAGTGGTTAGAAAGCTGACTCAGACCCAGGAAAGCCTGGATTTAAGTCTGACCTCTGAACCATATTGAGCAAATCACTTAGACTCTCAGAGCTCCAAAGGAACTCTAAGACTCTAAACTGCAGAGCAGGTGACCATCTACATGGTAGAGGGAGTTTCTATATTACAACCTCCACGTAACAATAAAATCACATGAAGGCATCAAAAAGTAATCAAGTGCTAAATGGTATGTGTGTTATACTACAAATTCCCTTCCTCCACTGCCACCACCTGAGTTTTGAACTCATTCTTGTGGTTATTAAGCAGTTAGATCATTAGGAATTGTGGTGGTTAGGCAAGAAGCTAGTCTTTTGCCTTCTCACTTGTTCCCTTCCTTTAAGAAGCAACAACACTGGGGCAGCTAGGTGGCTCAGTGGATAGAGCACCGGCCTTGGAGTCAAGAGGACCTGAGTTCAAATGTGGCCTCAGACATTTGACCCTTACTAGCTGTGTGACCCTGGGCAAGTCACTTAAACCCATTACCTAGCAAAACAAAACAAAAAAAGAAGCAACAACACACTTTCATGGCAGTCTTAAGTCTTAAGACTTTCCTGTAGGTGGTGAGGAGATATGAGGATAGAAATTTGCCTTCTCTGATGCACTAGAGCATAGTGCCTGGTACATAGGTGATTAATAAAGATTGATTTTAATTAACTGACCTTTGATTTCTTCATTGTGGAGAACTCAGTATGGAGATTCACTCCACTAATAACAGATGGACAACTCTTCTATAACTTGCAATTGAAATAAACAAGTATTTAAGTGCCTAAAACAGACACTGATCTCAAGAGGCTCAATTATAGCTTTAGAGTTGGCAAGGGTAATGGGAATGTTAAGTGACTTGCTTAGGGACCAGTTACTATGTGTCACATTCAGGACTCAAAACCAGGTCTTTCCAACTGGAAGGCTGGCCTTTTACCTGTTACTTTGCATGGCCTTTCATTATAATTTATATGCAAGTAGACAAAAATTGGTAAATAGAATAGAAAAAGACCACAGTCAGTCAGCGGTCAGTCAATAAGCATTTATCAAGTGTTTATGCCCTGTGCTAGTGTTAGGGATACAAAGAAAGGCAAGACAGTTGCTGGTCTTAATTAAATCACCAATAGTTCATCTTGTTTAGTAGGAAAGTCCTACCGAATCCCTAGAACCTAGATCCACCCTATTTCTAGTCTAGGATCTTTGCTGTGTACTTAAGAGATCTATTTGCTTATTCTACTTCTAATCTATTTCTGCCACTGACTCAGGTCAAGCTTCTTTTTTTCTGGTAACTCTCTTCTTGGATGCCTTCCAGGTCTTTTTATGATCAGTTCTGACTGAATCAAACCCTCTTTTCCTAACTATTCTCTGCCTCTTATCTACATACCTGGATTCTTATTTTATCTAATATTTAGAGAAAAACCATTTTCCTTTCCTGTAAGAACCAGAGAGATATTTCTTGTTTATCTAGTTATAATGAACATTTCTACATACACACCAAAAACATCTCATAGTAGCACAATGGCAAGCATACATTCAATCACATGCAGTGGGAGGCCATTTGCCAATGGACAGTAGAAAATATGTGTTTGCAGGAGATCAGAGAAAGAAGAGAGTGTTTCACATCAAGATTCAGGTGGTTCCTAAGAAAATTAGCACACTCACAACAGACATTAAATTGATTCAATTGTATAGCATGGTCAGCAGTGTCTAAGTTAATGGCAACCTACCTTATCCATTCTTCTCACAAATAAATTGAGCTGACTTATTAATATATATTTAGGGTTTTTTTTAATGCAGTCATACTTGATAATCTAGTACAAGAAACAGCTAATCATTCTTTTAGTTCCCCAAATCATCAAAATTTTCTGAGAGATTCACAAGGGAAATGTCATCAGTGTGTTGGTAACTTTCCCTTACGTAGTCATATGTCAAAGATATATTCCTGCAGGAGATACTTTTGCAACCAGATGGATGGATTCAGAGAAGCCTGGACAGATGTATGTGAGCTACTCTAGATAGTTAAGTGAGCAGTACTAGGAAAACTATTTATATGGTAACAACATTGTAAAGGCAAGCCACTTGGAAAGACTTAGGATCTTTGATCAATGCAATGATCAACCATAATTCCAGAGGACTGATGATCTATGTTGCCCATTTCCTGACTGAGAGGATGGATTTGGAATGTACAACAAGACATACATTTTGAAAATGGACAATATAGGAATTTGTTTTGCTTGAATATGCCTATCTATTAACGGTATTAAGAAAATAATGGAACTGTGTAGGAGGGAGATGTAATAAATACTTTTTAATGAAAAAGGAAGTTAAAATAAGAAGTGACAATATTGCAGAATCAACAAAGAATTATGAACTAAAAGTGATGCATATGAAAAATATGAAAGACTGAGCATGAAAACATATCAGCCCTAGGTTAGAAATTATGTTTGCTTTAGAACATCACTTCTAAAAACAATGAATGATGGAAAGACTTCCCTAAAAAATCTGTGTACAATGAGCTATAGTAAGAATAAAGGGGGAAAAAAAAGCAGAAGCATTGAGCAAACACTTGACTCATTGTGCCAACAATTTCATTTCTTAGAAAGCAATGAAGGGGAACTGTTATTCTAGATTTAGTTCTGACTAAACACAAAAAAAGTAATTGAAAGGATATATTAGTGACAAGAATATTGGGAAGGAATGGCTGTGATATCTTAAAGTCTATCATAGTGAAAGAAGGGAACACTGGGCATAGCTACACACTTAACCTTGACTTTAAGAAAGGAGATTTTTAAAAGGTCAAAGTAAAATGGATGTGTTCCCAAGAGAAGCTAATAACAGAGAATGGAGGTCCTAAAAAATTCTGAACATAAAATTACAAAGAAGATGAGGAAGAAGATGGAGAAGCATTTAATTAGCTTAGGTTTTGAAGTTTAGTCATTTCAGTTGTGTCTTACTCTTTGTGGCCCCATTTGGGGTTTTCTTGGCAAAGATATTGGAGTGGTTTGCCCTTTCCAGGTCATTTTAAGGTGAAGAAGCTGGGGCAAATGAGGTTAAGTGACTTGCCAAGGTCACACAGCTAGCAAATGTTTGAGGACAGATTTGAACTCAGGTCTAACTCCAAGCCTGGCACTCTGCACTGTGCCACCTAATTGCCCCTGGATTTTAAAAGTAAGTATCTGAAATGGAATTTGGGACATGTGATCATAGAATAACACAAAACAGTTCATAGTCCTCTAAGAATAATGTGGAAGGCCAGAGAAAAGGTCTGAAAAGCATTAATAACAATTTCTATATCCATATTTAAAGCAAGAAGATGAACAAGAGATATTCTCTGCTGAAGGCAGAGGACCTAGTGTTAAAAATATCATGAAATAAGCATTCAACTTATATTCTTCATCAAGAATGATATTTAAACTACAAAAGATAAGCAAATGTAATTGAGAGGCAATTTTAACCCTAGATAGAAGAGGAGACAGTGATAGAGTATCTAAGTTCTTCAGATGAGCCCAAGTCTCCCAGGTATAGTTCAAACTCTGCTTCTGAAAGAATTTGCTGAAAAGATTGTGAAAACCTACCAGTAATCTTTAAGAAAAAGTAGAGAATGCTAAAGGTACTCGGAAAGTGGCAAACATCATCCTGATTTTCAAATGAGGCACAAAGTAGATAACAGAAACCAAAAATTTTACATTGATCCATGGTAAAATTCTGGAATAGATTACTAAACAAATGATTATAAGCACTTAAAAGGGAAATTAGTGATTACTAAGACCCAGACTGGATTTGCTTAGTATTGATAAGACTTCATTTCTTTTTTGGATAGGATTATTTTGAATACCAGTTTCATTTTAATTTTCTTAAAAATTTTTGCTTACACTTTTTAAATATTTCATTTTTTAAATTACATGTAAAAACAATTTTTAGCATTTGTTTTCTTTTTTAAAATTTTGAGTTCCAAATTCTCTCCCTTCCTTCTTTCACTTACCCCTCCTTGAGAAGGGAAACAATTCGGTACAGACTATGCATATATGCATTTAACTTTAAACAATAAAAGCAAACATACATTTAGAGAGATTTATGACAAAAAGTCTACTTATAAAATATCCTTAATAGTATTAACTATTCCTTATGTATCTTCTTTTATCTCTGTTTGTATATATATTTTTTCTGTTTATGTAATTGTAGGAAATATGTATGCTGTTTTCTCTTTTCTCATCTGTTTTGTTTGCTTCCCATTACGTCATATAAGGAACCCTAGATTTAGAGTCAGACCTGGGCTAAAATTCCAATTTTATTCTTTACTACTTGTAGGACCTTGAACAACTCACTTCAAGCCTCTGGGCCTCAGTTTCTAAATCATTAAAAGGAGGGGGGGTTGGGGTTGGGCTCTAAATCCCATGGAATATCACTTTTCAAATTTCTTTATATTAATAATGATGCTGCAGTACACCTTTATATTGTTGTTGTTCTTCCTTCGTCTCTTGAAGAGGACCAATGACACCACAACGGTGAGGTCTTGACTTGTGTGTGAATTGGATTGATGTGTCATAGTTTATTCAACTATTTATCAACTGTTGGTCTTTGTTGTAGACTTATGATTCCCTTCACTCACACAGCCTTTACCTTTGTGTAGGCTCATATCACTTGAAATCTGGATCATTGCAGTAACCTTCTGGATACTTTTCCTGCCTCAAGTGCAGGGACTTGCTAGTAAAAATTTTAACAGCTAGATCTCTGGGGTAAGAAGATAAAAGAAGTATAATTGACACACTTTTGGATTTAATCTGCATTACTAAGATTTTCTCCATCACTTTCATAATCTAGAAATCAACAAAATAATCAATCCCTTATTTGTAATGTTTCTGAGGTGTAAATGTTCCCACTAAAAATTTAACAATCAGCCTTTGAGCATGTTGGAGCTCATTCTAGCACTTCTTTGCCAAGAATCTCCCCACTTCAATCCATTCTTCACACAGCTGCCAAAATGATTTTCCTAAAGCACAGATATAGCCGTGTTACTACTCTACTCAATAAAATCAATTATTTCCAGCATCAAATATAAGACTTTGTTTTGTTTTTAAAGCCTTTCACAAACTGGCTCTTTCCTACTCTTTCAGTCTCCTTATACTTTACTATACATATACTGTGGTCCATCATAACACTAACCTTTCTCCTTTCTGTCTATAACACTCCTTTCAACTCAATCACTTTTTGCTGATTGTACCTTATGCTGGTAATGCTTCACCTCCTGGCTTCCCTGACTTTCTTTAGGACTCAGTTCAAATTTTCTCAAGAGGTCTTTTCTGGTCCCTCCCCACTCTACTCACTGCCTTACCTCTGAGATTATCCTTTATAATATTTATATCTCGCATATACATAGTTGTTTTCTGATTGTCTTACCCATTTGAATTTGAACTCTATAAGGTTAAAGGACCATACTTTTATATTTTGTTAATGTACAGTGTGTGGCCCATAGCAAATAATTAATAAATTCTTGTTGACTGACAGTCGTTTAGGTTGCTTCCATTTCTTAGAAACTATGACTAATGTTGTGATATATATTTTAACAGACATCTCCTTTTTTGATAACATTCCCAAGACATATTCCCAAGAATGTGATCAAAAGTAGGCTTTTTTGGTGACTCTTCTTGTAAACTTCCATATTGCCTTCCAAAAAATTATACCAGTGTGATTTCACCAGCAATGTATTAATGTACCTATGTCTCCACAATCCCATGGATTAGGTATGGTGCCTTCATTTGATAGCTAAGAATAATTTTTATTTTGAAACCACTTCATGTGAGATTAATGAGATTGTCTCCCATAGCCAATTTCTTTCTGGACCAATATGGATTTATTACCAATTAAATTCTAGATATATTTTGTTCCTTCCTGTGATGATAAACTGTGAGTGAAAGTTGCATTCAGTACTCCTAGACTTGCTAAGAGCATAATCTATAGTTTAGACAGTAATTTTCAACTAGGCAGAGTAAGTTCACTTGTGTTTTCATTTGATTCTCATTGCTTATCCAACTTGACAAATTTTCTTTTATTCCTTTTTATAGTTGAGGAATGGGGAATAGTTTAAAGTTAAATGAATTCCCCAGAACCGCATTGCAAATTGCAAAGAGAGAAGCAAGATAAGAACTCACTGTCCCCAAGTTTCTATCCTGCCAGCCCACTGAGTCATGTTTCCTCTCTTGAAGATTCATAGCAGAGATCAAAGTCAGTACATTTTTCATATTGCATCACATAGCATTGCTGTAAGTCATGTAGTCTCCCCCCAAAACTGGTTTATTGAATCTGGCTCCTAATGTTAATAGAGAACTTTAATAAACAAAGCTGTCAGAGTACTCTTGTCAAAACACCTAGATAATAACGTGAAAGGTGATGTATAGGCAGTAAATAGTCTTTCAAGGTCAAAAGATATGATCAGAGTATAAGACTGGTCTCCAGAAACCCTGAATCATAAGCGCAGTAAATGTACCAAGGATGTTGCAACAACATGATATTTTAATCTTTCTTTCTCAGTTGTCCCAATAATTGAATGCAAATTTCCTTAGCATTTTTCAGGGACTAAATTCTGTTGAAGGTGAGTAAGATGATATAGAACTAGCTAAATATTTATTTCTTCAGGTCTGGGCATGATTATTGTGATATTATTGAAAGTTTAAAAAAAGTGGAATGGTCCATTTTTCTCTGAAAGATTGTTTTAATTTAGGTCTCCCCAATGGGAGTTTTTGGTAAGGAACCAGTCAGCAGTAATCATTCGGTTTGCCTTTCTCTCATCTAAAAGCTCTCCTCTCACAGGAAATGTTTATCATTCTGCTATGTCTTTTCCTTCCCTCTGGAGGTATTATTTCTAATTTATAGAATAAACCATTCTGAGTTATGCTTTCATAAGAGTTGAGCACAATAGGAACTTGGGGTAAATTATCAAAGAGACTTGTATTTCCACTGTTTTTAGAAGAGATGCAATCAGTTGTAGTTACTTTAAGGCCTGGGATAGACGGATACTTATGCAAAATGCATGGAATTAGAGAGCTGAAAGCACAAGAGGAGAATCAATGTTAGAAAACCTGCAAGGAGTCCCTCCATCTCATGAACTGGATTCTTCCCAGGAACATTACTATTCTATATGAACCACCAGGAAAGGTTTATGTTCCCTTTTATTTTGAAAACATTCTGGCAGACATTTAGACCCCAATCTTATTAGTATAATTTCTCTTGATGAGTATATATGAAGTTTTACCTTCATCATAGTATCCTACTTAGGGAAATCTAGTGTATCTGGTGGTTACCAGGTATAACTTGAGGGATGTTAGGAGATTATTTATGTAAAAATACGGAGCAAAATAACTTCATCCAAAACATATAGCAAGGGATTAAAAAAGTCTCTAATCAATTAAGAATAACCTTCATTTTTTAATCAACCTAATTACTATAGCTGTCTGAGCCAATTATCTCAGATGGTTAGAGTGTTAATGAGGAAAGGGTTTTGGGTTGGATACCCATATAGGCCACTTAGCTTCAAGCATAGAAAAACTCTGGGTCATGGCCCCCTTCACTGTGGTTAGCCATTTTGTACATGTATGATCTAAATCACAAGGAGAACCAGAAGAGAGGGGCTTTGCTAAGATCCCCATATAAATGGCTTTGTGTCTTAGCCCTTCCTGTTGCACTCAACCACCATCCTTCTATAAGACCCTCATTAAGGGGAACCCGAAACCCAACACACAGAAGTGAAGACCTTGACAGATGTTCTGTCCGAGACACTAACATAAGAAATTATATTGTGAATTCTGAGAAAGGACTGACTTTATAAGTGTACTATTGGTGAAGCTGTTATAGTACAAATCTTTGGATCATTCTATCTTATACTAGCCCTCTCTTCCAGAAAATCCACTCTCTCTGTTTAGGCAAATGGGTAGTATAGTGGACAGAGTGTTGGAATTAGAGTCAGGAAGGCTTGAGTTTGAATCCTGGTTCATACACTTATTAGCTGCGGAAGCCTGGGTTAGTCACCTAACCTTTCTGTGCCTCAGTTGCTTATATGTAAAATGAAGGATTGAACTTGATAGACTCTGAGGTCCTTTGCACCTCCACATCTATGATGCAATGATGCTATGTGGCATTATAACTGTTTTTTTCTCCTCTTGAACCCTGAGAACTACTCTTTAGGGAGAAACACAGTTTCTCCATCTCCCTCACGTAATCAATAAGCGTTAATTAGACACCTACTATGTTCCAGACACTTCGCTAGGCTCTGGAGATATGAAGATAAAAATTAAATAGTCCTAATTTGAGGGAGCTTACATTCTATCTGGGGGAATAATCCTACTCATGTATACAAAGAAATGGGGAGAGGGAGAAGACAGAAGACAGAAGCAGTCAAATATATCAGGAAAGGCCTTATGTAGAAGTTGGGTGCTGAGATTCAGCTTTGAAGGACACCTGGAATTCTTAGAGGGAAGAGAGTGTATGTGAGGCATGTGAGGCAAAGGGAAATGTGATGTTGTGTGTGAGACATAAACAGGTATAACAGGAATAACAAACAAGCCTCACAGGCTGAACCTTGGACTGTGTGAAGAAAAGTAATGTGTAACCAGTCTATTAGACAATAATACTAAGCTTGACTCTTGTTGTGGAGATTGTAAAGTTTCACTTTTAAGCTTAATTAATTAATATGACAATTTTGTTTTCTTTTTTTCCTTCCCAAATAATTTTAGCTGGACTTGGTCTTTATATACAATAATTTAATAAAATTAAATATACATACTTTTCCCCTAAAAATTTTAGATTCATTAAAATATTACCAAATATATATCTCCATGATGCACATTCTTATCTCCCTCTTGTCTGTTATCATTATCCTGTCCACTCCTACTTGTTGTTCTTCCTCTTGTTTTCCCCACTGTACCTAAAAAAAAACATCTTTGTGTTGCTGTTAGCTTATTTTTCTTTGCTTGCTTCAGCTCATTTTGAGCTTTAGTGATCCTGACACTATTCTTATAAACCAATGCCAAGCTTAAGAATTCATTCTCAGTCTTCTATATTTTTAAAATAATATGTTTATTGGTGAGCTTCTGTCCTTCCCATTTCCATTTCTTTCTTATCAGAATGATCTCTTCACTTCTTCAGAATTTCATTGTTGTGAGCTTCCTAACCATCCTGAGTTGACCTGCTTTGTAGACTTTTAGTCTACAGTGTCTTAGCTATCTGTTTTTCCCCCTGAATTCTTTGAAAGTTGCTTTTCAAAATCGTGGTACATGTCACATTAGTCTCAACATCCTACTATTACAAATACTAAATTGACATTTCCCCCTCAAAAAAGTTCCATTATTTCTACATTATAACTAAACTTCTTCCTTGTTGATGAGAACCATATCCAGAATAAGTTTTCCCTCTTTGTTTCTCCACTTTTTGAAGGATAGCATTATAATGTCTAGCCAACAAATTATTAGTTGCTCTGTTTTTGGTAGAGGTACATATTGTTTTAAGTCTTATGATATTCATGGAAGAGATTATTACTTCCTGGAGGGATTGAGTAGTTAGGGTTTATTGGATTGATAGAAAGGTGAAAAAGATAAAGGGAAGGAAAAGAAAGGAATGAAGACAAGAAGAGAGAAGAGGAGAGGAGAAGGGAGGAGAGGGGAGGGAAAGGAAAGGGAAAAAGAGATGTTACAGAGATAGAATCAATTGATTCTTATATGTGAAATAAGAGAGAGTGAAGTCAATGATAGTCCAAAGGTTTTGAACGTGGGAGCCTGGGTAAATGATGGTTACATAGAAATAGAAAAGTAAGAAGGAAGAGCTGGTTTAGGCAGATATAAACTTGGACATGATGTGCTAGTGGGGCATCACAGGTGGAGAGGTTCTATAGAAAGTTATTGATGAGGTTTGAAGCTCAAAAGAAAGATCAGGACTTTTGGAATCAGACTGTGTAGTCTTGTTAGTTGAAATTATGAATAAGATTGTCTAGGTAGAGAGCATGGAGAGAGTAGAGCACTAAGTAAAGATGGGGCCTTGGACTATCACCCACCTTAAGACATTTAGGAAGAAGACAAGGAGCCAACATTGCAGATAGAAGGAATGGCTTTTTAGGAGTAGGACAAAAGTCAGAAGACTATATAGTGTCTCTGAAACCAAAAGAAGGGAGAGAATTCCATGTGAGAAAGAAGTCAAAAGAGTTACAAGCTGCAGAGAGTTCAAGGAATTTGAACAATTGAATTTGGCAATTAGCAGACCATTAGTGACATTTACCACTATTACTTCTAGTATTTTTTGGGAGGACAGTGGGTGACAGAGTAAATAGGATGAATAAAGCCTGGTCCTTAAGACAATAAGGAATATGTGAGTGGGATCCACAGCAGATGATAAGCACTCTTTGAGCCAGAGACTATTATTTTTTCTCCGAATTCATGTTCCCAAAGGCTTTCATACATATTAGGTGCTTAATCAATCAATCAATAAACATTTATTAAACACCTCCATGTGCTAGGTGCTGTACTAAACAAATAATAATGTATTTATTGAATAATACTGGAATTTAGTCCAACCATCTTATTTTACAGATGAGGAAACTGAGGCTCAGAGAGATTAAGTTAGAGGTAGATTCAGGACTGGAATCCATATATTCTGGTTTCCAGTCCGTTGCTTGTTCACTACACCGGGATGGCTCTTAACAGAGGGGATAGTGTATGATAGCTAAGGACAACAAATAGGTTTACTTTTGGTCTATTGGGGAGAGGCAAGGAATCTAATCTTTCCTGCACAAAAGTGGGAACAGGTTAAGTGACCCTCAAAGGGTCTACTTGGCCAGATGGGAATCTTTCCATGTACATGACCACTTTTTTCATGTGGCCTGTGTTTTTAAACAAAGCTTGGGTTGGGTGTAGGGGAAAGAAGTGGAATACTTCTCACTTTGCTCCCCTTTTTCTTCATTCATTTTCCCCAAGCTCAATAAGCCTTGACTCTTACCATAGCCTTTGATACTTACCATGAGTCATCTCAAGATGAATTTCTGCTGTCCTTAAGTTCTGTCCACTGGATCCTGTTAATATGATCTCTTTTAACATTGTCCCCTTGTCTTGTGTTTTGTTCTCCTCCTCCGGCAAGGCTCTACTGCCTCTCTGATCGTCTGTGGCTGATCTGGCTTTCCTCTGTTCACATTCTACCTGTCATCAGCTGCTTAGTTCACTTCCCTCTCATTCCTAGCTGTTCTTTCAGTTGCTTCCTTTAGGATTCCCCTGACTCCAAATTCTGAGTTACATAAATTCAGATGTCCTTTTTTCCATAAGGAAGGTGGAACTTCCTATTCCACATCTTAAGGATGGCTGTTGAAAATGAGAGGGTGAGAGAACTATTTAAATAGTTCCTCTGCTTCAAAGGGTCAAAACAAAATCAGAGCCTGTGTAGAGCCACAGTGTTGATCTCTCTCTCCCTCTACCCCACCTTAACCTCTGCATTTAGGACAAAAGATAAATCATGGCATGCCTAAAGTCGGGGGGGGGGGAGAGTGGTGAGAGGGAAGGGAAGGAAGCCTCACTCACTGAGAGGCACTGAAAAAGAACTAGGCTCAAACTGGTCATGTAAAAAAAAAATTGGTTGGTGACCCTTATGGCAGGATAAACAGTAAAGACTACTAATCCTCATCCCCCCTACCCCTGTTCCTTGAACTTGGAAAGCACAGTCCTATTTCAAGTGGGAGCAATAGCAAAGCTTAGCTCTTGACACCCATGAGGATTCAAGATGGTCTCTTTCCCCCTAAAGGATTGTGTCTACTATCAAGATACTCTCAAGTAGGAGGGCACAATTAGAACACATGCAGCCTTGGGCAGAAAGTGACTAAGAACCAGCAGTATGGAATCTGATGGTGCATAGACCTTGGATGGGGGAAGCTCAGAGGACAGAGCTTTAGGACCTATAGGCCAGCCTTGGTGGCCATCTCAAGCAGTTTTTTGAGTTTCCTTGGTCTTGGAAGAACAGTCAAGGTAGCCAAAGGCACTGATCCGATTGACCATTTCCTCTGATCTCACAGCTCCCTGCTCTATCTTGGCTGGATCTCTCCAGCTATGGTCATCTTGCTTTAGGTCCTTTTTATTCCCACAAGGATAATGAGCACGCTGGGACAGAAGTGCTTTACTTCTGGTGTTCTTTTCTCAGGGATGTTCTCAAGGTCTGGGCTATCAGTGGAGAGGCATGTGAGGATGACATCAGTGTCAGGGTAAGGGAGTGGCCAGAGTCAGTCACAGTCTTCCTGCCCGTCTATATCCCATAGTGCCATCTCACCTGCTTGCCATCCACTTCATTGTCAGTGATGTAGTTTTCAAACACAGTGGAAACATAAACCTCAGGCACCTTGCTGAAGACAATGAGGAGGCAAATTTTCCCACAATAAATTCCCCACAATCACCATCTCCTCTCCAAACATAGCCATGGCTGGAGCTTGTGCTTGGCTCTAAACTGCAAAGTCACTGTACCACCCCCCCCAGGGGTGGGGGCTGCCTCACCCTCCTTCAGAGATGCTTCGGGGATAAATAAGGGAGGAGGCAAATCTGTGAGATAAAAAGAAAGGATGGAATATTATTACAAAACAGCAATTTGGCTTTGTGCCTCTATAGAATGAACAGTAAGCCTTGTGTTAATCTTGCAGGGTTCAAATTGAGGGGAACAATTACATAATCAAAAATAGCTAAAGGTAAAACAGATAGATAGGAGTTATGATTCAGGACAAATCCAATTCCCTTGATATGATTCCATAGACTATTTCCTTCAAATAATTTATGGTTTTTTCTCACCATATATTTTCTTATTTTGGTATGGCAGAATATTGGAAAGATAAGGGGGATGTGAAGAAAGAGGCTGTCCCTCCATTGGTAAAATAATCTTGGCTCTTGCCTTACTTTAAAAAAAAAAGGAATGAAATACTTGATTCTAGTTACAAGATACATGTCTGACAAACCGTATATGTATGCATTGATGTATACAAATACCTACATGACTTGTTATAGAACTATTTTGTTTGGACTCTAGTTTTCTCTTGTCTCTCCTCTTTTCTTTCTATCCAACTGATCCAGTCATTGACCATCTAAGGTTTAATCTAAGTTCATTTATATGCTTTCTTCAATATGCTGACTTCTTGTTTGTTCATTAGCATTATTAGATTTTTTTTTTTTGGCTAGGCAATAGGGTTAAGTGACTTGCCCAGAGTCACACAGCTAGTAAGTGTTATGTGTCTGAGGCCGGATTTGAACTCGGGTCCTCCTGAATCCAGGGTGGGTGCTGTGGATGGTGTGCATGTAAAGAGCTAAGGTGAAGACATACTAGGTATTACCCAATGCCCCCACCTTACTAGGTGAGAAATTACTACAAATCAGAGTATAAAGAAAGGGAGGGAACAAAGAGATCTCTCCTAACTGCATGATACATTTAAGGTCTAAATTTCAGAAAGATGAAGACAGTTATGTAAGATTACTTCCCCAATGTAGAGATACTGACTCATAATTATAATGAGAATTTTAATTATAGTTATAATGTTGAGAATCAATATTTGATTATGTTATTATGAGATTTGAAGTATGAATTATTTGGCTGTCAGACTTTCAGCTAGAAATACTGACTCATAATTATAATAAGAATCAGCATTTGACTGCATTATTATGAGATTTTAAGTATGAATTATTTGACTCTTACATACTTCAACTAAGTAGATGTTATTATTTTGCATTATGAAATCAATTAGCTCATAGGAGAAAGATGGCAGATGAGTTTTAACCTTTGTAGTTGTAAAGTAATTCAGATAGGCACATGTAGGCACTATATAAATGCTATTATTATTGTTAATATTTATTTCTAGGAACTGCTCAGTCTTTTACAAAAAATTATCTCATTTGATGTTTGTAACAATCCTGCTGGGAAGATGCTGTTTTTATCTTTATTTTTCAGTTGCGGAAACTGAGGTGAACACAGGTTAAGTGATTTGCCTAGGATCACAGCTAGTAAATGTCTGAGGCTGGATTTGAACTCAGGTCTTCCTGACTACAAGACTAGTACTCTATCCACTGTGTCACCTAACTGCTTCATTTGTAAAAAGCAATACTAGTTCACATAGTAAATAGAGAACTGGTCTCAGAGTCGGGAAAACATGGCTTCAGATTTCGCCTCTGACACACACTCCTAAAACTTTGGCAAGTTACTTAATCTGTCACTTCTCCGAGAAAATCTGTAATGTAGAGGAGATACAGATCTGCATTAATAGAGGCAATTTTGTCATTGGGAGTTCATTATGCTTAGGAAATGACAAATTGAGTCTTTTAAAAATGTATCCCTTGTTGTCTTCTCCAACCCCTCCCTACCTTCATGTACTTTGTTCTAACTATATTCCTACCTTTTCCATACCTAGTCTCAGCTCTGCATCTAGGGAATAATCTAAACCAAATGAAGGACTCAAAGCTATTAGTTATGGCCCAGGAGAGGAACCAGAGAGTCATTGTATATTGTTCTTTTAAGGATGCTTAGTCCACTGTCCTAATGTAGCCAGATACCAAAGGAGATGATGCAACAGACAGTAAAGACCTGCTCTACCATCAGTGTTCTTGTAGTTGTTGTCCATTTGTTTCAGTCATGTCTCACTCTTTGTGATGCCTTTCGGGGTCTTCTTGGCAAAGATACTGAAGTGGTTTGCCATTTCCTTCACCAGCTCATTTCACAGATGAGGAAGCTAAGGAAAACAGGATTAAGTGACTTGCTCAAGATTGCATAGCTAGTGACCATCTGAGGCCAGATTTGATCTCAGGAAGACTCTTCTTCCTGACTCCATACCTGGCACTGTACCACCTAG
Source organism: Phascolarctos cinereus (assembly GCF_003287225.1). NCBI lineage: Eukaryota > Metazoa > Chordata > Mammalia > Diprotodontia > Phascolarctidae > Phascolarctos > Phascolarctos cinereus. The sequence goes on from NW_027556098.1 coordinate 9,658,459, forward strand.
CTACTCTGTATATATGAATATGTAGATACATAGATATATAGTAGTTTTGGGGAGAAAGAATTAGCTGCTGGTAAATGAGGAAAGGCTTCATGTAGAATGTGATGCTTATGCTGAGTTTTGAAAAAACAACAAGAAGGAATTCTGAGACGCAGTGGCAAAAAAGTACATCTCATTCATACAGGACAACCAGAGCAAAGGCATAAAAATGAGTAATGGAATATGCTGTATAAGGAAGAACAACAAGTCTAGTTTGCTAGACTATTGAGTGGAATTAGCAGAGTCATAATATAATGACGTTAGAAAGGTATCTTGGTGCCAGAGTCTAAAAGACTTTCAATGCCAAACGGGAGGGTTATATTTTACTCTTGAGTCAATAGGTAGTCAGTGGAGTTTATTGAGTAGCAGAGTGACATGGTTAGATCTACAGTGAGAGAAAATCACTTTTGCAGCTGTGTGTAGTCTAGATTGGAAAGGGGAGAGATTTTAGGTCAGGAAACCAATTAGGAGCCTATTTCCACAGTCCCAGTGACAGCTGACAATGGTCTGGATCTAGTTTTTGGGCATGTGTAGTAAGAAGAAGTTGAATGTGTGAGGCAATGTAGACATATAAGTGGTTAGATTTGACAGCTGATTGCATATGTGGGTTGTGGGAAAGTAAAGAGTCAAGGACAACATTGACCTTGTTAACCTGGAAGACTAGAAAGATGGTGTGCGCTTGAGAGAATTAGAAGCATTCAAAAGAGGATTGGGTTTGGGGGAAAAAATATAATGGGTTCTCTTTGAGACATTTTTTGAGTTTGACACATCTATGGAACACATGGTTTGAAGTTTCTAATAGTTGACTGTTCCTCTGTTTTGAAAAGGATCAGTGACATCACAAGGTGATGTCTTGACTCATGTGTGAATTGATGTGCGGCAGAGCTGTGCAAAATTGTCAGGCTGGTAATGTGGAACTGAAGCTTAGGAGACGGACTAGACCTAGATATACAAATCTGGAAGTCATAATAAGCACAATTACAATTAAGCCCATGGGAGCTAATCAGGTCAACAAATAAAAAACTGCATTGAAAAAGAGTGTATTGGACAGAATCCAGGGGTACATACGCAGTAATTGGGCTTGCATGATGATCTAATGATGAAACAGATGGAAAAAGAGCAAGTCATACTGGTAGATGGAGAACCGGCAGAGAGCAGCACTGTGCCATAATAATCCAGAGAAGAGAAAGTATCCAGAAAGAAAAGGTAAGTCAGCAGTGTCCAATGCAACAAAGAGGTCAAGAAAGATGAGGATTAAAAAAAGGACATCCAACTTGGAAATCAGAAGATCATTTGTAACTTTGGACAGAATATTTTCAATGGAGAGGTAGGATTGAAAAGGAATTAAAGGAGAACCGTAGGCCATAAGTAGAGGTAGATTTTTCTGAATTTGACTTTAGAAGGGAAGAAATATATAAGGCAGATAGGATAGAGCTCTGATCTTAGAAACAGGAAGATGCATCTTTCTGAGTTCAAATCTTGCCTCAACACTTAGTAGCTGTGTATGACCCTGGGCAAGTCGCTTAATCCTGTTTGCCTCACTTTCCGCGTCTATAAAATGAGCTGGAGAAGAAAATGGTAAACCACCCCAGTAACTATGCTAAGAAAATTCCAAATGGGGTCATGAAGAGTTGGATGTGACTGAACAACAAGAGGTCTAGAAAGACAAATTGAGAGAATGGTAGGATCTTTTGAAGTTTCTTTTAAGGATGGGGAGACATGGGCATTTTGTTTGCAGAAGGGAAGGAGCCAGTAGCAAGGGAGTTATAGAGGATTAGAATGAAGGAGTGAGGGACAGCTAGGTGGTGCAGTGGACAGATGTAACCCTGGAGTCGGGAGGACCTGAGTTCAAACCTGGCCTGGGCAAGTCACTTAAACCCAATTGCCTTCAAAAAAAGAAAAAAGAATGAGAGAATGAGTGATTGTGGAAATTGGAATGGAATGCAATCAAAGGAATACATGAAGAGAATGGCCTTACCAAGGCCAATCTCTATCAGGGAGACTGGCATGGGGGAGAGAACAGGCAATGATGGCAAGGAGTTTTCAGATGTAGATAAGGGAAGAAATAAATGGTCTGTTTTTTTTTTTGGTAAAGTATGAGACAAGGTTGTATGCTCTAGGAAGAAGCTTGAGAGGTTTGAGGGGAGAAGAGAAGAAGGAACTCACAGAGGATAGCTGCTATTGTCTTGGTTAAATATGAGGCAAGTTCTCTCCATTGCCTTTTGAGTCAGCTGCACTGATACATGGCAGGTCAACGGTTAGTTCCGTCACATGCAAACTGAAGATATATGCCTTTGGTGATGGAGGGGGAAGGTGAATACATTGAGAGAAGATAGGGGTAGGTACTTGTTAGAATGCCTATCCTGAGCAGGTGCTACAAAAGAATTTAGGGATCTAGGTACAGTATGGAAAGAGTATGCCATAAAATGAGGATACATTTGAAATAAGTGTTAGCTTAGTATGGTACAGAAGATAGCGAATGAGATAAATGCTACATTAAGGTTTTTTAAAAAAATCTAACTTTTTCCCCCTGAGCCTCACTTATGAAAGAGTTAAAAAGTACTCTACACCATGATTGAAAGGTAGCATGGCATCATAAGTAGAGATAACCTCAGAGTCCTAAATTTAGTCCTGCCTGTGATCCACATAGACTGGGTGACTGTAGGCAAATCATTTAACATCTCAGTGCCTCAGGAACTTTATAAGATGATAAATTGAAGATAGGTTGCCTTGGTAAAGGGAGTTTTCTCCCCAGGAAGCTTCCCACATGTATGAAATCACAGGTCAGGCAAAAAAAATTATGAAATATTGAAGTATTTTTTTAATCACTAAATTGTATTTGCTCATAATTTTTCTCTGGTATTTCATTGTTTTTTGTATTATGACATCTTTGGAAGCAGTCCTTGGAATGGGTTAAAAGGCATGTTCTTCCCATGATAGAGTGGTGGGAAGGAGTCAACTACTTAAACATAGAACTGCTCTCTATACAAATCCTACCATTTGGCTAAATGATAATGATGAAAACAAGAAAAGTGAAAATCTGTTAGCAATAACAGCGTTATTGCAAGAATAAAATGTTATGATATTTATAAAGTGCTTTGCAAAACATTAAAGCAATATATAAATACTTTATTGTTATCAGTCATTTTCAGTCATGTCTGACTCTTCATGACCCCATTTAGGGTTTTGTTGGGAAAGATATTGGAGTAGTTTGCCATTTCCTTCTCCAGCTCATTTCACAGATGAGGAACTGAGGCAAATAGATTAGTGACTTCCTCAGAATCTCACAGTTAGTAAATGTCTTAGGCCAATTTTAACTCAGGAAGATGAGTCTTCCTGACTTGAAGCTCCACACTCTATCCACTGCATGACCTAGCTGCCTCCATAGAAATACCAGCTATTGTAATTATGATATTATTATATGCAATATAATACCTACTAATATAAATACTAGCTATTAATATTATTTCATTAGAAAATAGAGCAGGCTAGCAGTACATGATTATTAATGATTAGTAGTAATCAAATCAATAATATCAACTAAAATGTTTTGTAAATTTTAAGGTTTTTAACAGGTGTCTGACTCCTTTTCAGGACACCTTTCTTTTGATGATTTTGGAGGTATACATCTGAATCAATCTTGAACTGAGTAGCAGTGGGGCCCAAAAAGAATTTCCCTGTAGTAGAAGAAAAAACACACATGCATTCATTAGAACTACTCAGAAGTAAAAAGGACTACCTTAGGAATTTCCCAGCATTGATGGTCTTCAAAGGCTAGATGACCACTTATCAAAGGGAAATTCTTGTTTTAGGAATGAGTTGAATGACTTCTGGGGTGCCTTTTAGTTCTAAGAGTCTGTGATTCTAGTGACCCATAATTAGTAGGACATATGCTTTGAATTTTCTAGTAATGGTGTTAGATTTACAGTCTTCCATACTCTCTAAATAGGTCCCCATTGTTACCAAGATCATAGCAATGATGTTTGAAAAGGCATCTGGAATAGATTGTGATGCGTTCTGTGGCCCACGTGGAGATGTAGCCTGTGTCCTTGGCCTCATCAGTATTATGTGCTAATCAGTTGAGCTATAAGTAGTCACAGACTATAAACATCAGAGGCATTCTCTCTTCATTAATCCTGTCATGCGAATCTATGAATCATCTCTCCATACTACATTTAGAGTTCTCTCTACAGCTCAGTATCCTAGCCAGCTGCCCTCTTGCCTCACCAGTTAGTCAATACCCATCTCTTTAGGATTTTACAATGGGAAACAAGATTACAAGGAGACATGTAATCTTATTTCCAACAGAATGAGGAGAAAAGAAGGCAGATCTGGACAAATATTCGTCTATGATGGGAACGTTCCTTTGTATTTTTTCTAAGCTTTCTGCTTTTATTGTTAACAGCGCTGTTATAAACACATAGCTCTATTGAAATATGTGTAATGTGTGCTGTTTTCTTTTGCTTGTATAGACTTTTGTAATAAATATTAGTGTCTTGTATCCTTAGTAATTGTATTGGCATTCCCTTGGCAAAGATAGCCCCAAAAAGGATTCATTGTTGATACTAATTTGATGTAGCTCAATATGGATTTTGAAGGAGCTTTGAAAAGAATGACAATATCATGATTTTTTAAAAAAATAAAAGATTATTGAATAGACAATTGCCAATGATGGATAAGAATTATGGAGATATAGTTCTCTACGGTAACGGGCAGTTTGCTCTATCTTAAGGAAAGGGAAGACAAATTCATGTTAATTGCTTGGTAATGTGTTTCTTACACAAGTACATTCTTTTTCAGCATAGAGATTCCCAGCCTATTTCTAAGAATTACTGCATCATTCAGAGAGGAAGATAAATTTTCTTAGAGAGGGCCACAACACTAAATGTAATTTGGCGAACAGAGTATTAAGACAGAGAGAAAAAAAAATTGCAAATGCATAAACAGCAAAGACGCGTGGACTTAGAGGTCCATGGAAATGGCTATATATGAATCGGACTTTTGGTTCCCTCATCTGCAAAATGAAAGAATTGGACCAGAGGACCTTTTAAGATCCACTCTAAAATCCCATGAAATGAAAAAGAATGAGGGGACATTTGTGAATGGCTCTGCTCTAAGCTGTCCCTCATCTTAGTCTCCCACTGTCTATTTGTTAATGAAAAAAAAAAAGACCAAGGCTGCCTTCTCCTGTAAGAGTCCGATTCTCAATTTGTTCACTTATAATAACATTTTTTTAAAAAAGGGCGTTCTTGTAGAGTATTTCTGGTGTCATCAGTTTATTTTTAAGTTAATTGGTCAATCAATGAGTATTTGTTAATTGCCTTCTTTGTAACTGTGGTTTACAAAGTGCTTTGCTTATCTCTTTTCTTCAAAATCCCTATGCAAAGTTGGTGAGGGTCCTTAATTACAGAAAAGATATATTTTTTTTGGACAAAGGAAAAGTAAGAATAAGATTGAGGACAATAATAATAGTAACTAACATTCACATAGCACTCACTCTGTGCCAGGCACTGTACATTTTATAATTATTATCTCACAACAACTCTGGAGGTAAGCGCTATTATTATTCCCATTTTATAGATGAGGAAACTGAGGCAAACAGAGGTTAAGTATTAGAGGCTGGATGTGGACTCAGCTGTTCCTGACTCCAGGCCCAGTGCTCTCTCCACTGTACCATTAACTGACTGAGGAGAACTTATACACAGAAAAGACTATGATAATAAAAACAGTATCATTTTAACTATTTTTTAAAAAAAGAAAAGGATAAATTGGTTTATAGTCAACTTATATTTTTATAAGTATAGGTGGTGCAGTGATTAGAGTGCTGGTCCTAGAGTCAGGAAGACTTGAGTTCAAATGTGGCCTCAGGCACTTACTTAGCTGTGTGACCTTGGGCAAGTCACTTAAACCTCTTTGCCTCAGTTTCTTCATCTGTAAAATGAGCTGGAGAAGGAAATGGCAAACCACTCCAGTATTTTTGCCAAGAAAATCCCAAATGAAGTCATGAAGAGTAAGATACAACTGAAATGACTGAAAAAAGACAACAAAAAAAACATTTTTGTTACCCCTCCAAAGCAAAATATTAATGTGTAGATTGAAAAATAAATATCAAAGCTGTGACCTTTCATATGTTAGTCTATGTCTATTTTGTATTTGCTCCTAGGGTACCATAAAAAAAGTTTTGCCCATCTATATGTAAGAAGACAGTCATAAATTTTCATTGATAATGATCGACTTCTAATGTTTTAGAATGTATGGTTTGTGATCAGTTTCCCTTAAGGTTCTGTGTTATTGGATTTCTTTTTTTTTTAATCTTGAGTGTAATTTTAGTTTATGTGAATCATCTTGTTTTTTTAAAGGTTAGGGACATCCTTAATCATTTGTGTAATTTTCAGAAACTCCATGGCTAAATAGAAGATTTCTTTTAAAATTATGCATTACTAAAACAGATGTTTGTGTTGTACTTTTGGTGGAAAGAATTTGTAAACTGGATCAAACCTAATAATGCTTGTCAAAAATAATTTCATTTGAGTAGAAGAGAAGGGATGACAGTTTTCTTCCTCTAGTGAATGGATTTTGCATTTTGGTTTTGACTATTGCTTCTATCAAGTGGGTCTCAGGAGGAATTGCTAATAATAAGGCTAGTGGAGGTGATGGAATTCCAGCAGAACTATCTAAAATCTTAAAAGATGATGCTGTTAAAGTGCTACACTCATATGCCAACAAATTTGGAAAACTTGTTAGGGGTCATTGGATTGGAAAAGGTCAGTTTAATGTCCCAATCCTAAAGAAGGACAATGCCAAAGAATGTTCAGATTGTTGAACAATTGCACTCATTTCACATGCCAGCAAGCTTATGCTTAAGATTTTGCAAGGTCGGCCTCAGCAATATGTGAATCAAAAATTAGTAGAAGCACAGGCTGGTTTTTGAAGAGGCAGAAGAAGTAAAGACTAAATTGCCAACATTCGCTGGATTATGGAGGAAGCAGGGGAGTTTCAGAAAAACATCTACTTTGACTTCATTGACTACACTAAAAGCCTTTGTGTGGATCACAACAAATTGTGGCAAGGTCCCAAAGAGATAGGAGTACCAGATCATCTTACATGTCTCCTATAGAACCTGCACATGGGTCAAGAAGCAACAAAAACAGACATGGAACAACTAACCGATTGGCTCAAGATTGGGAAAGGAGTATGACAAGGCTGTATGTTGTCACCTTATTTGTTTAACTTATATGAAGAGTGTATCGTGTGAAATTCTGGGCTAGACATATCAAAACCTGAAATGAAGGTTGCTAAGAGAAATATCAACAATCTCAGACCTGCCGATGATACCACTCTGATAGCAGAAAGTGAAGAATTAAAAATCCTCTTGATAACGGTTAAAGAGGAGAGTGAAAAAGCTAGCTTGAAACTTTCCATAAGAAAGAAACAAAAAAACCCCTAAGATCATGGTCCATTACTTCCTGGCAGAGAGAAGGAGAAGAAATGGAAGCAGTGTCAGTTTTATGCTCTGGCTCAAAGATCACTGCAGACAGTGACTGTAGTCATGAAATTAAAATACACTTGTTCCTTGAAAGGAAAACTAGGGCAAATCTGGACAGCAGACTGAAAAGAGACATCACCTTTCTGACAAAGGTCTGTATGGGCAAAGCTATGGTTTTTCCAGTAGCAATGTATGGCAGTGAGAGTTAGATTGTAAGGGATGTTGAGCACCATAGAATTGATGCTTTTGAATTGTGGTGCTGGAGAAGACTTTTGAGATTTCCTTGGACAGAAAGGAGATTAAATTGATCAATAATATTTAAAGAAATTAACTCTATTTGTTGGAAGCACAAATACTAAAACTGAAGCTTAAATACTTTGGCCACATATGAAAAGACAGGACTCATTGGAAAAGACTAATGCTGGGAAAGACTGAAGGCAAAAGGAGAAGGGAATGGCAGAGGATGAGATCTATAGATAGTATCATGGAAGCAACAAACATGAGCTTAGACAAACTTCAGGAAATAGTCGAGGACAGAAGGGCTTGGTATGGACCTAGTCTATGAGGACACAAAGAGTCAGACATGACTTAGATTGAACAGCAATTTCTTCTATCCTGATGACTCAGATGTTAAAGTGATTTGTGTTTCAAGTGAGGATTGGACTTGATCACTTGTATTGGCTTTCCAACTCTGAAAGTGTCATTCTATGTCCAGGCTTAATCTTTTATCTGAGCTCCAATGTCTACAAGGGCGTCTCTCCATAGATGTTCCACCATCACCTCAAACTGAAGGCAGTCACAAATGAACTTGTTACTTTCCTTTTAAAATCAGAAACCATTGTTTCTTTGCCCTATTTGCTTCAATGGTATAATCATTTTTCCAGTTGTTGAGATAAGAAACCCTCTTTGGCCCTTCCTTCGCTTTTATTTCCTATAGACATTTAGTCAGTAGGTCATGTCAATTTTTGCTTCAAAATGTTCCTCATAAGCTTTCTCTCTTTTCTGTTCCTATGACTACCACTCATGTACATGTTATCATCACCTCATGCATAGGCTACTACAATACCCTTCAAAATAGTGTCTGACAACGGTATTGGATTTATAGCCCAGGGCTTGTTTGAACCAGTCTTTCCTATTTCTTCTTTGGAAGCTAATCAGAGGCTAGAAGAACACCAATTTTGGATTTTGGAAATAAAGATCTCCAAAAGTTCTTGACAGGCTAGAATAGACTGTCCAGTAGAGTAATAAGATAAGTTTTAATAGTATAATAATGCATAATTCTACATTGATGTTCTAAAATCAGTCATACTCAAAGATGAGACTGGAGGAGGTATGAGTATTCATTTGAAAAAGGTTTGAAGATCTTAGTGGGTTATAAACTCAACACAAGATATTAGTTATGAGCCAACCCCTCATAGACACTGGGATGCTAGGACTATCTTAATGCCTAGCTATACCTTGCAGTGGAAAGGGGGCTGAGGCTGATAGGATATGTCTCTTGACTTCCTAAGTTAGTAGCCTAGCCATGATATTTAGGATGGCTTAGATATATAAGCACAAGGTAGCTAGGTGATGCAGTACATAGAGCACTGGGCTTTGAATCTGGAAAACTCTTATTCATGAGTTCAAGTCTGGCCTCAGACACCTACTAGCTGGGTGATCTGGGTAAGTCACAATTTGACTCAGATCATCATCTGTAAAATGAGCTGGAGAAGGAATGGCAAACCACTTCCAGAATCTTTGCCAAGAAAACCTTAAAATAGGGTTACAAAGAGTTGGACATAACTGAAATGACTCAACAACAGCAGCTATATAGGCCTCAGTTTTTTAAGCACTAGCTACGAACCTTCTTACTCTGGCTACCACTCTACAGTCACTGATCAGCCCCATCCAAATGAGACCCCTCATAGCTAAGTCACAGGGCTATAAGCCCAGTTAGCTCTACACTAGGGGAAGAGGCAGCATGGGAGCAGAAAGTGATTTTAGAGCTTAGAATACTTTATAGGCCTGAGCCTTTATGAATTTTATGCAGGATCTATGAGGGCAGTAGAATCAAAGGGAGCAGAAGGTAGGGGCTACCAACAGTGGAGACCCAAAATGATGCTCTGTCATCCTGGGCACCACAGGTATGTACACAAAGGTTGGCAGCCTCACTGATTCTCAAGTTCAGTGAGCTGCTTTAGGCATTGGCCAACCAAAATTTCAGCCCAACCTCCCACCAATACAGCTTTATACCAGACTTATATAAAGACATTTGAATCTGAAAAGTAAATAGTGATTAATAAAAGCAGAATAGGAAGAAAAATAACAAGATATTGAATTAGGTGATAAATGTTCTCAGCACCCTCACGCAAATGGCTACCATTATCCAGATCTCCAAAGGAGTGATACTTTTATTCCTTTCCTCCATCTACTTCCCCCACCATAACAAGAGGATGGGATTAATTCCAACTAACAGAATGGGCAGTGAAGACTAGGACCTAGTCATTCTTGAGTTTCTTTCTCTCTGGTCTTGATGGGGGAAACTGGAAAATGCAGCCACTTAGAGGCTGGCTGATGATCCGCTAAAGGCTTTTTCTTCTGCTCTATTCAGGGACTATCTTCTCCTAAGCCCCACTTGCCTGTTTTTCCATCTTATATATATTTTCCCTAGCTCCTTCAAGTTGGTGGCCACCTTCTATTCCTTCAGTTACAGCTGCACTTCCTGCTTCCAAGTCCATGCTGCCTTCTCATTCTACATTTAACTGCTACCATCTTCCCAGTTTTGTGCCAGCCTGATGCAGAAGCAAACCCAGAATGTAATATCCCAGATTTTTCTTAAATGAAAAAAACAACATGGGCAAACTGAAGCTATACTGAGGAGCTTCAGAAAGAGCAACAGTGATCTCCACCCAAATTACAATTCAACAATTCACTTACTGAGAAATTTTCCCTAGGAGGCCTGCCCTTTTCATATTCCCAGAGGCCAAGCACAGCTGTATTGTCACAGCTGACTTGGAATCACAATTAGTTTTTCCCCCTACTATTTTTCATCTATACTAGGTATGACTAAAAAGCAATATAACTGCTTTTTAAACAAGTATATTAGAAATCATAGGTCCAAAAGAATATCGTCCTCTTCAAAGTAGTCACTTTGGGAATTTATTCACTTATTTCAACAGTGTTGACATTGTTAAAAATGTTTCAGGACCTCTTTTGGAATTGCTTTCGATGGCTGAATCGTAGTCTTCTGAATTTCCTAGGTGATTGTGAATCTTAATCCTTTGGGGTGGATTTGTTTTTTTATAAACAGTCAAAGTCATTTAGAACTAAGTCTGGTGAATAATTTAGGTGATCAAAATTAGGTGTGACTTCCAGGTAATAAAGATTAATTTTCTTGAGTAGGTATTGACTCTAAAGGCAATACCAAGAGGGAGTTTAAAATAAATTAGCAATGTTAGCTCTGTTGTCATAAGCACAAAACCTCCCGAGGTGACTACTTTGAAGGGAAAAAAAAGTATTTGGTTATATACTCATTCAATAAATATTAATGAACATGTATTTATTTAGCACTTAACTACATGAAGCATCCCAAATTGAGAAAAGTCCTAGCACATGCTCAAAGCTTTTCTAGCTTATTAAATTATTAAACTAGCAGTTGTGCTATGGTTAGCAGTTTTAGAGAAACAAGAATCCAATCTATACCATGACAGTACATCAGAGTAGGACTTTAGTGAAAGAATACCATTTTTATTCCCCCCTCCTCCTCTTTCTTCTCCTTCTCCTTCTCTTCTTTTGCCTCTTCTCTTCCTCCTTCCCCTTGTCCTCCTCCTTCTTCTTCTTCTCAGTCTTCACTTCCTCTTCCTCCTTCACCTCTTCCCCCATCTTCTCTTTCACCTCCCCCTTCCCCTCTTCCTTCTCCTCTTCTTCCTTGTTCTCCTTCTCTAAGTTTTTCTAGGCTGGAAGTGCAGTAGCCATTCACGTCCCTGATCCTGTTTTTGATCACCATAGTCACCACAGGAACTTTGATCTATTATATTCTGACTTGAACCTCACCTTATGCAGCCTGTTGAATCCCCACTCTTGGGGCTCATCATATTGATGCTAGACTTTTTTTGGACACTTGATTAGCTTAGCCGACTGAAGTTCAGAACTCTCCCGCTCAAGTTATTTACTAGCTGCAGTCTCCCTGGAGCAGAAATTATAGGCGTGGGCTACCATATCCATTCATTTATTTATTTTCAAAAGATAAAAAGTGAAAGCTTGTTCATTTTTGAAAAAAAAAATTTAATTTTTTTATATAGGCAGAAAATCAAAACAATAAAATGTGAAAAATGATTATATTAACATATCACTGAAGTAAAAAAATGAAGTCTTAAGCATCTAGTATGTGCAAGGCACTGTGCTGCAATACTCAAATCCAATGTACGTTTGTGGTTTTTTGTTTTGTTTTGTTTTGTTTTGTTTTTTTGGCTAGGCAGTAGGGTTAAGTGACTTGCCCAGGGTCACACAGCTAGTAAGTGTTATGTGTTTGAGTTCAAATTTGAACTCGGGTCCTCCTGAATCCAGGGCCGATGCTCTAGCCACTGTGCCACCTAGCTGCTCCCCAATGTACATTTATTAAATGCAAACTATGTGCCAGGCACTTTAGTGCTAAGCACTGGGGATGGTATTAATAAAAAGAAAGCGAGTCCCTGTTTTCAAGACCTTACAGTTTAACTGGCAGAGACAACACAAAAGGAAACAAGAGGGTAGAGGGAGCAGAACCCTATTTATCTTGTTCTGTGGAGTTGAAACCAGGCAGAACAGCAAATGCAACATGGAGTAAGACAAAAGAGTCCAGTGTCTGCCCTCTATGCCACTCTGTCCTCCGGCCCTCTAATCTGAAGGCAGAGGAGGATAAGGGACATGGTGACAGGCAAAGCTTGAGGAGTCAGCATGGCAATGAAATTTACATGTGATGAACTTCACCTGCAAGGGGCCTCTTGTTCTGTGGGCAGGTAGGTAGTGCAGTGAATAGAGAAGCAGACCTAAAATCAGGAAGACCTGAGTTCAAATGTGGCCTCACACACAGACTGTGTGACCTTGGGCAAGTTACTTACCCCTGTTTGCCTCAGTTTCCTCATCTGTAAAATGAATTAGAGAAAGAAATGGCAAACTACTCCAGTATCATTGCCAAGAAAACCCCCAAAGGAGGTTATGAAGAGTCGGATATGACTGAATAACAACAATGTGAAGTTGAAACTAGGCAGAGCAGCAGATGCAGAGTGGAATGCCTGCCCTAAAGGGAATTGCATTTTATAGTGGAAGATATACCTAGCTCTTCCTATAAGTATATATTATACTATATAACATAGTACAACATACTATGTTATATAGTATAATATACTATATTATATAGTATAATAATTATAATATAATATAACAATAATAAAGAATATGATATATATTATATGGTATATTATACTATATAATACATAACACAATACATAACTTACTATGTAATATATAACAATATATTATATAACAATAACATGCATGTAAGTATAATATATAATGTATATAGATATTCTATACTATATAATGTGCTATAAGTACAGTATGTCTTCCTACAAGAATATACAACATATATACCCAATAAATACAAGTTAATTGGAAGGGGAAGTCGCCACCATCTAATGGGGTAGAGAAAGTCTTCATGTAGGAGATGGAGCTACAGTTGAACTTTGAAAGAAACTAAGGATTTTCAGAGGTGGAGGAAAAGAGTACATTCTAAGAATGAGGATGTTGTAGCCAGAATGATGAGTTAATGCTTGAGAATGGGCAAAATCATCATATTTCAAAGAGGCCTGTATGCTTTCTTCCCAAGTGGCTATTAAAATTCTTTAACATAAGAACATTTGAAAAAGTAGAATATTGTCATTTCTTCTAATTCTATTTGGACAAGGAGGATAAATACTGACAATGCCTAAGAAATAGCATTTAAATATATCTAGATGTGCATGGGGGGGCAATGAGGGTGCAGTAGAGTGCTGGGCCTGTAGTCAGGAAAACTGAGTTCAAATCTGGCCTCAGGTACTTACTAGCTGTGTGACCTTGGGCAAGTCACTTAACCCTCTTTGCCTCAATTTTCTCATCTGTAAAATGAGCTGGAAAAGGAAATGGCAAACCACTGTGGTGTCTTTGTCAAGAAAACCCCAAATGGGGTCACATGAGTGAAATGACTGAACAACAACAATAAAAATTGTGCAAATCGGTTTGAGGAAAATGCCATGTCATTATTTCATTTCCATTTTCTTCTGGCTATCTTTTTGATTCCCCTTCCGATTACAATAAATACAGAGAACTGTATTTATTGCAAAAATCATTACTTAATCAACTTCTAATTAATGAGAGTGATTATATAGTTTATTACAACCAACAGATTGTTGATCTTTTTAAACTCATGCAATATTAAAGTTGGTTGAGAATTCCTCACGTGGTGGACCACAAGGGGAATGCTCCTTTTGGAAGGAGTTTTTTCTCCCTACCCTAGTATCCTGAGTGCTATTTTGTGAATATTAACATTACCTCAGGTTCATAGATTCATTCCTCTAAGATATAAATATCTTCACAATCTGTCTTTCCTACTTTTCTAGTCTTGTTCCATTTTACTTGTTTCCATACTTTGTGATCCAGCTACATTAGCCTACTTTATGTTCCTCTCACTCTATTCTCCATATGCTGTCTCCTATCTCTTAGAATCATCTGAGCAACCTTGCCTGATTCAGTACAACAGAAGCTGCTTATTGGCAATGATCTGCCAGCAAAGAAGCAACCATGCCCCACTAAGCCCCCATCCTAGCAGCCAAGAGCCCTGCTTGACCCAGTCCAGTAGCAAATCAGCCTTTCCAACAGAAACATCCTGCCTTGTAAAGAGCAAATCCCTCTAAGTAGTGGAGTGACTGATGAATCACTCCAGTATTGACTCTTTCACCTACAGTGAACTTTGGAAAGAATCTCTAGAAAAAAACATATCCAGACAGAGATTTTCTAAGAGTTATGAGGTGTCCTGTCCACACATATCCCCTACCTGAGTGCTTTTCTGTCATTGCACTTCTTTTCCCTTTTTTCTCCCCCCCACCATAGAGATTGCTACTATCAGACATAAATATGGAATATGTATATTGTGTGTTGTGTGTGTGTATATGTGTGTGCAAAGTCATTCTATACACACTTCTGTTTATCACTTCTTGCTCTGGATGCAGACAGAGTCTTCCTTAACAGGTACTTTGTAGTTAATTTGGGTATTTACAGTCCAAATCACTTATTCATTCAAAGTTGTTCTTAAAACAATATTGATGTTACTGTATACAATTGTTACTGTATACTGTTCTCTTGGTTCTGCTCATTTCTCTCTTCATTATTTTGTGCGAGTCTATCCATGTTTCTCTAAGATAATTGAGCTTATCACTTCTTACAGTGCAGTAGTGTTCCATCACAATCATATACCACAGCCTATTCAGCCATCCCCCAATTGATGGGCATCCCCTCAATTTCCAGTTCTTTGCCACTACAAAGAGAGCTGCTAGAAATATTTTAGGACATATAGATTCTTTTCCTTTTTCCCTGATTACCTGGGGAAACAGATTTAATAGTGGTATTGCTGGGTCAAAGGGTATACAATTTAGTAACTCTTTGGGCATAATTCCAGATTGCTCTCCAAAATGGGTGGATCAGTTCATAACTCCACCAACAGTAAATTGGTCTAAACTGTATTTTAATTTTTTTCAAATTGCAAAAAGCTACCTCTTCCTTTCATACCAATACTCTTCTCCAAAATGGAAGTTGAAACAAAAGCCATGTTGCAAACATGTACAGTTGGGCAAAACTAATTTCCGTGATGAACATGTCAAAAAAGAATATGTCTCATTTTGCACGCTTGGGTGCTCCACCTCTCTATCAGTGGTGGATAGGATGTTTCATTGTTGGTCTTCTGAAATAATGGATGGTCAGTACACTGGTCAGAGTTCCCTATTCTTTTTAAACATTATTTTTTAATTTTCAATTACAATTTTTCTGTCTTCTTCTAACCCTTCCCCCAGCCATCAAGAAGGCAAGCAATATAATATCCATTATATATGTGAAGTCATGTAATACATAATAACATATTAGCCATGTTGTAAAAATGAAAAAAAAGCGAGAAAAATAAAGAAAGTGAGAAAAAAATATGCTTCAGTCTGCACACAAGAGTTCATCAGTTCTCTCTCTAGAGCTGGATAGCATTTTCTTCATGGGTTCTTTAGAATTCTTGTGAATCATTACATTGAGAAAAGTAAGTAAGTCTTTTACAGTTGATCATCCTTCCAGTGTAGCTCTTACAATGTTCTTCTGGTTTTGCTCACTTCGTTTTGCATCAGTTCATGTAAGTTTTCCTAGGTTTTTCTGAAACCATTCCCTTTGTCATTTCTTACAGCATGGTAGTAATCTGTCATGATCACGTACTACAGCTTGTTCAGCCACTTCCCAATTGATGGGCAGCCTCTTACGGTTTTACAGCCCTTTGGGCATAGTTCCAAATTGTTCTCCGGAATGGTTGGACCAGTTCACAACCCTACCAGCAGTGTATTAATGTACCTATTTTTCCACATCCCCTCTAGCATTTGTTACTTTCCTTTTCTGTCATTTTAGCCAATCTGATAGACGGGAGGTAGTAGAAAGTTCCCAATTCTTTCAAAGTTATTTTTCTTTCTTTTTTGGGGGGGTGAGGCAATTGGGGATAACTGACTTTTCCCGGAGTCAAACAGTTAGTGAGTGTTATGTATCTGAGGCTGGATTTGAACTCAGGTCCTTCCTGACCAAAGGGCTGGTGCTCTATCTGCTGCACAACCTAGCTGCTCCCAAAGTTATTTTTCTTCACCATATTTTTATTGTAACAATTGTTCTTCTGATTCTGTTCCCTTCTCTCTTTATAAGTTCATTTAAGTTTTCTCAGGTTTTTCTGAAACCATCCTCTTCATCATTTCTTACAGTATAATAGTATTCCATGATATTTATATACTATAACTTGTCCAGTCGTGTTGTGCACAACTAGTTCACTTGGCTACAGAGCCTACCTAGGACCTAGGATTTCTCAATCACCTGAAGAATCGAGACCAGCTTGGATCTTTCACTCCGAGCATGCATTGATGAGGCGGGAGAAAAGATGGCAGCAACTCCTGTTTATTTTTAGCAAGGCACTTACTTTATATAGTAAAATAACAGGAACTCTTTCTCAAGTTACAATGACGTATACCCCATGCTGTGCTCAATTGCACAGTCCGTGCACTTACCTACCACCAATCACAAATACACTGTTAATGACTAATAAGTAACTAGGGAAGTTAAGGATTAATATGATGGAGCACCGAACCAGGCGACCTTTGCTCATAGATCAGCACCCGAAAGGCGCCTCTGCCCATCAATGAGACCTCATGAACAGCCTGTGGCCCTCTACATCCTTACAGATCCCCAACAATTCCCCCTTTTTGTTTTTGGAGACGAGCATATGAAGCTCAGTCCCAAGTCCTTTATCTGATTAGCAATGCACCTGAGCAAACAAGGTCCAAAACACAGCATGGCCAGCAAAATCAAACATAATGGCAATAAAGAAGATAATAAAGACATAAGCTAATGTCCAAGGTTATCAAAAGGGTTACGGAGTTCATCTGGCCAATCAAGTATATGTTGGGCAGTCTTATCTGGCATCAAATCTTCATCAGCCGCCCTCGCAATATCATCAGCAATTTTATATAAATCATCAATATCCAGTGCAACAGTAGAATTCCCAAATAGCCCATTCAGATGTCTACGTTTCTGCCACTCCCATTGGGAGTCATTGTATTTAACATTGGTAAGGCAAATGAATTCATACCTGTAATCACATTTCAAATGTGTTCTATATTCTGAAATATCCAATTCATCACCTATTTCAATAATGGTTTCCTTCATTCCCTCAAGTATGTGGTAAAATCCCTCATCTATCCTTTTTTGTGCTTGAAAACCCTTTGATACGTTGCGAGCTAATTGATTCATAAAATGAGCTTGAACCATTTCATTTCTTGTGATATAGATTGAGATAAAGATACAGAAGCAGGTATAATAGCTATAAGCGATACAATTCCTAATACAAACATGAAATACATCTCTTCTTCCTAACAATTGCTAATTGATTTCTTTGGTCTATTATTCCAAAAATATGATCAGAACATGACTCATACCAATCTTTGAAAATTAAACTTTACTGTAATTGACCCATTCTTTTGAGGTGTAAAATTAAATTCCTTCCCCAATCCTGCAGATGCATTCTCTTGTAAAATAACCTCAGGTATTGTCTCTCCCCATGTAGCCAGTCTTGGCCATGGTGATTTTGTCACAAAAGTCCATCTTATTGTATTTCCTGTCTCTGCTGCTGTGTTCTGTACCACTGCCGACAATAAGGACGAGAGTCACAGCTTGGTTACGAGTTCGTGTAGTGCCTTCTTCTTATTGTTTCTACTCCTACAATTCCTGGCTGGTCTGTGTTTTCTTTTCTGCTTGCCTTGTCCCTTCTGAATGGATAATGCGGACATCCTTCATTCTGACCCCAAGTTCTCCATCACCTGTGAAAATAAGAACAAACCCTTGCCCCCAGGTTAGCACTTGCCCTGGGCCCTGCCAGACACCATCAACGTCTCTCCACATGACTTTCATATTGTGTTTAGGAAAAAGGAATTTGTTTGATTTAGTGGTGTCACTAGTACTGTTGTCATTTCCTGCCAGATATTTCATTGCAGGAGAGAGGTTACAACTGTCGAATTTTAAATAATTTATAGTATAGAGTGCAGTGTTTAATTGATGCCACGGGGATCCCTTAGCTCCCCCTTTTTGTTTTTGGAGCACCATCTTTAATGTACGATTGGCATTCAACTATGGCCTGACCACGAGGATTATAAGGAAGGCCAGTAGTATGACTAATAGAGAACTCAGTACAAAACTTTTTAAAACCCTGCGAAATATATGCAGGACCATTATCAGTCTTTAAGCATTGAGGTGGGCCAGCGAAAGAAAAACAATGAAGCAAATGATTAATAACATAGCGGACAGCCTCACCCGCTTGAGCAGTAGCAAAAATAAAGCCTGAATAAGTATCAATAGAAACATGAACATACTTTTGTCTTCCAAAGGGAGAATAATGAGTAACATCCATTTGCCATAAGGCGTTAGGTGTAAGTCCCTTGGGGTTGTGTACATCAACATGAAAAGGGGGCTGAAAAGGCACACAAGTAGCACAGCCTTAACAATTTCACTGCTTGTGATTTTGTTATGCCATATAAAGTTCTTAAAGACCTAGCAGATAAATGTAATTGATTATGACTATTCCTTGCTATTTCCACATTCATTGTTAAAGATTTATCAACAAAATCATTACCTTCAAAAATTGGTCCTGGAGCAAGAGTATGGGACCGAACATGCAAAACATAAAATTTTTCTGTCCTATTCTGTATATAATGTTGTATATCATGAAGCAACTGACAGATATTATTACCAGTATTTTTTATTATTGCAGTCTCTAGGTGTTTTAGGATTCCTTTTACATATTTACTATCTGTGATGATATTCATTGGCTCCTTATATTTGTGAAAGGCACAATAGACAGCATATAATTCATTCTGTTGTGTGGAGGTAAAAGGTGTATTAATCACCTGTAATTCCTTTCTTTTAGGGCACCAGATAGAAGCCTTATTCATCTTTGTGGCATCAGTAAAGACATTAATTCCGTATACGGTTCACCTGATGTATGTGTGGGTTGTATCCAAGGCCAATTCTCAAAGATTACATGATATTTAAGGGGTTTTCCATACACAAGCTTCAAATTGATATTCACTTGCCAGTTGGGCATTGTTTGTATTGCCATTTCAATTATTTGTTGAGAAAATGGAAGGTATATGACTTCTGGATGCGTGCCACATAATTTTAAACATCTGTTATCAATTTTATGTATTAAGTCCCCTATCAGGACCATATAATTACTTAAAGTGTTTTTTGACTGAGATGGTAAATATACCCATTCTAAAAGCCTTTGTTTCTGATGTATTACTGCTGTTGGAGAATTTGGGGTGTTAAATATAGAAGCTTCCACTTTCATGCCTATCAATCCTATTTGTGTGTGCTCCAACTACTTGTTCCTGAATATACAACAATGTTTGCTTTGCCTCAGGGGTCAGTATCCGGGGTGAATCTAATTGAGGATCACCTTTAAGGCAATCATACAAGGGTATCAATTTATAATTTGGAATGCCAACCTGTGACCGAAGCCACTGTATATCTCCTATAATTTTCTGAAAATCATTAAGTGTTTTCAATTTTTGTAGGTCTGTTTTTGGTGGATGTAAAACTATTTTCTCTTGAAGTATTTGATGGCTAAATATTGAAATGGTGGATGTTTTTGAATCTTTTCTGGGGCTATTTGAAGCCCATGACTTTGCAACAATTCTTGTGTTTTTTGTAAAATTTCTTCTAACACTTCAGGATTAGGATGAGCACATAAAATGTCATCCATGTAATGTATCATTTTTAGCTTTTTGTAATGGAATAGTAAAAAAGCAATCTTTTAAATCAATAACTATCAAAGGCTGGGAAGTCATAAAGCATCGTTAATTTTCCTGACTACTTTGCAATAATAAAAACAGATGAATTTTAAGGAACCCAAACAAGTTCATTAGATTTGGTTTTGTATTTTGTCAGTTTTATGGATAGAAAAAGCACAAACAGTGGGCGGAGAAATAACAGCTCTCAGTAAATGTAAAATATCCCCACAAATTAAGGGGAAATGAATTGAGTTTTAGCTATCTGTTATCCTAGTAGTTTAAATTCATCTTAAAATAATTGATTAGTGGTGATTTATTAGACAAGCTAAAAGTAATTAATATCTAAAAATTGTATGAAACTTATTAAAAATTATCAAGGAATCTTGATTAATTTGTAACATTTTGGTGGTATGCTTGTAGACTGTAGAACAATATACCTAAAGTAAGCAAAGGGTGATACCTTTTGTACCTTGTCAGGGGTAATTATAAATCTATGAGACTGAAAGGCTTGTTAAAACTTGGGCATTAATAAGGAGAGTTTGGTAGTAGTAGGACAACTGCAAAGTTTATCATCCATATAATAAATTATTTTTGTCTGGGAATATTTCTGACTAACAAGTTTAATAGTGTTATGAACAAAATTTCGGCACATGGTAAGAAACATTCCTCCTTAAAGGATCACAATAGGAAAAATGGGAAATACTGATTTAATGAGACAACTATACCCAAATTCAAACTCAAAACAAAATTAATTATAGTTCTAAGAGTCTTTTACCTCAAGCAGTAAGTTTCACTGATTATGGCTTAAAGCCAGATACAGTTAATTATTTTCATAGAAATGCAATAAGCAATAAAGATTTACTAGGTCTCACATATATAAGAAATTTTACTTAACATCCTTTCTTTCCCACATTTAAACTTGTCTTGGTGAGAAAGCCAATTATTAGAAATTATTTATATAAAGTTGCAATTTCTCAGTAAGCTAAATGAATTGTTTAGGAACTCAATAACATAAACAAATTCTTTTCTCAGAGCAGACGACCTTGGCACACAGCTGGTAGGAGCTTTTGGCAAGCTTACAAAGTTAAGGGAATTGCCTTGTGCCCCTCCTTTTCTCTCAGAAGTAATTAAAAATTCTAGGTCTTAACTTTAAAACAGTAACTTCAAATAACTTAGTTAACAATTTGGTAATTTTCCTGAGTGATAGTTAAATTGTTTTAGCTCTAAGCTGTTCTTTAATCAGGTAAAGACAGAAATACCTGATTTTCTAAATGACAGTTATAAAAAATCATAGAACAAGATTAACCGGACTTGATAAATAATTTAGCTGAATTTACACAGTTATCTCACTACCTTTCAGTTTCTTTTAGTTCACATTTTAATAACATCTAAATTATTAAAAATTGCTTGACATAACACATAAAAGTGTACCAATTTGTAATGAGACTAGATTTTTTAAAACTTGAAACATGCATATTGCTAATGTGAATGAACTAAATTATCTTTAGATTGTGTTCCAATACTTAAAAACTTTTCTTTTTGATCTGAAGAGGAAACTCGTCCTCCTTATCTTCTCCCTCTTTCTCCCCCACCCCAACCTGGCCAGGGTTGGAATTCGAGAGAAAGGAAGAGAATATTTTTCAACATAATCTTTCAATCTTACACCCAAAGCTTTGGCCAGAGCCTTAGAATGCAAAAAAGAAAGAGAATTTTTTCTCCAAAAGTTTCCAAATCTTTTACTCTCAAATCATCTATTCCTGCTATTCATGCAAACAGATTCTATTATTCTTTCTATCCATACTTTTTTTATTCCTGTATGCTTAAACATTCTTGCCTTTTGTCAAATTATATAACAGTACTTTTTCTCCAATTCTCTCCCCCATCCACCTGCTCCCAGGAATGCGGCTGGTATTAGGGAGGGGGAAGGGGAGAAAGTCACTATCAGCATTTCAGAATCCAGTTGCAGCCCTTGGCTGCCTGGCAGTGAAAGATCAAATAAATTATAACATTAATCACAGACCATCATTCACACAGACACAGACAAACATAGAACAAAATGACAGGGAGAATCCAAAAGCGAAAAACTTGTCAGAAATTCCCTACACAAATGAAATAATACTATTTTTATTTTATTTTATCTTTTCTTTCCATGGTATTCTAAAACCAGGCAAAATCTTTCTTAAGGTTTTGGTTTTTATAAAAGGCAAAACAATCTGTAGTTGTATAGGGACCTCTCCTCATGCCGCTTGAGTCTATCTAACAGCTCAGGGTATGGAGAGTGTGGAGGGGGTTTTGAAGCTTCAGCTAAGTCAGGATATAACCTATAAATCTTAGGTCTGTTCTCTCTCTCAGGAGAGCCTGCTCTACTATTGTTAGGTGAGCACAACGAAGAAGTTTGAGTACAGGCAGGGAATTTTCTCTTCTCACCCTGTATGTCAGCTTGCGAGCCCATTTTTATAAGATTATATATAGTGAAAGTGCCCAGGGGAACTGATTTCGGGCCTTTGGTATTATAAAATTCTGTCAATTGTTCCCCCACTATCTTCCATGGTTCTAAATCTAAACTCCCTTCCCTTGGAAGCCATGGAGATGTTATATCAATAATGTCTAGAAACTCTCTTATTTTCTTGGGAGTTACCGAGCACCCCTGTTCCTTGATCACTTGATATATTACTCTAACATTCTGTTCCTTATCTGAGAGTTTACCTAGATTTTGCCTCATGGTAAGAAATTCTCTTACCACTCCGTATCTTGCAACGGGATGCGATTCGGAGACCTCTCACAAGGAGGCTGCCTGGCTCCAACAGACCTCGGTGTCTTGATGTGGGTGTCACGTCTTCTTGGTCCAGATGTTTCCCGACTGTTTCATGTAGCTGTCTTACTCTCCGTATCTTCAGTGCAGCTTCAGTGCAGCTTCACGGCAACAGTGCAGCTTGAGCTTTCACTCTGAGCATGCATTGATGAGGCGGGAGAAAAAATGGCAGCACAGTCATTCCCCAAATTAAGCACTTTCACATATTCTCACTATTTGCTAGCTCAAAAAGAGCTATAAAATTTTTTTACATTCTTGGCAAAGATACTGGACTGGTCTGCCATTTCCTTCTCCAGCTCATTTTACAGATGAGGAAACTGAGGCAAAGCAGGTTAAGTGACTTGCCCAGGGTCACACAGCTAGTGTCTGAGGCCAGATTTGAATTCTGGTATTCTGACTGTAGGCCCAGCACTCTATCCACTGGGCCACGTAGCTACAGTCTTTGTTTTGCTTAGGACTAATACTTCCCTTAATCTACTTTCCCATTAATTCTTCCATCTTCTTTTTCCCCTTTCCTCTTTTTCCCCCATTGAGTGAAATGTATTTTTTTTACCTAACTGTATGTATATGTGTGTATTCTTCTTTTCTTTGACTCATTTGGATGAAAATGATGTATCAGCTGCTACCCCCTATACTCCATCCTCCTAGGTATCTACTTGTGTACCTTGATTATCTGAGATAATTTTCTCTAACTTTCATTTTCTTTCCTCCCTGAGTGTATTTTTCTCCTCTCTTGTTTTTTTCTTAAGATCACTAAGATACAATAGAACCACTCCCAGTCCTTAGACTCCCACTATGACAAAATACTTTCCCAATGTGAAAAATGTAAAAGTTTATCCTTGTTTCATCCTTATGATTGCTCACATATGTTTACCTTTTTGTTTCTCCTGACTCCTGTGTTTAAACTTCAGAGTTTCTATGCAGCATTTATCTTTTCATCAGTAATTCCTTGAAGTCCTCTATTTCATTAAAAGTCATTTTTTTCCTTCATAGGATTATACTTGGTTTTTCCAGGTAAGTTATTCTTCACTGTAAGTCTATATTCTTGTAAGTCTATATTCTTTGCCTTCAGGAATATCATACTCCAAGTTCTCCACTATTTTTGGTGTTGTATGCTAAATTGTGGGGGCAGCAAGGTGGTGCAGTGGATAGAGCACTGGGCTTAAAATGAGATCATCTTTTTGAGTTCAAATCCAACCTCAGACACTTACTAGCTGTGTAACCCTCTAGGCAAGTCATTTAACCCTGTTTGCCTCAGTTCCTTATGTGTAAAATGATCTGGAGAAGGAAATGGCAAACCACTGCAGTATCTTTGCCAAGAAAACTCCAAATGGGGTCATGAAGAGTTGGGCATGACTGAAATGACTGAACAGCAACACCTAAATTGTGTGTAATCCTGATTGTGACTTAATAGTGGCTTGAATTCTTTCTTTCTGGCTGCTTGCTCTACTGTTGTTATTTTAATCTGGAAATTTTGGATTTTGTCTATAATGTTCTCGGGTTTCATTTATGGGTTTCTTTGAGAAGGTAACCAGTGAATTCTTTTATTTGCTCTTTGTTTTCTAGTTCTAAGAGATATGGGCAGTTTCCTTTTCAAATTTCTTGAAATGTGATGTCTAGGCTTTTTTTTTTTTCATGGTGATCAGATAGTCAGAAAAGCTTAATTTTGTTCTCCTTAATATGTTTTCTAGGTCTATTGTTTTTGCTGTGAATTATATTATAGTTTCTATTTTTTTTAATGTTATAATTTAATTTTTAAAAATTGTTTCATGTTATCCTCAGCTTCTATTTGGTCCATTCTAATTTTCAGAGAGTTTGTTAGTTGAGCAATGTTTTGTACCACTTGTGCCAAAGTTGTGCCAAATTCTCTTTGAATCATTCTGTGGCTCTTATTTATTTTCCAGTTTTTTTCCTTTAGTGTTCTTATTTCATTGATTTAAAAAAAACCACATTGTAACTTTTTAAAAGAAGTTCTGCTCCATTTCTTCCAGGAATTTTAGTGGAATATGTGCCTAAGTTTGTTTCTCTGTGAGGCTTAGCTTATAGGACTTTTGGAGTTTTCCTTTTTTGGGAGGTTTGTGTTTTGAGTATCCCTGTCACCACAATAGGTGGGGATTCACTTTTTGTTTGTTTGCTCACACTTTCAGCCTCTGTCCTGACTTTGAACTTAATGCTAGGGTTTAGCTCTGCACATATCTGGAGGGAAGGTCTGCTCCTGTTACTGCTTTTTTGGGTGATATTGAGTGATGCATTCTGCTAGGATCTCAGGAATAACTCAGGCTGGGGACCTGTAAATTTTCAGTGCTGTCAAAGTAGCCCCATCTAGGGTAAAGGCTGATCACTGGTGACCAGTGAGAGTTCTGTAATTTCTTTACTGGGTGTGGGACTCAGCCACTATCAGTCAACTGAGACTTTGCCCAGGTCTAAATTATATAGCTGCTGCTTACTTCTGAACTTGTTTCTCTCTCAGTATCCCACCCATGGCCTGCTTGTTTTGCTTACCAGGGAGTACCACCCCTGGAAGCAGGAGCCCACTTTAGCTCATTGGGGATCTGTGACCTGAACTGGGTAATGGTGACATAGCTGTCACTTGGCAAATGTTCCCATGGTGGTGCCTTCATATGGGTTTCATACCTCTGTATACTCCTGTGCACAGCCTCTTTCTGTGCTAGAGGGTCCCCTACTTGTCTCTAGGGTTCTTACAAGATCCTGTCCCTAGCATCCAGAGACCTCTCTGTCTGGCTCACTTCACTGACCTGGACTGGAAAAGTGACACTGTGACTTTTTCTTGGATTTTCTGATCAGGTTTTGATATGTTGTGTTTGATAAATTTGTTTATCAGAGTTTGTGGTGGAGTTCACATTGCTAACACAGTGCCTGACACACAGTAGGTGCTTAATAAATGTTTACTGACTGACCTCTACAATTGTGCTTAAGTTCATGACCACTGTCCCCAGATTCTGTGTGTATTTGCAACTCCCAGATTTTTTACGTCTAAGAAATAGAAAGTAAAGGG
Organism: Phascolarctos cinereus; assembly: GCF_003287225.1. Classification (NCBI taxonomy): domain Eukaryota; kingdom Metazoa; phylum Chordata; class Mammalia; order Diprotodontia; family Phascolarctidae; genus Phascolarctos; species Phascolarctos cinereus. The sequence continues at coordinate 9,684,375 of NW_027556098.1, forward strand.
CAAATAAAAGAATTAACTGTTTACCTTCTCAAAGAAACCCCTAAATGAAACTCCCAAGAACATCATAGACAAAATCCAAAAGTTTCCAGGTTAAAACAACAGTAACAACCTACATAGTAGGTTCTCAATAAATGCTGAATGTTAAATAAATGTACATTAGAAAACGATACAAGATGGTGTAAAATGACATGGCAAACTGTATAACTGTGTCAAGATATGTGTTAAAATTGCATCAGAACAAGTTCTGATCATTCTGACTCCCTACCACCCTCCACCTACCACCCCTGCCCTTTCAAATCAGTATAGTAAGTTTATAAGTAGCCAGTCTAAAGGGGACAATAGCAAAATGTAAGGTTGTAAAGAGGAACCTGAAAGTCATATAGTAGGTGCTTAATAAATGTTTACTGACCGACCTCTACAATTGGTGCTTAAGTTCATGACCACTGTCCCCAGATTCTGTATGTATTTGTGAGTCCCAGATATTTTTTTTTTGAGGGGGAAGATGCTTTATAACACTTAATTCTTGCTATGCCATTTGGGTACATGCCTATTCTAAAAGCTAACTCAGTCTACTGCATGATTGTTAAGGGGAAATACACTGGTGGGGAGCTTGTGAGACACAATGTTAGAAGCACAGCCATCCATAAGCTTCCTCCTAGAACCTGATGTAGTAGCTGACCCCAAGCTTGTCAGTGTCAGTATGAGCTAAAGAAGTGAACCTAGAAGGGGTAGTACACTTTGATTTTGAATATATTCTGTGTGTACTTATAAATGTGTCTGTTTTTTGCCTTCATTTGCATGAAATCTCCTGAGGGTAGATATATAAATATTGTCTTTGTGTCACCAGAATTTATTGCTGTGTCTGGCCATTTAATAAGTCTTTGTTGATTGATTGATTGACTGATTCTGGGTACCATGCCTATAAAAATCAATTCTGTGAGAATGGTTTGTGAAAACTCCCCATGATATTGATTCATCTCTTTCTGTTAAAACAACTTTCTGACACACACTAATTGGGATTCAATCCAGAGTGCTAAAGCAGGAGGCAAAACCCAAACTGGTTTTCCTCAGATCTAGAGTTCATTTCTCACAGTATGATCCTTTTGAAATGAGAGAAAAGGTCACCAGCTTTTATGTGCTCAGTTTTCTCTAAATGCTCTCAAGGAATCTTTCACTTTTCTCTATTTTTTTCCCTACAACAAAGCCAAAAAATCCAGATCAAACAGTTTATTTTTCCATCATTATTTATTAAGAACCCACTATTCTAGTACTGCAGTAAGCCCCCCTGTGAGACAAAAGAGAAATAGGGCATCGTCTCTTTCCTTACAAAGCATATGATCTGCTGGGGAGGTCAAGATTATGTTACTAGACTGTGAACTCTTTAAGGACAAAGACTGTTTTATTCTTATATCTCTTTCTTTATCTATTGAAGTTAATTGCATATAAAAGATCAGTAATCTGCGATTTCCTTGGTATGGGAACTCTGTTGACAGAACACATAATAATCCATTGAAGTCATATTTGTTTTTTGTCTCTCCAGTCCATGATACACAGTAAACTCAATGAATATTTTTTCGTCCATTTATTCATTCATTCTTAGACAGCCTCCTGTGGCTCAGAGGGGACTTGTCCATGATCACATAGCGAGTAGGTGTGTGTGGCTGTGGGAAGGTGAGGGGAGGTGGATTAAATTGGGTACTTCTTCTAATACTTTATCTATTACAACATATTGGACATAGTAGGTTCTCAATGAATGCTGGATGTTAAATGAATGGACATTAGAAATCAATACAAGATGGTATAAAATGATATGCCAAACTGTATGACTGTGTCAAGATACGTGTTAAAACTGTATCTTGTTCTGATCATTCTGATTCTCTACCACCCTCAACCTCTCACCCCTGCCCTTTCTAGTCAGTATAGTAAGTTTATAAGTAGCCAGTCTAAAGGGGACAGCAGCAGAATATAAGATTGTAAAGAGGAACCTGAAAGTCACATACAGGCTGTCCCAAAGATCTAAGGAGCATAATTAACAAATTCCGTCATATATTAACCAAAATTCACATCCTGATAATATGTACTGAGTCAGCAGAAGTCATCTAGGGGCTGTTGTCAAGGCCTTTTGGTCCTGTGATATGTAAATCTCAGACAAGTTCTAGACATCCATAATAAGAACAGCAGAACACCAAAAGGTACCGCAATTTTTGGATAATGTAGACATGTGAACTTTAAAGTTTTACAAAGTACTTTGAGGTGATTTAGATATGTTAATGAACTAACCCCAAGGTGAAAAATGAAACCTCAAACTACTGCCCCCCCCAAGTACTCTTCCATCTCCAACAGGTCAATGCTGCCCAGTGCTCCCAACTCTAATCCTTCCTATCCTCTTCCACACACTTCCTGTCCTCTCCTACACACTTCCTGTCCTCCTTCACCATCCCAACCCCCATCTGCTGTCTGCCTCTGTGCCTTTTTCACATCTTGTCTCTGTACCGTCTGTGCCTTTTAAAAGTGTAATCATAGCCCCACTTCTTGATGCCATCATGGGCTTTCCAAAGAATGGGATGTGCCTGCGACCATTTTATAATTTCATACATTAATTACCAATTCAAAGTACAATAGCAGTTCAGATAAGGAGAGATCAGTGTGGTCTGGAATTCTCAAAGAAGGCTTCATGGGGGAGAGACAAGTTGGGGGGCGGGGCTGATTTGGATTGGTTGTTATCTTTTGTTCTTGAAGAGGACCAAAATGACATCATCAAGTTACAATATGTCCAGCTGTGGCTGATCAGACCCAAACAAGCTCAGAATGCTTTACCACAGGTTGGGCACAAATAGGCCATGTGAACATTTGGGATGAGTACTCTAAATTTGTACATTATGTTGTTTCTTTTGAGCTACTTCAATTCTGCTTTGCTCATAGAGCAGAGCACCTTCTTTGATGAGGGTGTGTCATGCTAGATGGTCCTGTGCCAGCGTCTCCCATGTCTCTCAATCAATTCCAGAGTTTTTCGGGGAGACCTTGAGAATGTCCTCATATTGCTTTTTTGACAATCATGTGAGCATTTCCTTTGTGTGAGTTCTCTGTAAAATAGTCTTTTAGGCAAGCGTACTTTTGGCATTCAGACAACATGGCCAGCCCATCAGTTGTGCTGCTGGGTGGAGTTGATAGTCAAGAGTCAAAAGGAAGAACATTTCAGGCCAGAGGGGAGGGAAACAGTATGAACAAAAACACACAGAGACACATAAAGAAGAGACTGACGATTGACAAGACAGCCTGGAGCAAAGTGGACATTTTGTTTTTCTCAATGGAGAATTACTTTAATTCTGAAAGCAATTCATTTAATCATGTGATCAAACTTCAGATTGTCTTTGTATATCCTTATTTTTATCATCATTGTCCTTTCCCCTGCAAGGTCCTCTAGTTCAAGGAATACTTATTTCTGTTTTTTGGATGATGTATACCCTTTTTAATGAGTATTTCTTCAGTTTTTTAAAAATTATACACTTTTGAGCAGGTTAATATGAATGGGTGTCCTATTTAGGACATTGTTGTTTTTGATTCCGTAGACTGGTGCCCCTTCCCAAATACCTTCAGAATGTCAGTATAGCAACCCCACCTTTCCATCTAACAGATCTGTTCACTGTATTTCACTCTCACGAACAGATCCTCAGAAAGTATTTTACATACTACTTTCCTTCATTGTTTGTTAAATATTAATGCATTCCTGATGGGATATAAACAAGTTGAGCTGTCTGGATGATTCTAGGTCGCTTCAGCCAGTTTAGTAAAAACTTTAGTCATCGGGGGACACTTGTGAAGTAGTATTTGTCTTCGACCTCCTCCCTCCTCTACTAGTCTCTCTTTTCCCCTCTATTCTGTACCTGCTTTCAATACTTGTCCTGGCAGCCCACTGGGATCATACTGGTTTCCCAAAGCTTTATATTTTATCGCTCCATCAGTGCCTGGGCAGAACTCTATGTACTAGACCTTAGCCTACTTCCTTAGCTCCCTTTCAAACTCCTTAGAAATCTCTTAAGAAATAAATGAAATAATGGGATTTTGAGGAGCCATTGGAGAACAGGGAAGGAATTATTTTGGTACCCATAAAATCATGCCACACAATCAGCCAACAATTTTACCCTTGGGCAGGGTTGGCTCTGATTATTCATTCAGTGGCTCTGATTATTCATTCAGTGAACAACAACAACAATCAGACAAATTGATTAAATAATCAAAATTTTTTTATGATTGTATTTGAAATGATATAATTTCATAATGTAGGCACCAGCCTAGAAGGAAAATTAAAAAAAAAGATTGACAGTGTCTAACAGTGCTTGTAAAATAAATACTAAGTGAATTAGTAATTCTCCCTATATAGCTATATGAGAAACTGATGTGGTATTATTGTCAAATTCAGTGCCAGGGTGAGAAGATGGAATAGATTTCTAAGTAGAATATTTCTATTTCCTTCCAAAATTTATTGATTTTATTTCTTCTTTTTAACATATTTTTTGGTTTTCATAACCCAGAATGACAATCAAAAGCCCACCATACAAATATTACAATAAGAGATTATTTTGATTTACACAATTGGAAATAAAAACGATACAAGTTAATGTTGCCATTGATGTTAACAGTAATATAATAATATCTTTTTTTCTGGCACAGAACCATGGAATAACATACTCTAGAAAGACCTTTTCACTTGATGAAAACCACTTCAAACTTAAAAAAAAATTGGCTCATATTGAGAAGGTTTTGTTTTGTTTTAAGTTAAGCACAGTTTGAAGACAATTACTCTCTGTGGTTAAGCAAAAGATACAACTGGCTTTGGAAGGCAGTGGCAATATTTCTGATTATCTGCAACCGTTGGATACAGACCAATACATGTCCTTTCATCCAAAACAAGTATTTGCAAAAATAACCACTGCCCTTCTTCCCTTTTATGTTTTCTTCTCTGGTCCCTTTCACTATAATTGCCTTGACATCCTTTGCCCTTTTGCCTTCCTGAGTATCTGCATTTTAGTTCCTAATTTTCTTTTGCCATTTGGATATTTTGGTATCTAGTCACATGGGGAATCTTCTGAAAATTTTGTACTTAGAATTGCTTCCAGATGAGATTTTCTATGTTAGATGAAACCTTTAATTTCCACAGTAACCAGCTTGGGAAATTTACAGGTTTTGGGTGATGTCCACCTGTGAGTCTTTGAAGGTTAAGAGAAGAAGGTTAAAATAATCTCTACAAGCATAACTGCTCTAGGCTGTACTCACTTCAATATCAGTTGTTAGTGTATTCTTCTGTCTGCTTAATATCAATAGTGTTTACTTTTGAAGTTAAAAAAATGCATTTTACACATGAAGTGCTATTGCCAAACCAGATACTTTTTTTCCCTTGCTGTAGTAGTTGAAATTTTCTCATTTGGTTCTCTAGGTTCAGGACTGAACTAGAGGTGGGAGGGAGAGAGTTCCACCGTATGCTTTCTCTGTGTTTTTCTTGAGGATTAGTAAAACAAAAACCAGTCAAGACAGTTTTCAACAGGATGGATCTTTAGTGCTGTGAAAATAACTTTGGTCTATCCCTACCTAACAATCACTTTTGTCTATACCTATAGCAACCCATTGGATCATAGATACAGAGCTGAAGGGATCTCAGAGGGCATCTAGTCCCACCCCCTCACCTACAGATGAGAAAACTGATGCATTGGCTCAAGTCTCTCAAGATCACAGTCCATTCAATCCATTCTCTATTCTGCCAACACAATGATTTTCCTAAAACACAATTTTGTCTATGTTGCAATTCCCCCCACCCAAAAAAAAAGGACTAGTGGATCCTTCTAGGATCAAATGTAAACTTCTCTCTCTGGGATTTAGTTATTTGCAATATGTCCTTTTTTCTATTTTTCCCGTATTCTTACTCCTCTGTCTCCTCCATCTACTACTGTAAAGGCTTACTTGCTCTTTCATATAACATTCCATTCCCTATCTCCATACTGTGGCACTGTCAACCGTGCCTCTCTCTTCTCACTTCTACCTCTTAGAATCCCTTTCCTTCAAAACTCAGCTCAAACATTACCTTCTACCTGAAGCCTTATTTGATCACCCTCCTCTTCTCCCCAGCTGTAAATATTTTCTTTCCCCAAAACTACCTAGAATTCATTATATATGTGTGTTCACATACATATATTCTGTACGTACTTTCATGTGTATGGATGCATGTGAGGGGGCAGATCTGGTTGCCCCACTAGCTAGTCAATGAAATCACAGAAACTATGGGATAGATATCAGAAGAAACATAATGTTAATATGCCAACCAAGTACAAAGGCATAAATTAGGGGCTTTTAAAAAACTATCCATAGTAAGAGATCTCCACTGCTATCCTAGGAAAAAATTGACATTTCATCATTTTGAAAATTTTTGAAATACTGTTGAGATACATGCAGTAGAGAGCAAAAACACAGAGGCACAAAGACAGAAAAGAACAGCAATCCTTGCCAAAATTCACAGAAGGGTAGCTAGGTGGTGCAGTGGATAGAGTGCCGGCCCTGGAGTCAGGAGGACCTGAGTTCAAATTTGAGAGCTTTAAAGCCCCAGAGAACAGAGCTGATCTTTGGATTCAAGAGAGAACTAGCCTTATCAGGTGGTGGAGTGTAGCAGACTAAGAAAGTCCAGTTAAGTGATATACTCAGGAGATAGTGAACTAATTGGGGAGGGGCTACTAAGCAGTGTGACAACTCAAAAGGAAGAGAAAAGGACATTGGGTCCAATGATACCAGAGGTGTGAGTTGCCTTGGCTACATGCATTCCCTACATGTGCTTCATTGTTATTATACTCTATATTTGTTCCCACTCTTTCCACTGGTTCTGTGTTCACTTGTGTGGGAACATATTCCTCAAGTCAGGAGGGAGACTGGGGAAAGAGGAGTGTTTTTTAATCTACAATCCTTAAAACTCTTTCTTAGTAAATGCCTTTGTTTTAAACTGATTTTATTTATTGAGGGTATCTTATTTATTTCTTTTTTAGGCAATTGGGGTTAAGTGCCTTGCCCAGGGTCACACAACTAGTAAGTGTCAAGTGTTTGGTCTGAGGCTGGATTTGAACTCAGGTATTCCTGAGTAAAGGGCTTATGCTGTATCCACCACCTAGCTGCCCCTTATTGAGGGTACTCTTAAAGGAAATTGTACCAGTAGGGGTTCATGAGCCTACTGTAGAAGTACAAACCTATAACTTTTGAATCTAGAGGATAGTTGGACATCTGGAGTGGTTGTCCAGAGAAGATATTGTTGTTTGTCCTCTGTGCTTGAAGAGGACCAAAATGACATCATGATGTCAATGTATAGTATGTCCAACAGTGGCTGATCATACCAATATGGAATGAAAAGGCCCTACCACAGGCATGGTACCACATGACCATATGACCATGACAGAGTTGTCTCTATATTTACAAATGTCACATTTCTTTTGAGCTACAGCAATTCTGCTTTGCTCATAGAGCATAGTGCCTTCTTTGATATGGACTTGCCATGCTGGATGATCCTTTGCCACTATCTTTCATGTCTCACAATTGATACTAAAGTTCTTCAGAGAAATGTTAGGAGTGTCCCTGTATAGCTTTTTTCTGACCACCGTGTGAGTGCCTGCCTTGTGTGGGTTCTTCATAAAATAGTCTTTTAGGCAAATGTATGTTTGGCATTTGAACAACATGGTTAGCCCATTGAAATTGTTTTCTCTGCAGTAGAGTTTGAATGTTTGGCAGTTCAGCTCAAGAAAGGACCTCCATGTTGGTAGCTTACCTTGCCAGGTGATCTTTAGAGTTTTCCTAAGACAATTCAAATGGAAGCAGTTCAATTTTCTGGCATGGTTCTGGTAGACTGTCCAGGTTTCACAGGTATACAGTAATGAGGTCAGCATGATAGCTCGGTAGACCTTAAGTTTGATAGGCAGCCTAATGCCACTTCTCTCTCACACATTCTTTTGGAGCCTCACAAATGCTGAGCCAGCTCTGGTAATGTGTGTGCCAACCTCATCATCTGTGTTTACATCCTGGGAAAGTATACTGCCCCAGTAAGTGAACTTATCCACAATTTCTCCTTTTGCTGTAACTAATGGTTTCACATATGGATGATGTTTTTGCTGTCTGGTGGAGAACCTCTGTTTTCTTGGTGTTGTTAGTTTAAATTAGCACAGGTGGCAGAGAATCATCCATACTTTTTTGCATCTTAGCTTCAGAGGCTGCATTGAGTGCATAATCATCTGCAAGCAAAAAGTTTCACACTAATTCTCCCTCCACTTTAGTCTTGCCTTGTAGAATTTTCAAGTTAAATAATTAGTCGTCAGTGCTTTGGTTGACCTTGATGCTGTTTTTGTCCTCATTGAAAGTGTCTCACAACATCACTAAAAACGTCATGCTATTAGCATGGGAGCAAGCACACAGCCCTGCTTTTGCTCCATTGGTGACTGAGAAAACATGAGAGTAGTGTCCATTATCCAGAACCTGTGTAAGCATACCATCATGAAACTGGTATACAACACTGATGCACTCCTCCAGGCAACCAAATTTCACCATGATCTTCACAGGCCATAGCAACTGACAGTATTAAAGGCCTTGATTCGTGAACATTGTGTACATACCTCTCTTCTGCTCCTGGCATTTCTCCTGGAGTTTCTTTAGATTCTAGGACATTTGTTCCTCTAAATGAGTTTTATTATTATTTTGTATAGCTCTAAAAGATATCTCCTTTGGTAGTTTGGTATAGCACACAAATTATTTTAATTAACATAATTATTTTTATTATATTTTTGTGCCTTAGTGATGAGCACTACACATCCTTCCAATTACTCATATTATTTTTATGTCATTAAGGAGTGTGTTATAATTGCATCTTATTTAGGTATTGAGTATGTCTTAGACGTAGTTTGTCATTATTTTTAATAGAATTTTCCTTTGCATTATTCCCCCTCAGATTTTGTAATTGATATAGAGAAATATCATTGATTTTATATCTTGATACTTTTTTGAAGCTAGTAATTGTCTTAGTTTCTTGGTGATTCTCTAGGGTTTTCTGAGTAAGGCATATTTTTGTCAAGAAACAGGGCTAGTTTTATGTCCTCTTGGCTATGTTAGTGCCTTTAAGTTCATTCTCTCATAATATTGCTATCACTATTATTTCTAGAACCATGTTCAGTAACAATGGAGAAAGGAAAATCTTCAGTTTAGTGCTGTATTTACTAGGAAATTATCTAGTGTTTTCTTAAGTCACGCTCTTTAAAAGAATCTTAGATTTGTCATTTCTAAGTTGACTGGTTTATGCCCCACCACAATATTTGGGATATTATGCCATTAGGGGGCAAAACCAAACTAAATTCAGAATTCAAGTTAAAAAAAGCACAATAAAAGTTAAAATAAAAATGAAGCTATTTCAGCAAACTCTTGGGAAAAATGGGTGCTTTTCTTATAAAGTCATACTATTGCCTTCTGTAAAGCTTTGAGGGAACAGCCAAAATGCTTTTCACTTAATCATACTCATGAAAATTACCAAGCAACGTAGCCTTGATTATGCAAAACCAGGTCTCTGCTACCTTTTATTTGGACTCTACTACCATTTGTAGTTAATTTATGATTTTTCAAAGGAAAATGAAAATCTGAATGTATCTGAAATGAATAGAGAAATTAAGATAGCTCTTCTTTTCTTTTTCTTTCTCTCTCTCTCTCTCTCTCTCTCTCTCTCTCTCTCTCTCTCTCTCTCTCTCTCTCTCTCTCTCTCTCTCTCTCTCTCGCAATTGTGGTTAAGTGACTTACCTCTATGTGTCTGAGGCCACATTAGAACTTGGGTCCTCCTGACTCGAGGGCTGGTACTCTATCCACTGCACCACTTAGCTGTCCCAAGATAGCTCTTCTTTCACAAAGAGTCTTCAGAAGAACACCTCTACCTTGTAACTATTAAGAGCCTGCATTTTATAATACATCATTTTTAACCTTTTGAATATATTTTGCCTATTTTAAAACTTGCATGTTCTGTAGAGGAGGCAACATTGTAAATAGTTTGTAAAATCTAGTTCACCTGTAAGTTATTATGAATTGGCATTCACCATTCTTTGGCATTAACTGTCCTTTTAATTTCTTGTTTGTACAACATGAAATTATAGAAACATTTTGAAAGGATTAACTCTGGATTGAAATGTTGCCTTGCCTTATTCAACAGAAACAAATCTAACATTAAATCAAAAGTGGTGAGCCATGACCAAGTTTTGGATTCCATACACCGTGGTTACTAGTATATCTGTATCAGATCATATGTTTTCCTTCTGATAAGGAGTTCTGAAAGAATGTGGCCTTTATCTGAGGCTTAAGGTCTCTTATAAACTAATATGTTCTCTTTCATACTGCACTGAGAACATATTGTATCCCTGAAAAAGAGAGGTCAGGAATTGCTGCGTAGAAAATATGGAACCTGCAGTCAAATTCATGCTACCATTTACTTGAGTGCCCCTTCCTGGATTTAAATATGATGCTCTCCTTAAAGTCAATTTGACTTAAAATCACATCCTGGACCAGAAGTTAGTGTAAGCTCACAAAGAAGTCCTTTCTTGCACCTATGCTGAGTTACTTGAATCTCCAAAGCAGCAGTCCTAACCCAAGTCACATCAGGTGGCTGGCTTCTCTACAGAGAGAACATTGAATTTGACTCAGAAGATCAAAGTCTCAATTCTGGCTCTCATTCTTGTATCTGAATATATCCCATCATTTCATCTAACCCTATGCCTCATTCTTTCTAAACACATTCTTTGCCTTCATTGAGACCTTCAATCTCTGTCCCTCAGTACTTTCTCAGACCATTACCTCAGCTCTGACATCATTTTCTTCCTCTGATTTTGACCAGATATTCAGCCAATTTAACACTTTGCTCTCAAATCCCTTGCCTTCTTATCCTGTTACTACTTATCCCTTGCCAGGCCTCAGCCTTGGATTACTCCCATCATTCACCTACATTTCCTTTTACATAATGCCCAAAGGAGTAGAAGGAAGTCACACAACTGTGCTGAGTATGTTTGTTATACAATTTAAATTGTTCCCTGACTACAGCAAGATAGTCCCTTTATTTTTCCCTAATTAATTTCCTATCTTACATACTTTCCAGAAAAGATTTTTCAAACATTCTGCTTTTTCCTCAAGTCTCCACTTTCCTGTTCTCCAGGCCCTACTTCATCTGAGGCCTTGCCTCTTGCTTTACTGGAAGAAATTTGAGGCCATTTTATGGGAATTAATCTCTTATCTCCTTTTCATCTCAAAACTCCATAACATCATTCCCCACTCTTTCATGTTTTCTCCTGGTCTTTGACAGTGAAGTGGTTCTCTTTGCCAAATCCAGTCCATCTACATGTGCCCTTGATTTCATGCTCTCCCACCTCATCCAGCACATTTGAAGCTCTTGCTCTATGAAATCTTCAACCTCTCCTTATTTACTGGTTTCTTCTGAACTGCCATTAAATATTCCCAAGTCACTCCCACCATTAAAAAATTCTTACTAGCTTCTACATTCCTTTCAAGTTATGATCCTACATCCTTCATCCCTTTCTTAGCCAAACATTTAGGAAAAAAAAATTATCTACACTCACTGAATCAATTTTCTCTCTCATTCACTCCTCAGCCCTTGAAAGAGTGCTTTTAACCTCATTACTTGACTGAGATGATGCTAGTCAGTTACCAATGATCGCTTAATTGTCAAATCTGTTGGCATTTTTTTCAGTCCTCATCCTTGTTCTATCTGCTGCATTTGACCATTTTCGATCCCTTTCTGGGTTTGAACTGACACTTGTCACTTGTTTCTCCTATCTGATTGAATATTCTTTCTTATTCTTCTTTGCTGGTTCATCATCTATTTCATGGCTCCAGCATCCATTTCATGGCTCCTAATTGTGGTTATTCCCTAAGGTTTTGTCCTAGGTCATTTTTTCATTATTGTTTCTACTCTCTGTCTTGCTATTAGGGACCTCATCAGGTCCCATGTTTTTAATTATCATCTCTGTCGTTGATCAACATATCCAGCCTCAGACCCTCCCTTAAGCTTCAATGCTGCATCATTTCTTGTTGGACATTTCAAACTCGATATACTGGAGACATTTCGTACTCAATATATGAAAATAGAATTTGTAATCTTTCACCTCAAATCTACCTGTCTTCCTAAATTTCTTATTTCTATCTTTACCTTCTCCATTCTTTCAGTCTCTCAGGTTTATAACCTTGTTGTTATCTTCAACTCTTCACTTCCCTCACCAATTATTGCCATTTCTACCCCGGCAAGATCTCTCGTTTTTAATCTCTCCTTTCCACTCACACAACTATTACCTTAATTCAGGCTTTTTTTATCCTCTTAACAGTTTCTTAATTTGTCTTCTGGTTTGAAGTCCCTCCCCACTTTAGTCCATTCTCCACACAGCCACCAAAGTCATTCCCTTACTCAGTCATCTCCAATGTCTCCCTATCAATCAGCTCAAACATAAACTCTTCTTTCTAGCTTTCACACCCTTGCCCCAAATAGTCTTTCTGTTATATTATTCTTCCTTCTGTGTGCTCTGGCCTTTGTGCGGTTCGTCATGCATTCAACTCTGTCTCCCTTCTCCATTCCTTTGCACTGGCCTTGAATGCACTCTCTGTCTTCTTCCACATCTCAGCTCAGGTACTACCTTTATTATATGAAACTTTTCTGCATTATTCCAACTCCTAGTGACTTCCCTGTCATACTTGTAGTTAGTATTTTTTGTTTTTGTAGATTCATTCTTTTTACATTTATTCCGTATTTATAATGTAAATGTATTTATTGTATCCTCACTAGTAGGGATTGTTTCATTCATTATGTTAACTCTAGCACTTAGTATAACAGTTGGCACATGGTAGGTATTTAACAAATACTTTTTGGTTGCTATTTGATCCTAAAGAGAAGAGGGAGCCATTATTATTTATTATTTATTTTTTAAATTTAATTAATTTATTTTGATTTATCAACAATCTCTTCCATATGATTTTGAGTTGAAAAATTTTCTCCCCCTTCTCCCCCCCCCCAAATGGCGCACAATCTGATACAGGCTTTACATTTACATACCCATTAAACATATTTTCACATTAGTGAAGTTCTAAGTAAAAATTAAAACCAATAGGAGGAACCATCAGAAAGATGAAACAAAACTCAACAGAAGGTAAAAATAAGTGATAACGATTCGACTTCCATAGTTCTTTCTTTAGATGTGGACATTTTCCATCCCGAGGAGAGGGAGCCATTATTGAACAGGACATAGTTCTGAGTTTTAGCAGACATGATGATAAGAAATATATCTTATAAGAGGGTATATAGCGAGAAGTAGGAAAGATGGCCATCTGGTCACGTTATAAGGATGAGCCATGTTAAACAGCTGCCAAAACTGAGCATGGACAATAATATAAGGTATAGAGCACCAAATTTTAGCTTTTTTCCTAAAATAATCTGAATAATTGAAATGCATGTGGATATATATTTGGAGAAGCAGCATAGCATAGTGGAGAGAGGCCTAGCCTAGGAGTGTTTCTGAAAAATAATGGCTATGTTTGGGGCAACTAGTTGGAATAGGGGAAGGAGCACTGGCCCTGAAGTCAGGAGGACCTGAGTTCAAGTGTGGCCTTAGACCAAACATTGGACACTAGCTGTGTGACCCTGGGAAAGTCACTTAACCCCAATTGCCTAAAATAAAAATAGTAATAATAATGGCTGTGTGATTCTGGGCAAGTTACTTTATGATTTAGGGTCCCAAGCAACTCTTTAACATTGTAAGTTGAGTGCAATTGCTGATCTGTATTGATAGACACCATTTCCTCTATGCCGATGGAAATCACAAATAAAGATCAAAGATGAATTTAATGAACCACAATCACTTCCATTCTCTATTGATTGGCATGGAACTAGCCCATGACTTTGTATTAATTATAATAATTTTATTTGTAGCTATTTATAGCAATTCTTGTATTCTGCCAATTTAGGTATACTGAAAACTTTGATTTCCACACTTGGGTGATGATGTTTTTAATCTCTAAAGTCATTTTTTTCTTTACCCTTTTCTAAAGTTATTTCATTGATTTCTTCCTCTGGAACATACCAGCTGGAAGTTGGTAATTAAATTGGATCCTAAAGAGAAGAGGGAGCCATTAGTGAATGGCTGTAGAGAGTGGAGAAAACTAGTTTATAGAATTATTAGTGTTTTTCAAAAGCTATTACAGGTGAAAGGATATTAAAAAAAACTCCAGTTTGTCTGATGGAGAATTATTATTTAGTTGTAGGTACTGGTTGGGCTCTGTAAGTTTTTCTTTCTAATATCTGGCTTGTTCTCAAAAATTACATTTAAGAATTGTATTTTGTAAATTAAGAGCAGAAGCTATTATTAGCTGTATGTTTGTGGTTGAAACATGATATCATACTTGGCAAGAGCCTGAGAGAATGAAGTTCAGTTCTGCAATCTCTGTGCCTTTTTATTGTAACTCTGAGTAGGAGAATGTGTCAGCCTCTGATTTTACGATTATGCTTCTTAATACCTCTAAAGTGCTCTCATGGCCGATTTCTCCCTAAATTTTCATAGAAGTCCGTGTTCTAATAAGGAGATACAGCATAATTGCAAATTATTTTCTTTAGTTATACAAATTAAGAAATTCCTATTCTATAAGTCATCAGCCTATGATTACTTGTCTAATAATAGTTGCCACTCATACAGTACTTAAAATTTTGTGAAGCACTTTACAAAATTTTATTATTTAATCCTCACAATGAGCTTGTGATTTAGGTATTTTTGAATTTTCATTTTGTAGATGAGTAAACTGAATCTCAGAAAGATTAAGTAAATTTCTCAGGGTCATATAGTGTCTTGAGTTGGGATTCAAACACAGGTCTTTATGTGTTCCAGATCCAGCAACTCTATCTATTATGCCACCATAGAAGGCATTAGCTACCACTCCACTTCGAGGTGAAAAACCCTGTTACCCATTCCCACTCCTTCATTCCTATCAGATTCAGCCATCATCTCTTCTCTCTTCCTTCTACTTTCTCTCTTATTATTCTTCCAGGCCATCATCCCATCTCTGGCCTACTTTCTTCCTATCATATGGTCACTCAAGAGTTGAGCAGTTCAACAAAAGACTCCCCTCTACCCTTGAATTCCTTGATCTCTCATCTTCATGCTTTTCATATATTTCTCTATCCATGGGTCAATTCCACTATCCATGTTCCCTGCTCTTACTCATGGGCTGCTGGAGGAAGTCACAAAATTGTGCAAAATGGATTCACTCACTTAAGGAGTGTTTGTCAAATTGACTTTTTTTTTTTAGTTTGTCCTAAAACATTAGGATTAAAATCTCTGTTTTGTCAAAGGTTGGGCAGCTAGGTGGCACAGTGGATAGAGCTCCACCCTTGGAGCCAGGAGGACCTGAGTTCTAATCTGGCTTCAGACACATGATACTTACTAGATGTGTGACCTTGGACAAGTCACTTAACCCCGATTGCCTCGCCAAAAGGGAAAAAAAAATGTAAGCTTGGCTCAGCTAGGTGGCACACTAGCTTTGGTGTGAGGAGAACCTGACTTCGAATCCAGCCTTAGACACTGGCTAGATGGGTGATGCTGGAGAAGTCACTTAACCCTGATTACCTCCAAAACAAAAACAAAATCCTATGAAATAAGCAAACCAAAAAAGAATGTAAGCTCATTGAAGCAGGACCTATCTGATTTTGTGTATGTATTCCCAGTGCTTAACATTATGCCTAATACAGATTACACACTTAATAAAGACATTTTTCATTTAGACATTCATTCAGGAAAAGAAAGAGAACAATATTCACAGAGACCACAGTAATATGAGAGAAAATAACTCTAAAAAGAAGGTTACCTCTGAGTAACTAACTGAAAAAACTAATAATGATCCCGCAGAATGGATAAGAAAACTTAGGCCTTATCTCTTGGTATAGAAGCAGGAGCCTACCTGGGGCAGAATGTTGCATATGTTGTAATACATGGTCACCACTAATTGTTTTTGTGAATTTTTTTTCTTTACTATAGGGGAAGGTTCAATTCCAAGGCAGAGTAGGAAAGGTATATATTCAGCAGTGACTGGTATAGCCACTTAATTTTTTAAAAGAGGGGGCAATTCTATTTCTGCTGCTACTGTTACTACTACTATCTACTACAAGTGATGATGATGATGATGATGATGATGATAATGATAATGATAACAGCTTGAGCATTCCATATAGCCATCATTCTTCTTGTAGCTCTACCAAACACAGAACAGAAAGAGAAGAGAAAGCCTTCCAATTCCTCTTCTTACATAAGATGATTGATCTTGACCCTTGATCTATGGAGTTAAGGAATCAGGAAATTGAAATATGTAGGAGAGGAATTTGAAACAGTGTTATGGTCCTCCATATGTGCTTATTTATCTGACTCTTAACATCTCTCAAATTTAGCTGGACCAGCCCTTAATGGCAATCTAGTAACAACTAAAGGTAATCAATGTTAGAAGAATACTGATTTGGCTTAAAGAATTTCTTACAGTCTGAAGAAGGAAGGTTATGTAACCTGTGGCATGAACAAGCAAGGACAGAGGGGAAAAAAGAAAACATGGATTAATAAGCCACTTCAAACTTATATGTCAAGATATTTTCATGTAAAAAAGAATTTAATGTGGTTTGTGAATTACGTAAAATAAGAAGAGATTATTTTCATTCTAGTATTCAGATAAAGGTCCAAGAAGGAAGTATATATCTTAGGATTTTAATCTCTCCCTTGCTCTAGAAAATAATGTGTTCGATAAAGTAGATTAAATTCAACAAATATTTTAAGTGCCTACTGTGTTCAAGAAGGCACTGTACTAGACAAGAGGGATACAAGAGAAAAACAAAATAAAAGGTTCCATGCCCCCAGTGAGCTTGTATTCCATATAAAGGTTGGAGACTATGTGTGTTCGCAAATAAAAATATAATACAAATTAGGGAGGAGGGGGCAAAGGAAAGGCTGGATAAAGTGCTATGGGAATATTTCAGAAGGGAAAAAACTAAACATTTGTTGAATTTATTTGCATTACAACCACACAGTAATTTTTTTTAAAGCTAATAAATTGTAAAGGAGTAAGAAAACAAATAACTTAGAAGGGTTTATTTTGCAGTGGAGTTAAGAGTTAAGGGCATGATATTAAAATAAAAAATAAATCTCAAAAAGTAATGCCTTTAAAGCCTAGTTTTAGATTCTCAGATTAATTGTTTTAATTTTTTCTTTTTTCTAGCTTTTTTAGTTGCATGCTCAATTCATTGATCTCTTCTTTCTCTATTTTATTCATGTAAGAATTTAGAGAGATAAAACTATCTCTAAGAACTGCTTTCACTGCATCCCATAAGTTTTGGTATGTTGTCTCATTATTGTCATTCTTTTGTATGAAGTTATTGATTGTTTTTATGATTTGTTTTTTGATCCACTCATTCTTTAGGATTATATTATTTAGTTTCCATTTAACTTTTAGTGTATCTTTCCATTACATGTAATTTTTATTTTTTAAAATTAATTTATTTTTAATTTTCAACAATCACTTTCATAAGCTTTTGAGTTTTAAATTTTCTCTCCCTCCCTCCCTCCCTCCCCCAAGATGGCGGGCAATATGATATTATAGGCTACATATACATTCCTATGGAATTTATTTTCACATTAGTTCATGTTGTAAAGAAGAATTAGAACCCATAGGAGGAACCACAAGAAAGAAGAAACAAAACAGAAGGGGAAAAAAAGAGCAAATAATGAATTTCAGTCTGCATTCTGACTCCATAGTTCTTTCTCTTGATGTGGTTATATGGCATTTTCCATCATGAGGCTTTTAGAGATGTCTTAGATCCTTGCATCGCTGAGAAGAGTTAAGTCTATCAAAGTTAAGTCACCACACAATGTGACTGTTACTGTGTACACCATTCTCCTGGTTCTACTCACTTCATTCAGCATCAGTCCATACATGTCTTTCCAGGTTTTTCTGAAGTCCTTTTGCTCATCATTTCTTATAGCACAATAGTATTCCATTACATTCATATGCCACAACTTGTTCATCCATTCCCTAACTGATGGACATCCCCAAATTTCCAATTCTTAGCCGCCACAGAAAGAGCTGCTATAAATATTTTTGTCCGTTTGAGTCCTTTTCCCATTTTTATGATCTTATTGGGATGCAGCCGTAGAAGTATTATTGCTGGATCAAAGGGTACATTTTTATAGCCCTTTGGCTATGCCTTTGGGCATAGTTCCAAATTGCTCTCCCAAATAGTTGGATCAGTTCACAACTCCACCAACAATGCATTAATGTTCCTATTTTCCCACATTTTCTTCAACATTTATCATTTTCCTTTTTTGTCATGTTAGCCAATCTGAGAGATGTGATGTGATACCTCAGAGTTGTTTTGATTTGCATTTCTCTAATCAATAGCAATTTAGAGCATTTTTTCATATAACTATAGATAATTTTAATTTCTTCATCTAAAAACTGTTCATATCCTTTAACCTTTGAATTGGGAAATGACTTGTATTCTTATGAATTTGACTCAGTTATCTATACATGTGATTTTTATTGCATCATGATCTGAAAAGCATGCATTTAATATTTCTCCCTTTCTGCATTGGATTTTAATGCCCTAGCACATTGTCAGTTTTTGTGTAGGTGCCATGTACTACTGAGAAAAAAGATATCTTCCATTCTATTCCCATTCAATTTTCTCCAGAGGTCTACAGTATCTAACTTTTCTAAAATTCTGTTCACCTTCTTAACTTCTTTCTTGTTCATTTTGTGGTTAGATTTATCTAATTCAGAGAGGGGAAAGTTAAGGTCCCCCACTAGTATAGTTTTGCTGTCTATTTCTTCCTGTAACTCCCTGAACTTCTCCTGTAAGAATTTGGATGCTATACCACTTGGTGCATATATGTTTAGTAATGATATTATTTCTTTGCTTTTTAGCAGGATGTAGTTTCCTTCCTTATCTCTTTAATTAGGTCTATTTTTGCTTTTGCCTTGTCTGAGATCCAGATTGCAACCCCCCCCTTTTTTACTTTAGCTGAGGCATAATATATTCTACTCTAGACTTTTACCTTTACTCCATGTATATCCCTCTCTTTTCAAATGTGTTTCTTGTAAACAACATATTGTAGGATAATGGTTTTTAATCTATTCCACTATCTGCTTCCGTTTAATAGGAGAGTTCATCCCATTCACATTCATACTTACGATTATTATCTGTTTCTTTCTCTCCATCCTATTTCCCCCCATTTATGCTTTTATTTCTCCTTTCTCCATTTCCCTCCTCACTATTTGACCATTGCGTCCCTCAATCTTCCTTCCCTTCTATCAACCCTTTTCCTTTTCCCTTCCTACTTCTTCCTACCCCCTCCCTTTTCTTTCCCCTTTCGCCTCCTACTGCCTATAGCACAAGTTAGATTTCTATAATTACCTGGTATGTTATTCTCTCCTTGAGCCAAATCCAATAAGAGTAAAGTTCAAATAATGCTCATCTCCCTCCCTTCTTTCCCTCTACTGTGATACATCTTTGTGTTTCTTTATGTGGTATAATTTACCCTTTTCTGTCTCTTCCTTTCCTCTTCTTCCATTGCAATCCCTTTTCCCTACTTAATTAGGTTTTTTATCATCACATCAAAAGTTAATTTATACCTACACCCTGTATGTATATCCCATCTAAATGTCATAATAAAGATACACAGTTCTCAGGAGTTATAAGAAACTCTTGTAATTTTCCATATAGGGATATAAACAGTTTGCCCTTATTGAACTACATGTTTTTTTTTCCTTTCCTATTCACCTTTTTATACCTCTCTTGGGTCTTGTATTTGAAGATCAAATTT
The DNA here is from genome assembly GCF_003287225.1 of Phascolarctos cinereus. Classification (NCBI taxonomy): domain Eukaryota; kingdom Metazoa; phylum Chordata; class Mammalia; order Diprotodontia; family Phascolarctidae; genus Phascolarctos; species Phascolarctos cinereus. The sequence goes on from NW_027556098.1 coordinate 9,704,270, forward strand.
TTAGGTAAGCTCTGGTCTTTTCATCAGGAAGGTCTGGATGTTCCCTATTTCATTGAATATCCATCTCCTTGCCTGAAAGATTATGCTTACTTTTGCTAGGTAGTTGATCCTTGGTTGTAACCCAAACTCCTTTGCCTTATGGAATAACATATGCTAAGTCCTCCGATCTTTTAACGTAGAAGCTGCAAAGTCCTGTGTAATCCTGACTGTAGTTCAACGATATTTGAATTGTTTCTTTCTGGCTGCTTGCAGTATTTTCTCATTGATCTGATGATTCTGGAATTTGGCTACAATATTCCCTGATATTTTCAATTTGGGAACTCTTTCAAGAGGTGATTGGTAGATTCTTTCAATGACTATTTTACTGTCTGGTTCTAGTACCTCAGGACAATTTTCCTTTATGATTTCTTGAAATAAGCTGTCCAGGCTCTTTCACTTTGGTCCTGGCTTTCAGGTAGACCAATAATTCTTAAATTATGTCTCCTGGATCTATTTTGCAGGTCAGTTATTTTTCCAATGCGGTATTTTATGTTTTCTTCTATTTTTCATTCTTTTGATTTTGTTTGGCTTATTCTTGATGTCTCATAGAGTCATTTGCTTCCCCTTTCCCAATTCTAATTTTTAATTATTTTCTTCGATTATCTTTTGTACCTCATTTTCCATTTGGCCAATTCTACTTTTTTAAGGAGTTGTTTTCTTTTTCCATTTTGCTGACTGTGTTTTTCTTCTACCTTTCTTATTTGACTTTTAAAATCCTTCTTGAGCTCTTCCAAGAAAGCTTTTTGGGCTTGAGATCAGTTCATATTCGCTTTTGAGGTTTTGGATGTGGGTATATTGACAATGCTGTCCTCTTCTGAATTTGTGTTTTGATCTTCCCTGTCCCCATAGTAAAAATCTATGGTCTTTGTTTTCCTTTGTTGCCTCTTGCTCATGTTGTTTGACTTTTTCCTGGCTTTTAAAGCCTTTTAAAGCCTCTCCCAGGCTTCTTGTACTGAGGGCTAAGGGCCTGGCTACTGGCTTTATGTGCTCAGGCCTCAGATGCTGGCAGCTGGAGGCTATAGGGGCCTGGTAACTTACCTAGTGCTGAGCTGGAGCTGGTGGTAGTGGCTGGTGTGTGCTGAGGCCAGGTGGGTTCCTTCTGCATTTCCCCAGGGTTACACTGAAGCTCATGTAGTATGGGATGAGTATGAGGGTGGTGCGGCTGCTGGAGGTTGTCTCCTTACCCATGGCTGCCCTACATCACAGGTAGGCTCAGCCGCTGGTCGATGCCCATCCACTGGCAAAAGTGGTGGTTCTCCTCACTGGTGTCTGCTGGTTTCCCTGGCTGTGCCAAGGAATACAGAGGGTCCTGGTATTGGCACTTGCCTGTCTCACCATTGGGCTCAGGATCTCCTACTGGTCTGCTGAGGTGGGGCTTGACCGTACTGGACTTCTTCAGCCACAGCAAGAGGGAACCCTCTCATCTGTCCCCCATCTGTCTGCTGGCTCTACTGTTCCAGGATTCTTTCTGAGGTGAAATTTTCTAGGTCCTTCAAGGTCAACAAAGAGAGGGTGAGAGTATCCCACTGCTTACTCTGCCATCTTGGCTCCAGGAAGTCCCAGATTAATTGTTTTAGAAATGTTTGTGACTCCTTTTATTTTATGTTTTATTTTATGTGTGTAATAGACAGATAGCAATTGGACCTATGATCTCATTAGTATAGGAACTCTCAGATAAGGAAGCTGTCTCTACTTATGTAGATTTACACCTTCACTGAAATTTGTAGTCTTAAGAGAGTTTCCAGGAGGCAGCTAGGTGGTGCAATGGTTAGAGCACCTGCCCTGGATTCAGGAGGACCTGAGTTCAGATCCAGCCTGAGACACATAACACTCACTAGCTGTGTGACTTGGGCAAGTCACTTAACCCCATTGCCCAGAACTTGAAGCCAGGTCTTGATTCTGAAGTTGACTCTCTATTTGCTATACTATGCAGCCTCTTACATGTGTGTTTTAAATACAGTACCTTATATTTATATAAAATGATCTTAACGGTGTTAGTATGCACCCTATCTCTATCTCTATCTCTATCTCTATCTATCTCTATCTCTATCTCTCTCTATCTCTATCTCTATCTCTATCTATCTCTATCTCTATCTCTATCTCTATCTCTATCTATGATTAAATCCCTCAGCCCCTCTGCTTTTCTCTGCCTGTGTTCTCTTTTTCAGAGAGTTCATTTCATCCATTCCCATGGCTTTGACCATTGGATAACATATCTTCTTAAACAATTCTTTTCCTTCCCTTGAACTGTAATCAATGGAAATGGAAAGGAGAAAATGGATGTGAGTACCTGAAATAGGCCCAATCAGCAATACTTCTGGTGTGATTTAATATAAAAGGTTACGGAGATGGAGAATTCAAAGATGATGTGGAGATCTTGAATATGAGTGACTAGAAAATTCTAAGAGATCATGAACATGCATCTTAATAAGCTTAAGTAACATGGTTATAGTAACTAATAAGTAACCATTAGGTATTATAATATTTTTATTATATATTTCATAATGTTAGATAGTTATATATTATATAATCATGGATTTTTATAGTATCATATAATTTATAACATAGTATGTATTATTTTAATAGTATTATAATAACAACTTAGAAGGAACTAATCAGTATTAGAGCCTGGATATGAGCCCAGATTTTCCAGATTCATCTCCATGAGTTCAAATCTGACTTCAGACACTTAACTAGCTTTGTGATCCTTGATAAGTCACTTGACCCTGTTTCCCTCAGTTCCTCACCTGTCAAATGAGCTGGAGAAGGAAATGGCAAATCACTTCCAGTATCTATGCCAAGAAAACCCTAAAACTGGGTCACAGGTACAACTGAATAATAACAACAGAAGCCCATTATCCCTAAATAGCTCTAATAAGATACCCAGTGTTGCCATTCTGGGACTTCCCTTTCTACCTCCCTACCCTCCTGCCCCATTCTGATGAAACAGGCCAGAGTGAGTTGGCCTATCCATTGCATGCCTTGTATTAATTTGGCAGGTTTGTTAATGCCATTTATAGAGGAGCTCTGCAGAAAATGTTTTCCACCAGGCGAGTTTCATTCCACTTCTTAATGTGCACAGTGTACTGACAACTTTGTATTGTAACAATCTCATCACACTTTGATCTCCCCATCTTGTGATACAATAACAGCAGTATGGTTACTAGTTGTTACTGTTTCATGTACGTAAGTATCATTTGGAAAGCATAAAACTATTTTTAATGGGGACGTAATAAAATTGAAATTGTCAAGGCTTCTAATAGAAATTTTTCAAATACCTCAGCCATAGATAAAGTAATTCCCTTTCTGTAGCTAACCCTGCACCTATATTAAATGAGACTATTGTGTTGATTGGGTAGTTGCTTACCAGATATAACATTGGTGAATTTTTTTTCCCTTCAACTTTCAAGTAATTTTTTGTCAGCTGGTTTTTTGATATAATATTTTGTTATCTGTCAAACATTTTTGATGTCAGTTTCACCTAGTACATTTTGGTATTTTTTTTTTACACTTTTAACTTTTTTCAAGTCAGCCTGTCTCCAGTTATGAACCCTATAAACAATTTTATAGAGGTGATTTAATAGAACATCTTCATCTTTTCAAAAAATTATTCATTTTATTCTGAACTTAAGATATAAAACAAGCATTTCCATTAACATAGTAGAATAAGGAAAAAAAAGATAATTGTACATGAAACCTCAAATATATTAGGTACAACTTGCTATTCCCTCTCTATATATAATAAAGTTATCATGTAACTTTCTTTTTTCTTTTTCTTTTTTCTTCCCTCCCTCCTGCCCTAGAGATGAGTACCATTAGACATAAATGTGTGTTTGTGTGTGTGTGTGTGTGTGTGTGTGTGTGTGTGTGTGTGTTTGTATGAAACCATTGTATGTATACTAAAATTTACCAGTTCTTCCTCTGGATGCAGATAGTGTCTTCCTTTATATATGTCCTTTGTAGTTAATTTGGGTATTTATAATAGTCAAAATGACTTAGTCATTCAAAGTTATTCTTAAAAAATATTGCTGTCACTATATACAATGTTCTCTTGGTTCTGCTCATTTTGCTCTTCATTATTTCATGCATGTCTATCCATATTTTTCTAAGATTATCAAGCCCATCATTTCTAATAACACAGTAGTATTCCATCACAATCATATATCACAACTTCTCCAGCCATTCCCTAATTGATGGGCATCCATGCCATTTCCAGTTCTTTGCCACCACAAAAAAAGCTGCTATAAACATTTTAGAACATACAGGTACTTTTCCTTTTTCCTCAATCATCTTGGAAAACAGACTTAGTAATGATAATTGCTTCGTCAAAGGGTATAGGCAGTTTAATAATGCCGGCATTATTCCACATTGTTCTCCAAAATGGTTGGATCAGTTCACAGATCCATCAGCAGTGAATGTATCCCAATTTTGCCACATCTCCTCCAACATTTGTTGCTTTTACCTTCAATCCTTTTGGTAAATCTGATAGGTATAAAATGATATGTCAGAAATGTTTTAATTTGCATTTCTCTAATCAATAATTATTTTGGGTGTTTTTTTATATGACTATAAATTATTTTGATTTCTTAATCAGAAAACTGCCCTTTCATTTCCTTTGTATCAGTTGGGAAATGACTTGTATTCTTATAGATTTGACAAATTTGTTTTATATATTTGAGATATGAGACTTTTATCTGAGAATAAAGTCAAAAAAATCAAAGGAACTAATAAAAATATAAAGGAAAGATGTTTAGCAGTAGCAGATCTTAAAATATATTATATGGCAGTAATTATCAAAACTATCTGGTACTGGCTAAGAAATAGAAAGTTAGATAAGTGGAATAGAGTATACGTATAATTTACAGCAGCAAATAAATATAGTAACCTTATATTTGACAAGTGTAAAGACTTAAGTTTTGGGGATGATTATGTTGTAAAACTTATTGGAAAAACTTGGAAAGCAGTCTGGCAGAAATTGGGCATAGACAAATGCTTTACACCATTTACCAAGATAAGATCAATATGGATCTATGACCTAGATAGTAAGAGAGATATTACAAGAAAATTTGAAGAGCATGGAACATATTACATATCAGACTTATGGATGGGTGAATAAGTTATGAATAAATAAGAGCAGTGTGAGGTTTAAAAAGGATACTTTATTACATTAAGTTAAAAAGGTTTTGTACAAATAAAAACATATATCCAAGATTAGAAGGAAAGCAGAAAATTGGGAGAACATCTTCATTTTAATCCTTTTTTCTTTCAAATTTATATAGATATTTAGTTATATGTGTCCTCAGCTTATATTTAGTCCCTAAAAGAAGCAATTTTAAGTCTGGCAACCCAAACCATTAAGCTGGTTGTTGATTGGAAGCTGGTTGCTCAGGTTTATATAAACTTGAAGTTTTTGAAACATCCTAAATGGCAGAATGTTATTTGCTTTCTTAAAGGTCCCCAAAGGTAAAGCTCTTTGCTTTTAATGGAAATCAGTTTCTATTGAAAAATGCTTTTGCAATTTTTATTTCTATAGGTATGAAACAAAGTAGCCTATTACAATTTCACAAAAACCTTGTTATTCTTTCCTATTGAAAAGAAATACCATACTTATCTTGAAACTTGAGCAAGTAAAATTCATGTTATTTAGATGCTGCTACCTCTCAAAGATTTGGGTAGCCAGAAGAGGAAGCATGCTTCTACTATCAGCATACTTGCTATTCAGCTGGTATACCAAAGAAACTACTGATATATTTGATGATGTGGCATCACTTTGAAGACATGACTAGAAAATGCACTTTTAAATAAGGAACTTGGCAGAGAGAGAAAGAGAGAGAGATTGTTGCTTTTAGGAATTTTTAAAAGAAAAATATAAACTACAAAGAACTTAAAAATGTTTGCTTTTTAAAGAAATAGAGGTGCTGCTCACAAATCAGACAATAATTTAATAAAAGTTGGAAAAACTCTACATTTTGATTTATTCCTATTAATGTGCTTTCATAAGTGTATTATTTCATTTGATCTCCTCATCAACCTTGTGAGTGAGGTAGATTAGTTATTACCATTTTCATTTTATAGATGATGACAGAAAATAAATTTGGAATTCCCTTGTCTTGTGATTTACCTACAGCCCAAATAAAATGCCATCAACTTTTCAGCTATCTTTATAATAAAAATTCTTACTATTTTATAGTACTTTAAAGTTTCAAAGTGCTTTTTGTATATTATCTTCTTTGATTCTCACAGCCTTATAGACTAGGTCCTGTTATCCCCATTTTACAGATGATGAAACTAAGGTAAACAAAGGTTGTGACTTGCCCAAGATCACCCAGCTAGTAAAAGTCTGAGGCAGGATTCAAACTTATGTCTTCCTAACTGTAGGGCTAGCACTCTATCATGCTCTATCTACTCTGTCTACTCAGTTTTCTCTCAAGTTAGCTGGGGTATGATTGATCAGCATTTCAACATGAAAGGTTAGGGCTGTGTGTTTGAGGGGTCATGACATCCAAGAAGCTGTCCTTGATATAATTTTTAAAAAGTAACACACATCCCAAATTGACCCACATTATTATTAATGTTAATTTAGATTAATTGATCTAATTAATTAAATAATCAACCTAGTCAAATTGATGTTAATTTAGAAACATTAATAAAACCCAAGTGCCTGACAGAATCTTTCCTTTTTATATGAATGTTTTGATGTTTAGCTACTAGGAAAAAGCATTTCCCAATATGAAGTCCTATTTAAAATATATAACTTCCTGGCATTTTCACTCTTCAGACGGTCTTATATCTCAGCATTTTCAACTCATCTTCTTACTATCATTTTACTTTTTTTAAAATTCCTCTGACTCCTACATGCTTGAGTTCTTCCACATTTTGAGTAATGTTCTTGCAGTAGGTTTTAGTACATTGGTGGATTTTCTGTAGTAGAAATTGTCCCTGAAAATAGGAGTTGTAACCTCTCCATGTCTTCTCATCCTTGGAAATTCTTGTCTAGAAATGCCCAAAAAGAAAAATCATCCAGTGTGCCAGATACCTGGTTCTTTTAGTGTCTAAAAAAATAACAAATTACTTGAGCTGTCCATCTGTGGCCTTCATTCTTAAGCTGTCACCAACCCACTTCCTTGATAATCCTGATAATATATATTTATGCTCCTTATGGACAAGTTCCCATTGGCAACATGAAGCAACCTACTTCTACCCACCATTCTATTCCATTTCATTTGGATTGACATTTCAATTCATTCCATTGACATTTGGATTATGTATGATCTTGAGTCTTATGGTATACTCTGAGCAGCAGCTGAAGCAGCAAGTGATGCATTCAAAATAACAAATGCTATGGAAAGTGTTAACTATCTGTAATGATGTAAAATAGTAGTTCTTAACATGAGGTCTATGAACTTGTTTACTTTTAATATTTTGACAACTGTATTTCCATATAATTGGTTTCCTTTGTAACCCCGTATTTTGTTTTATGCATTCAAAAACATTCTGAGTAGATTTCACCAGATTGCCAAAAGTGGGGGGGTGGAGCCATGATGGCAGAGTAGAAGTAGTGACTTGCTTGAGCTGTCCCCCAAACCCCTCCAAATACCTATTAAAAAATGGCTCTAAACAAATTCTGAGGCAGGAGAATCCACAAAAAGACAGAGTGAAACAAAGTTCCAGCCCAAGACTAACCTGGATGATTGATCAAAAAGGTATATTGCGCTAGGCTGGAAGAGGGGTGCTGTTCAGTATCATGCAGGCCGCAGGAAATGTGGAGGGAGCCTCAAAGGACTGAATTGCAGGCAGCTGTGGTGGTTTCCAGACTTCTCAACCCATGAACACCTGGGACAACTTAGAAGGTCAGTGGGAAAAGTCTGTTTCTGGGGTGAAAGAGAGAAGCAAGGTGGTCTCAGCCACAGTTCCAGAGCACAGCCCGGTACAGCAGCTGTCTCCTGAGCTTCTGGCTCGCAGACTGAGGGGGAATTGAGTGGCTAATCAGAGGGGGATTGCAGGGATCTCTTTGTTGGCACTGAGGCAGGAATCTTTTGCTTTGCCCATGTTTGGATCTGGGTCACAGTTCAGGGTGGTGGTCCTTGGGTGAGGAGAAGCACTGGCATGGTGGAGCTTGTAGTGGCTGTTGAGAGGAAATCGTCACAGTTCTAAGACAGAAACGGGTGCCTCTGGTCACTGATGGAGTAGAGCACAGGACAGGAAAGGAGTAAATACCTCACTCTTGATCATAGCTCCTTGGAAGAACTGAAAATTTACAGGTTCCTAGAAGTATCTCTGAAAACAGCTGAAGCTTGGGACAGTACATTCTCCACACTGGAAACAGACTCCTACCTTAACAAAGAGTTTATAACTCAAGTAATTGGCTGGGATCATGAGCAAGCAGTGCAAAAAGAGTCAGACTATATAGTACCTTACTTTGGTGACAATGAAGATAAAAACATACAACCAGAAGAAGACTACAAAGCCAAAGCTCCAACATCCAAAGCCTCCAAGAAAAATATGAATTGGTCCCAGGCCATGGAAGAGCTCAAAAAGGATTTTGAGAAACAAGTAAGAGAAGTAGAAGAAAAAATTGAGTGATGCTAAAAGAGACCAAAAAAATACTGAAGAAAATAACACCTTAAAAAATAGCCTAACCCAAATGGCGAAAGAGGTCCAAAAAGCCAATGAGGAGAAGAATGACATCAAAAGCAAAATTGGCGAAACAGATTGCCAAAAGTGTCCATGAAATGCAAAAAAGTGTCCATGAAGAGGGAATTCTTGTTCTGTACAAATCAAACTATATGTTCTCTGAAGTCCCTCCTAAATCTAATATGTAACCCTCACCCTAGTCCAATAATTCCATGATTTTTCCCAAAAGGTATTTCTAGGAATTATCAGTATGCCAGTGAGTTTAATATTGCCTGTCTTGTTATGGATTTAAAGACAGTAGACTTCAAAGTAAGAACCATAGTAAAATTATACGACTACCTTGCAAGCCATAATTTGGGAGGAAGATTAAGTCTGTTAGTGGAGAAGGAAAAAGTTGCAGGAGGCTGGTGACCCCTCTGGAACATCTTCAAGAGTGGAGTAGAGATCAGCCAAGTTGGAACCCACCCCATTTCTCTCCCTCTGTGTTAAACTTAGTTAAGTCAATTTGAGAGTCTATTTATAGTTAAGCCTGTATTTCACCCAATGTTCTGATTAATGGGGCTGGGGCTGGGACTAGGGCTGGGCACAAGGAAGAAGAGGCAACACTGCTGAGGCTGATATGCTGACTTGTTATTTGGAGGTTATTCTTCATCACACACAGGTTTCCAGCCAAAAATAATAAAAACTATTTTTGTAAAAGGGCAGTAATCCATGTCAACATTTTATTCTAAAAAGCAAAGTGAAGACATCAACTCCTTAAGCAATGAATAAACTATATGACAAATAACAAATCATGTCATTCCATTTCAGCTGAGGATTGTTCCTTTTTATGAGTCCTCACAAATTGAAACCAAACCTTCAGTAAATTTCTGTTAAAAATCATTTAACTTTGTGGACTATATTCAGGTGAATTTATTGTTTCTGTGTTGTTAATGATAGAATTCTCAATCTGGAAAAGCTTTTTGGAACTATTTATTCTAAACCCCTAATTTTATAGATGAGAAAATTAGTCTTAGAGTAATAAAGTGACTTTCCTAAGGTCACATAGCTAGTTAGTGAGAAGGCTAGGACTAGAACCCAGGCTAATAGATGTACAATGGAACAGGAGTAGATTTTAATTTTGGTAGCAAGCCATAGATATTCTGGTTGACTGATGTTACATGCTTCTTTTAAATCTGGAAATAGAATCAAAAGTTCATAATTCTCATAAATTAGCTTTAATTACACACAAGAATAGTGTATTAATAAAATCTGTTAATTTGCTGAAGCCTATCTTACTGAAAAAGTGATTTTCTAAAGGGTATACTCTCTAGCTATCTACTTATATTTTAGAGGTTGCACATTAATTACTATATTTCATTACTGTTCATTTTAGAGGTTGCACATTAATTACTATATTTCATTACTGTTCTTTTTTTTTTATTCCTGAGTTCAAATAAAAATATAACGAATCTTACTTTTATTTCTACATGTTAATAGGCAGGTAGGTGGAACAATGCACAGGCTGGGCCTGGAATTAAGAATACTTAAATTCAAATCTGGCCTCAGACAGATGAGGAAACTGAGGTAAACAACTAGGTAGTGTCTGAGGCCAGATTCAAACTCAGGAAGAGGAGTCTTCTTGACTCCAGACCTCAAACTCTATCCACTGTACTACCTAACTGCTCCCTTGCTCCCAGACACAGAGATTTAAAAGAAAAGCCCTTACCTTAGGCCAGGGTAATCTGTGGTTCTGAGTATTAATTTAATTTACAAGTTACTTAATTTGTACCCGCCTCAGTTTCTTCATCTATAAAATATATATATATAATAATAGCACTTGCCACCTGGGATTGTTGTGAGGATCAAATGAGATAAATTTGTAAAGTACTTATAGTAGGCACCACATAAATGTAAGCTGTTATTGTTGTTGTTGTTGTTGTTGTTATTATAATTATTATTATTATTATTAATATAGCACCTAGGTGCTTTGACACTAAACCTCTTAAAAATACAACCTTGCATTATCTGAACCAAATTCCCACTAAGAAGAATACTGATATATTGATGTACCACTTGGAGTACACTCTATATCATGTAGTCATCACCCCCCCCCAAAAAAAAAAGCCACTCCAGTTTTAAGTCACTCTGGGCAGAGGTCAATACTCATTTAAAGCAAAACCGTAGCTTATGTGTCCACATTGACATGATGGAGATTTTGTTGTTGTTGTTTGTTTTGTTTTGTTTTCCCGAGCAGCAAGAGAACCCGATAATCCAAGCAAAAAGTATTTTATCATACAGCATAGCAAATAGATTCACAAGAAAAGATTCATCCCACCCATCATGTCCTACAGGTTTCCATACAACTAGTGGGGAGGACAAATGTTCAGAAAATACGCTTGACCAGGAAAAATTTGAAGAAGAACATACTAAAAATACACATTAGAGGACATGATTGAAGGAGTTAAATGTAAGAGACATGCGCGTCCAGGGATCATTCCAATGCTACGGGGCTTTTGATATCCTTTCAGTATGTCAACACACTGCTGTCTACTGTTTTTTGCTGGGTACCACATTTGTGGTCTCCTGTGAGTACCTTACTCCATTGGTCTCATAGTGCTGCTGGGCATTTCTCCCCTTTATCCATTTTTTGATATTATTTCTTCAAGACCACCCATTGATCATCTTGGCTCCTATCTGTCTGGGAACATTGACTAGAAAACGTGTCCTTGATAACTCAGTAATGCCTGAAAACTCAAGTGAGGACCAAAGGCTGTGTATGAGTCACCCTACCAAAGAAGCCTCAGAGTACTCTGGCCTAAAGTTAAGTCTTTTCTTGTTATGCCCTGTATCTGGAACCAAGGGGCCAGCTACATGGCCCAGAGGATAGAATACTGCGCCTGAAGTCAGGAAGATTCATCTTCTCGAGTTCAAATCTGGCCTCAGATACTTACTAGCTGTGTGAACCTGGGAAAGTCACTTAACCCTATTTGCCTTGGTTTCCTCATCTGTAAAATGAGCTGGAGAAGGAAATGGCAAACTGCTCCACAATCTTTGCCAAGAAAACCCCAAATGGGGTCACGAAGAGTCAGACATGATGGAAATATAACTGAAAAAAATCTGGGACCATATGATGATCCAATTTCCCAGACAAATTTCTCACTCAGGGTTAGAAATTGTTCATATAATTTTCTCCTATTTAATCCCTTATAAGGATCCTGTGCCCCCAAAAACTATTTCATGGGATGCAGCCAAATAAAGCTCACAGGAATCATGTGAAAGTTTGACTGAAAAATCCACTTATTTCACCAAATCCTTTGGAGTTGCATGCAAATGAATCCAAGCAAATACATATCTAAGTGAAGACAGTAGGGTCATTATCCTCTACCCTGCAGGTCCAACAGCAAAAACAAACAACAAAACTAGCTTTAATGTTGTATGCTGGCCAATGAAGACCTTACTGTGACTGTGCATCAAAATTTTAATTATCCAAGTAGATTTCTTGGGACCATAATTTTTTTTCCATGTGGGGACCAGGGTTTGACAGTCAAGTAACTTTACTTACTTAAGTGGCTTCAGTAGCCCTCATCTGTAAAGTGGGAATGATAATATTTTACTTGATTGAATGGAGAGAATTTTCATACATGATCCCCAAATGTCTTCCAGATCTGAGACTTCTGATAACTCATTGGCACTCCCAATAGTAGAATCTCTGTTCTGGTTTCTAGCCAGTAGGCAGGAGGGGAGTACTTTGCCTAATTTTGTTTGTGGTGTAAACTAAGGCAGACAATTGTTGGTTCAAGTTTTATTGTTCTGCTCTTCCTGTTGTAATAAACACCCATATTTAATATCTTGCTGATTTTTTCATGCTCATTCAGTGAATGATGCCAAACATACCCACATATGTGTGATGAGATTTTGAGAAACATATTTTGTTTAAATCAGGGGGAATGTCTCTAGTTCTATGATAAAGTGTTCAATGTAGATGTTTCAATATTTCAAAGAAATTTTTTTTTATTGTAAGTGCAGTTATAGTCAACAGCATTCTCTTTAATTTTGAGTACACTTGCATATTTGACTAAATGTACAAAGGCTTATTGTTTATTTGTTTGTTTGAATTCAGCCCCATAATTTCATTAGTGCTGAGAACTACCAGGGGGAAAACCCCCCTTTAATTGTGTTGGTCAGCAACTGTTCTCTGAAATAAGTCTTAAGAGAGCTGACTGGGGCACTACTAAGTTAACTGATTTGTGCACGGACAAATAATTATCAGGGGGGTTTGAACCCAGGTCTTACTTGACTCTAATGCTGGCATTTTATCCACTTTACTGTGATGATTCTACATAGATAAATTGTGTTAAGATATCCAGATCAAAATAATAAGGCTATTTGACATCCAGACTTAACATGCTTTAGGTTTAAGAGATATTTGAACAAAAAAATCTTGTATAGTAGTTGCTTTCGCACGACTCTACTCATTTAGCAGTAAAATGTTTAACAAACATGCTGTTTTTTTAATCAAGTATTTATATGTATTTTTGTACTTGTATTATTAGTAAAAATTTTGACCTACTTCTTTGTGTCCTGTTAATTCTTAGATAAACTTACTGTTTGTTTTTTTTGTTGTTGTTAATGTTATTTGTGATGTTTTTAAGAAAGAATATTTCTTAACTATCTCTGCTGGCAAAAGCTAGGTCAACTCAGGGCAAATAGAGACTCTAAAGTGTTATAAATGTTTTGTGGAGATATCAGAACTTGTAGGGCAGCAAATTACCCAAAGCTATTGTAAAGTGCATTGTGAATTGTTCCAAATTCAAGGCACTTCCAAATATGTTTCCTCTAAAACCTCTTATCTGAGTACCACCAGTACTTTTTACTGAAATAGAAAAATATAAGGTTAGCAAGGGAGATGTTCAGTCATTCAGCTGTGTCTAACTCCATGTGACCCTTTAGACAGTATCCATGGGGCTTTCTTGCTTGGTGTTGGGGAGAGAAGAGAAAATTCCTTGTTCTCCTCCTCTTCCTGGTCTCTTCCTAGCTAAGCTAACAATCATCTTTGACACATCCTCTCAGTCCCAGGGAACACACACAAACCAATCACTCTTCTAATCACATGTATTCTTTAGCAAGGGGTTATAATGTGTATCTTGATGGAAGGGGGCAGAATGTATGCCAGACTCTTTGAAGAGGACTTAAATCCAACTTCCACTTACCAGAATTTGTTTTTAATTATTAAAGTGTCAGATTTTTAACAATTTTATGTTGTGCTAGAACCTTTCCTCTGCTTCCTGTACTAATTTTTTGAGAAGGATTTATGGAATCCATCATGAAATGGTATGGAGAAGAAAAGCACAGGAAAAGATAAGGATACATTTTCAACTATGTGAGTGGAGAGAATATCTGTGTGGCAATATGAGAGATCCATTCAAATATTTAGCAGTACATTTAATATAGGTATAGCACAAGGGTCCTATTTTCAGGAATGATAACTTTTTAAAATTAGATAAACATCCTCTTTTGCATAGTTTTATCTTTTCATTTGGTATCATTTTCAAATATAATATTTCAAATTAAATTTCAAATATAATATACATATAACCTTTGCTTTTTTGTAAATAAGTCATTAAGACCCCAAAAATAATGATGTGGATATGTGTATGTATATACAAACATGTACATATATATATATAGAATACAAGCCATTCCCCAATTGATAAATGGTCAAAGAATATTAACTGGCAATTTTCAGACAAAAAAATCAAAGCTATATATAGCTATATAAAAAATTGCTCTAAATCCCTATTGATTAGAGGAAAGCAAATTAAAACAACTCTGAGGTACAACCTCACACCTCACACCTATCAGATTAGCTAACGTGACAGACAAGGAAAATGATGAATGTTGTGGGGGGATATGGCAAAATTGTGGGACTAATGCATTGTTTGTGGGGTTGTGAACTGATCCAACCATTTTGGTAGAACAATTTGAAATGATACCCAAAGGGCTATAAAACTGTGCATACTCTTTGATACAGCAGTACTGCTATTGGGTCTGTATCCCAATTTTTTTTTAAAAAGGAAAAAGACCTATTTGTACAAAAACATTTGTAGCAGCTCTTTTTGTGGTGGCAGAGACTGGAAATTGAGACTTCCATCAATTGGGTAATGGCTGAACAAGTTGTGGTACATGATTGTAACAGAATACTATTATGCTTTAAGGAACGAGGAGCAGGATGATTTCAGAAAAACCTGGAGTTACACAAATTGATGCAAATGAAGTGAGCAGACTCAGGAGAACACTGTATACAGTAACAGCAATATTGTATGATGATCAACTGTGAATGACTTAGCTACTCTCAGCAATGTAGTGATCCAAGACAATTCCAAAGGACTCATGATGAAAAATGCTATCCATCTCCAGGGAGTCTGAATGCAGGTTGTTAAAGCATGCTAGTTTACACTTTCGTGTTTTTTTGGGGGGGTTGGCTGTGTCTTCTTTCATAATATGACTAATATGGAAATGTGTTTTGGATCATTGTATACGTATAACCTATATTGGATTGTTTACCATCTCAAGGAAGGACGAAGGGAGGGAGGGAGAAAATTTGGAACTCAAAAAGTTTTTAATGATTACTAAAATTGTTTTGATATGTAATTGAGGAAAAATAAAATATTAAAAAAGAAAAGAAAAACAAAATAGAAGCAATAAAAAAGATTGCATGATAGAATTTAAAAGTATGCTTGAAATGCATAGAAAATGTGGAGATACAAGTAAGACAGTCACAGAAATGGGGAACCAAATATCATAATAGAAGGTGTATGATAGGTGTCATATCCCAAGTTAAGCAGATGAGATCAAACTGCCAAGAAAGGGACAGGGAGATATGGATGACTGAACTTCCAGAAATTAGAGGAGAATAGTTTAGCTATAGGCCAGAGAATAAATGTTTGGACCTACTCAACTCGCTTTTGTAAATTAGTTGGCTCTTTTCCCTTGTTTTTTGTCATATATAAAATGGCAATAATAGTACCTTGCCTATCAACCTCACAGGTTTGTTGCAAGAATCAAATGACAGAACTGATGGAAATGTATTTCTTAGAAACTAGAAGGTAATATGTAAACCTTGCAATGACCTTTATATCATAGTCTTTCTACTGAGATTTAGGGATCTAGGACACGTTGGGGATCACTCATTCCTCTTGCTTGTGGAGTGTACCTGGTGGAACTTGAGAATGCCAGTATCTGGCACTACCCCCAAGGGTGGCCAGCCACTTCCCTTAGAAGCACTCAGGTTTACAAAGAACAAAATAACACAGTTGCATTTACAAATTAATGAATACATTAAAGTCATATATCTTAAGTTCCTAAAGAGTCAAGAGGCTCTTCTTCTCAGATCATTTTCTCTCTGTGGACCTAATACAGTTTTTGTTGCTTAAATTTCTGCTTTAAATGGAGCTCCAGCAAAGAGGAAGTACAGGGTTGTTTTGTTGTTCTTGTTGTTGTTGTGGTTTTTTTTTTTTGAGGCAATCAGATTTAAGTGACCTGCCCCCGGTCACTCAGTAAGTGTCTGAGGTCAGATTTGAATTCAGGTCCTCCTGACTTTAGTGCTGATGTTCTATCTATCACTGCCTCATCTCCGTCTTCCTCACTTTTCATCAGGTGGTGGTTACTTCCCAAATGCTTAGGTGGCTGTCTTCCATGTTTCTGCCTTTCAGTTAAGTGGTGCAATGGGTAGAGTGATGGGCCTGGAGTCAGGAAGACCTGAGTTCAAATCCAACCTGAGACACTTATTAGCTGTGTGCCCCTGGGTAAGTTACTTATCCTCTATTTGCTCCAGTTTCCTAAATTGCAAAATAGGAATAATAACAGAATCTACCTCTGAGGGTTCCTGTGAGGATCAAATGAGATAATATTTGTAAAGTGCTTAGCCCAGTGCCTGGCACATGGTAGGTATTATATTAGTGCTTATTCCTTTCTTGTTCCCTATTACAGTATAGATTCTAGTACTATTGCTCCCACAGTTCTTGTATTCTCCAGCAGAAAACAGAGTATTTTTGTTTTCTTTTTTGGAGGTTTTTAAAAATATATTTTCAAAGTACATGTTAAAAATAATTCTAATGTTTTTTTTTAATTTTGAGTTCCAAATTCTCTCTCTTCCTTCCTCCCTTCCCCATTCATTAAGAAGGCAAGCAATTTGATATAGATTGTGCATGTGCAGTAATGCAAAAGGTCTTTCCATACTAGTCATGTTGTATTATTTTTCCATAGGTAAGAAAACACAGCATTGTCCCATAGACATATGACTCTCTACAGTTAGCCCATCTAGAGAGACTATCCTGGATCTTCCTGTGCTTCCTTTGAGGTATTCAGTTTAAAATTCAGGATCACACTTTTTTGGACAGGAATATTTATGTCCTTTCAGAGCCCTCTGTTATCTCCAGAGTCCCACAACACCACACATGCAAAGGATCTCTTCAGGAGAATAGAGTGCTTCTTTGGTGATCATTCCAATGAGTTTCTGTTTTCAAGTTTGTGGAACCACTCCATGGGTGACATGGTGAGTCGGTATCATTTGTTTCTGTCTTTCTTCTCTGACAACCTAGATAGTGCCCTCTCATTTGCAGTAGCAATTCACACTTAGTCTTGAGGTTTAGCGCAAAGAGTGTTCTTGCTCTCTGCTTGCCTTTCCATCTCCTACATACCTGAGAACTAGCTGGATCAGGTTATGCAAATAATGCAAGGATACTTCTCAAAAGCTTTACATGGGCAGTTGGAATGAGCATCCCTTTGCTTCGAATATAACCGGTGCCTATTCAGAAGGAGAGGAGTAGTCTTTTTTTTCCCCCCAGTGTGTGGAGGTAGGAATCTATAATTTATGCTACATAAGGTGTTATTAGTATTTTTTTTCACTTTTGTGGAGTCTTTGTCCAGATCTGTGATGTCATTAGTACAAGGAGTTTGTAGTAAGGAAACTCCCGCCAACAATGCAGATTGGCAACTCCTCTGTAATTTGCAGTCTTAGTTGCTTGGTCCACTAAGTGGCTAAGTGATTTTCACATCATTAGCCAAACAGTTTGTGTCAGAGATGGGGCATTAACCTAGTTTGTCCAGACTTGGATGCCGAAACTCTATCTATTATACCAAGATGACTCTTGTTATTGTTGGTAATGATACTAAAATAGCTGTTTCATCACAGCTGGGTGGCACAGTGTCAGGAATGGAGTTAGGAAGATCTGATATCAAACCCAGCCTCAGACCCTTACTAACTGTGCAATCCTGGGCAAGTCATTTAACCTCTATTTGCTGCAGTTTCTTCAATTATAAAATGGGGACATTAATAATAGCTACCCCCCAGGGTTGTTGTGAAGATTAAATGAGATGGCAATTGCAAAGTGCTTAAGGCACAGAGACCCTGTGTTATCATTATTCTTGTTCATTTGCCTAGACTGTTAAAACATTAGCAAAATATTTTTTAAAAAATTGGTAAAGCACAAGTGAATGTCCTAGTTAAAAAAAGACCTAGGCACTTCTGTATTGGTGAACAGATTTTATGGATGAATGAGTAAAAAAGCCTTTGTTAAATGCTATGTACTAGGAATTTTGTCATCCAGGAATTTATATTTAAATGGAGGAAGGCAACCTATAAAGGGAAGAAGTAGGAAAGGAGGGAAGGGTTGTGTAAGGTAGATGGCCAGTGTTCATTTGGCATGGTTCAGATATGACTAGACAGTGAAGTAATTGGGGGCAGCTAGGTGGATAGAGCACTGGCGCTGAAGTCAGGATGACATGAGTTCAAATCTGGCCTCTGACCAAACACTTCACCCGCTTACTAGCTGTGTGACCCTGGGCAAGTCACTTAAGTCCAATTGCCTTAAAAAAAAGTGAAGTGAATGAATACATGGTTCTAGGTGACATAAATTGAAAGCTGACCACTTAGAGCTCAGGGTCCCCGGAACAGAGTCCAGGCTCTAATAAGAGGGAAATTAAGCAGTACGGTCACAGCATGGCCGGTGTAGTTTGGAAATGGCAAACTTTCTGAAGTTTAAGGCACTGGGATCATAGAAGCATAGGATTTTAAAATGGGGAAAACCTGTTTCATATGCTTCTGCAAACTTTCTAATTGAGGCCTAAATTCATGTTTTATTTAATGTTAGCCTGGCTGTCTCGTCAAAACCATGAACAAGTAGCTAGAGCAGATTAAAGATTTGAGCCTTACCTATTGCTGATTTATATTAGCAACTTCTTAGAGAAGAAGCTTCAGCTGATGAAAACCTTAAACCGTGTGTGGCCATGGTTTCTCTTCTCCCTCACACACCCTATTTGTATTGTCTCAGTCCCAATGTTTTCCATGGCTCAGTCCCTATGCAGCTTCGTGTGGGTGATTGATTGTTTTGTAACATTCAAAACTGTATTTATTCTCTGTTGAACATCTATCACTCCTTCCCAGGGCCCACACTAGTCCTAGAGTCTGGACTATGGCTGAAGTTATAAATGGAGTATATCAAAAGGTTGGAAGGCAAATAAGTCATCATACTGGAAATACCAATGGGAGCAAATAACAACTTCCCCCATACTTCAACTCTAGCTCATTAAAATAATGGGATAGACTTATAAATGTGAACAGAGACATGTTGCAGAGTGAAATTACATATTCCTCCCCTTTAAAAGTTAATTTCTAAGGGGGCAGCTAGGTGGTGCAGTGGATAGAGCACCGGCCCTGAAGTCAGGAGGACCTGAGTTCAAATCCGGTCTTAGACCAAACACTTGACACTTACTAGCTGTGTGACTGTGGGCAAGTCACTTAACCCCTATTGTCTAAAAGAAAGAAAAAAAAGTTGACTTCTATGAATTCTGTATATATTTTGTCTAAACTCATATGGGTACATGTTGTTTCCCTGGGCAGAGTATAAGTTTCTTGACAGCAAGGACTATTTCATTTTTTTTCTTTGTATCCACAGCACCTAGGTGAGTGTAGGCACTTAAGAAATGGTTGTTGATTGACCATTTGATGTGATTAGAAAGGAATGAGGAAAAATAATTTTGCATTGTAAATAACTACCAAGATAAAAAGGAGAAACAATTTTCCTTTTTATTTAGTTACTAATTTTGTAATAGTATTGTTTTCCACTGTTTTCTCACAAATATATACTATTGATGTGGTTTAGGGGTGCTGTGATCCCCAAAATGCAAGGGCACAAGGTGGGTCTGCCTCAAAAGAATTTGACCACTATAGCACTCAAGTCTAATTTCAGTCCAAGCAGGGAGTTTATTATGACACCGATTGAGGTGGGCAAGATTCCTAGTGAGTTTGTGCTTAATGGGGATGAGAATGATGGGTGTGTGTGTGTGTGTGTGTGTGTGTGTGTGTGTGTGTGTGGGTGTGGGTGTGGGTGTGGGTGTATATATATAAAGAAAAAAAAAATATATATATATATATATAAAGAAAAAAAAGAGTCAATGAAAAGATCTTGATGGGATTAAGGAATGGCAAGTAGCCTGGGGTGGTGCCGAAGTAACAGTGGATAAAAGGCTGGGCTGGGTAGTAGGGCCACAATGAAAGGACAGTTGAAACCATTTTACTGGGATGGACTGGATGCCTCAGGTGAACACCAGGGATGTGGGCTGCTGAAATGTATAGGAAAATTCAGGGGCTTTGGGGTTCAGGTCCCAAAGACATGGTCTTTTCTTTTTAGCAGTGTAGTGTGAATCCCATAGTGCCATCACCATAACCCTATATTGCATATTCAATGTGGTTTAAATAGACAGCCATGGGCTGATTGCTCTTTATAACTTATGTATCGTTGTTTCATGCAAAAATGGTTTCTTACTTAAAATCTTTTGGAATATGATAACAATACCACACACAGAGAGACACACAAAACCAAAAACCAAACTCAAAGGCAGGGACTAATGTTAGTATTGTAGCAGTGATAAATATACTTCTTTCCTCTCAATAGAGAAATGAGTGACTACTGCTACCTATACATTACATTGACTGTGAAATATATTCACTTTGATAGTTTTGATTCAAATTCTTTACTTTGTTTCAAGAGAAGGTTCAGTGGGATTCGGATGATAGCATATCTGAAAATTATTGTGGTGTAAAAACCAAGAGGCATCAACCCCTCCTTTTTTTTTCTTTAAGAAAAATTACAGGGGCAGCTAAGTGGCGCAGTGGATACAGCACCAGCCCTAGATTCAGGAGAACCTGAGTTCAAATCCGGCCTCAGAAATATACTTACTAGCTATGTGACACTGGGCAAGTCACTTAACCCCATTGCCTAAACCCCCCCCCAAAAAAAATTTCAGAAATAATTGCCTATAATTTATGTTTCTATAGCTCTATATTTATGTAGAACAAGTGGTATATGTGGCTGGGTGCAGGTGTTAATGGGGGTGATAAATCCTGTGTCAAACTATGTGTCCTGAATTTTTTATTAGAAAAACATGGTCAACCATGGCAGTAGTTTCTGTACCTTTCAGGCTAGCAGACATAATTCTGTTGTTTTTCATTGAGCCTTGTATCAATTGTAAAATATGTTGGCCAACGCCTTCCCATTGTTATGTGCAGAATTTTATTTATGCTATGCTTAGGCAAGTATATTATTCCTTGGCTTATTTGTGCGTGTTTTCTTAATGCCTCAATTTTATTACCACATAAAGGGTTTATGTGTCTCCTGTTAGGAACTACAATTGTTCATAACAATTCTATGGTTGAAGAGCTATTTTTCAGGACACTGCCTTTAGAGAACTCTTCTTTTTGGAGTAATTAGGTTTGGCTGAAAGATATTTTTGGAAAAATAATACAAGTGTGTGATTTTTGTGTACACACACACACACACATATGTATAAATAAATACATGAATTGAACTTATTCTGTTTGTATTTCAGTCTTAAACTCTTCAGATTTCTTAGTAAAACATGATATCTGTTCAATAAAGACTTATTGGGGTTATATTTATTTTTAAATCAACAACAGATTTGAGTGCAGTGGTTTTCCAACCCAGTCAAGCTTTGTATATCACCACTCCCTTTTCTCCAGAAGGTGCTCTAGAAAGCGTTAGGAATCTAAGAATAGTTGGAGATGTGTGTGGAGAAGAGTTAAAGAATATTTATAAAAATGCAAAAATAGGCATGTTGAAAGAGGCTCTATAGACTAAAAGGCTGAGTAAGGGAAGGTAGAATATTAATTCACCCTGGGGGAAAGAGGGGTGAGAGGCAAACATTACCTATCCCATTCCACTTCTCCATTCCTCCTGGCTCCCAGCTCTTCTATCCCACTTAATTGCAAACATCATAAGACTTAAAGGGTGACACATTTGAGGGTGGGATATTTGGTCTTCCAGAGAAGAAGGGATTTAAAAACTAGGAGGCCTGTAGGGGTTGGGTGTCTTCCCTTGGTTTTGGAAAGCTAAAGAAGGGTGGGGCTAAGAAGAGGAGAAATAGGCTGTAACTCCTAAAGGAAAAAAGGGGGACCATAATATTTTTTTCTGGTGGTGTTCATTCCATTCTGGAGGGAGGCAAGGACAATCCCTGTCCAATAATTCTATAATCAGATGGGATTTCCATCTTGTAGGAACTGAGAAACGTGGACATTCAGCCATAAAGTAAAGAAACCCAAGATTTTACATTTGGTTTGTGTACCATGTTTGTCTATGAAGATCAGGTGTTCCTATGTGTATCATATTGGTACTTTCTTTGCATGTTGTCTCTCCCATTAGCCCTCCTTGAGGGTTTTTTTAAAAATAATTCTGTTTAGTAAAGTGTCTGTCACATAGTAAGCCCTTACACTGGTTGACTTGAATTAGTGCTCTGTATACTCACCACCATAAACTCTTTCTGTGAATGGTGCTATAGAATTAGCATTTGGCTAACTGGAAAATGACTTTGGGTCTAATTTCTACCATGCACAAGCTATGTGACCTTGTTCAAGTCATTTAGCAGAGGATTATAGATTTAGAGCTGGAAGGAATCTTGGAGGCCAAATCTGGACTGCCATCACTTTCTCCATAATAGAAGGGGAAAGAATCAGAGTGCTAAATAATGGCATGAGTGCTAGATGTGGAATAAGAAGGTTTGAACCCTAATTCCAACACATCATCTATGTGGCTTTGGATATGTTATTAATATCTTGAGTCTCAGTTTCCTCCCCTGTAAAACAGGGATGATAATTATACTTGAACTACATTCCCCTTAGAATAGGCTTAGGGGAAATGTTTTGTAAACCATAAAATATCATATAAATGTGAACAATTGCTATTAAGCCCTTCTGGCTCAGATTTTCTGACTTATATGATGGTTGTTAATGTGGTTTAACACGTAACTAGTGGCTTAAGTATTTGACTGAATCTATAAGTAGAGAAATGTTTCCTTTAAAACCATTCAAAACTGATAATTTTTTCCCTTTATAGACAGATTGTGTGGTTCAATGTAATGGCAAAAGTGCTGAATTTGTAGTCAGAAGACCTCTCTTCTGGGTTTATTTCTTAGGCCTACTATTTATTATTGCTTGTGTGACCTTAAGCAAGTAACAATCACTTTAATCTTTTTTTTTCTTCATCTGTAAAATGGAGAGGTTAGACCAGATAATCTTTGGTGTCCTTATTGGCTTTAGATTCTATGATTTTAGAAGACAAACCAAAGTTGAAGGGTTTTTGTTTTGTTTTTAGTTCACTGGCAAAAATTCATAAGTGCTTAGAAATATTCTCATTTTGTTGCTTTATAAATGTAAACGATATTCTTTCCCTCGTTGTCAAGAGATAATGATAAAACTCAAACACTGAATATCGACAGTGTGTGACGAGACAGAACTGTGCTTGGAGTTAGGAAGACCTGTAGTCACATCCCAAATCAGATATTTATTAGCTGAACCTGGGCAAGTGACTCCTGGGCATCAGTTTACTATTCTGTAAAACGTATAGGTTAAATCCTGAATTAGAGTGGTGACTAAGTGAGTAAAAGCGTTATGAAAAGATGAAAGATGGGTTGAAAGAGAGTGGATCAATGAAGATGACAAGGGAATCTGTGACTGGAAGTTTAGAAGATGAGAGAGTTTAGACTTCTAGAAGGAAAGATAATGAGTTCTATTTTGGATAAACTGAGTTTGAGATGCCTACAGGACATACTATTAAAAACATCCCTTTTTTTAAATTGTTATTTCTCCAAGGTATAAAGTTGCTCTATATACATAGTAAGCAGAAGAGAAAGACTTTCTGAATTATTGAATTGAATTACATTTTAGATCATTTAGGAATGTTTGGAGACAGTTTATAAGAGCTTAGTGAGAGATCAGAGGAGTAGTGTAGATCTACATCTAAACCAAACACAAATTTATTGTAATATTTAGAAAAAACTAATCCCGTTTTGTACAGTTTATATTGTTCAAGCTGATATCTAAGAAAGTCAGCCTCTAAATTAGAGTGTTATGCTTTATCAAGTGCTGAAGAGACTCTAGATTTCTGATAAATTGTTTAAAAAGGAAGAAGCATTCTTTGGCGTTTTTTCTCTCTGGAATATTAAAAATACCTCACTTTTTCACTTCGCCGTTTGTTAGACTTAGAATAAGTCATGTCTGTGAGTGAGGGCTCTTTATATCCTCTATATTGGCTTGATTTTCATACTATGCACAAGTGCCTTGTGGGAATGAATGCTCTAAAAAGGTTTGGCTTCTCTTCCAGCACAACCATGTGGTCCTTTGGAGAAAAAATGTCATCCCTCTAGTAAGGCATATGACACCTTCACAAACAATTATGGACACATTATATCCACAAGAAAGGAACAAATTATGCCAGGTTAGGGCTGGAGGGAAGTAAGAAAGAAGCAGCTGAAGATCAGTACAGCCAAGAAAGGCCTCAAAAAAGAGACGGCATTTGACCTTGGCCTTCAATTAAAATGGACACGTCAACAGACTGGGATACATGGAAGGGACTTTAATCATTCAAAGCACAGAAAACAGCACAGGCAGAGGTGTATTAGCTGGGGTATAGCTGGAACCTGCTGAAAAGTCTAGTTTGAATGAAGCAAGTGCATGTGGAGAGGAGTGTAAGGTCACTAACAAACTAAAATGGTGCACATGTGGTTTTACAGTTGTTCAGCTTCCATGAATAAGAGCTAGACTATACTTGTTGTCATGTATTTGTAAGCATTTTTAATTTTTGAATTATGGAGATCTAAATCCAAAAAACAGCCTCCTTTTCACAGTAGCTTTGCCTCTGATTCTTTTTTCTATTTTGCAAAGTTTCTTAAGTCACTTTGTGTTTTGTTCCTTGTAAAGTGAAAAACAACAACAATGAACTTCAGTTTGTACGAATTCTTTCTTCGTTGGCTTTTAATGGGGAAAAAAAGATAGTATCACCTGATGTGATATAACTTTGCTTTTAGGCAGGATGCTTTTGGATATCATGTCTTAGTATAGATTTCTGGAAGAGGAAATGCTTTTTAGACATTTGCTGCATTTTGTGAGTAAGATCGTAAATTCATAACTGGAACGGACCTTAAAAGCCATCTAGTACAACACTCTCATTTTGAAAATGACAACACTGAAGCCCAGATGTTATGCAAGCTTATGTAGATAGGAAGTAGCAGACTCAGAAGTCATATCAGGTCCTCTAACTACAAGTGCCAAGCTCTTTCTACTGCACTTCTGCCTGTTAAAATCCTGACTTCATTCAAACTTTTCCCTGTACACTTTCTCTCTATGCCATGGCCGTAGGAATTTAATCTATCTGCATTTTTCATTGCCATCTTCTGTTGTCCTCTGCTCAAGCTCATATTCTCCCGTATCCAGTGCTCAGCATTATTGAGGTTTGCAACTTCTCTCTTCTCTGGTCTCTGAAACATGCATATACCTCTCCTTTAGATGTTCTAATGCTTATTTGTTCCAGAAACTTTAGGGAAGTGATTAATTTTTTCTTTTTTAAATTAACAAAGGGCTTTTGGTTAATATGGTAGCATGAAAGTATATGGGAGCTCCTACATATACTCCAGTAAAGTTCTAAAAAGTGAACATGAGATAAAATTATGATGTTCCCAGTCAGATGGGTTCTATAGTCACTCTGGTTCACAGATATTGATATTTTTTTAAAATACTGAAGGGAGTCAAAGCAGAGAGGTGGGAAGTGACATTTTCCTCTCTGATTTTTCATATACATTTTCAGGAAGCATATGAGCAAGAAAAATAACTTTATGTAGTACCTCAGTTTCACACTGTTGAATGTCTTGTGAGTATTTCCCTTTTATGTTTTGAAATACTCTTCCCGGGGCAGCTAGGTGGCACAGTGGATAGAGCACCAGTCCTGAAGTCAGGAGGAGCTGAGTTCAAATCCGACATGAGACCAAATACTTGACCCTTACTAGCCCATTGCCTTAAAAAAAATTACCCTTTTCTTTTTTTAGTCTGTTAACTCAATAGAATTTGGTTATTTTATGCTCAGAGACTTAAAAAGTAGAGCAATTCAGTTCCTTAGAAGTAAAATTAAGCTCCCATTCATAATTGTAATGTCCTCATCAACAAGAAATGACACTTTTAAAAAAAAATTATTAGTCAGAAATCAGATTCCATTTCCTACATCAATAAGAGGGAAGAAAAATCAACATTCTATTAGTAAATTCCAAGAAAATCCAGTATTAGAAGATCAGGAAGCCACAAATGCCTTGGTATATCTGAGCGTGAAGCATTTGCAGCCCTTTAAAAAAAATAAAAATCAACATTTCTAAACATTGCATATACTGCCTTGCATAAGCAAGAAAAGCAATTGACTGGGGGAATACATTCCAGGGCATAATTGTAGGACTTGTGCGTTTTGTGCAAAGAAAAACAAAGATTGTTTTCCAAAGTGAAGCTCCAAGAATACAAAAACTTTATAAAAACAGGAGCAGAGTGTTCACAAGTATATAACCGCTTAATCTGCATTGCTTTCTGTTTTCCCAGGATAATCATTTTATTCTTGGTGGATCAAATTGCATGAGAACCAATTCACAAATTTCACAACTTGTACTAAGTGCTTCTCACTTTGAAGTATGAGAGACATTGGCCTAAGTAGGTTGGAGGACAAGTAAAGCTTGTGCTTTAAATCCCAGGGCAGGAGTTAGATAGGCATACTGAGGGCATCTGCCACTCTCTTGCAGCCATTTGTGAGCAGCTAACGCTTTAACCCCTTCAATGCCTTAATGAGTATCTTTAGTGGGAATTGGCA
Source organism: Phascolarctos cinereus (assembly GCF_003287225.1). Taxonomy (NCBI): domain Eukaryota; kingdom Metazoa; phylum Chordata; class Mammalia; order Diprotodontia; family Phascolarctidae; genus Phascolarctos; species Phascolarctos cinereus. The sequence goes on from NW_027556098.1 coordinate 9,731,116, forward strand.
TGTTTTCCCATGTTATGTCAAATTCATAGTGGTTTAGTACAGATTCTCAACCTTTTAAAAACGATACTAGTTTTTGTATTTACACCTCATTAGTACCCTCAGTCACTTCTGTCCCTCTTATTGCATGGCAGAGCAAAAAGAAAAAAAAAACACCCCAAAACCCCTCCTCTCAATGCCTCCATTTAAAGAGGTTTCAGAAACCTATCAAACTTTTCATTTCTTACCAGCTGCACTCCTTGGATTCACTCTACCTTAATACCCCTATGCTTGGTACTTTCCCTCTCCATCCTACTTCAGCTTCCTTTTATGTGTTTTCTTCCTCTTTTAAAGTGTAAGCTCCTTGAGGGAAGTGACTGTCTTTTTAAACAATTTCTATCCTCAACCATTAGCATACTGCCTAACACCTAGTGAGCTCTTAATAAATATGTATTGTATTGTACACCCAATGTTGAGAACTGTCACTCTTTTCTAGGAAATGGAAATCAGAAGTAATCTCAACTGATACAAATCAGATAGCATTAGGTTGAATTATTCCACATTACACTGAAAGACTATTCTAATCCTTCTCTTACTGTTGCCTTTCCTCTTCCTTTCCCCCTTTGCACTTTTGCCTACTTTGCATGGGATTTGGGTTTACTGTTCTGTGTTCGTGCTTTCCCTCCAATAGAGTAAGAGCTCCTTGAGGGGGGCAGCTAGGTGGTATGGTGGATAGAGTACTGGCCCTGAAGTCAGGAGGACCTGAGTTCAAATGTGACCTCAGATCAAACATTTGACACTCACTAGCTGTGTGACTGTGGACAAGTCATTTAACCCCAATTGCCTTAAAAAAAATCTCCTTGAGGCTAGCAATTGTTTACTTTTTTTTTTGTTTGTTTGTTTCCCTAGCACCTAGAGAAGTCCCTGTGTAGTAGACACTACATAAATATTTCTTAGATGAATTCCTCAGAACCCAGCTATCATTGCTTACTTTCCTAGTCTGGTGTGTGCCATGGGGTTGGTGCTAAAATGGAATGAACCCTACATGACCCCAAACTGAAGCAGACCCAAGTGAACACTCCCTCTCACCACAATGCTAACATAAAGGAAAAAAACCAACACCAGGCCTTCTTGAGTGTTGCAATCACATTGTGCTTCCCAGCCTCAACTTGTCTCTTCCCTAGATTCACTCATTCACTCTTCTCCATCTCTCCATATCACTTTCTTCACTACCACTTGCAGTAGCATTCACCAAACACTTTCTAATTTAATTGTTTTCATCTAGTTTTTGCCCAGAACCTTTTATGTACAAGGGTTGAGGCTAAATTCTGGGAAAACAAATGTAAAATAGTAATCCAAGAGTTGCACATTAGCATACTTCCTCCTCTCCCATTCACCAGAATAATTAGCTGATACTTGTTTCAGCTGGCCCTTGCAGCCCTGAAACAAAAAAGGAGGACTTAAGGTCCTCTCTTGTGCATAGCAAGAGGTATTGCCTTTATTTTTCCACCCTAATTCCAGTACCTCCTAACTGTATTGACATTCTAATTCCACCAGGGTTTTTCTATTACACCACAAAGCCAATCAATAACATTTTATATTTCTACAGGCAAAACTTGTGTATTGTTGATCCAAACAACATAATTTTACTAGAATGACAATAACATTAACATATTGTCGTGCTATTTCATTTGTGTCCTACCCTTCATGACTCCATTTGGGGTTTTCTTTGCAAAGATGCTGGAGTGGTTTGCCATTTTCTTTTCCAGCTCATTTTACAGATGAGGAAACTGAGGCAAACAGGGTTTAAGTAATTTGCCAGCTAGTAAGTGCCTGAGGTCAGATTTGAACTCAGGAGGTCTTCCTGACTTCAGGCCTGGCACTCAATTCACTGCTTCATCTAGCTGCCCTATTAATATATTGCCACACCTTATTATGTTTGTTGTTCTTCCTGTGTTCTCTAAAAGGACCAATGATGCCAGGAGTGTGATGTCTTGACTTGCAAGTGAATTTGATTCAAATGAGGTAGGCCTGTGCAAAAGCCATCAGCCTCAATCTCTCCTCCAAAGTCATCTGAGTCTAGTGGCAAGACATATGTAAGGACAACTGGAGATGGCCCCAGATGAAGTGCTAAAATCTTAATTCTTCGACCAGTCATCAGAGATCAAATCAACTCTTTTTACTCTACTTTTCTGCCCTGACTAGCTCCTGCTTCTTTTTCTACCCACCAGTGTTTCCGATCTTAGACTGCTTAGTCATTTCCATCTCCAACCGGCTCAGTGATGGTGTGCCCTGTGTCTAGTACTTGTAATAGTAAAGCTATAGTCCAGTGAGCAGAATGGGGGGAAGGGGCATTAAGAACATACTGACAACCCATTCGAAAAACAGCAGAGTTTCACGGGGCATCATCTGAAACAAAAAAGAAAAATTAAGAAAGATGTTAGCTGTTAGGGAAATGGCTCTGATTTACCCCATTGCCCAGTGTACTGGTACTTAGTACGTGTACTATTGGGCAAGTCACTTGAAGTGAATGGATGAATTAATTAAGTAGTTAATGAAAAAGAATTTATTAGGCATTCACTGTGAGCCAACACTCAAATGTATTTGTTGCAAAATCAACTTTATTATTTATCTTTTTTGCAGTTTAAAATTATATTTCACATAAATTTTTATTAAAATTATATTTTATTTTCTAATTATATGTAAAAGCAATTGAACATTTATCTTTAAAATTTTTGAGTTCCAATTTATTATTTAAATTTATGTTATATGAATTTATATTATTCAGTTTTGAGTTCCAAATCTGTTTATCTTTTAAAAATCAATTTCTTATTTTCCAAAGGATTCTTATTTTTGTTTATAAAAGAATATTACTTGGTTATTGCATAGTGAATTGTAGTCCCTCCTAATGCTGCTGGTCATAGGCATCAATCGCCAGGCCAATATCCCATTAAATAAATGCAAGATTAAAAAAAAATTATCGGTAGCATCTGTATCTTTGGCTTGCATGTTGAATGGTTCTGTTATTATATTGGCAATTCCAGAGACAATTTGGGTTTCTCTTGTGGTCAGGGCTTACAGATGGAACATCTTAACCTTCTGGATGCCATTTTCCTTAGGTTCACCTCAGAGCTTTAGGAATTTTTTCGTTCAAAGTCATCTATGGATATGATTCTATTGATAGCTCTTTAGAGAAAAATTTCTGTACCTATTTAAAAGGGGTAGCACCAAGTAAGGTATATATCAACATATTTCCTGTAGAAATATGCATCTAAAATTCAGGGTTAGTTAATATCTTTATACACACTAAATGCTCAGAGACAATATACATAAAAGTAATAGATCACAAACCAAGATCTCATTATCTGTACTCTTCATTGGGCTTTGAACATGTAAAGTCATGTAGAATAATGGCCCTATTGTTTGGGATTATTCATACACTTGTTTGGCTATATTTTGACATTCACTTCTTACACGGGAACAGTGTGTTTAGAGCACAGACACAAGCATTTAGAAAAAATGTCCTCTGAATACCATAAATGGTTGTTTGTGGTAAGATTGTTGCCAAATTGGAAGCTTGGCAGCATTAACTCAGTGCAGGAAATAAATTGTAATAAATAAGCAAGCATATTTATTTGTTTCATGCAATCTAACAAGCATCTATTAAACACCTACTATGATCCAAAGATTGTGTTAGCCACTGGGAATGCCAAGACAAAAATGCAGCAGTCTTTGCCCTCAAGGAATTTACATTATGTGGGGAAGACAGTATGTACACATATAAGTCAGTATAAAATATGTATTAAGTAGTTTCCAGGGAGAGATCACAAGACTAACAGGAAAGGCAGGTTGCAAACTAATAGCACAAGGTTTCCTAAGGACACGATGTCATGTTAAGTGAGAATGGGATAGAAGACTAATGACATTGGGATAGAGATACTGGAGAGAATGGGGCTGAAATGGATGGATATGAGAGAGCTAGGAATAGTGATAAGGGAAGAGAGCTTTGGTCTAGCCAATCTACAATTCCAAAGAACAAGGCTAGGGAGTGGAGGCATATAGTAGCAGATTGTCTCAAAGAGGGTAATATTGATTTGATTATCCTTGGGAAGGAAGTAGAACTCCAGTGTTGAATAGCTTATCTTTCTCTGGAGTGGCATATGGGACACAACAGATTTCTTTGTTCATGGATTGATGGCCAATGTGAAGAGGGAGGTGTAGTTACAACAGAGGCTCAGATAATTTAGCAATTTTTCTTTGTAGGTAAATTGTTAGTGATGTCATATAATGTATAATGAATCTGGTAGGAATTATTGTGCACAGACTAAGCTGGTTTCCCCTTAAGAAACCTTTCCTCAGGATTTCATTGTCCAGTCGACTGGGGATTTTAAAAAGTCCAGCCTATGGGTAGTTAGTTAGTATTCCTACGATCTGGCAGAATTTCACTGTACTTCTTTTAGATCTGTTTCTACCTTAGTAAATGTGATAGTAGAAAGGAATAGTGTTTATCTTTAATAAATATAGATTTTAAAAGCTTTTATTATAAGTAAAGCTTTCTCTCGCTTTATGCCCTAAACAGTCACCTAGACCTTGAGATTTTTGCCCAAACTATAAATCCTAGTGAAGAGTTTAGATCTCCCTATTTGGGAGGTTTCTTTTCTTTCCTCTTTTTTTTTTCCTGAGGTGATTCAGATAACCCTTTCCTATAAAGGACGTTGGGAGAGGAATAGGTAAAATTTTGAGGAAGTGTTTTTCTTGCTTTTTATTGCCTTGGAACAGGTAAAACTATTTTAACATAATTATGAGGAATGTGAATCCACCTAAAAGAAAGGGTGCCCTTTAGCCAACTTGGTGGCAATCCTGAGACCTTGGACAAAGGTGAGGAGTATTCATCCAGATCCTCTGAAGGAAGGGAAAAACTTCTTAGTAGAAACCTGTATAGAGGCATGGGTTTGGTGGTGGTAGTGGTGATGGTGGTTGTCTTTCCTTTAAATCATAACAGTTAACCATTTATATAGCAATTTAACATTGGAAAAGTTCTTTACAAAGTATTATCTCATTTGTTCCTGATAACAACCCTGGGAAGTAAGTACCATTATTTCCCCCTATTTTACAGATGAGAAAACAGTCCAGACAGAAATCAAGTGATTTAACAAGAGCCACATAGCTAATAAATGTCTGTCATATCTGAACTCGGCTGTTTTTGACTGCAGGTCCAATAGCTTCCTTCATCCCCCTGATAAGGCTCTCAGGGGTGGGTAGGTTTGGGCTGGTGGCTAAGAAATGAAAATTTAGTTGGTTGTGGCATGGGGCAAATCTTGGTATTAGATTAGATTCTGGGATGGATTGAGTGCAAGTGGCTTATGGTATCTTGTTGTTCAGTCATTTTCAGTCATGTCCAACTCTTTGTGACCCCATTTAGGGTTTTCTAGGCAGAGATACTGGAGTGGTTTACCATTTCCTTCTCCAGCTCATTTTACGGATGAGGAAACTGAGGCAAACAGGATTATGTGACTTCCTCAGAGTCACACAGCCAGTAAGAGTTTCTGGTCATATTTGAACTCCGGTCTTCCTGACTCCAGGCCCAGCATTTCTATCCATTATGCCACCTAGCTGTCCCTTCTGATATTTTAGTCACTTTTCAGTAGATTCTTCTGACCCATGGTGGAGATTAGTGACTCTGCCACTGTTACTGTGGCTCTTATGTTTCTGGTATTGTTCCTATTCATTGTTACTCTTATACAGTAGGAAACGCAGTATGAATTGCCCAAATATCACTCCCATTGAATGCACTGTCCTTTTGAAGAACTTTTATTTATTGGAGGATTTTTTTCTCTCTTTTTTTTGTATTAAGCTCCTCCTCCTATAAGCTGCTTATCCTAAGCTTCTTCCTGAGGTCAGAGTTGTTTTAAGGCCATTAGAATTGAAGGAAAGTTCGCTGGGGAATTTTTTTGAGGCGCCTTATCTCCAAATAGTGGGATATGGTAAGAACAGGGATTATTTTATGGTTTCTCTTTAAGGAGGCAAGAGGACATCCTCAGCATTTGGTTAGTTTGTAATACTAGGGATATAATAATCTATGAGGAATTGTTGTTGCTGAGGTTTATTGAAATTCCCACTGCCCTGCAACATATCTCTTGGACTCCATTGTTCCTGATAATAAATGTAATTCTGATGAATATAAAGGTGAAGGGCAATAATATCTATTGAATATCCTTTGAAATATGTCTTAGTATATGGAATTTTATTTTTATGGCATTTTATAATCCACAAATGATCCCTTTCAGAGCCTCAATTGCTGGACTGGCCCAAGGTAGGCCTCGCCCATAAAAAAATGAGGTTTTATTATTAAAGTACAGGGTTTTTTTATAATCCATTTTTTCCCTTGAAAATGATATGATGATTAAGCAACAGCACCAAATATTTTGAAGTTCCCATGGGCTCATCTCTGGCATTTGATAAATTTGAATAGGGTTTGAGAGTCATAGGTGAAAATTTTAAAAAATGTGTCCTTTTTATCATCCTTGAATTATCAATTTATAAATATATTAAAAAGCTCAGTTTTAGAAATGTATCTGATTGAAATAAGTATAACATGTACTCTGATTCTACTGGCAATATTTTTGTACTAATATAGCAAAGGTTATATGTAAACCCCAAGATTCTTGCTCAACCCCGTCTGTAGAGATCACCTACCACCATGCTGCTCCAGCAGGGGTTATACTAATGGCAGCAATGAGCTCTCATCCAATGAGCTACCAGCAACTGCTCGAGCCTTTCTCTAGTGAATCAGGAAAGAAATGCTTCTCTTCCAAAAAGGAAGTCCCCAGCACAGCTGCTGATGGATGAGCCATCTTAATGGAAAGCCTTCTACATTTTCTGTCTCCGCCTTCTAATAACTGTTCTGAGCTCAGCTCACTCTCCTGCCTTTTCTCTTCCTGCAGCTTCTTTTCAAAGCTTTTCCTCCTTCTATATTCTTAGCCCCTCACCTGCTGGTTTCTTACTCACTTGTGATGCCTTAAATCAGAGTCTCCTGATGGTCAGTGATTCATGTTTGTTTTGTCTTATGAAGTAAAACTCAAAGAAATTAAATTTTCTTTGAAGTATGAACCTATCATTGTTTAATCTTCTAAAAGTATCAAAAGTCATGATTTATAATTTTGTGAGTTTAAACTTTAAAATTCTAAAAATAGTCTCATGAAAATGAAATGAAGGATGCCAACACCCTGCAGCCATCATTACCCCAGACATCCCTCTGTTTTTAAACAAGTCCTTTCAGTGCATTCATCTTTTATCAGTTTATGTCTTTCTCTGAACAAACGGGCTTTCCCTCCTTCACATTTTTTTTCATTGAGAGGTTGTGTATTTTATCATTTTTCCTTACACATATATTCTTTTTCTGTCATTTTCATGTTGTTCACATGAAAAAGATCAAAGGACTAATGATGAAATGTGCTTTCTACCTCTGGAGAAAGAACCGACATTGCTTGAATGAAGACTGAAGCGTGCTATTTTTACTCTCTTTCTTTTGTTCTTTTGATTTTATTTGAGTCTTCTTGTTCAAAATAACTAATATGTAAATGTTTTACATGATTGCATATGTATAACCTATATCTGATTGCTACTGTCTCAGGGAGGGGATAGTGAAGGGAGGGAGGAATAGATTTTGGAACTCAAAATTTCTTAAAATGTTAAAAAAAAGTTTCAGCATGTAATTAGGGAAAAAATAAATCTCATCTAACAGAGAAGAAATATGGGAGGGGGCAAAGAAAGCATTTAAAGTATTCTTATCCTGTGCCTCTTTTTCAGGTAAATAGAGAATTCAGCCATATAGGAATAAAATATTCATGTGAAGCTCCTAACAATGATTATAGGTTATGAAGACAAATAGAGGAAAAGAAATGTTAGTAAAAATAAATAGCATTTAGCTCAGTGTTCAGGTTTAAAATAGTATGCGCTCAGTTTGTTCATTAATTTAAAGGCATTAAGCTCAGGAAAAACTATTCTAATCTAATCTAATTTGTAAGACAAGGAAATAGCTGTTTCCCTTCTTGTTTTCCCTTCTTCTGATCCTATAGTAAATGTAGGAAAATTAGTGTGTGCTTGGGGAAAGGCATTGAAATTTTTGGAAGTAGATAGATTGAGTGGAAAGATAAGATAGTGTGAGGAGCAGTGGAGTGATGGCAAAGAAGAAGAAAGCCATTTATTACTGAGTATAGTTGCTTACTTTCAGCAAAGCCTTGGTGGACTCTCTGATAGGCCCTCTTTTGGTTTGTATTGTCTACCAGAAGCACAAAATTTTAGAACTGGCAAGAACTTCATAGGTAATCTAGTTCAATTTTTACATGAACAAAAATACCCTATGTTTGATAACCTCCAATGATACTAATGTGATGCCTATTTGAAAATTATTTCCTAAAGAAGCTATACCTCCTTAAAAGTACAGAAGCCAACAGCTACAATTGTCACTGTGGTTCTATGAAGCTCTTCTCCTTATGGGTCTAGGAAAAGTATGTGTATTTATTGTTGATCTATAAGATAAAGTGTCATTGTTTGTCCTTTGTTTTTGAAGAGGACCAGTGACATCACCGGATGACATCTTCACTTGCCTGTGAATTGTATTTAAGTGAGGCGTAGCTGAGTAAAATTGTCAGCCTCACTCTGTCTTCTAGAGTCATCAAAGTCCAGTGGCAACACAAAAGTTGACTGGTGATAGCCCAGGATATAGTGGATAACCTTGGCGTCATTGAGGTCTGACCAACTCCATAGCACCTGCTGGGTGGGTGTAGGGCGTTCAGGGAGGACTAGCACCTCTGGTGTGAAGGCTTGCTGAGCCCTTCCGAGGGCTGCTTATGCATCTTTGTCACCCAACTCATGCCTGTGGCTCCAAGAAGCTGTAGCATGTACAACAGCCACACCCCAGGAAAAACATGTTGGCAGATGGGATAAACTAGGTTAAGGATAACCAGTGCGCCTCAGACAGATCAGTGAGTTAGGGGATTGTCTACCCAAATTCATAAAGACTTCCCCAGCAGAATGAGTAGATGAGAGCAGTTTGCTCCAATGGGCCGTGAAGGGGGTAGAAGCAGGTATGCAATAAATTGTAGAGAAGACAAAGGTGAAGAAATTGTGGAGAAACATCTTTCTCATTAGAACTTTCTTAACTGTTACAAAGAAACATTGTAAGATAATTTTATGAAGGATGAGTGTGCAAAGAGACTGTTTAGGGAAATGGCATGAGAGAAGCTGAAGAAAGAATTTTTCTATCATAGCTAGAGAGAAATTAGAAAAGACCGAAAGAGGTTGGACAGCCCATTTTTTGAAAGCAATGTTTTAACTTTGTGAAGAGGATAGAGAAAATTCTTGTGAAGTGACTTTGTTATCATAAATGAAATAAATGCTGTCAACCTTTGGTCTCAGAAGTGAAGAGAAGCCATCTGTCATTGTAGTGAGGTTGTTAAATGACTGTGGCTGTCATTTTTATCATAGATAGAATGCTAGAAATAGTTATCTATATGTCTTCTTATTATTGATTACATTGCTAGGAAATCATGTATTAAATAACCTTAATATTTATTTAGTTGCAGAACATTTTGGAATTCAATGGGTAGATATGAGTACTATTGGAAAAGGAGGTTTTTCTAGTTTCCTGAGCAAATAATATTTATTAATTTATTGGGGGCTCTGAGTCTAGTTGACAAATTGAGAAAGATGCTCAAATTTTATTGCTTAATGAGGAAATATACAAACATACTACTGGAGTACACTGGAATTGGGGGTAATTAGATTTAATATGGGAACCAATTGTAGATGGCACATATAAAACTGTTAGATGTGATACGCAAACTCTCCTATAATTCTACTGTATTAATAGCTGATATTTATATAATACTTTAAAATTTGTAAGATACTATAAGTACATACATATATATGGTTCTTTGAGGATCAAATCAGTATATATACACAGGTGTGTGTGTGTGTGTGTGTGTGTGTGTAGAGCTAGGTGTGGTAATAAGAACATGAGGTATGAAGTCAGGAAAACTGGATTTAAATCCTCCCTGTGATATTTACTTCGTCTCTGACCACAAACAAGTCAGTACTTCATATCTCTCAGCTACAATTTTGTCCTCTGCAAAATAAGTACATACACACACACATAGAGCTTCATTTGCAAAATGAAGTCATGAGGCCCCAAGAGGGCTTTGTTCAAGATAATGCTTCCTAGTGTCAAAGATAACTCTGGAAATAAATTCTTCCAGTACCTAGTCCAAAACTCTTCAAATCATCTCGTGAATCCTCCCTTCTAACTCCCTTATTTTACCAATGAGGAAAACCTTCCAGGGTTTGGGGAGGGTAGGGTAATGAAGACTTTGGAATCTTTGGACTTAGGAAAAATAGAAGAGACAGAAGTATATAACAGAAGTTCACAATTTTTTATACAATCTTTTTTTCTTATTCATCTTAGTATTCCTAATTGTTTGTATTTATTGGTGATTGTTAAGTTCACTATAAACAAAGATTTTTCCTAGAAGTAAAGGAGTTCATTAATTATAGTAAGAAGGCCTAGCCATTCAAACTTAGAACCCTTGGAGAAGTAACCACCACCCTTTGGGGCCCCTATCCTCTAAGCTCTAGTTGGGAGAGTGGTCCAGAAATTAAACAAACAAAATTTTCCCAGCGTAATTGTTGGTTACCAATTAAGTTTGCAATGAGAGTTTTATTTTAAGAGAAAAAAAATTGTCCAAAGAGTGCAATTCGTTACTCATAATGCCTTTTATTTTATTAAAGGGCACTTTTGTTGAGCACTATTAAGTTCCAGTTACCTGGTTTAAATAATCTTGGTGAAAGTTTCCTTAATTTCTAACTCCTTTACTCGGACTGAACCAGTTTGTTTGTTTTTTGGCACTAATTACTATAGGTAAATCTGGTCCCCAAGCATGTAAGGTGAAATTCTTTATATTGAGAAATCTAAATGAAACTTTTATTGTCTTAGAAAAAAAGCTACTAATAGCTGCCTAATCAGTAAGCATATTAATAGATTATTTTTTTGTCTTATTAGGCCTTGGAATATTCCTTACTGTCTAAAAGGCTAGTTTTCTGTGCCTCTGATTTAGGTCTGTGTATTACTTACTGTATTTTATGTGAAGAAATATGTTGCCCAAGTTTCAATTTCAAGCCCTGACCCATTGTCAGTTTTTTATTAAGAATGTTGATTTTGGCTGTACTTCTGTGTTAACAGTGATAACTCTTATCATTCATTACAGAATTTAAGGATGCCATTTGTTCACCACATGGGGATTCAGAGTAATTTTTAATGTAATGCATTTGATAAAGGGAAAAAGAGAAAGAAATTAAATGGAAAAGGAATGAATAAAGTTGAATGGAAATCATACAGCTATGATAACTCTCCATAAAGTTTAATTTTGCTAAAGTAAAGCTCATTCGTCAGAAGTGGACAGAAGGCTCAATTTTAAAATAATAATCCCAGCTTTGCTATAGTTTTTAAAAGGCTATAAAAATTTGTCTCTAACCTGCTTTGTATCTCTACAGATATTTGGCTAAAAACCAATCAATCGTTTTGCATACTTAGGACATAAATGAGGTCTGATTGAAAATCCAAAAGAGATTAATGACTGGGACTAAATTGCCTCTGGGAAATTGTAAACAAGAAGCCTCAATCTTAATGTGAATAATTATAGAGAACCAACAAACAAATATCTATTGAGTATACAAAGAATTATGGGTCTCAAACTAAAAAGAGATTTGGTGGGGAAATAAACAGTATGCATGCAAAAAAAATGAAATTAGTAATGCAGAGACAATAACTGAGTGCTAAATCAGTTAATCAAGGAGCATTTATTAAGCACCAAGAGCAATATTATGTGCAAAGTACTTTGCTATGTGCTGGAGATACAAAGATAGAAGTGAAAAACTCCCTGCCCTCTGAGAGCTCATATTCAATTACCAGGAATAGAATGGATCAGTATTGGAGTTCAAAAAACTGCAATATTAATCCATTGACAGGACCATTGTGGGACTTGGTGATAAGGGAAAGCTTCAGTAAGGTATTTGAAAAGGTCTTTGAAAGAATTTTTATGGGTAAAGATAAATGATTTGGAAGCAGAAGTGGTGGAGAAGATGGAAAAGCAACGAGGCAGATAGAAAAGCAGAAAGAACATTTCAGATATGAATAGACTAGTCAGCTAGAGAAGAGAATTCTAATACGTAAGTAGTATGGAATAACTCAGATTGATGCTACATTATGAGGCGCACTAAAAGCTAGGCTAAGGGGTTTGAACTTTACCACATAGGCAGTGGAAATCTATTAATGGCACCTGAGCAGAAAGAGTAACAGAACAAAAATATTTTAGTCTAGCAAGTAATTAAACCTTTTCAACGCATTCGCACTTTTTGAAGATAGTAGAAAATGAAAACAGACTCATCTTGGGCTTTTTTTTTGTACCCACAAATTGTACCTGGATACTTTCAGTTCAACGTCTTATACCCTTTGTATGTAATTCAATGAAAATTAATATTTAGAATCATGACTCAAAGACACTACCTGATACATTCTTTTGTTAAAAATAGAAAGAAAATTGTACAAAAACACTCTAGAAAGAGTTGCCATGAGTGCTGAAACAAAACAAACTTTCATTTTGACTGGTAGAAAATACATTCCCGAAATATAAGGGTTACTTGATGTGTTGTGAAGTAATAACTATGGTATTTGACATCCACAAATGTTTTAGTATTTACAAAGCCATTTCTATAAATATGCTTATTTGATCTTTACCACAAACCTTTGATATATGTATTAGTATACCTATACCTATTTTATCCTCTGATGTGGTTATTATTATTATTTCCATTTTACAGAGGAAAAAATGTAGGCACAAAGCAGTTAACTTCCTAACCCTTTCCGAACAATTGCCATTTTCATCTGTTGTCATCTTTACTGATCAAACAGAGGTCTGGTGAAACTTAAGTTATTTTAATTTGCATTTCTTCTTATTACTGATTTGAAACTTTCAGTGCATTTTCCATTGTAACATGCTGGCTACCTTCTTGACATTTGTTTTATAATTAAATCATGTATTTAAAGATCCACTGTGGATCTGAAACCACTGTCCAGCAAGGGAGACATAAATAAAACATGTGAAACACCCCTCTGAATTCCTCTACTCAGCAGGAGTTTAATGCCCAATATTCATTATCATAAGCTAATAATTAAATATCTGAATATCTAGCTCAAAAAGATTTTCCTTAAAAAAGAAGAATAGTTTATGGCTGAATGGATTCGTGCTGGGCCTTTAAAATATGCATGAGATAAAGAAGGTGATCCTACATAAATGAGTCCAACTATAGGAAAGAGCAATGGACTTGTTAGAGGACAGAAGTTTGAATTCTAACCCGCTTGAATCATTTTACCTTTGCTGACCTCATTTTCCTCATTGTAAGATGAGGACTTTGGGCTAGATTGTTACTGAGGTCCCTTCCATCTTACAAGTTCTTCGATTCTAATGATTCTGTTTTCACACTCACCACAATTTCCTCTTTAATTTTTCCATCTTACAAGTTCTTCGATTCTTATGGGTCTGTTCTCACACTCACCACAACTTCCTCGTTAATTTTTCCCTTACTGTACTTGATACTTCTGTCTTGCCTTTTCTGGAGAACAGTAATAATAATAACAATAACAACAATATCTAACATTTATTTAGAGTTTACTGAGTGCCAAGCACTGTGCTACCATTTTATGATTATTATCTCATTTGATTCTCACAACAACCTTGATGAGGTAGGGGCCATTATTTCTCCCATTTTACAAATGAATAAGCTGAGGCAAATTGACTTGCCCAGGGTCCCACAGCTAATAATTGTGTGGAGCCAGATTTGAACAAAAGATTATTTCAGTACTCCTAATAATATTATTTTAGGAACGTTACTACTGTGGTAATTATCACTAGAAGATTTTGGAATTTTCAGCCTGACATGTTTTTGTGTGCATGGCTATGTTGTGGTATTAAAATTGTTTGGATATTCCCCATAGTTGTGAGATATATTTTTTAGATATGAAATGGTTACTGCCATTAAAAATCTAAATGATGTTTTAAAAATTGAAATATCCAGTGAATTATATTTAGAAAAATCTAAGAAGCCTACCAAACATATTCCTATAAAACCTGTTAACCGTTGTATTCAGAAAGGATCACTCTTGTTTTCACACTGTGACACTATGTTTAAAATAAAACCTAAGGGAAATCTGACTTGTGGTCACTATCATTTTCAATCTTCTCAGGAAATGCCTCTGATCACTTAAGAAAATCTTTTTTACCTACTTCAGGCTCATCACTTGTACTTTCAGGGCAGATAACTCCTTGCTTTTTCTATGTTGTTTGATTTTGAATATTCCTTAAAATAATACAAGAAAATATGTCCTTTAGCTTCCCTTAGGAGGTTTTAAACCTAGTGTCTGTAAAATTAAGAATATATATTCAGATAACTATATTTTAATATAATTATTTTCTTTTATAACCTAAAATATTTTATGCATTTACAAACTTTATTCTGGAGTGTGTATGACATAATAGTTTTGGTATATACCAAATATTTTCGTATACTACCTTTCCATCATATTCTGATGAATGTAATGCAAGGTAGAATTAATAATTTTCATTGTGTATGTTACACTTTTTTTCTCTTGAGGACTTTTAATTCAAAATTTTTCTGTATCTTCCAAGAGTGTTGCTTTGGGAATCAAAGAACCTTTTTTTTAAAGTTCTGACTGACTCATAAAACTTGTGTCCCTGTGAGTCAGTCACTTAATCTTTCTAGGATTGAGTTTCCTTATCTATAAAATGAAAGGGTTGGCTTAGATTAGTTCTAAGGCGTCTTATGAGATCTTGAGAACCAAATGAGAATAAACTCAGCTTGCCAAGTTCTTGTTTAGATCCACTGCTGCATGCATGCCTGCATTCAACAGTTGTTCAGCGGTCATCAGGATGTAGAAGCTGGAGCGAAGAAACATAAGTGGTAGTCCGCGATTTTCAAGAACTTTCAGCTTACATATGTAACCAGTAGATGGCGCTATCCGGCAGGGGGGTTAAGATGGAAAACAATATACACACATATATCTATATATCTATATCTATATGTATATCTATATCTATATCGATATAGATATATGTGTGTGTATATGTTTGTACATACATATGTGTGTGTATATGTATGTATATATACATATAGTTATAGGTATACTTATTTAATGACTTTCTCATAGAAGTTTTCTCAGTTTGAAAAATCAGTTCAAAAAATGAAATTAAATAAATTATATACAAATTACATCTCTGTCTGTGTCTCTCTCTCACACACACACAATATTAGTTAATGAAGGCACTATACTAAATGATATTGCTATGCAATATCCCTGACAGATAATCATCCAACCATATTTAGGTGTCTAATAATAATCCCATAGCTCACTTACAGATGAATTATAGGGTTATTATCTTTTAAAGTTGTTCATTCTAATTTTAAAATGTTTTTCCTTATTTAAATATTCAAAAAAGTCTTAGATTTCATCAACTAAGGAATTCCCTCCAACAATGCATATCACAACCCATGCCTGCCTGCCCATCCCATATGAAGATTGTCTATGTTCTCCTATAGGATGGAAGAGGGTCAACTTATCATTGATCCCTCCCTTTCCATGTGACTAGTCTATCTTCTCTTTCTGTTAAATAATTTCTTGATGACATCTTTCACTGTAGTTCTTTAGAGATCCATATTGGTTATTTATTGAGTCTGCTCATACCTATACCACATCTCAGCTGACCTTATTGTGATATACTTAGCTTTAGTTCTTCAGAGTACTAATATTCCATGTCTTGCTGCCATATAGCAATACCAGGAAAATGTTGGCAGGCAAAAGATGTAGTTTTGCTTTCATGGGAAGCTTGTGGTCAAAACAAAACAAAACCCTTTTGTCCTGGCCTTTTTTTTTTTTTAACTCTGTCCATTTGTCTGTCCCAGATATACAAAATGATGAAAAATCTCTTTAGGTTGTCTATCTAGATGCATGTTGAATTCTGGACAACAGACAGCCTTCATTTACTTGGACTTTCTTATATGGAAAGACGGTCTAAACTCCTTTGAATTTAGTAGCTGGCTTGATGCAATGCACACAATGCCATCTATAATCAGGAGTATTTTGAAGAACTCATTATCCACAGGGTACCCACTAGTATTTAAACTAAAATTTGTCAATCTGTAACTCCTACCCATATTTTCTAGTTCTGTCCCCAGGAGCTAAACAAAAAATATTTACTAGATCTTTCTCATGACAGTCCTTCATATATTTAACATCAGGTGTCATGATCCCATTCTCTTCTCCAGGCTAAACATCCCTATATTCAATAACCAGCTACCATATTGCATGGTTTTAATATCCCACATCATCTTGATATCCTTATCTAAACTAAACTTGTCAACATCCCTTATAAAATGTGACATGTACTCCAGATAATATATTATTACTTCAGGTGCAGTTTCTTTCATTTTGGAAACTTATTATTAATAAGGCCTAATATAACATTAGATTTTTTTTTGCTGACATACCACAGTAATTGACTCATACAGACCTAAAAACCTCCAGGTTATTTTTCTTATGAATTATCATACTTTATTCTTTATAATCTTGTACACATGTAATTGAATTCCTAAACCTAAGCACAAGACTTTCACTTCTTCCTAGTGGTTTTCATTTTCATAAATTTGACTCATTGTTCTTTTCAATTGACAAAGTCTTTTAACCATGATTTCTGTTATATACCATATTAGCAATCTCTCCCAAATTCTTGTAATCTACAGTTTTGATGAGTGGAATTTTAATAGCTTTTGGAAGGATGGTTCTTGGTGGGAGTGTGGAATTGTAGGTTTATATATGGGGGATGACATATCATAATATGCCAAAACTTAATTTATTACAACTTTCATAAGCAAGCTATCTATGCTTTCACCTAAGTAAGTGGAAGAAAAAATGTTGAACAACCCATTTACCTACATGAAAAGGCTATATTGTGTAGCCTTCTTTTAGAGGCATTATCTTGGGCTGACATAAAGTGTTCAATCACTAGTTAATGGTTCTGGTCATTCAAGCAGATCCAAATCTACTTTCTCTATTATCCATTCTTTCATTCATCTCACAAATTAACATCTGTCCACAAAGTTATTAGAAGATTCTTGTCAAATACCTGCTAAAATTCAGAAATATACTGTGTTTATACATTACCCTTATTAAAAAATAAAATACCTGCTAAAATCCAGAAATATACTGTGTTTATACATTACCCTTATTAAAAAATAAAATGAGATTAGTCTGGCATTACTTTTTTCTCATAAACTAATTCTAGCTTTTAGTCATCATGCGTGCACTAGTGAAGAGTTCAAAAAATCCCCTAATAATATGTTTTAAAATTTTACCATAAAGTGAAGTGAAGCTTAAGTAGTATTCTCCTGACTTATTCAGTGTCTCAGGTGCCTCTTGGCACTGCTCCAACAAGCCCTTTATCCCATTGGTTAATACCTCCCAAAATTTCTTATTTAGGGAAAGACCACAGACCAGCCATCCCTTATTCTCCAGACTTACCTGCCATGCCCCAAGTCAGGTACCTCCTTCCTTCCTTCACTCAGCTTTTCATATCCCCTTTCATGGGTTGTCCATGTATAATAGAAATTTTTGAGGTTTAGGGACTGTCTTTTTGCTTATATTTATATCCCCTGGTCTCAGCAGAGTGCCTGGAAAATACTAAGTGTTTAACAAATGTTTTCTGATTATATCATATAGTTTGAAGATTCACCTTCTTCCCTTTCAGCGATCACAGGATTACAGGATAATCAAGACAACATTTGCCTATTTTAAGCTTTTGACTTTTTAACAATTCTGTAGAATTTCCCAAAGATCACTACAACAGTTTGCAAACATTTAGGAATGTTTTTCCACATCTTCAGATACAATTCTTCTGGGACTTATGACTTGAACCAGTTGAGGACAGCTAGCTGCTCTTTTGCCATTCATCTCCTGACCAATTACTCTTAACTCTGCCCTCTTCCTTTCCCCCTATTAAATCAGCCAGCAAATCTTCTTGCTTACAGTGCCTCTCAGATGTGTCTCCCCCTTTTTTTCCATTACTAGTGCCACCAATCTAAATTGGGATACATTATCATCTTGTAACTGGATTATTTATTCTGATAAAATTCCCTGTCATTTTCTCTCTGATCTATTTGTCCTATGTACTTCTTTCTTATTATTATAAGAAATTATTGCTTATCAAATAAATTTTGAGCATAATGTAAGTGCTGTGAATATGAGTATGGATGTGCTAGACAATAGTAGGAAGAAGGCCACCAAGATGGCGAAAGTTCCTGAGTTCATGATGTATAAAGACTGAAAGATTGTTTAGCCTGCAGAGAAAAAATTTGAGAAGGCATGATAACTGTGTTGAAAAATTTCAGAATTGTAAGGTGGGGGTAGATTAGACTTTATTCTGTTTGGTCCCAGAGGATAGGACCAGGAATAATGCCTGGAAGTCATAAAGATAATTTTTAAACTTTATTAAAAAAAAACGTTTTCTTAGGAGAAAGTTCCTAACAATTTGAACTTTTTGAAAGTGGAATAAGCTCTCTTGAGAGGGAGTGGTTTCTCCTTTCCATAGAAGTCTTCAACTAGAGGCTAGATAAACACTTGCTGGGTTTGTTATAGTGGGGATGCCTTTGTGTACTGGTTGGACTAGATGTTTGCTGAAAACTCTTCCAACTCCTGAACTCTGTGATCCTTTGATTCTTTATATTATTGTAGGATTTTGTTTATGGGGATAGAGAACCATATTTAAAGAATATGGGAGGAGGAAGGGTCTTTTTAGACTATTGATATCTTTATCTATTTGAATTGTGTTTACTTATAATATTATGAAGTTATGCTGTTGGTCTATTTCACTTGATCACATAAAACAACTAAAAATCTAATTAAGCCTTTAACCATTTAACATTACTGTGAGAATCTCATGACTTCGTTGTAGTTGTTGTTGTATTTTGATTCCTCAAATGGAAAAGATGTTATGCTGGCAAAAGGCATACCTAAAGAGAACTGCAAAGCTGGGCTAAATCTTGTGAGAAGCGATTTCATTTCCCAATATGAGATTAGTAGAGTGAGATGGTAAGCCAGTGCTAAACTGAGAGTCAAGTTCTTAAACAGAGGCAGCTATGTGGTACGATAGATAGAACACCTCAGCCTGGAGTCATGAAGATCTGAGTTCAAATTCAACCTGAGACATTCACTAGCTAAATGACCCTGGGCAAATCACTTAGCCACTGTCTGCCTCAGTTTCCTTATCTGTAAAATGGAGATAATAGCACCTATCTCCTAGAGTTGCTGTGAGGATCAAATAACATTAATATTTGTAAAATGTTTTGTAAACTTTAAGGGATTCTACAAATAATAGCTATCGGGGCAGCTAGGTGGCACAGAGGATAGAACACTGGCCCTGAAGTCAAGAGGACTTGAGTTCAAATCTGGCCTCATACCAAACACTTGACACTTAGTAGCTGTGTGACCCTGGGCAAGCCACCTAACCCCAATGGCGGCCCCTCCTCCACCCCCCCCCAATGATGACTATCATTGAGCAGCATGGAAGACAGTACTTTCCTTGTTCAACTCAGTGGCTATATTCGTTTCTCTTTGATTATCCATGGAATCTATGAAGATAACAAGGTATGGAAGCTATATCTGGCTTGAAAAATTACAACCTTTGTGGCCTCAGTTTTCTTGTCCATAAAGCGAGGGGTTTGGACAAGAAGAACTTTAAGAGCCTTTTCAGCTCTAAATTCTATAATTCATTATCAAGTCATTAAGAAATCATTTCCAACCCTTATAGAGAACAAGTTTGGAGGAGGTAAGAAAATGAATGATTATCAAGAGGGTATATAAAGGAATACTAGTGATGGATTAGTGGAATATTGAAAAAAAGCAGTAGGTTGGGAGTTGGTTTCTAACATTTGCTCTACTTAGAGCTAGGTGGCTCAGTGGATGGAGTGCTGGGCATAGATACCGGAAGACTTATCTTCCCGAGTTCAAATCTGGCCTCAGACACTTAGCAGCTGTGTGCCTGTGAGTAAGTCACTTAATCCTGTTTACCTCAGTTCTTCATCTGTCAAATGAACTGGAGAAAAGGAAATGGAAAACTACTCCTGTATCTTTGCCAAGAAAACACCAAATGGGATCACAAAGACAGTCAGACATGACTGAAAAACTCACTATACTGCAAAGTAGCTGTGTGACTTCAAGGAAGACATTTCTCATCTCAGGGCTCAGTTTTGCAGTCTGTAAAATGAATGAAAGGAATTAGACTAATGAAATAATCTCTAAGGTTCAACCAGTTGAAGAGATAGGGAGGCAGGGTTGCACAGTGCAGGGAGCCCTGGATCCGTAGTCAGAGGACCTGGTTCAAAGCCTACTTCTCATATTACTAGCTGTGTCCAAGGTTGTTCTGGAGCCTACTGGAATTGGTCTTTGAGAGCCAATTGTTAAATTTTTAGCATGAGAATTTGTTATCTTGAAAAGTGGCAAACTTTGTAATTCAGGGCTTGATTTATTCTTGTATTGTCTAGTTTTAAGAAAGATATGGAGAAGTATATCATGGGTACCTTAATTTTTTCCAGAGAGCCAATTGTTAAACATTTACCAATGCCGTATTGTATGACTTTGAATAAGTCCATTTCCTAGGCCTCATTTTCTTTTTAGATAAAATGGGTTAGACTAAATGACCAGTAAGTCACTTTTAGCCCTTTTGTTCTGGGATTCTGAATCTATAATTCTAATTACTTTTTGATATATTGGGAAAAAAACAAATCCTGATATTAGTAGTAATAGCTTAACTCTTAGAGAGTGCTTTAAGTTTTGCAAAGAGCTTTTATGTTCCTCATAATAGACATGTAAGGTATATGCTACAGGTATTATCATCTCCGTTATACAGAGGAAGCCATTGAGGCTCAAACCAGTTAATTGATTGTACAGAGTCACATTGCTAGTTAACGTATAAGTAATAATAATTTTGGATGAATTGAGCACCTTCCCTCGAAGAGTTCAAGTGTAATGAAGAGGGAGAATTCCAGGCAGATAGAAGTTTGGCAGAGTATTTGAGGGGGGAATGAATGTTCATTCTAAGCCAAGAGTAGGAGAAGGTACAGAGAGAGCAGTTAGCAGAAAAAAGTAGGGAAAATATCTTGGAAATAAAGAGGTTATAGGCATTATAACTGATGTCGTTCCTAAAAGAGGGAGAGCCAGGATTTTTTTTTCCCCCTTCGGAAATATTAGGGCTGTGACTTTCCCATAGGATCTGCCCTGGGCAGAAATCTGGAAAGAGTAGCTAAAACTAGTCATGTATGTAGTTTTTCAGGCTTTGGAAAAGTAATCCTTTCAGCTGAAATGGATGTGATTATAGTCATTTATTTCCTGTATGCAATTAACTCCTTGTTTCGCTGAGAGAGTGCCCCTTATGGACCTTTTGTTCTTAGAGTGAAGGGTGAAAAGAAAGTCAAATCATATAAGTTTTGGTATCCATCACTAAATAAAGCTGATGCCTCATAGAATAATGACTTCCAAGGCGCATACCCCAATGTTTAAAAAAAAAAGTGGGCATTATATTAACATGACAGAGATATTATAGGAAAACAAGGATTGTTTTAATTATTTTTAAGGTTCCCCAAGGGAAGTAACCTGTCTTGTGGTCTAGGCCTTCTTTTGGCTTCATAGGCCCTCTACCTGTCTCTAGTATCTGATTCCTGAAGCTCTTCTTGAGACATTAAAATTCATATAGGTCTTTCCCATATACATATCCTTTGGTTTATGGGGATATTAAATTGAGCTGTAACTTTCTAGAGTCTTTTCCCAACCCACCAACTCAGTCCTTGAAAAGAAGATGATGAGATGAGTCGTAAGAGAGGGAAGATTATAGATTCAAAACTGAAAGGAACCTCAAAGGTCATCTAGTTCAGCCCTGATTTTACAGATAGCGAAACAAAACCCCATAGAAAAAAAGCAGAGTGATCTGCTTTTGGTTCCACAGGTAAACAATGTCAGAGACTTGACTTGAACCTAGGCCCTGTGACTCCATGTGTAGTACTCTTTCCACTAGACTATAAAGGCATATAAAATATTTTATTTTTTTCTTTATCTTAGTTTTTCTTCCTGGATAAAAGAGGTTAACTTAGTCCATATCTTACATATTCTTCAGTTCCTCATTAGCATTCCTAAGGACTTCCATGTCTTTGTGATTTTTAGTTTAAGATTCTTCACTACTGGATGAATTACAATATAACATGTTGTGCATTTCCCAGTGGTAGGGTAGATTGGTATCCAGAGTGTTTCCCTGCAAATCCATTAATTCAGTCTTTCGACAAAGATTGAGTGTCTGCAATATTTAATTGTGTTAGATCTTGAAAATGTCCTGTACTGTGTGTTAAAATGTTATGTCTAGTATTGGAATGATTTTTCTGTGATGCTTTTAAATGTACTCATTTGCTGCACAACACAAAAACATTTGGATGCTTTAAAATATCTGGTTATTTAGAATCAAATACGCAGAAATTGAATTGACTACCTGTGACTGAGTTCGTCCAACCTTCTTTCATCTAGATGATGTGATGTCAACATAATCAAAAAGGTTTTAACCATAATGATGATAACTATGATGATATTGATTTCTATGGTTTTCCATACATTCATGTATTGGGTGTATATCATTAGATAGTGTATATAATTTTATTTTCTATGTTTAAACTTTCAGCACAAGTTTATTTAAGAAGAAATAATAAAGCATTTCTCTCCAAACTGTGAAGTTTAGAGTCAATGTAGATTATTTTCAGAACTGTGGAATTTTCATTTATATTTATTTTCATATTTATCAGAAATACTTTTACTACAGAAGTAATGGTTTCACATGTCACAAGCCATAAAATGAGCTTTAAAATTATCAGAATGTCTTATAAAAAAACTGGCACCAGTATATTAGTGGATTTTTCTTTCACATGTAAATGCATTGGAGTACCATATATAGTTTTTTCCTATGTCAGTCAATACTCATTTATTGAACCTACCATTTGTCAGGCACTGTGCGAACTGCTGGGGATACAAAAAACAAAAACAAAAAACAGTCTCTGCTCTCAAAGAGCTCACAGTCTAATTGTGGAGATAACATAAACAACTGTACATGATGTATAAAGGATAAATTGCAGATAATCATTAGAGGGAAGACACTAATATTAAGGGGGATCAGGAAAGGCTTCTTGTAGAAGATGTGATTTTATCTGGGACTTGAAGGAACCCAAGGAAGCCAAGGGAAAGAGATGAGGAGAGATACCTTCCAGGTATGGAAGACAGCCAATAAAATTACCCAGAGATGGGAAGGGGAGTGTCTTGTGGAAGGAACAGCAAGGAGCAGTGTTACTGGATTGCACAGTACATAGTGAGGAGAAGATGTAAGAAGACTGTAAAGATAGGAAGTGAGCAGGTGATGCCAAATAGATTGTTTGATTTATTGGGGGCTGCATAGTGTTTTAAGATTTTAAATACAGACATACAAATATACATATGCATTTACCTCACATACTACACACATATGTGTGTATACACACATGCTTCTGAAAGTCCTAGTATAGTTTTAGCCTCAACCTTAGTGAGACTTTTAAGATATCTTGTATGTCTGTGTGTGTATTCATGCAATACACATATAATACATATTTATAAATAAGTACGTACATGTACGTATGCATGTATACACATGTGTACACTTGTGTGATCTTTACAACAATCAGGTATTACTATTCTTCTTTTGCAAATGAAAAAGCAGAGGTTTAAAGAGGGTAAGTGACTTGCTTATGGTCATAGAGCTAGTATATATTACGGGCAGTACTCAAACCAGGTTAATGTTTATATGTCTTATCTTCTCTCACTCATTTCTGAGCTCTTTGAGGAAAAGGACCATTATCTTCTCCTCCCCCCCCCCCCGTGTCTAGGACAGCATTATTCTCAAAAGAGATTTTCATAATGTAGCAGAAAGGATGCTACACTTCAAGTCAGAAGACCTGTTTTCTAGTCTTGGCTTCAGTGTTGTGTGATCTTGTATATATAGTTGTATGACCTTGGGCAAATAATTCCATCTCTTATCAACCTCATTTTATTCATCTTTCAAACAAGAACAGTAGTGCTTGTACTACTGACTTCACTGAATTTTTGTAAGGAAAGTGCTTTCTAAGCCTGAAAGTATTATAGAAATATGAGTTATTACCACTACTACTAATTGTTGGTTCAATAAGCTTTTAAAAAAATATGTATATATCCTATCAGTTCGAATAGATTTTATTTCCCTTGAAGGCAGTGTTTGGTTTTTAATTACTTTTTGAACGACTGGTTATAAGTCCTGGGTGAACTGACCAAACTAACATTTTGAACTTACAAGACTTAAGAACTGGACCAAAATTCATGATAAACCCAACAAGACCAAACCAGCTGGTGAGATCAGTCCTGCTTGATAGCTTTCAAGCTGTCTCTTTATTATGTTACCTAAAACTTTTTGAAGAGGGACCTTTTCAGTTTGGTGAATCCCAAGCTATGTTGGCACTGCTTGGATAGATGGTAGCCATACCTGTACCTGTCTTCCTTCTCTCAAAGAAATCCCAATGAGGCATTAAATGCTCTTAAGAAAAATAGGGTAGCAAAGGTGCAAATAGTTTCATACACTGAATTGTGAACCCAGCAATAACCAATAGCTGGCTTCACATTAGGTAAATGGATGTGCATTACTAGCAAAATCCTGAATTTGAGAAACATTTAATTGGTTATTTCATTCACTCACGAACATTTAGAAAACACTTATTAATCATTGACTATGGGCAATTCAGTGTGCTAGGTGCTAGAGAAAATACTAAGAAAAATAAAGCATTGCTAAGCCTTGTCTCAGGTAAACCTTTAAAGAAAAAACAGTGGGGGTCAGGAATGTGCCAGCTCAGACTGCTCTGAAGTTCAATTTTCATTGTGAGCATTTATACCTTGGAATTGGGAAACATTACAAATTAAAGCTTATTATTGTCATTTGCTTATTATTGTTATTATTTTATAGTAAAGCTCATTATTTTTGCTTTGGATTGTCTAAATTTAACAAAGTGTTAGTAATACAGATTAAAATTAAAAGTGTATCATGTATACTTTTTATTTCGGAGAGAAAATTGTTAAACTTTTACCAGCATACCCCTAGGTATAAATAGTGTAATCATATTTTTTGAACTCGAAAATAAAGACACGTGATCTGACATAGGATTATCTTCCCGATTTATGGATTTATTTATGTTAAATGTTTAGTCTTCTCTGCTTGCCGTTCAAGGCCATTCATAATATAGCCAATATTTACAGCCTCAACTCATATTTCTCCTGCAATTTAGCCCTCTCTGCCCCTGGAACATATACTGTACTTTTCTGCCTCCATGTGGAATGCTGTCCTTCCCCAACTTTGCCTGTTAATTTCCTATCTCGTCTTAAGAAGAAATTCTCAAATATGGGATCAGATAGAATTTTAGAGGTGAAAGCAGCTTGATGTTATCTAGTTCAGCCTTTACCTGAAAAAGCATTCTCTCTATAACAAGGCGTACCAGCAGTCATTCAGCCTTTCCTTGAAGACCTTCGTCTTGGGGACCCTCACTGCGTCTTCTGAGGCAGCCCAGTCTACTCTTGAATGGGTCTGATTGTTGTGCTTTTTTTGGTGGGTAGGAGAGGCAGTTGGGGTTAAGAGACTTTCTGAGGGCCCCACAGTTGTAAATGTGTGAGGTCCTCCTGAGTCCAGGGCTAGTGCTGTCTCCACTGCGCCACCTAGCTGCTCCTGATGGCTCTGACTCTTAGGAAGCTTTTCCATATGGTTATTTTCAGTTTTCCACTCTGCCATTTCCATCCATTGTTCCTGTTTATAGAGGTCTGGACTTGGAGGCAGGAGGAGCAGAGTTTGGATCCCATGTCTGAAACTTACCAGGGCAGATCACTTAACCCTATTTTACCTCTGATTATTCATTCTGACAAATGATGGCGTTTGATTCAATGATTTTTCTAAAATCCTTTCTGGCTCTAAATCTATGATCCTGTAATTCTCTTCTTTAGTCTAAACATCTGAAGTTCCTTATGCTAATCCTTACACAGATCCTGAGGCTCTTCAGCACCCTCCTATGGACACTCTTAGCTAGTCAATGTCTTTCCTAAAACGTGGTGCAAACACTGAAAACAATGCTCTAGCTGTGGTTTAACTAGACTAGAATACAAGAGGGCTACCTCTTCTTCCTTTGTCCTGTACACTAGGCTTCTCTTAATGTAGCTGAAGATCCAATTACCCTTCATGGAAGCCGTGTCACATTAGCAACATGTCAGGCAGTCAATAAAATTTTGTTAAGTACCTGCAAAGTGCCAGGTACTATGCTAAGTGCTGGGGATACAAAGAAAGGCAAAAGACAATGGCTGCCCTCAAGAAGCTCACAATCAAAAGGGAGAGACAACATGTAAAACAACGATGCAGCCGACAATCTGTATACAGGAGAAATAGGAAATAATCAACAGAGAGAAGGCACTAGAATGAAGAGGAATTGGGAAAAGCTTCCTGGAGAAGGTGAGATTGCGGGAGAACTTGAAGGAGACAAGGGAAGCCAAGATACGGAGATGAGGATGGAGAGCATTCTTTGCATAAGGTAAAGCCAGTTAAAATGCCCAGAGTGTGGAGATAGACTGTCCTGTTCAGCGAGCAACGAGGAGGCCAGTGCCATTGGATCAACAAGTACTTTAGTGTAAGATACGAGAAAAAGACTGGACCGGTAGAGAAGGTTATGAAGGTTATGAATGGCTTTGATCACCAAAAGAAGACTTCATATTTGATCATGAAGGGGATAGGGAGCCACTAGAGTTTATTGAGTAGAGAAGTGACATGGTCAAACCTATCCTTTAGGAAAATCAATGTGGTGGCTGAGCAGAGGATGGTCAGGAGACGGAGAGACTTGTGGTAGGTAAACAAACATTAGGGCATTTCAAAAAGCTAGACATGAGGAGACAGGCTGCGAACCAAAGTGGTAACAGCATCAGGAGAGAAAGGGACATTTTCGAAAGATATTCTGAAAGCGAAAATGGACAGGTCTTGACAAGAGATTGTGTATGGGAGAGAGATGAGAGATAGTGAAGAGTTGAAGATCACAACTAGTTTGGAGCCTAATGCCTTGATATTAATAGGGTAGGTGAAAAAGGGAGAGAATTAGAGGCAGGGATAATGAGTTCAGTTTCGGAAACATTGAGTTTAATATGACCATAGGGCATCCAGTTCAAGATGTCTAATCCTTAAGTGGAGATGTGAAACTGGAGGTCAGGAAAGGAGTTAAGGTTAGTTAAGCAGATTTTAGAATCAGCAACATAGAGATGATAATTGAAATTGAGCCAATGAGATCACCATATGAAGTAATACAGAGGGAGAAAAGAAGAGGACAAAGGACTTAGCCCTTTGGTCAGATAATGTGACCTAGATGAGGAAACAGGAAAGGACAGAGGAGCAGTCTGATAGGAAGGAATAGAACTATGAAAGAATGATGTCCTGAAAACCTAGTAGAAGTGCTCATAGGGACTAATGTACTTGACTACAACCCCAACTTTTTTTGAGGATCATATTTCTTCCTTTAAGAATTTTCCTTTAAGGCTAAACTAAATGAGGCCCCTTGAGTACAGGTTACCCTGGGTATTCTTAAGAGATATGATTCAGTGAATAAAAGTACACATAAGTATTTTAGAACATTCTTTCTGGAGAAAATACATGATTTTCTATTTAAATAATATATTTTCCCCAACAAGAACATTTTGATATAATTATATGTGCTTTTAACTTTAGTTTATTTCCTTTTTTTTCCTCACTCAACAGGTTGCAAGTTGCTTAAAATAGAAATACCAGTTTAGTGGAAGCTATAATAAATCAACTTCTTCCAGCTTTTCAAGGTCAGGAATGTCACATTTGTCCTTAAAACTTCAGTAATGAGCAATGACTATTTAACTGCAAAACTATTTGAAAGTGTAATACTCTATGCAATACCAAGGAACATTTGTTTTTTTGAAATTGGTGTGCATATCTTGGGGAATTCCTTATTCCTCAGATAATATAATTTTAGTGCTGTAAAGTGCATGTTTAAAACAACTAGACTAATTCTTTTAATTTTTAGCTGAAGGAAATGAAAATCAAAGAAATAAAGTGAATTGTCCTAGGTCATGCACTTAGGGTCCAAATACATTCCACTCAGTGCATTTAAAGCTCAAAATACTTCCATTGTGATAACTAAAATGGCTCAATTTTGCTTTAATTTATCATTATGATTTTTAATAAAGTTTACCTCTAACATCCTTTTCTATAATAAAAAATTAAATTAGATAAAGTGGCTATGGAGAAAAGTCAACTGTTAATTTCCTGGGAATTGCTACTCTGAGACATTAATATGTTGGGTAGGGAATCAGAAACAAAATTTGAAATCATTTAATGTGCTTCCTAAGCCTGTTTCGAAATTCTTAGGACAATTTGGACAAGGCTAATAACTTGTAAAATAGAATTTATTCACGTTTGGTTATTTAATATTTTTGATAAAATATTTCATCAAAATAAAATATTTTCTCAAAATTTGACATTTGGAAAAAATGTTACTGAGATTTATTTTTGAAATTTTGAAGGATGATATTGCTCACATTGCATTTCTTTGTGACTTGAATCTCAAAAATTCCTGCATCCACTAAACACAATTCACTTATGCTATTTATGCTGTGCCAAGTAAGATTTGCACAACTTTGTCATTACCCAGTGTTTTCTTCAAACAACTGCATAGTATAAAGTGAACTCATTGTATAGATTCTTCCTCAGCTAAAGAAGAAAAGAATGCCTCATCTTAAAATCATGTAACTATGTAATTTTAGAGATAGATGGGAACCTTAGAGGTCATCTAGTACAAAGTCCTCATTTTTAAAAAAATATTTTAGGCAATTGGGGTTAAGTGACTTGCCCAGGGTCACACAGCTAGTAAGTGTCAAGTATTTGGTCTGAGGCTGGATTTGAACTCGGGTCCTCCTGTCTTCGGGGCCTGTGTTCTATCCACTTCGCCACCTAGCTGCCCTAGCCTCATTTTTAAATGAGGAAACTGGGACCTAGAGAAATTAAATGATTTACCCAAAGTCACATAGACAGGGGCAGATTTAGAACTAGAACACATAGTTCAATTAACTATGGGAAGAAATAACAAAGATTGTATCTATATATTATGTAGCCAAACCATATTCACCATGTTTTTCCTAGATTATGATTTCCAAAGTAAGAAAGTTATTTGTTATGACTTCATTTTACAGAATGACAAGGCTCTGAAAATTAGTGCTCAGAAATCTTTATGAATATTTTATTCATTTTTATCTTGATTCTCATTCTCATCAAAGAAGGTGATATTTGTAAAGCACCTAGCAATATCCGTCACTCCATAGGAGCTTAATAAATACTTTCTTCCTTCCTTCCTTTGGAATATTAACATTGTGGTACCATATCATATTCATTCAAATATTTGAAGACAGTGATCATAAATCTTTTCTTCTTTAGACTCAACATCTACACTTCAGCTTACATATGACTTAATTTCAAATCCCCTATTACAATGCTTGTCCTCTACTGCATTTACTCTATTTTTTCAATGTCCCTCAAAACATAGTACAGTTACCTGAGGAAGAATCTTAGTATGGAAAGTGCTATACATTTGGTGTCAGGACTGGGTTCCAATGCCAATTTCATAAACTTACTGCCTTCAACATTGATTTCTTTGAGCTTAAGTTTCTTTATCTATAAAACGAAGGGATTTGAATAGTTGACCTCAAAAGTCCCTTTCAGCATTAAATTGATAACCCTATGAAAAACACTAGTAATAGGAATTTTCCCAGATTTTATCACAGATTTATTTTGTGATGTGAACATAGTATATGAGATGTGGTTTAACTTGGGCAATGAGATCATTTCCTGCTGTATCATGGTTGCCATTCTTCTATTCTAATCCCTTTTTGTTGTTGTTATGGTTGATGTTCTTGTTCCTTTGTCCTGTTGTTATCTCACATTGCCTTTGCATTCCATAGGTCTTTTAAAGTAAGCTGCTGTCAAACAACCTGTCTTCCCATTCTGAACTCGTGCAACTGATGACTTGAGTCTAGGTATAGGATTTTAATTTTTTTTTTTGCTATTTAATTTCATCTTACTATATTTATCTTTCATTCGTGGAGAGCCTTTTGGTTCCTGATTATTAATCAGCTAACATGTTCACTATTTTGTCCAATTTTGTGTTATCCAAAAAATTTCATCATATACCACTTTCATCTAAGTCAGTGATGAAAAAGTTGAACAAAATAGTATTGAAGATGGAACCTTGTGACAGTCTAGTACACAGCAATCTTTAAGTTAACACCAATATGTTAATCAACGCTCCTTGTATACTGTTAGTTCTGAAATTGCCTAATTATACAACCATCCAGGAGATATTCTACACCTTGTTAACAGGCATGTGGAAATGAAAATTCATCAAAAAATATTTTTATATAGACGTGTGACATTAATTGCTCTTTCCCTGATCAATCTTGTCAAAAAAAAGAAATCAGTTTTATCTCTCATGACTTATTTCAATGAGTTTATTAAAAACCACTTGTCTTAACATGTTAACTTGTAATGGTTGGCACTTCCTTTTCTAAGTGTTACAAACTGTCCCTTTAATGATCTCTAGAAATTTGTCTGGGATGAAAGTCAAGTATATTGGTGCATCATTTTTTTGAATTCATTTTTTTCCCCTTTCCTGAAAACTGAGACATTTGTTTATTTCTCATCCCAAGGTACCTCTGCTTTTTGCCTATGATATCTCTAACATCCATCCAGAAATTTCCTTTCACACTGATCCCGTGTTAGTTGAGAACCATTATTTACTTCTCACTTAGACTAATAGTCACTTGTCCACCTACCTCTCAATCAGTAATCGTGTGGTGTCTTTTTTTTATTTTGGCAGAAGACTGCCTGCTGCTTTCTCAAGTTTTTATGAAAAACACCCTTGAAGAATACTTCACATATTTTCACAGAGATTTTATAGATATGAATCAGTAGTTTCTTTTATCTTTTTCATCACCATTTTTGGGTAAAATATACAAAAAATGATTTTTCTATTCTTCTAAAATGTAATCTAATCTTTCAAATATCTTGACAGTTTATCCCTAAGTGTCTTTTAAATTGCATTCCCCCTAACACCAATTCCTTCTCTGTGTATTTGGTCAGGTCTAGCTGTTCCTCAATTCTTTCTTCTCAAGTATCATTGCTATTTCTTCACATAGTACATTGGGTACCAAGATGATTGAGTCCAAATGTCATGGTTCCAGTGTTGTTGCTGATGAAAATAGGACCCACAGCAGATGTGTTCCATTTCACACCCATTTATTGTCCTTCTTCCAGTTTCTTCTACAAATGTTCTTGGGTGATCTGGTTTAGCAGGACCTTATGCCAAATTTTTTTGTTCCAAGGCTTATTTTTTAAAATTTCGTTTTGCTGATTTGAGGCAGTTCTTACTGCTTGGATTTTTCCACTATCACCATACTTTGCAGTGCTTTGCAAATGAGTTAGTACTCTAAAACAGTGAAGCACTTGGCAAGAAGAATAAATACTGGCTGGCTGTGCTGATTGCTTACCGTTTTGTTGTGGTAACTGTTTTTCATCAAATAAACTTTTCCAAGAAATCGTGATAACCTAAGTGAATATCTTTGCTTTTTCTCATTTACCATTTATAATAATAATTACTATCATTATACTATGTTATTAAGAATTGACACTGTTAATATTATTATTCTAGCTGACATTTATCAAATCATATAAATTTTCAAACCACCAAAGTTTGGTATAAACCAGCATCTCACTATATACCAAGGGAAGGTCATAATGGGTACATGTTTTACACATAAACGATAATACCATAAGCAAATAAGGAGCACATGGAATAGTTTACCTGTCAGAACTATGGATAAGGGAAGGATTTAGGACCAAACAAGATATAGAGATCATTACAAAATGTAAAATAGGTACTTTTGATTATATAAAATTTAAAAAAAGTTTTTGCAGAAACAAAACCAGTGCATCCAAAATTAGAAGTAGAACAGAAAATTGAGGTAAAATTTGCAGCAAGTATTTCTGATAAAGGCCTCATTTCTTAAACATATAGAGAACTGAGTCAAATTTATAAGATTGTAAGTCACTCCTTAATTGATATATGGTCAAAGATATGAACAGGCAGTTTTCAGACAAAGAAATCAAAGTTTTCTATAGCCATATGAAAAAATGCTCTAAATCACTATTGATTAGAGAATTGCCAATTAAAACAACTCTGAGGTACCAGTCACCCCTGTATCACCCCAATTCCACTGCTAGGTCTTTATCTCAAAGACATATTTTTAAAAGTACGCACGCACGCGCGTGTGTATATGAGACCTAATTGTACAAAATTATTTATAGCAGCTCTTTTTATGGGGGCTAAGAATTGGAAATAGAAGAGATGGATGACTTAATTAGGGAATGGGTGAAAAAGTTGTGGTATATTGTGGTACATATTATTGTGCTATGAGAAATTATACACAGGATGATTTCTGAAAAACCTGGAAAGACTTACATGAACTAATGCAAATTGAAGTGAGCAGAACCAGGAGAAAGTTGTACATAGTAACAGCAATATTGTATGATGAATAACTTTGAATGGCTCAGCTATTCTCAGAAATACAATGACTCAAGACAATCTTAAAGGATTCGTGATGAAACTTTGGTATCTGCCTCCAGAGAAGGTACTGATATTATCTGAGTACAGAACAAAACATACTATTTTTCTGTTTGTTTGTTTGTTTGCTTTTTTCTCCTTTTCTTCTTTTTTTTTTCTTTCTTTGGTTCAAGTCTTCTTGATGACTAACATGAAAATATTTTACATGATCGTACATGTATTAGATTGGTTACCATCAGTGAGGGGGAGGGGAGGAAACAAAACTTGCTTTAAAATATTAAAATAATTTTGATATACAGTTGAGGGAAAATAAAATATTATTTAAACAGAAAGATTTTCAAACCACTTAACATATATAATCTAATTTGATCCTCACAACCATTCTGAGAGGTAGTTACTATCATTCCCATCATCCCCCCCCCCATTTCATAGTATGAAAATGTTGAATTTGAAGTCAGAGGGAAGATCTGGGTTTTAATACCAACTCTGACACTATTTATGTGACGTTGAGTAAGTCACTTGCTAGATGTGCCTCAGCTGTATAATAAGGTAGTTGGACTGTTTGATCTTTAGTTCTAAATGTCCGATCTTATCGGTGAGAGGTAAAACGGACATAGCTTGTGGCATTAATTCACCAAACTTCATAGATTCTAACGCTTTCCAATGTAGGCACCATAGTTTGGGTACAGATGAGGAAACTGAGGCCCAGCAAAGTCAAGTGATTTGGCAAGAGGGAACCCTTACCCCCAATCTCTACTATGCCAAGATGCCTTTCTGAGTACTCAGAAAGGAAATCTTAAAACTTTGCTTAATCTAAAGCAGAGGTCCCCAAACTTATTTGACTTATCACTGCCTTTTCAGAAAAAATTACTCTGCACCCCCCCAAATCTACTTTCTTGAACACTTTAATTTTTTTTGTACATTTGCATCATTTCAAAAAATGTAATATTTTAAAAAATGATATATCTTAAATTTAATAATTTATTGTAAATGTGTAGGTTTTTTCCTGCATTGGAATTTTGATGATGCAATATTACATCATGTAACCATATAGTATCATATTGTAAACAAGTATCATATTGTAAACAAGTCATTACATGCATATATTCCTGCCAATGCATGTTGGACTTACTGACAATGTGCGACATGCTTGCCTGCTAACAGTTGATTGTTAAGACCTGCTGGTGGACTTAACCACTGATCTGTTATAACTTGCATTTTGTGTGTTTATTTCGAAAATAATGTAATTACTGTGAATTTAACTTGATTACACAACAGATGAAACATTTACAAATGGTTTAAAAAAATTTTTTTTCTTTTCTTTCCTTATGCTTCCTGCTACCTTATTTTTATTCAATGCCCCCCAATTGCACCCAATACTACTATACCCAACTCCATCATTCCAGTGCCCCCCCAGGGGCAGTATCACCCACTTTGGGAATCTGTGATTCTAAAGCAATACTAATTTTAACAACTGGGTTATTTCATTAAAACAAACAGATCTTAAAATTATAAGATGATAAGAATTATACAAAGTTTTGGAAGTCATACCAAAAATGCCATCTTTAGCACCCCAGATAAGAGCTCAGAACAGTAGTAAGTCAAGGATTTATAAAGTGGGGAGAGAAAAGTGAGTATGCCTGTAATGGTTTTGCCTTGTAAGTATTAATATCACACTTGTTGATTAATAATGTTATTTTATTACCAGGGTTTCTAGAATGTTAAAAAAAAGAGGAATTAATATGTATGATATATGAAAATATACACAGAGGCATAGCAAATTAAGAGCTTGTTTTAGAATTAGAAAAGACCGGACTTCTTGTGACTCTTGACACAACTTGTCTGTATGACCTTAGGCAAATCACTTAGTCTCTGAGAACTCTTCAAGACTAAAAGTAGGGGAGAAGTTGTATGATTGCATTGATAAAAGGAGGTTCTTTTCCTTGAGGCAGCTAGGTAACATAGAGCATTGGACTTGCAGTGGGCAGCTAGATGGTATAGTGGATAGACTCCTCTTCCTGAGTTCAAGTTGGCCTCAGATTCTTACTAGCTCTGTTACTGTGGACAAGTCACTTAATCCTGTTTTCCTCAGCTTCCTCATCTGTTAAATAAGCTGGAGAAGGAAACGGCAAACACCTCTAGTATCTTTGCCAAGAAAACTCCAAATGGGGTCATGAAGAATGGGGGACATGATTAAAATGATTGAACAACTTAGAGTCAAGAAGGACTGAACTCAAATCCTACTTTAGACACTTACTAGCTGTCTGACCCTGGGCAAGCCACTTAGACTCTATGTGCCTTAGTTTCCTTAACTGTAAAATGGGGATAATAATAGCATCTTTGTTGTAAAGGATAGAAATGAGATGATATTTGTAAAATAGTGAATTGGCTGGCACATAGTAGGTGTTCAAGAAATGTTTGTTTCCTTCCTTCTAATGAATTCAAAGGTCCATCATTATATGAATCATTGCATGTACACATAAATTTAATCTGAGCTATTTAAGAGCAGGAAATGTTCAGGTGTTTTGTTTTTGTTTTTGTTTTCGTTTTTGGCCTTTCTTTGCAACTCCAAGTGCTTACCAAAGTTTCTGGCACACAATAGGTACTTAATAAATGTTTCTCATTATTGCTATTTTGTATGAAATAAAAGAAAATCATAATAATATAGAGCATGGTGTTCCAGAGGTGCACTCAGGAAGATTTGGGTTCTAGTTCTGCCTCTTACAACTATGAGTTGTGTGACCTTGGGCAGTCACTTAATATCTCTGGGCCTCTGGCAGTTCTCTTGAAAGTATACATTAGAGATACATTCCTGGTATGCATCACTGGGAAGGGAAATTTCCACATGGATAAAATGAGAGACATAGAAAAAAAATTAAAAATAGAAAGGAACAGTAGCTCTTTAACTTACACTCCTAAGGGTGTGTTGCTCTGGTTCCCTACAGATTAATTAAATGTTTATGGAAATTAACTTTATGGCCAATCAGGTTGAATCTGATTTTTCAGAACCTTTTTTTTAATCGACCCACCTCCTTCCTTCCCCATTCTCTGTGGTGAGGTTGTTAACATGTGTTTTGTTTTATTTTCATTTCTAACTTGCACTTGCTGTAAACACGTTATTTATTTTTAGATTTCCCTCTGTATTTTATTTCAAGCTTTTTTTTTATGCCCCACATTCCTAGTCTTCTGTTAATCCATCTTTCTTATATGGTAAAGAAAAAAACAAAAAAAACCAAAAATAAAAAACCAGAAAGAAATGTCATTAGAATAAAAATTTTGGGTGGGCCTGAAAAATTGACTGAAGTCACATGTGGGGATGGGGAGGGATTTGAGAGATTAAGAAATTTGAAAAAGGAACACTTTAAGTTACTCTTTCAGTTGGCCAACACAGATATACAACAGAGGTATTGTGGTTAATGCCCAAAGGGAGCAGTATCTCACCATTATATATACAGAGGGAAGAAGGTCTGGGGCTTACCCAGGACACAAAATAAAAAAAGAAAGACTATGGTAAACCTTGGACCACCCACATTTCTATAAAGATCAGTTATACAAAGTGATTTCTGATAGTTATTTGTCATAGAGTTTTGAGGACCTCTTCTGGGTTTGGTATCTTGTTCAAACACATCACTGGCTACAGAGAAATAATTTCTAAGTAAAGCCTTCTATCTTGTTTCTAGTCTAACCCCTTCTATGAAAAACTATGGTAGGAAAACTTGGTTTCACAGAAATGGAGTCTCATGGGAGTTGGAAGTCATCTAAAACCCTTGTTTTACAAAGAGTAAATTGAGGACCAGGTGGTAAAGTGATATGACCAAGAGCAGAGTCAATCAGTAACAGAATCAGGATTTCAACTCCTAGGGGTTGACTAAGCAATTTTAATTCCAAAGAAAAGTGCCACATAGAGTACCGCAGCCAATCAGAGGAATCAGTACTTCAATTTTTTCGGAAGAATTCAATTTTATAGTTGGGGAGATCTTTCGACCACGTGACACAAAGCCAAAGGTGGGGGGGGGGATAAGAAAGACTCCTGGACTCTGACCAGTATAGGGAAGTCAAAGATGGATGACACTTTTTTAAAGAAAACGCTCAAAGGAAACACCATGGGGCTAGGCTCTCAAGCAGATTGCTTCTATGTGATTTCAGGGTGACAAAGTGGTAGCCTCGTATTTTACATATTATTTTTGCTCACTAGGTGCTAAAATCTGTTTCTGCTATTGCTGAAGGAATGCAAGAGTTGTCAGTGCTAAATGTTCTTACTATTGGTCGAAGAACCATTTCCCCTGCCTAGTTATGGCTCTGAAACGAGCTTCTCTGTTGGTGGAGCCAGCCAGTGTTCTTTCCCCAATATTTTATTACTCTCATTTCTAAACCTTTACATTTTCTTTGTCTCCCTTAGGTACTGCTTCTCATCCATTACTGCACAACCTGGAATGTTCTGGTTGTACTTCCAAATCACAGTATCACAGCTGAGGCTTTACTGCGTTATTTTGTCCAATGTTTCCAGCTACTTGTCCAGAACACATGTTTTATGGGTCTACAAAACGTTTACTATTAAAAGTCTTTTCTTCTTAGAAATCCATTAGCTTAGAACACTTGATTCTCCTCCTCTTTGTGCCTTGGGTCTTTCCCTACCTTCCATATGGTACCACAAAATTTACTTTGAGTGTATTTTGTGTTTTCTCATCTGTGTATGTGTTGTTTTTCGTAAATAGAATTTGTATTTGAGGTTAGTGACTTTCATTTTTGTCTTTTTTTTTTTCATCATTGGCACATAGTAGAAATTGAATAAATGTTTCTGGAATGAATTAATGAATAATCCTTGGCCCTTCAACTTCTAGTTTCCTACTCCCCAGCTTCTAGCCCCTGTCCCCCCGAGCTACTGTGTTGAGACTATGGATGATAATGTTAAAAAGAATTAGCTCTTTTAGCCCTTTGAGATTTTGTGTCTAGTTTGTGGAGAGTGGCAAAGAAAACACAGATATCTTGCTCATCTACAGCATAGCTTGGGTTGAGGGGGAAAAAATCTAATCCTACTCCCAATTTTGTAGAAAAGAAAACAGTCATGGAGAAGTTAAGTGGCTTGGTGAAGGCTGCAGAAGAAATTACTGTTAGAGATGAGAACCCAGGTTTCCTGAGTTCCAGAACTCTATGTCATAGCTTACTCTTCTGTGGAATTCAAAACTCAGAAAACTCAAGCTTCCAAACTCTTCAAAGGTGTAGAAAGATTCCTTTACCTATGAAAAGGTGTGTCTTTTACATTTCAATGTCTTTGTTTTTGCCCTTTCAGACTCTCTCCTGTGTTAAAGGTTAAAGGGGGCACATCATTACATATTTGTGGTATCTCAGAAGACTTAGTACAGTTTAAAACCATTAAAAGCTTATTATTATTATTTGTAGAAAAACTTAAGTTTTAATGTCTTAAAAGTGCACTAGAGACTTTTGGGACACCTTGTGTAGTCTTTTTTTTTTCCCAAGCAACGAATAGGCCTTTGTGCCTTTCTTCAAATTTTTGTTTTCGCAGAGGTGTGTTTATTTTACGTGCATGCGTACACACATATGCACACATATATGTACATACATATATGTGTGTGTGTGTGTGTGTGTGTGTGTGTCTGTGTGTGTCTGTGTGTCTGTGTGTGTGTTTGAAATTTTCACTAAGCATTCTGGTTCAGGGACTGGTGGGTAAGCCAGCATGTCTTCATATATATATCTTGTAATAGTTAATGTTTCATAATCTTCAGTACTAGCAAATCCACATGTTACTTCTCTGTCAATCAATATACCTTTATAGAGTGACTGCCATATACCATGCACTGTGCTAAGCTCTGGGAATCCACCAAAAAAAAAAAAAGGTAAAAGACAGTACCTATCCCTTGAGAGGTTGCAATCGGATGGGGTGGCAACATGCAAATAAATACGTACAAAGTGAGCTACATATATGAAAAATTGTGAAATAATTAGTAGAAGGAAAGCATTGGAATTGAAGGTTTGGGGAAGGCTTCCTGTAGGGGAAGGTGGGATTTTAGCTGAGACTTAAAGGAAGCCAGGGAAGTCAGAGTGGAGGAGGGAGGGCATTCTAGGCATGAGAGCCAGGCAGAAACAATGCCTGGAACTGAGAGATGGAGTGTCTCATTCTAGGAATAGCCAGGATGTCAGTCTTACAAGATTGAAGAATACATACTAGTGAATAAGATGGTTAGGTATATATTCTTTTCTCCAGATAGTTTTGAGTAAGATTTTGAGAATTTGTATTTCCCTTCCTCCCAAGTTCTGTGAATGTTTCCAAATTGGGAAGATTGTATTAGTATGTATTTCAACTAGTGAAAGATTGGAAAGCTAGAAAATTTTTTTTTTGCTGATTTCAATCTTCAGTTTTCTCCTAAAAAAGGAAAATAAGAGGAAAAAAGTTTTTTCTTTTTTCCTTTTCTCCTTTGCCTCTTTTTATGTTGTCATTATGTGAAGGTCTTGTAAGGCAAGAGATACTGATCATTTAAGTTGCTTTAATCATAAATCAAATATGATATTTTAAAAATTCTTTTGAAAAAAGTTAATAATAATTATAATAACAATATATATTTGAATAATAGCACTTCACAATTTATAAGGTTCTATAATCTACATTGTCTCCTTCGGGCTTCACTACAACCCTGTAAGGTAGTCGGAACAAGTACAGGGTATTCCAAAAATCTTAGTGCTAAGACGTTTTGACTACCAGAGTTTGCAGCTAAGGAAACTGAGACCTGGATTGTTTAGGTAATTTGCCCCTATAAATGGGAGAGCCAGAACTGAAACCTAGGTCTTCTTATTCTAAATTCAAGTTACTATGAAAATACATATTCTAATTGGCAAAATGAGAATGCAGTCTTTGGAAAGGAACCTCTATTGAGGCTCCTTATACAGAAAAGTACCCAAATGATGATGGGAGTCAGTAGAATGGTATTGCCCTCATTATCCATTTCATCACACAAAGAAGAAAACAGCAAAGAATGTTGGAATCACTTTTAAATTAGGTTGTGTTTTTATTGTGACATTCAGATTGTCACCTAACAGGCAGAATTTGATAGAAGAATCTGATACTTGTTGTCAACATGCTAGGATATGAGTAGTTTTCTGAAGTATCTGTGAAATCAATTTGATTCTTCAAAAATTTTTCTCATCAAATATCAGAAATTCCACAAGCAAATCATTTTTCTTATACAATGTGTCCTTTTTCATATGTTGTCAAATGCTCAGTGTAACATTCCCTCTGGGCTATCCCTTCTACTTGCCCTCTGAAAAGTTTGTAAATTTCCAGGGATGTTGACTATCCTCAGGCCCTAGGGGTAACCCTATAGTTCTGCCCTCATAATAGTATAGCTCATATACCCTCACTGGTGTACTTTCCATTAACATCCACTCAGGAGACACACAGCTGCTAGCAAAGACATTTACTAAGAGGATGCAGTAAGGATAATATTCATGCAAAAATTCTCCCCCCCAAAAAACTGAAGTAGACTCTCAAAAATGGACACAACAACAGTGGGAAGAGTAAATTCAAATTTAGATCACAAAAATAATGAGACACAGGTAAAGAAGGCATGTGACCGAGGAAAATCACAGATGTGGAACTTCAGTACCCCAATGTCATTTCTCTTCTTGTAGAATCCTCTCTTAGCTGCACCCTTTGTGTAATATTTCTGTTGAATTAATTGTTCATCCGGTCTCTTAAGGTCTGTTCCTCCTGTCAGTCCTTTGTATTGTTTCTCTTCAATAGATCTCTTTGGAGGCCAAAGTTTACCCTATCCTCTGTGGTCCTGCTCTTGGAAACTACTTCCTCGCATGAATGACTAACTTTCTGTAATTGCCTGGTGTCAGTCTCTCTCTGTCTCTGTCTCTGTTTCTGTCTCTGTCTCTCCCTCCCTCCCTCCTCCCTCCCTGTCTCTCTCCTCTGCCATGTATTAAAGTAAGAAAATTTGTGAACCTTTACACTTTGGAAAGCTCTTGTTAAATTCAATCATTCCAAAATGATAAAGTGATTCCTTTTCAAGATAAACCCAGTTCTTACTCCTTTTGGTAAGTGGACAGACAAATCAAGATTGAAAGTGCCTAGTAAATTTTCTCATTAAATTAAATGCTTATATGTAGTCTTTATGTCAAAAGAACCATAAATATTGTAAATTCCTTATATTGGTTTTGTGCCAGGACTTTGAACCAAGCCAAAAAAAATATTTTGAATATGTTTCCAGAGATTTGAAATATTTGCTACTCAACATTGACATTCTCAATTAGCAGAAAGATAAATTAGTTTACTAAAAGTGAAAACAAAATTATAATTAAGATTATAATTTTTTTACAAAGATTTTGTTTTTATCTGGGGGGAAGGGGGAGAAACAACTACTTAAAAATGTAGAAAAATACAGCTGAAATTTAAGAGGTTCTTAATTTTGAGGTTTAAGGGCTCTGGGACCCCAATATCACAACACATGGTTCCTGCCCACAGAATTTGACCCAAACATTCTTTCAGCCAAAGAAAAGATTTGTTAGAACATCTGTCATGTTGGGCAGACTCTCAAGGAGTCTGAACATTGTTAGTAAGCTATTGGGCTAGATTATAAGAATCTGAGTTTTTGGCTAGATTATAAGAATGCGAGCAACAATTATTTTTCAAAGTATGTGCAAAAGTACATGTAAATAAAGGTTAATTGGGGCCCTTTTATCAGTTGACTTTGGCATTTTCCTGGAATTCCTTTAAATACTGACTTTTTGTGTCATTTTCCATAAAAGATTATATTTGTTCTTGTGTAAAGTTATTTTCATGTATGATAGGTTTTTTTGTAATAATGTAGACACAAAATGATATTCCTGAAATGTATTTAAGAAGAGTGTTCATTTTGTCTTTTTTACAAAGTAATATATTTTACCTACATATTATTGAAAATCTTATTAATAAACATATAGTTATCTTATTTAGAAGGATGTTGGCAAGAATACAAGAGAAATTGTTCTGAATTACTGGTTGATAATGTAATATGGGGATTAAACATTATAGACTACATAAGCTCAGAATTCCT
Organism: Phascolarctos cinereus; assembly: GCF_003287225.1. NCBI lineage: Eukaryota > Metazoa > Chordata > Mammalia > Diprotodontia > Phascolarctidae > Phascolarctos > Phascolarctos cinereus. The sequence goes on from NW_027556098.1 coordinate 9,773,010, forward strand.
CCTTGCAAGCCTTCAGAATTTGACACTGAAAAGACCTAATATTTACATAAAAATTATACATGATTTCTCATTTAAGGCTCATACCAACTCTGTTTGATAACTAGTACTGGTAGCATTATTACTCTTTTATAGATGTGGAAACTGAGGTTCAGAGAAATTGAATGACTTGCTCATGGTGAAAGAGCTGGTAAACATCAAAAATGGAATTTGAACTTGATTTTCTCTTGTTTCTCCTTCCTGGCATGATTTGTTTGACCATACTCTTCCTGTCAAAATGTATTTTTGAAATTGAAGCTGTGATTTGAACTGAAAACCTTAAGCATTTACACTTCAATTTTCTGGTGGGCATAGATGTGATTCAGTAATTCTTTTTTTATTATATTTTTAAAAAATTCAGGAGTAGATTTTTTTTTTGGTGTGTAGAATTTTTTTCTTCCTCAGTCTGCAGCACCCAGTACCCATCTATGTACGTATAAAAAGCATATAGGTAGATTTTTTTGATGAAGTTTGCTCCTGTGTCAAGTTGAAAGAAGTTAAATTTAAACTTGGTGAAATTTCATAAAATACTAAAATTAGCAGCACAGGATTCATTTCCTGATTTTGCTGACAATAGTTTTTAGATCCTTTAGATCCTTATCTCTCTATGTATAATAGAACTTTTCTGTATGCATTAGTTAACAAATGGATTTTTTGAGGTCCTCGTTAACGATTCAGCTCAATTCAACCATTCAGCTCAATTCTGCAAATCTTTATTAAGAATTCACATGCTTCAAAGAAAATGATAACTTTAAATTAGAAAGTTATACTCCATAATGTACAAAAATATGCAGTAAATACATTCTCTAATCATTTCAGAAAATTAATGTCCAAGAACTTCAGTTTTAAAAATAATCTAATTTTAAAAAGTGAGCCTATTATTAAATGTAATTAAAACACTGCTTTTTTCATGCATTCCATTATAAGCATCAGTTCTCCCACCTTTCTTTTGACTTTCTATTAGCCAATGTGTCCGTGTTTTTTAGAATCATGGAGAATGCTAGGACTGAAAAGGAGAATCTCTGCTGCCTTTTTTATTTTATAGACAAGGAAACTGAGGCAACACAGATGTAGTTGTTTTCCCAAGGTCATGCAGATTGTTAGTGGCAGAATTTGAACTAGGAATCAAGTATCTTAATTACCAGTCAATTGTTCTTTCTTATAATTGCATGAAAATATAATTTTTTGTGGTAATGTATTCCAACTACTAAGTGCCAATTACTTTTTTTTAAAGATACTTACAATTTGACTTCCCCTAAATATCACAAACTAATTTCAAAAGGGGAAATGGTAGTCAGGATCTTTCAAAAGTAATAACTACCTTGAGCCACCAATACCTCTATTAGGTTTTTTTCCCAAGATGATTAGGGAAAAAGGAAAAGAACCTATATGCTCCAAAATGTTTATAGCAGCTCTCTTTGTGGTGGCAAAGAATTAGAAATTTCAAGGATGGACATAAATTGGGGAAAGGCTGAACAAATTGTGGTATATGATTGTGATGGAATACTGTTGTGCCATAAGAAATGATGAGCTCGGTGCAGCTAGGTATTGCAGCAGATACAGCTCCATCCTTGAAACCAAACCAGGAGGACCTAAGTTCAAATTCAGCCTCAGATGTTTGACACTAGCTGTGTGTCCTTGGGTAAGTCACTCAACCCCAAATGCCTTATTAAAAAGCAAAAAAGAAAAAGAAATTACGAGCTTAATGATCTTAAAAAAGTGTGGAGAGACTTATACAAAATAATGAAGAATGAAATGAGCAGAACCAAGAGAACTTTGTGTATAGTAACAGCAATAATATTTTAAGAACGACTTGGAGCAAATAAGTCATTTTGAGTAATATAAATACCCAAATTAGCTACAAAGAATACATGAAAGAAGACACTATCTACATCCAGAAAAAGAAATGATAAATAGAAATAAGTATAGAATAATTTCATACACACATATGTGTGTGCATTTGTATATACATATTTGCGTCTAATGTTAGCCCTCTGTAGAGGAAGAAGGAAGGAAAACAAGGGAAAATTTACATGATGCTATATAGCAAGTTGTATACAATAGATTTGCAGTTTTACCTGCAATCATCTTTTTTATTATTCTATGTTATAGAAATGCTTGGTTTATTCCACAAATTAAAAATTAAAAAAAAAAGGAATGTAGTATCTACCCAAATAGAAAAGCAATTCAAATTAGCATGAATGCAATCATTTCTGGGCTATTTTCTGATGATGTGAGCGCACAAAAATCTTGGGTAATTAGATTTACTTAATCTTAGAACAACTTCCTTAACGCTAGGGAAATGTCCTCAGTGACATTACATTTCAAAGTGGGAGAAATCTGGAAGTTGAACAGATGAAGTTGTTGTTTGTCAGATAGGTTTCTGTTTGAGCTTATCAGGATACTAGTATTTTTAGAAATGAATGACTAAAAACCCTGAAGAAGTTATTTCCTTCATCCAGGGAAAAGTAGTTGGTTTTTATAAATAATAGTCTGGATCATAATAAGAGCTAGGTCTGTGTAATACGTAGTATTTACACAGAATGTCTAAATCTGAGGGGTCGTGTACACTTACAAGTATCTTCCTGTGGGGCAGCTAGGTGGTGCAGTGGATAGAGCACTGGCCCCGGATTCAGGATGACCTGAGTTCAAATCTGGCCCCAGACACATAACATTTACTAGCTGTTTGACCCTGTGCAAGTCACTTAACCCCTTTTGGCCCCTCCCCCCAAATGTTTTGGGGGCACCTAGGTTGCCCAGTGGATAGAGCACTGACTCTGGAGTCAGGAGGACTTGAGTTCAAATCTGGACTCAGACACATAACACTTTCTAGCTGTGTGACCCCAATTGCCTCACCAAAAAAAGCAAAAAAAAACCAAAAAAAGAAAAGAAAGAAGTTGCTTCCCTGCCCTGCTCTAGTTTAGGAGTAATATAGATTTGTAGGGTATCCTTTTTCATTTTATAAAAGTGTGTATGAATGCATGCACACGTACAATACAATACATCCATGCACACATTCCTATATACACACATAAGAACGTATGCATGCATGTATATATAGAAACATACAATGTATTCCAAAGAAGGGGTGTACTGGTAAATGTTTAGCTGCCAACCATCCAAAAAGCACTACATACTTTTAAATTTAATCTTCATTATTAGCGTCTTTACCATCACTTTCTGAAGTCTAGAGATAATAATCTATCTATCTATCTATAAAAATGGAAATATTATTACTCAGCTTAAGGGACTTGTAAAAATGGTACTTTAAATGTAAATGGCAATGCTTTTTCTACTTCTTTCACTATTTCACAAATCTTAAAAGCCCCGAAAGTAATATTCCTTATAAGTTTATTTATTTATAGGTCTCACGTAAGATTTTTATGTAGATAATAAGAAAGTAATTTCAGTAAGTACCATACCTTATCTGACGTTTTCAAAGTCTATTTTGGGTCATTGATGCCTCCAGTTCTTCTCAAAATAGAGAGCATAGACCTGAGTCCACACTCCTGACACTTGCTGGATGTGTGACCAAGTCCATTAACCAATGTGGGCCTCACTTTCCTCATCTTCAAAATGACAACACTACATTTGATGACCTCTAAAGTTCCTTCTAGCTCTAAATAAATGACTATGCAATTTATGTGAAGGTGTGGCTTTACCAGAGTTAAATACCAAAATTTTTCTCATTTGTTGTTATTTCTTTGGTATCTTGAATGAAGTAAGGGAGAAAGTTAACTCACTCTTTAGTAAGTTGCAGGAAAGAATAATTTTTAAAAACCCACTATTTGTTCAATTATTTTAGAGCCTCATCAAGGATGGGTTGCCTATTCAATTTCTACTTCATTTAAAATTTATTCATATAATGCTATTTGATTAATAAATGACATTAAAATAAGTCTGTATCATTTTTTAAAAGAACTGGTTTTGGGCAAAGCCATAACTAGTTTTTTGGGGAAAGCAGCACATCCTAAAATTGAGCATGGTGTTGGCATTGAATCAATGGAGGGGAAATGAAGATCCAGAGATACTTCTTTTCATAGTAGAGAGCCTCCTAAAATCAATGCTCTTGGGTATCCTCCACACAAGAAGGTATAAGGAAAGGGTGAGAGAGGATATGATATAATATGTAGCCCTTATGGTTCCACATCTGTCATGGTGCCTCTAATGAAACATGCTTTCTAACTTGTTTCTATACTGCTGAAAGAAAGTGATCTCACAATATACATAAAACAGATATTAAAATTAGACTGTCTTTTAAAATGTGTTTACAGTTTTTCAGCCTTGTAAATTTTAGTGCCCTGGAACAAAGTCCTATTTAACTTGAGAGTGAAAGGGAAGAGGTACAAAGTAGACTAAATTACATTCTTATCCACATTTATATATATATATAAATGTGTGTGTGTATATGTATATATATATGTATATATAGACACATATATATAGACACACACATATAGAGACACATATATATATATGTGTGTGTGTGTATGAGGATATACATATATTCATTTATAGAAGAAAACAAGCATTTACATAATACAGTATAATAAAACTATGCTTGCATGTGAAATTGCAAGTCTATTATATACAACTTGCTATTCCTTTTAAGCGTAATAAAGTTATCCTATAAATTTATTTTTTCCTTCTTCCTCCACCCTAGAGATGGCTACCATTAGACACAAATAGGGGTGTGTGTATGTGTGTGTGTGTGTCCGTGTGTGTGTGTGTGTGTGTGTGTGTGTGTGTATGTACACATACATATACATACACATAAATATTATTCTATACAACTAACTATGATTCATACTTAGTCCTCTAGATTCAAGATTGGTCAGTGCATTGGTAAACATGCTAATTTTGTTGTTGTTGTTTTCCTTTTAAGATGAATCATATTTCAGTGTTCTTTATTGAAAGAGGGTGAATTATAGGTATTCCATTCCTGTGTGTGTGTAGTATAATTTACAAATTGTGTCATATATTAACCAAAATTCACGTTCTGTGCTGAATTAGGGGAATCCATCTAACTGCTACTGTCAAGGTTTTTGATGATATGATAAGTAAATTGCAGACAAGTTTCAGACACCCACAAACCACCAAAAGGTAGCAATTTTGAGATGATGTGGACATTTTGACTTTAAAGTTTTACTGACAATTTTGAAATGATTTGACTGTGTTAATGAGCTAGCCTCAAGGTGGCATAGACAAGAATCTGTTCACCCAAGAACCTCCATAAAATAGGACCTCAAATTCCTGCCCCTGTTCTCTGGTACTCCTCCATATCCATCAGGTCCATGCTACATATTGTCTCCAACTCTAATCGGTGGTTACGTGAGTGATACTCTCCACTCCCTGTCGTTTTCCCCATCACTGCCTTTCCCCCGTTCATCATCCCTTCTTCCCTTCCCCATACCACCTGCCTCTGTACTCTTTTTGCCACTTGGCTCTGTATACTCTGTGCCTGGCTTCCCACTGCTATAGTGGACTTTCTCAGGAAGAACTCAAAGACCTAGGCCTGCTCTCATTTTGTAATTTTATAAATTATTAATTCACGTGGGCAAAGTCACTTGATGTCTCCGAATTTGTTTCCTCTTGTCTAAAAAATGAGGGACTTAGACTAGATGACTTTTAAGATCCCTTCCAGCTCTAGATGTGAGATCCTATAAATCAGTGTATTGTTTTGTTTTGTGAAATAATTATCCAGCTTCTTCTCACTGCTCTTCACTGTACAATTAATTGTGCTGATGATATTATCTGCTTTGCTGGAATGTAGTAGAATAAACCAAGTCCCATTGCAGTTTGGAGATGTAAGACAGTACTGAAATGATTAATAATTATGTTCTCTGTTATTATTCTAATGTTACTAGAACTATATGATGTTCTTAGAGGTAGCATGTAGTGACTTTTTATATATTGTCACTCTTAAATAAGTTTTTCCTGGTCATAATTAGATTTTTTTGGTTGGTGTTTTTTTTTTGGGTGGGTAAGTCCTCCAGTTCTTCTTTTTCACCTTTTCTTATGATACTGGTGGTGGTGATGATGATGATGATGATGATGATGATGATGATGAAGGGCAGCTTCATGCTCTACATAGAATTCACTGCAAATGTGATAGGATTTCAGATGTAGGGCCTAACTCTTTTGCTCTCCCCCATTTATCCTCATTGTTGTTGCTTGAAACTTCTTTAAACAGTGATTAAAAAATTAAATTTCACATTAGAAGATAGGGAAATTATTCCTAGAGAAGGCAAACTTTTGACTTCTATGTACATTTACCAAGAATGACGTGAGCTGGAAGTTCGAGATATGGTACAGGTTCCTTCCACTTCATCAAATTCTAGTTCCAGAAAAGTGTCAGTCAGTCGAGAAGCATTTATTAAGTGCTTACTATGTACCAGGCATTGTTCTAAACACCGGTAACAGAAAGATGACAAAAGCAGTCCCTTTCTAAAAGGAGTTCACATTGTAATAGGGGAAGAAACATGCAAACAATTATGTACAAAGAAAATTAAAAGTAATCTTAGGGAGAATGAGCTCCTGAAGAAAGCAGGATTTGGGCTGAGGGCTTGTATTAGGACCAGAATTTTCCTAACATAGCTTCTTTCCCCTACGCTCACAGCATAGGAAGGCTTTACATAAAAGAAAACAAAGCTATTCCTGGCACCTGGTTTCCCTGATGCACCTTCCCAGTTATCTAAAGGCATGAAAAACCCCAGTCACCTGGAGTCTAGTCCCTTCAGACTTTATGGATGTGTGAATGCCATGCAAGTTTAGCCAGGTGTCCAGCCCTGCAGAAGCCATGTCTGTCATGAATCATTGCTGCCCTGGAAAGGAAAAGGTCTCTCCAATCCAATGGCTCCTGGGATTGAGTCTCCAGAAAGACTTACCTGAAAAGAATGTATAGTTTTTAGACATAGTTCCATTTGAACCCCTTCAGATCTTCTTTATTCCTTCCCCAATGCAGAACTGCCTTGGCTTCAAAGCCTTTGACTTCTAGAGGGATCCATATGTCCTGAAGAAGTAAATCAAGTTCTCCTCTTAGCCTTGGTTGATTTCTGATTATTATGCTAGTCTTATGTCCTTCATCTCAGCCTGCTCTGATAACCCTATATTGTCATACAAAGATGAGGGAGGACATGTCTATAGAAGCTAAGTAATCCTTTTTTGGTTAACTCTTCACTGTTTTATGAGAGCCTCATTTTATCCCAGCACCTAAACTAAACTAAGAGAGTGTTGGTGTTATCGTCTTGTCCAACAGACATAAAGGAAGCCAGGGAAATAGGGAGTTTGAAGTAAGAAATGAGAACATTTTAGGTATGGAAGACATCCAGTGAAAAAGCAGAGATTTGAGATATAGATTGTTATGTGTGAGGAAAAGCAACAAAACCAATGTTAAGTACTATAGAGTTTGTGGAAGGGAGCAAAATGTAAGAAGAGTAGAAAGGTAAGAAAGGACCAGGTTACATGGATGTTAGAAGTCAGAGAATTTTAATTTTGATTTTGAAATTAATAGTGATCCACTGGAATTTGTTGAGTAGAGGGATGACATTGTCAAATCTTTGCTTTGGGAGGATTAACATGATAGCCATGTGTTGGATAGAATGGAATAAGGATAGATTTCAAGGAGGTAAACCAATCAGCTATTTATTATAATAGTCAATATATGAAATAATGAACATGTGAACCAGAATGTTAGCTGTGTCAGAAGAGAGAAATGGGAGTATAGGTTTTGGAGAAAGAAGTGATAAAATTTGGCAGCTGATTGTCTATGAAGTGTGGAAGAGTTGAGGGAGGATGGCATGTAGATTGCAAGTCTGAGTGATTAAGAGATTGATGGTGCAGTTGGCGTCAATGGAGAAATACAAAAAAAAAGGTAGAGTTTCGGGGGAGGGGAATTGTAAAGATAATGAAGAAGGTTTTCGAACATGTTGAATTCAAAATATCTGTGGGGCATCTAGTTCAAGATATCCAGTAGGCTTTTGGAGATAAGAGATTGAAGGTCATGAGAGAGGCTAAGGATGGATAAATGGATTTTAGAATCTAGAATCTTGGAATCTGTTGCATAGAGATGATAATTAAAACCACCAGAACTGATGAGATAATCAAATGAAATATTTGAGAAAAAGAAGATGAGGGGGTCAAGGATAGAGCTTTGACCTAGTTGAAGACCCAGCAAAGGAAACTCTAAAGGAATGGTCAGACAGGTAGGAGGAGAACCAGGAGAGAACAGCATTATGAAAACAGGGACCGAAGAGATTATGCAGAAGACAAGGCTGATGAGCAGTATCAAATGCTGCAGAGAAGTTATATTTTTTAAAAGATAAGGATTGTGACTGAATTCCTTTTTAGAGTGAAGAGCTGATGAAGAACAGTTTTAAAAAGTGGTGGTGGTGGTGGTGGTGGTGGTGGTGGTGGTGTTGGTGGGGGTGGGGGTGGGGGTGGTGGGGATTGGAATAGATAACCTTTATGGTCAGTCCCAGATCTAAATCTCGTGGAAGCAAATACTCATGGAAGTAGACAGTAAGATTTTTTTTTAAGTTTAGCATATTAAATTTGATATTAGTATAATAAACAGCTTATTACTTTATAGTCACACCTCAGATTTAAGTCTCTCAACCATGGCTCATCCCCATTGTTGCTTTATTTCTCATTAGGATCAATCAGTAGGCAAATGAGTGTGACCAATGCTGCTGCCTTCAGTACTTGACTCAACTGCTGAGGTCTGCCACTCCTTAATGAGCATGTCTCCAGCCTAGTCAAAACGTCCCTGAGGCTGTGAGTGGGTGATATTACAGAATGGGATAGTAGTGATGGCTGGAAGCAGCAATGGTAGGTGACCAAATTAGCATCCAAAGATGGCTATGGAAAAGGGCTAAATATTCTGTTCCTTTGAAAGTCACCCTTCACTGGCTGAGTTGATTGAGTGTCTGTTGTGAGCTGTCAACTTCATGTATTTCATTAAGCATTTATCTTACATATGGAAGCCTGCAAATACTGTCACAATTTTGTGGTATATTTGGCCTGGTGAATGTGTTGTTTCTCTTTAGGCTTTTCTACAATAATATTTACATAGTGTTTTAAGGTTTGTAAAGTGTTTTGCATGTGTGATTTCCATTTGATCTTGAGGGTAAGTGATTTATCTAGGTTCATACCTGGAGTAAACACCAAAAGATTTGAACTTAGATCTTCCTGATGCCAAGTAAAGTGTTTCAAGCAAAGTGCTTTTAGGCAAGCAATGTGGTAGAATGGAAAGAATGCTGACCTTGGAATCAGAACTACTCGATTTTAAATCCCTCCTGACAGTTAATAGGTGTGTGATTATTTGCAAGTAATTTAGCCTTTTTGAAACCCAGTTCCTTCATCTATAAATGCTTTAATATTAAAATGGATCTGTGATTTCATCAATTCATGAGTTCCCTATAACAATGCAGATCACAGTGGATATGTAGCTGACTGTGACATTCATTATCTCCCAAATGTTTGCCACAAGGATTCCACCCAATATGCTGAATGTTTTCCTTGAATCTGTAAAATGGAGAAAACAAAATCTCACAGGAGAGTTACAAAGCTCAACTAAGACAATGTATATGCAGTATTTTGGAAAATTTTAAACTTTGCTTAATTGGCCTTTCATTAAGTTGCTTTGTTCCACACGTGGATGGGAAGGCTGAAGGCAGTGTATATAGACTGGAGAATTTAGTAGAGCAGGAGTCACCAGGCTGGGTTCTCTCTCTTATTCTATTATTTCATTATCTGTATCATCTTAATTATCAAAGTGATTTAACCTCTCTGAGATCATAAAATGAGCAGTCTGGGTAAGTTACCTCCAAGATTCCTTCTAGCCCTGAAATTCTATGAGCCTAGTTTATTTTTTGTTTCATTTTAGTTTACCTTTTCTTTTTCCAGACAAGCATGGGAAAGTTAAAATTTCTTCTGTGGCTTCGTATTTACCAGTTGAGGTTGTCAATACGAAAGGGGGGGGGGGAGGAGAGGGAGGAACAGAGAGAGGGGTGGAGGGTTCCTTATGTTCTCCTCTTTGAAATAGATGGTGGAAGAAAGAGAGGGCAAGTAGGTGGACAGCAGTATTGAAACTGATAAACATACTTTCTCCAAAGGAGGGAGGCAACCAGGTTTTGTGGATAGTACAATGTGCCTTTAATGGTAATTAACTAAATTCCAAAATCCTACACTTTTTAAACGAAGCATGATAGGATACATTTATTTAAAAGAGTCTATGTGGTATGAAGATTAAACAAGAACATATATATGCTTTAGCTCTCCTTATCGCTCCAAAAACCAGGAATAGGTAGGTTTTTGAAGACCAAAAGCTAAAGACTCATGTAAGAATATGGATAGTGTAGGAAGGAATCATTAAAAAAGGTATCAGGAGACCTAGTCATAAGTCTGAATCTGTCCGTTGGTTATTGTTGTTGTTCAATTATTTTAAACTCTTCATGTCCCCATTTAGGGTTTTCTTGGCAAAGATACTGGAGTTATTTGTTTCTTTCTCTAACTCATTTGATACATGAGGAAAGTGAGGCAAACAGGGTTAAGTGACTTGCCCAGGGTCACACAGCTGGGAATTGTCTGAGGTCAGATTTGAACTTAGGCCTTCTTTATTCTAGGCTTGGAGCTCTATCCATTGCTTCACCTACCTGTCCCTTACTAACCATATCACTTTTGGAAAGTGCTATCCCTGATCTGGGTTTCTCTATAAGATGAGAGAATTGCACTGGTTCATATCTGAAGTCCCTTGTAATTCATACATTACTAACCACCTATATGATACAAGATCCTCTAGAGTCATAAAGATAAATATCCTCTGCCCTCATTGAGCTAAAAATCTATTAGAGGAATTTAATATATACACAGATACACAAATATAAAGGAATACAAAGTAATTTCAAGGGGGGAAAGGAGAGTGATGAGAATTATGAATTAGGCAAGGTCTCCCGCACAAGGTGGAATCAAAGTTGTGCGTTGAAGGAACCAGGAATTCTTTGCAGCAGATATAAGGAAACCTCAAGAACTCCAGGGTTAAAGGGCACTCTTTGTGCAAAGGTACAGAGAGGGGAAATTTATATTATGTATGGGGAATGCTAGCAGGCCAGTATGACTGGAATAGGCAGTGAATGAAATAGAGTAATTTGAAAGGAGGGCTGTAGGAATTAATTCATTCATTCATTTTAATCATTCAGCAAACATTTACTAAATATCTGCAACATACAAATGTACTATGCTAGGAGCTGATTGAGAGGCAAAAAAAAATCCAACAAATTAGGACATTTTCTCATTCTAAAGAAGCTTAAATTGTGGTAGCAGCCATGTTGATCAGGATGAATAACCAAAGATGTGACTTTTGCTATGCTGAGACAGTAATGGTGGTGGTGGAAAAGGTTGTAGAAGCAACCTCAATAAATTGTCAGTCCAGTTAATCTGCTGGTAGAGCACTGGATGACAAATCACCTCAACTGTCTTTTCTTGGAGGTGAGTGACAACTTTTATTTCCAAAGTTTAACTCTAATTCTGAACTCAAATACTGTTGTATTTGGTCAAGACATTAATCTCTGTAATTCAGTCAAAATTAAAACTAAGAAAGAAAAATAAAAAGAAATGAAAGTCCTTCTGCTAAGAATAAATGTTATTTAATTTTTATTTTTCACTTTTATTTGTTTCTTGAATGTTTCTTGAGAAGGAACATGACAATTAAAACCAAATCCCTGTCAAAAATCCTCTGAAATTTTTTTTTCTTTTCCATTGCCTCAGGCAGCATAATCTCAGCAGACAATTTTGAACCCTAGATGTTATGAATAAAGTAATAATTTTTAAGAATAAATAAACAAAAAGAATAAAATTTTGAAAGCACAAATCTTATATGAGTTTTTTTATAACAGGTGGAGTCAAACAACATTATTTCCTAGATCGCGCTGTGGGATTACAAAATAAATGAAGACGTAGGATTAGGGCTCCTGTAAGCTCTAAATACTTTCATCCTCTGAAAGGATCGTGGGAAAGGACTTTATAATTTATTTAGTGCAAACACCCATTCGGCATAGGCTTCTCTAAAAATTCATGGTGCTCTGGAGAGAACACTGGACTGATAGTCAGATGATCTGGAGCCTAATCTTAGCATTGCTATTTACAAACCATATGCCCTTTGATGCTACATCTAAAGAATAGGAATTTCTTCAAAATGTATATTGATTGTACAGAATATCTCAGAAGTGAATCATAGCATCATTGTGCTAGTGCCAGAACAGACTATTTTGCAAATGAAGGGCAGAGGTCTTGAGTGGTTAAGCAACCTGCCAAAAATTTATATACATGATAGTTTTGGGATTGGGGTTCATGTCCAGGGCTCCAAGTTCGGAGTTATTTGACTGCCCCATTAATTGAAGGTTCTTGAGTTGTTTTTTATACCAAGTCTCTGATATGAGATTGTGTGTGTGTGTGTGTGTGTCTTCATGCTCTTTTCCCCAAGAGTAAAGAGAAAGAAAAGAAAAAAAAACCACACAATGCTTTTTAATTGAAGGTTCCATTTATTTAGGTTTCAATTCATTAAGATGCTTTTTTAAAAATTATTTTAACTAGTTTACTTACATATTCTAATTCTTATTAAATCCATACTCAGAAATCTCTGTGGGGTTTGGTGTTTTAGAAACTTCTTTTTGGCATTTTTTCCTTTCTTGGTTTTATGTTAGCATAATAAATAAAGCTCACATTTTTATATTTTTCTCAATGTTTTACAAAATATTTATGCCAATAACACCATGAGGTAGTTACATTTTAAAAATGAAGAAACTGAAGCTCAAGAAGATTATGACTTGTCCACGGCCACACAGCTAGTGAATGTAAGAGGAGGAATTCAAACCCACACCTTCCTGATGCCAAGTTCCACACTCTATTCACTTGGCCACATTTTTTCTCTTTCCTCTGTCTACATTTTTGTAGATGAAGGAACTATGGGCCAGAGAACCTATATGATTTGTTACTTAAGTGGTTGAACGAGGACTTGAAACCAGATTTTCTGACTCAAAGACCAATGTTGAGTCACCTCCTTTGTGACTTTACTTATCACTGTGAAACCCATGATTTGCCACCTATCCAGTCTCCATTTTATTTTTATTTTATTCATTTATTATTATTATTATTATTATTAGTTATTTTATTATTAATGGTTAATTCCTGCTCTGGACTTTACTAAATTCCTTAGGCCTGTACTAAGATCTCAAGAAGCATCCTCATTGACTTTGGGAAGCCATAAGATTAAGGGCTGGAAGGCTCTCACTTTCCCAATGAGGAAGCTGTGGAAAAGGAAAGGCACTTATTCAATGTTATATAGTCAAAAAAGTTGGCAAAGAACTAAAATTCAAACCTATGCTCTCCAGCATTAGATTCACTTGTCTTTCCCCCTCAAACAGAGATGCATAGGACCACAAGTCAGTCCAGTTCAAGGGCTGATCTATAAGATAGCATCATCAAATCTGGTAAGTCTAAAACAGAAATCAACCCATTTCCTCAGAATCTTCTGTCCTTTTGTGTTCCTGAATAAAGTAGTGGCTGAGCTATTTGTTAATTAGATGGGCCATTTGTTGTCATTGTTGTTTGATTGTTTTTAGTTGTGTCCAACTCTCCACGACCCCATGTGGCGTTTTCTTGGCGAGGATACTGGAGTGGTTTCCCTTTTCATTTTCCAGCTTATTTACAGATGAGGAAACTGAGGCAAACAGGGTGAAGTGACTTGCCCAGGGTCACCCAGCCAGATTTGAACTCAGGAAGATGACTCTGTCTGACTCCAGGCCCAGCATACTATCCATTAGCCATCTAGATGCTCCAGATGGGCCAGTAATAATAAGGATAATGGATACCTAGGGACGTAATATTTGCAAAGCTCGTTACATATTTTCTTCTTTGGATTGGGCCTACCTTCTAGGGGTAGGAATATTTGGGTGAAGAAGGTAAACAGCCTCTTAACTCCTAGAATTCTCCTCCTGTGGTCCAGATGTTTTGTCATTTACTTGAAGTATCAGGCAGTAAGTTGTAAACCCTTTCTGAGAGTGGTTTGAATGAGACTTCCAGATCCTTTACTTGCTCTTTTTTTCCTAAACTATCTTTAACAATATCCCATGCGATATTTCAGGTTCTTCTCTTAAAGCATTGAAACTTCCCCATGCTCCTTTTGTTACTATTGGAGTCTGGGGGCTTTTCTTATTGGGAGTCATTTGAATGCTGTGAAAGTTCAGGCTTCACTTGGGAATTAGAGTGACTCATTCCATGGTGGAGTGGAAGTGTTCTGCCACATTCCATTAGACAGCCATTATCTAGAGGCTTGTGTTTGGATGAAAAATGCTATTTTTAGGGTTTTCTGGAAAAACCAAAGCTGTTGCCAAATGACTCCAAAGAATGTGAAGCTGAGCTTTCCCAAGTTTACTTGAGATTTTTATTTCTATCCCTATTTTGCTAGACAGTTATATTACCATATTCTAGTTGTGTTTCATTTAGAAAGACTGTATGTACATGCATAGTATATACCAGGTAGAAGTTGTTGGCTTTGTATAAAAACATATTCCCTCAATGCTGTACTTTGATTCTGAAGATGTTTGATGTATTTCCTGGTCATTTTCACAGGAACAAGGGAGACAGAAAGAGATACAGTGCTTTTAATATACAATTGATCAATCAAAAAGAATTTATTAGGCATCTTAATGCTTGTGGTGGTCACTGTACTAGACAGTAGGGATAAAAAGCCCAAAATGAAACTATGCATGTTCTCAAGAAACTCACATTCAGTTGGAGGAAAGAGAATGCACATATATAAGTAAATGCAAAATAAATGTAATCAGAATAAATAAAAGATATATATATATATATGTATATATATATATGTATATATATATATATATATAATAGATATTTATATCTGTATCTATATCTATCTATATCCATATCTATATCCATATCTATATCTATATCTATATCTATATCTATATCTATATCTATATCTATATCTATATCTATATCTATATCTATCCGTATCCGTATCCGTATCCGTATCCGTATCCATATCCATATCTATATCTATATCTATCTATATCTATATCTATCTATATCTATATCTATATCTATATCTATATCTATATCTATATCTATATCTATATCTATCTGTATCTGTATCTGTATCTGTATCTGTATCTGTATCTCTATCTCTATCTCTATCTCTATCTCTATCTCTATCTCTATCTCTATCTATCTATCTATCTATCTATCTATCTATCTATCTATCTATCTATCTATCTATCTATCATCTATCTATCTATCAAGTAACTAGGTAGATTAGGCACTGGCAGTCGAGGGAAACCAGAAAGATTTCATGTACTAAGTGATGAGCTTGAATGAAGCCATATCTGCTAAGAGTTGGAGGCGAGGAGGTAACATCTTCAGTCATCTAGCTAGCATATTAAGCTCCTACTGTGCTCCAGGCACTGTGCTAATCACTGGGGATACAAAGATCAGCATCAAGGGACAGCAGCATGATGATTGCCTGACGAGTCTCCGCGTGGAGCTAGCAGATAAAGTGTTGTGTGTGAGGAAAAGAGTGAAAGACAGTTTGGCTAGAGTGAGAGCACAGGAATGGGAGTAAAGTATAATCACTGGAGAAGGAAAGGTTAGGGCCACATTTATGAAGGATTTTGAAAGCTAAATGAATATATTTTACCCTACAGGCAAAAGGTGTATTGGAATTTATTGATTAGGGGAGTATTCATGGTCAGACCTAACTTATAAGGAAAAATAACTATGGCAGCTGTGTGGTAGATTGCTTGAAAAAGTTACAGATTGGAAGCAGGGAGACTAATTGGGGAGCCATTGCAAGAGTGATGAGAGTCTTGAACTAAGGTGGTGGCTATGTGAGTGGAGAGAAAGGGTCAGATTTAAAAGATATTGTAGAAGTAGAAAGGGCAATATTTGGTGACTGATTGGATATGTGGAGTGAGGAAGAGCAAAAAGTTTAGGACAATATGGAATTCATGAATCTGAAAGAAAGGAAGAATGACGTTAAATAACAGAAATAGGGAAATTTGGAAAAGGGTGCTTTAATTATCAAATAGTAGACTTTATGTTTGACTTTGAACATAATAGGAACCACTGAAGTTTATTGAGTTGGGGGTTGGGTGTGTGTTAACAGACCTAACTTTGTTAAAATCACTTTGGCAGCTACATAGAAAATGGATTAGAATGGGGAACAGATTGGGGGGAAAAGATCAATTAGAAAGGTTCTGTAATAGAACAGATGAGAAGTGATGAAACCCTGAGCTACAGTGAGTAATAGTGAGGTGTGAAAGATGGCACTGAGGTTGTAAAACTGGATGTCTAGGAAAATGTCAATGCCCACAGCAATAATAGGGACATTTACTACAGGCGACAGTTTGGTGGAAAGATACTGAATTCAGTTTTGGACATACTGAGTTTAAGATGCTTAAGGAACATCTACTTCCTAATATCTAGAAGAAAGTTGTTGTTGGAAGACTTTGGTTTAGAACTGGATATATAGGTCTGAGAACCATTTGTACATAGATGGTGAAACCAATTGAAACTGATGGTATCTCCAAATTAGATTGAACAAAAAGAGAAGAGAGCTCAGGACAGATCCTTAGAGCACACTCACTGTTAGTTAGTAGTCATGGCACGGATGAAGAACCTACAAAGGAGGCTGAAGATGGAGTGGTCCGAGATAAAGGAGAGCCAGGAAGAGGTGATGTTACAGGAACCTATCAAGGAGAGAATATCCAGGAGGAGAAGGTGATCAATAGTGTCAAATGCTGTAGAGGTGTCAGTAAGGATGAAAATTGAGAAAAGACCAGTAGACCTGCCCAATAACAGATCCATGGTAATTTGGGAAAGAGCATTTTTAGCTGAAAAAAAAAATGTTCTTAAGAATCTGAGTGCCATGGGTTTATAAGAGAGTAAATAGGATAAGAGGTGGAGGCACCTATCTAGACAACTTTTTCAAGGAGATTAGTCAAAAATGGGAGGAAAGAATGGTATAATAGCAAGTGGAGACAGTCCAAAAAAGGGAGCCTTTTTTTTAAAAAAAAATTTTATTAATTTATTTTGATTTATCAACAATCACTTCCATATGCTTTTGAGTTGAAAATTTTTCTCCCCCCTCCTCCCCGCCACCCGGTGCACAATCTGATATAGGCTTTACATTTACATACCCATTAAACATATTTTCACATTAGTGAAGTTGTAAGTAAAAATTAAAACCAATAGGAGAACCATCAGAAAGAGGAAACAAAACTCAACAGGAGGTAAAAATAAGTGATAGCAATTCGACTTCTATAGTTCTTTCTTTGGATGTGGACAGCATTTTCCATGCCGTGATCTGTGGAGATGTCTTAGATCCTCGTAATGCTGAGAAGGGTTCAGTTTAACAATCTTAGTCATTGTATAACATGGCTGTTATTGTGTACAAAGTCCTCTTGGTTTTGCTCACTTCACTCAGCATCAGAGCATACAAGTCTTTCCAGGTTTTTCTGAAGTCAGCCTGTTCATCATTTCTTATAGAACAATAGTATTCAATTACATTCATATAGCACAACTTGCTCAGCCATTCCCCAATTGATGGGCATCATCTCCATTTCCAATTCTTTGCCACCACAAAAAGAGCTGCTGTGTATATTTTTGTACATGTGGGTCCTTTTCCCAGTTGTTTGATCTCTTTGGGATATAGCCCTAGAAGTGGTTATTGCTGGATCAAAGGGTATGCACATTTTTGTATCCCTTTGGGCATAGTTCCAAATTGTTCTCCAAAATGGTTGGATCATTTCACAACTCCACCAACAATGTATTAGTGTTCCAATTTTCAAAGGGAGCCTTTTTTAAGAATGGGGGAGATATGGACATATTTTTAGGCAGGAAAAGAGTAGATAATGAGAGAACGATGATTAGAGATCAAGTTTGTTGGGGACAGTGTGGTAGAGAAGAGGGGAAGGGGTGGGATTGAGGGTATGTACAGAAAGATTAAACTTGGTTAGAAGAAGGGATACTTTCAGAAACTGAAGTGAAAGAGAAGATATTGAATGGGCTGATGAGAAGGTTTGAAAACAGCTGCTGTGGAAAGTGGTGTTGTTGTGTTGTTCCATAGTTTCAATTGTATCTGACTCTTCATGATCCATTTGGAGTCTTCTTGGCAAAGATACTAGAGAGGTTTGCCATTTCCTTCTCCTGCTCATTTGAGGAAAGTGAAACATACAGAGTTGAATGACTTGCCCAGGATCACACAACTAGCTAGTAAGTGTCTGAGGCCCAATTTGAACTCAGGAAGGTGAGTCTTCCTGACTTCAGGCTCTGCACTCTATCCACTGAATCACCCAGTTGTCTGATGAACAGTGTTGTAGTGAATCAGTTAGGGAGGATTAGAGTTATTGCCCTTCTGAAGTAAGGGCCCAGTAGAGATGAGATAATCTAAATTTGTAGTGGATCCAAGCAATACGGTTTGTGTTGTCTTCCAGTTTCAATAATCAGAATGTGAATAGAATGGAGGCACAAGGTGGGAATTTGTAAAGGTGATTGGAAAAAGGGACAAAGGGATTCTAGAATAGAGGGGATAGTGTTAATTAACAAGTGTTTGTTAATCATGTTAATTATTAGTGTTAATTAACAAGGGATTGAAATCTCCTTACACTATATCAAAATAAAATAGATGCAAAGTGTATCCTAGTTATTTATTCACCTGTAGGAAATACATCCTTCTTTGGAATTTATGGATAAGAGTAGAGGAAGATTTAAAAAAAATCTGTTATATTATTAATCAAATATTCAAAAATAATCCCATAAGGTTTACCCATCATGTTGTTCTTTTTTTTCCTATAAGCCACTTACTTTAAAGGTGGGATATGGGATTTGAAGTGTGGCCAGAGAGAAACATAGGAAAAGACAGGGGAAAAGGGAGAGCCAAGCATGGTTCCTCATGTCTGTAATTCCCGAACTTGAGGAGGCTAAGGCTGGTGGATTGCTTGAATATGGTAGTTTTTAGCTGCAGTGTCAGCTTTAAGTGATATGATGAGGCCCCCCCATACCCCAGTAGGGGCCAGCAGGGTGCTGAAGGAGGAGCAAACCACCCCAGTTGTTAAAGAGAAGATCAAAGCTTCTGTGCTAATTAACAGTAGGATTTGCCCTGGGAGAAATAAGGAGACCCAGTCAGCAGGGCAGGGCAGGGAGGAGCAAGACAAGGCAGGACAACCAAAGCAAACACAATTGTAGGGGAAAACCCAGGGGCGTACATTTGTCTGCATCATGAGTATTCCAAATGGGCAGTCTCCTAAAATAGGACTTCAGGCTTCAAAATCTTTTCATTTATTCCTAAAAAAATGCAAGATCACTTCGGGGGGCCTCTTAAAGTATTTGTTCAACACTGATTATGTTTGATGAATCAAATTGAATTGAATTATAAAATCAAAACAAATTCTTTTAAATTTAATACAGTGATTCACAATTAAGTTACTTAATCTTTGGTTATCATAGTGTTCCAAAGCACCCATTAGTTGTATTTTTTAAAAATCAGTGAATAATGTGTATACTAATTATTTTTATTTTACTTCTGTCATTTATTTAATGGTTTTAATGATGTATATAGGTGCTATATAATATAGACCAATGCTTCCATATAAGTAAATGGCAAAATAACAAAAGCCTTTGATGTTTGCCCATTTTCTAGGAAAATTATAATTTTACAGTCAAAGGATTATGTTCTATTCCATTCTTCTGTTAGTAATCATGCAATTCATATATATTTTTAAAAGACCTGGAAGGGTCCTTTGAATTCCTCTAGTTAAAAACGTTTTTCTGATGAGGAACCTAAGACCCAGAAGTCCATAATACGTCCAAAGTCACTTAGCGGAGCCAAGATGGTAGAGTGAAAAGTTAGTTGCTCTCACTCTCCCCTATCAACCTCTGAAAACCCAGAAAATATCAGCCTAGAAAAAAAAAAAACAACCTGGAACACCTGAACTAGAAGAAAGACAAGGAGCAACAGTGCAGTAGCCCAGCAAATGGGTCTCCCAGTGCCTCAGCAAAAACAAGGGGCCCCAGGCAGAGAAGTACCCTGCAGCATTCATCTGAAAGGAGGTGAAGAAAACAACCTAAAGGCTTCCTAAAGCCCTGGCCTTGCTGATTCCAACCCAACACCAGGTGAGCTGTAGGAGCCCTGAAGCCTCCAATTGTGAAGAAATCCTGAAGCCCAGGTGGTAGAGCAAGCAAACACCAACACCTGGACCTCTGAGTGTGGGCAGGGAAGCCGGTGGAAACCAGCTCAGAAAAGCAACAGGAGTCTAGGCAATCCACCACCAAGGAATCTCCTGGTGCATTAGCAGAAATGAGGGAGACAACACTGCAGGGGGCCCCAGGCAGATAAACATCCTGCAGCAGCCATCTAAAAGGAGCAGAAGAAAGCTAAAGGAAAGGAAAAGCAGGCAACCTAGAATTGCCTGAAAGTTCCAGCCTTGCTGATTCCAGCCCAACACAAGGTAGCTAAGCTGCCAGAAACCTACAGCCTCCCAATCCCAGCATAAGAGGCCCCAGAATGCAAAGCCAGTGACCAAGACCTAGGTTCCCAACACAAGAAGCTTGGGTCAGTACCCTCTGTTCCCCAGCAGGAGAGCTCAATCTCTTTAAAGGCCAGGGAATAAGGAAACACCATGAGTGAAAAGAAAGGTAGCATAGACTCATATTATGAGAAGAGTGAAGATCAAGACAGAAATTCTGAAGAGGACAATATTGTCAACAAACAACAAAAGGGAATATGGAACTGGTCTGAAGCCCAAAAAGCCTTCTTAGAAGAGCTCAAGAAGGATTTTAATAGTCAAATGAGAGAGGTAAAAGAGTCCTTCAAAAAAACAATTGGCCAGTTGGAAAAAAAATACACTGAAGAAAACAAGTCCCTAAAAAACAAATTGGCCAATTGAAGAAGGAAGGACAAAAACTAACAGAAGAGTACACTGAAGAAAACAAATCCCTAAAAAACAAATTGGCCAGTTGAAGAAGGAAGTACAAAATCTAACAGAAGAGTATGCTGAAGGAAACAAGTCCCTAAAAAACACAATTGGCCAGTTGAAGAAGGAAGTACAAAAACTAACAGAAGAAAACAATCTGTTAAAAACTAGAATTGGACAAATGGAAACTAATGTCTCTATGAGAGAGCAAGAATCAGTCAAACAGAAACAAAAAAATGAAAAAATAGATGAAAATGTAAAATACCTCATCAGTAAAACAACCGACCTGGAAAATCGACTCAGGAGAGACAATTTAAAAATTATTGGACTACCTGAAAATCATGATGAAAAAAAGCCTGGACAGTATCTTTCAGGAAATCATAAAGGAAAACTGCCCAGAAGTCCTAGAACCAGAAGGGAAAATAACCATAGAAAGAATCCACGATCACCACCTGAAAGAGATCCCAAATTGACAACGCCAAGAAATATAATAGCAAAATTCCAAAATTACCAGATGAAAGAGAAGGTGCTGCAAGCAGCCAGAAAGAAAGAATTTAAATATCATGGAACCACAGTCAGGATTACACAGGACCTTGCAGCTTCTACATTAAAAGACCGCAGGGCATGGAACATGATATTCCTAAGGCAAAGGAGCTTGGAATGCAGCCAAGGATCAATTACCCAGCAAAAATGAGCATCATTTTTCAAGGGAGGAGGTGGATATTCAACAAATAGGAGACTTCCAAACTTTCCTGATAAAAAGACCAGAGCTCAACAAAAAATTTGATCTTCAAGTACAGGACTCAAGAAGGACTTAAAAAGGTAAATGGGACAGAAGGATACAATATGTTGTAATGGGGGGGGCTGTTTAAACCCCTACAAGGGAATATGAGACTTGCAACCCTTGAGAACTGTATTGTTATTACACCTTGTTAAAGGAGTATACATAAAGAGGGTGGATATTAGTTGACTTTGATGTAATGATAAAAAAAAATCTAATCAAGTGGGTTAAATGGATCCAAATAAGTGGATCAATCTAATCTTAGAAAAGGTACTGAGAAAGGAGGAGGCAGACAAGGGTAAATTACATTACAGGAAAAGACACAAAATCCTATTACAGCAGAGGGAAGGGGGGGAGCATTGTTTGAACCTTACTCTCATCAGATTAGGCTCAAGAAGGGCATAATATAATCAGTTAGGTATAGAAATCTAACTTGCCCTATAGGCAGTAGGAGGGAAAAGGGGAAAGAAAAGGGAGGGGGGAAAGAAAAGGGAGGAAAGAAGGGAGGGAAGCAGCAGTAAGACTAAAGGGGAAGAAAAGGGAAAGGGATAATAAAAGGGGGAAGGGACTGAAGGAGGCGGTGGTCAAAAGCAAAACACTAGTGAAGGGGAGAAAGGAAAAAGGAGAAAGAAAAGCATAAATGGGGGAAAAAGGATGGAGAAAAAGACACAGATAGTAATCATAACTGTGAATGTGAATGGGATGAACTCTCCCATAAAACGGATTGCAGAATGGATTAAAAACCATAATCCTACAATATGTTGTTTACAGGAAACACATTTGAAAAAGAGTGACACATACAGGGTAAAGGTAAAAGGCTGGAGCAGAATATATTAAGTGTCAGCTGAAGTAAAAAAAGCAGGGGTAGCAATCCTGATCTCAGACAAAGCAAAAGCAAAAATAGATCTAATCAAAAGAGATAAGGAAGGAAACTACATCCTGCTAAAAGGCACCATAGACAATGAAGTAATATCATTACTAAATATATATGCACCAAATGGTATAGCATCCAAATTCTTACAGGAGAAGTTCAGGGAGTTACAGGAAGAAATAGACAGCAAAACTATACTAGTGGGGGACCTGAACCTCCCCCTCTCAGCACTAGATAAGTCTAACCACAAAATAAACAAGAAAGAAGTTAAGGAGGTGAATAGAACATTAGAAAAGTTAGGTATGATAGACCTCTGGAGAAAACTGAATGGGGATAGAAAGGAATATACTTTTTTCTCGTCAGTACATGGCACATACACAAAAATTGACCATGTACTAGGGCATAAAAACCTCACAATCCAATGCAGAAAGGCAGAAATATTAAATGCATCCTTTTCAGATCATGACGCAATAAAAATTATATGTAACAAAGGGCTATGGAAAGAAAGACTACAAAATAATTGGAAACTAAATAAGCTAATCCTAAAAAATGATTGGGTCAAACAACAAATCATAGAAACAATCAATACTTTCATTCAAGAGAATGACAATAATGAGATAACATACCAAAACCTGTGGGATATGGAGAAAACAGTTCTTAGGGGAAGTTTTATATCTCTAAATGCTTACATAAATAAAATAGAAAAGGAGATGATTAATGAAGTGGGCATACAACTAAAAAAAGTAGAAAAAGAACAAATTAAAAATCAAAGTCACAAAATTCAGACTAGAAAACCGGTCCTGACTGTTTCTCTCTATATCAAACTACTCTTTCTGTATTTTTTTAGTTTAATAGACAGTGTGAGTGTTGGCTGTCTGCATATTTTTGTGGGAATTTTTAGTGGAGTGAGAACTTTTATTTCAAAAGTTTTTTCTCTTGAAGTTTGAAATTATTTATTTTAATTTCTGCCATGTTGTTTTAGTCCTGTTGGAAAATTATTATCAAGTAAGCATATAATCATTTTTCAAAATTCTTCAATAGGTTGTAATGTTTGATCTTTCTTCATTAATTCTTAGAAGAATAAAATCAAGAACTGCAAAATAGAGACACATATATTAGTTCCATTTATATAATTTTAAGTTTTACATTTTTCATGGCTCATTTTCCTTACTTCAAGCTGTAATTAACCTTTGAAAATTATTTGAAGTGACATTTGGTCACCCTATATTGCAGAATTAGTGAAAAGTATTTGAAAAAAGACCACCATGAAAATAATTGCAGTTTATGCATGAATATCAGTTGCTGATAATGAAATAATAAATAAGACCCTCCAAATGAAATCAACATGCACCCTGATTTTTTGTGACTTTAAGACAAAATGGAAAAAAAGGTAAAGATTAACAAAAAAATTTGGGAAAGTGAGGATCAGGAAAAAGAAATGAGAGAAGCCAAATGTTTTTTGGTCACGCAGAAGCCTCTTACTTCTAAAGCACTAATACTTTAAAAAAAATGGCCTGGGTATTGCCTGCATCAAATAATACCAAAAAAAAAATTAAAGAGATTTTAAGATACTTATTGAAATACTTCTTGCAGGGCACCATTCAGGTACCACTTCTTCCATGATATTCTTCCCCTGCCCCCGCCAGGAGTGATTCCTCCTTTTCAAAATATTTTTGTTGAAATATGCTATTTTAGGCACTTACCTAAATAACTGTTCTCTATGTAATAGGTCTCTCTGAGTCTGGTTCCTTTTCTGTAGCCCCATGGCATCAATTCCTAAAAAATCTGTCATCATGAAAAATCAATCCCATGCGTACCCACCCTGTACCACGATACAATTATTTTCAAAAATGTTAATGCACAGTTAATACATTGCACTGTGCATAGTAGATAGATTGTAAACATTTGGAGTCAGGAAGATCTGAATTGAAATCCTTGTAGACACCTACTAGTTGTGTGATCCCTAGGCAGCCAGGGAGATAGATGGTAGAGAGGATAGAGGGCTGGGCCTGGAGTTAGGAAGACCTGAGTTCTTAGACTTCAGACATTTAATAGCTGTGTGATATGGGGCAAGCCATTTAACATTGTTTGCCTCAATTTCCTCATCTGTAAAATGAACTGGAGAAAGAAATGGCAAACCACTTTAGTATTTTTGCGAAGAAAACCTCAAATGGAGTCAGGAAGAGTTGGACACTATAGAAAAATGGCTAAACTGAATGGCAAGTCACTTCTGTGCCTCAGTTTCCTTATCTGTAAACTGGGAATAGTAATAGAACGTATCTACAGTATTGTTGTGAGGATGAAATGTTTTAACATGTATAAAGTGCTTTATAAAACTTAAATCGTTATATAAATGCTAACTGCTATTTTTTTTTAATACCTGACCACAGGATTTAAAAAAAAAACGAGTTTCTAAACTTGGTCAGAGATTCAGTCCAATTAGTGAGGCTTTGACCAGTTTTGTACACTGTCAGGCCAAATCTGATTAGTCTGCAGGCAATTCTCACTTGTCAACTCAAGTTTAGGCATACCATGGAACAAGTGAAGATAGCTTAGGATATCAAAGGAGTAAGCCTAGTCTAAAAGGATGGAAGCAGCTTCCAAAAAAAGAACCAATCTCTTTCTGACCCATGAACCAAAACTTGGCTGACCTGTCAGTTTTTCAGGGTGCTTAAGTGAAAAGGAACTTTAGACTTGTCAAACACAAGGTTATGAGAATTTTGTCTGGCCCCTTCAATTTACTGATCAGTAACCTGAGACTGAGAGAGTGAATTATCTAAGATGGGAATGCCTGTTTTATTGTATAAATTTAAAAAAAAAAAAAGGGGGGGGAAATGTATGGGAGCTGTTGTAAAATATGGTAGAGCTTAGAATGCTAAGAAATGGATTGATTGTTATGCGTAATAAGTTAATATTTTGAGAATAGAAGTATTCCATGAAATCCCAATTGATTTGTAGATACTAATGTGTTTTGGGGGACCGCGAGGTGGTTCAGTTCATGGAGTGCTACTCCTGGAGTCAGGAAGACTCATGTTTCTGAGTTCAAATCTGCCCTCAGGCACTTACTAGCTGTGTAATCCAGGTAAATCACTTAACCGTATTTGCCTCAGTTTCCTCATCTGTAAAATGAGCTGGAGAAGGACATAGCAAACCACTCTAGGAGCTTTGCCAAGAGAACTCCAAATGGAGTCACTAAGAGATGGACACAACTGAACAACTTCTTTACCCATTGGCTTCTCATAACTCTCATCAATTTCTTTCTGTTGCTTCGTCGAAATTCATATTTGAGGGGTTAGTGATTTAAAAAAAATATCATGATTGTTATAGACACTCCAGCAGTTACTTCTGTATTAAAGGGAGGAAAATGTTCCAATAACATTGAACCTCTACTGTGAACCCTCCCAGAGAAAGAATATTCTTCTAAGGCGCCTTATGTGAACAACTGTTTTCTTTAAATTGTTATCTGTCTTTTTGGACAGCACTTGACTCGCTATTTATTCCTCTTAAAGACAGCATTTAAAAGGAACTGTTCAACCCAGAGGAGAGGGGGAAAGAAAAATTTACAAGGTTGAAAATCCCAAAGTGGCCTTTTATATATATCAGATTTAGTCAGTTGTTGGAGAGATGAAACATGAGGCCATCACATTTTGATCTTCCCAGATGCCTCAGATCAGAAAAAGAAAATTTAAAGCAGTTACTGGGGATTACCATTGTTTGCTGTTGATGGTTTTTTTAAAAAATGTTCACCAAGGCAAATGGGTCAAAGTTCAATGTACACATTGAGCTTAAAAAAGATTAAAAAAAGAGCTGTTGCCATAATATAATTAATTTGTTGGCTCACTGATTTGTGAACTTTGGGATTAAAGAGGCTATTATATAAGAGTACTATGTGTACTTTTCAAAAACGATGGGCATCCCTCAAGAAAGAAGAGACAAACCTTTATTTTGGTTGTTAAAGAACAAATCCCATTGCTGGTGATGATTTTTTAACGTATTGTGCAGGACTTTTAAGTAAGATATTTGATGAATTCTAGTCCTCGGCCAAAAGTGTAGTGAAGTCTTTGTAAGGTTTACACCGAGTTCTACAGGTATAGACCCCATATGAAACATAAAAATACAGTCCATTAAACAAAACAGGCCCACCCCCACTTTCAGGTTCTCAGTTGTTAAAGAAATGATGGTTTTTCTGATTCTGAGAACCAATGTAACTATTCATACTTTTCACTCATAGATATCACAGGCATGGAAAGCATCTAGCACATCTGTATTGTCGTGCAAATGGTGAGCATTATTTGAATTGAATTGCACTAGTCTCCAGGATCAAAAATGTGAAAGGCATCTAGTATTCTTCCTGTCTCAGAGGGATATGCTTCTTTAGCCAACCAAATGAGACTTTAATCAAAGATTTTGGCTTGACAGTCCATACAGGAAAAAAAAATGAGTGAATGAAGATTGCCTTTTACTCAAGCTATGATATGCAATTGGATAAATAATCCATAGAATGAGTACATTTATTGAGTTTATTGAGCAGGGTAATGACAATAGACTCTAGTGAGTATTATCTCTAGCAGCAAATACTATTTCCTTTGGCATTTCAAGCTCTTCACAAGTTGATTCCAACCTACCTTTCCAGGCCTATCACATTTGCTCCCCATTGCCCTGGAGTCCAACCAAACTGGCTTTGTAACTATTCATCACATGCAGATTCCATCTTCTCTCTTCTTATCTTTCCACAGATAGCCCCAAATGATTCCAACACTTGGACTTGCTTGTTTTTCTCCAAAATTCAACTAAAATGCCACCTCCAAATCTGAGGCCTTCTCTGCTTACCTAGCTACTGGTGCCTCCTTCTGAAAAATTTAGCTATGTTTATTTTCTCTTTATATTTGTACAAATTTGTATGTGTACCTGTTGTTTCCCTCGATAGAATGTAAGCTCCTCTATGTTAAGAACTATGTCATTTTCCCCCTCATTGTATCCGTGGCACCTAGTACATAACGGATAATGGTGAAATAATTGGTCCACATTGATGAAAACACAGTTCCATTTGAAATATTGGAGTATGGACAGGATTCTACTATGGTGCCAACATCTATTCTTGGAGAAAGTGTAAAACTACAAACAAAATGGGTAATAAATGCCATTGTTCTTAGTAATAGAGATAAGCAAAACAAATTCCAGCAGGGACCATGCCCAACACTATTAGGAAAAAGTTAGGTATTGACAAGGAAAGCTTTTATGTATGAAGTCAGTTTCTTACTCAGAGGCATTTGAAATGAGAGAGATTGATAGTTGTAGGTAAACACAACATTTGTCATTAATAGATCCTTGCAGTACCATATTTCAATAGAACAAATGTTACTGTTTTATCATTATTTTAGTGAGCTATTCTGCATGTCTGTAGAGAAATTTCAAAATGATGATCCCGAGGCCCGTTGAGATTCTGGAGTGTCTTTTGAATCACTGAAGAAAGATAACATACATTTTATTATAGGGAAAAGTACACCCATCTTGGAGCTAGGATATCTGATTCTCATTCTCCCTAGCTCTATGATCATAGGCAATTGGCCTAACATTTCTGAATCTCACTTTTATATGGAAAATGTCAATAATAATGCTTGCCAAATATGTGTATACTGCACATATACATATATCTATATATATACATATGTGTGTGGCTATCCGTGTGTGTGTGTGTATGTGTGTGTGTATGTATATATATAATATATGTATGTCACAGGATTGTTGTTAGGGAAATGCTTTGTGAACTTTAACGCAATATTTAAATGCAAGAAAATAGTAATAATTCTTAGAATATACTGTACATTATAATTTTATAAAGCAAAATACTTGATTAATTGGAATACCATTTTTCAATTCATATAGATAGCAGAGATATCACTGTTTAGTGTTCACATGGTCTGGCAGCCTCTGGGTTGCTGTAGTCCCTTACACATGTTTTTTCAGTCATATCTGACTCTTCATGACCCCATTTGGGGTTTATTTGGCAAAGATAATGGAGTGGTTTGCTCTCTCCTTTTCCGGCTTATTTTACAGATGAGGAAAGTGAGGCAAACTGCATTAAGTGACTTGCCCAGGGTCACACAGCTAGTAAATGTCTAATTCTGAATTTGAACTCATGTCTTCCTGACTCTACGGCCAGCACTCTATCCACTGGGTCACCTAGCTGCACTCTTACACATAGTAAGTGCTTAATAATATTGTTGGAATCATGCAGTCATTAAATTTATTAATTTATTAATAAGATTTATGAAGTATCTATGAAATAAATGGAATTTTGCTAAGGAGAAAAGTGGAGAGAAAAATGAATTTAAGAATGCAGCAGCTGGCTAAGAAGGTGGTGTTTTGGCTTAAAATGTAGATTTCTCTACTATGGCACAGATTATGGGAATGATGGATTCCTGTTCTGAGGTGGAGTACAGCTAATTGAGGGTTGTAAAATTGTATTTGAGAGGCGCCTTGAAAATGTAATTAAAGAAATAATGGATATACACAAAATGAAACTACAAAACATAGTGCAATTGGGGTAAGTGACTTGCCAAGGATCACACATTTGGTAAGTATCAAGTGTCTAAGGTTAGATTTGAACTCAGGTCCTCCTTACTCCAGGGCTAGTGTTCTATCTACTGTGTTACCTAGCTGCCCCCATACAAGTTTTAAAATACGGCCAGTGTGTGGCTTTTTCTTTTCTTGCTTGACTACATGTATTGGTTACAAGTTTTTCCTCTATCCCTTTAAGTTTTCAGTTGGAAGGAGAAGGAAGGAGCATGTTAGTAGTAATGAAGCCAAAACATTTTTTAATACAGAGAAGGGAACAGAAGGAAGCTCACAAAGAAGGATAGATAAGCAGAAGTTTTGAAAGTAATATGTAAACATATGTACATACATACATACATGTATGCATGCATGCATGCATACACATATAAATATGTGTAAATACATGTATATATATATATATACACACATACATACACATTCACATATTTATTTTAATGGAGATTTACATTTTTTCATGGAGAATCATCTTTTTGTGTTTTGCTATGTGGATAGAAACCTCCCTCCATTTAAAAAGTATTATTTATTTATTTTTAACGTTCTTCTTTCCTTACATTTTGAGTTCCGAATTCTTTCCCACCCTCTCTCCTACCACTGAGAAGTTTGAATAGTTGAACCAGTTCACTATTCCACCAGTAGTTTATTAGTGTACCTATTTCTCCCTAATTCCCTCCGGCATATGGCATTT
Source organism: Phascolarctos cinereus (assembly GCF_003287225.1). Classification (NCBI taxonomy): domain Eukaryota; kingdom Metazoa; phylum Chordata; class Mammalia; order Diprotodontia; family Phascolarctidae; genus Phascolarctos; species Phascolarctos cinereus. The sequence goes on from NW_027556098.1 coordinate 9,802,952, forward strand.
CTGATAGGCATGAAGTAGTTCAGGGTTGTTTTAATTTGCCTTTCTCTAATTAAAAGCCATTTAGAGCATTTTTATATGACTTCAGATAGCTTTGATTTCTTCTGAAAGCTGCCTGTATGTATCCTTTTACCATTGCTGTTTATATTTAGAATAAAATAATCTAATTAATAGTGCCTTAAACTGAAAGGGATTGGGAGAGAAGACTGCCTATGAATATGCCCCATGAGTATACTTTATTATAAAGCAGACACAAAGAAGGAAGAAGAATAGTGGCTTAGATGGCCAGAAATTCATAGTAGATAAAATTCAAGTAGCAAAATCCGTCGCCTCAAGTGTCTATACTCATATGTCTGAAGATAAGCAAGAAACCAGAAGAACCAAAAGTCTTAATGCAAGGAGGCAATTTTGACCCTTTTGGAATCACTGGTGGGGCAAAACTTATGACTAGACCATAATTATGGATGAGTTTGCCTTATGGAAAAGAAATAGAGTAGGTAAAGGGGGGTGGGAGATATCAGGAAATACAGGAAACGGAAGAGGGAAAGCATGATGGAGAGCATTTGGGGAAGGTGAAAGGAAGGAGACATAAATGATTTTGTTATGTGAGTATGTTATAGATTACCTTAACAGGCTGAGATAGATAAAGAGTATGGAAAATAACACATGCATACATACTGGCATGATGTAATAGTGATGGGGGACTTCAATTATCCACATATCTGCTATAGTTCACTCTGTAAAAATCAGAGTATAATTATGTCATTTAGAAGTTATCACCATGAGTATCCTCAGCCCCGTAATCCACTTTACACTCTCATGGAAAAATAAGGTACACACAATTTATCACATATCAGTATTGGCAATAATTCACCTAAATACAAACTGTGCTGCATTTTGTGGGACAAACCATTAATGAAATTGTGATAGAGGGAGCTTGTCTTCAGAACTCCCCATACATTTTTATCCCTCTATAGTCAGTCAATAAATAAGCTTTTATTAAGGGTTTTATTAAGCATATGTGCCAGGCACTCTGTTAAGTCCTGGCATTACAGAAGCAAAAACAGTCCCACCCTCAAGGAGCTCGGGTGTTACACCCATACCTCTTCCTTTACTGGAATGTTTGATGTCCTCCGGCCCCTGTTTACCACCTTGACGAAAGCTGCCCTCAGAAAATGAACTGATAAATTAATTCCTACTCAAGTAGAGATGACTAATTGGGCTCAGTCGTCTCCCTCCCAGGCATGGTTTATTACGCTAGAAAGATTGTGGAATTTAATAATAAGAAGCCAGTAAGGGAGAAATTTAGGGCAATAGGGTACTGTTTCTCTTTGACCCTAAAATAACAAATGTTTATTATATGTACTCATAAGAAAGGATAGTCTTGTATTTCTGTGCAAGGAAATTACCAACTATGCTATAAGGCAGCTCTTAAGATCCTTTCCAATCTTGTAATTCTATGATTTTGAAAGTCATTATTTGAAGTTTACAAGTTGTACCTTCCAGTAAAATATTGGCAGCAGGACACTGAAGGGATATAGGTAGATGAGCTCATGAGAAAATATTGCTGATTAGTCATGGAAAAATCTGTGATTGAAATGAATTAAAAACCATAGTTTTTCTTTTGTGTATATTATGTGTTTAGGAGATATTCTCTCTACCCTGATCCCAGTTGGGGGAAGAGTCTAAGGGATAGAAACTCATTTGTATGCTATTGTATGTGATTTTAGATTTAAAAAAATATCTGTTTTCCCACTACTGCTCATTAGATTAAATCGGAACTCGTTTTCCTATCAACTGTCCTTGCCCACATTTTTATCCAACCTCACATCTAACCTTAATAAGTTGTTCTTCACATCTGTACGCCACCCTCGGCATCGTTCCCAATTCTTTACCTTTCTTTATGCTGCTATCCCTATCTGAAATCACTCCTTCTACTTCCTGCTTAAGACTCAATGCAGGATGCATGTCTCCTCGAATGCCCTGCTTCATTTTCTTTTGTTTTGTTCTTCCCCTTTTCTATTCCCTCAGCATGCTTGTAGGGAAATGCCTATAAATGCACTGTTTCCTTTGAAATTTGATTCTTTTACTATGGTACTAATTTCTTCTGAATTAAATAAACCGTGTTTGATACATGTACTTTATGACTTGTGGTACCATGGGAGATGAAGAGTTAGTCAGTAATTGCCTAAAAGCTCAAGGGAAAAGAGAAGGGAAAATAGAGAAGGTAAAATATATGCTTATTCTAACAATATAGTCCATCAGTCTCTTTTTATTCCTCCTTCTATCTCCTACAAGCTAAGCCCCCATGCCTCATTAGTGGGGAGAGGCTCAGTGAATAATCCTTAGGAAAGGTAATTGGAGTATCTGGTTTCAAATCCTACCTATATTAGTTACTACCAGGATCTCAGTTTTCATATGTAAAATTAGAGGTTTGGAGTCTATAGGCTCTGAGATCCCTTCTAGTTCTAGATCAGCAGTTCTCAAGGTGTTGTTCAGGGACCCTTGGAGGTCTCCAAAACCCTTTCAGGGGGAATGTGAGATCAAAATTATTTTCATAATGATATTAAGAAGTTTTAATTTCTAATAAGCTGAATATTGATAGATATAACCCACATAAACAAAAGAGTATAAAGGTATTCTGAGACTAAAAAGTTTCAGACCTCTTACTCTATATCTATGACCCCATAAGTGCTATATAATTAAGTATTCTTTTATGGATACAATGGTGGTTAAGAAACAAATGGACACATGAATTATGGACTCATTTAAGTTGAAGCATGTGAAGGCACAACATAAAGAAGGAGAAAAGTATATCAAAATAACTGTCAGGATTAGTGGTTATATGTCACTTGGTTTTGTTATTGTTGTTTATGCTTTGTTCTCAAAGAAGACAAGTGACATCAGGAAGGTGATGTCTTGACTTTTCAAGTGAATTGGAGTTAAGTGAGGTAGGTCTGTGCAAAATCATTGTCCCAAGACATCTTGGTGCAGTGGCAAGACATAGATCAGGAAATGTGGAGATGGCCCCAGATGTAGTGGTAGACCTCCCTCCCCCTCCCCTTTTCTGGCTTTAAAACCCAACAAACATTCTCTATCATAGGGGGATAATAAAAGCATTACTACAAGTATAGCTGTGCATTTCCTAACAAGTCCTAGAACAAATTAGAAAAAGGGGAAGCGGTGAGGATCTTGGCCTGGCATAGATTTCAAATTCATCAGAAGTAGCCTCTGAATAAAGGCTAGGTTTCTGCTGTATTTCAAATCAGATGCCAGGCATTGCATGTCCAGGCATAAAATCCAGCCTATATACAAGGTCTTTTCAGATTGATAAGGCCTTTTAGATTTTTCACACACCTTGCAAAGTCTTTGAGAACCTGGAGGTCATTTCCACAACATAGTGAGACATTGGAAAGAGACTTGACTAGATGGTCATTTATGTTGGAGACTGGATTTACCTACATGCATGCTAGAAGTTGAGTTCCTGGAGCAAGACTGACACATTTCCACCTCATAGTCCTAGGGTTACATCTGAGTGGGTGGCTTCTTGAATGCCACTGACACAAACCTTCATTCCCAAGTGGTCTCTCTAATGTTAACAAGTGATGAGAGTCTCCTTATAAGTTAAGCAATGAACATCAACAAGCTTTTACAACGAGCTATTGAGAAGATAGACAGTCATCCTTTCCACATTATAGGGGTGGGGGATGTCTCACATGATCTGGAAAATTCAAAAAAACATTTTGGTCCTCCCTTTGTACTAGAGAAGTTGTATGAATTTTTTCTTTTTCTTTCATGCACCTTGTAAAATTTCAGTTGATATATATATATATATAATCATATTTTATGCATTTTTGTGTTTCAAACCTTTCGTATGTTGTCTGCTAGCCTTTGTGTGTTGTCTGCAGTTTCCACAAAACTCCCAAAAAATTCCCATTTAATTTTTTATGCCAACTCAAAATATATTCAAACCTGTGATGGGGAGAGTCTCTAAGAGAAAAACAAATATTTTCAGCTCACACTGAGATGTCCAGTCTTCTCCTCTAACACCTGCAAAGAATGTGCTTATAATTAAGGCAGTTCCTGCAAATCATTCACCCTAGCTAAATTCACATCTAAATGTGATATAGTTGCTGGATGAATTTACATCTCAGCTACCACTCAGCTGGGTCAAGCAGGCAAATCTTCAGGGGCTCTGCTGCTGCCTCACCAAGGCTCATCCTCTGGGAAATGCAGTGGACTTTAACTCTCAGACTTGTGGCACATGGTATTCTCACCTTTTGATGTTCACAAGTTTATAGCCATCTCTAATATTCTTTCAGCTAGTAGAAAAGAATAGATGTATCAGAGGCAGAAGCATTAGCAGGGACTTGTGCACTTCACTTTGTTCGTCCTCTAAGTCAGACTTTTCTTACCTGTATGAGGGCAGCTCATTGGTACGGTGAATAGAGCCCTGCTACTGGAATCAGGAAGACCTGAATTTAAATCTCGCCTCAAACATTAACTAGCTGTGTGACCCTGGGCAAGTCATTTAACCCTGTTTGCCTCAGTTCCTCATCTGTAAAATGAGTTGGAGAAGGAAATGGAAATCCACTCCAGTGTCTTTGCCAAGAAAACTCCAAATGGGGTTATGAAGAGTTGATACATGACTGAAATGACTGAACAACCAGAATAGGGATATGCAGAGTTTTTAAGGGAAGAAACTCAGGCTATCCCTAGCCTTATGGTAAAATACTTCAAATCACTATGTGGAGGGATGTGGAGTACCATGTGGAGAAATGCAAATTAAAACAGTTGTGAGATTCCATCTTACTCTCAGAAGAGTTGCAAAGATGACAAACAAGGAAAATTACAAATGTTGGAGGGACTGTGGGAAAAGAGGAACGCTAATATATTACTGGTATACTTGTCAGTGATGAATTTGTGAAACAGAACCATGTTGGGAAGCAATTTTCAAATATAAACAACAAGTTAATAATGCATGCTCTTTGGCCAAATTACACCACTGCTAGACCCATACCCAAAAGAGAGCAAATAAAGAGGGAAATGTCTTTTATATACAAAAATATTTATAGCAGCTCTTTTTTTGTGGAAAGAAAGGGGATGCCCATGAGCTGCGTATTGACTAATATGTTGTGGTATAAGAATGTGATGGAGTATTATTGTTGTATAAGGAAAGTAATACATGCCTTCAGAAAGACATGGAAAGACTTCTGTGAGGTACAGTGAAGTGAGCAGAACTTATTATATTTTTATGAAGAATTTATACTTTGGTAACAGTATTATAAAAATGAACAATTACCAGGATTTTTATAAACTACTGAAGAATGAAATTGAGAGAACCAAGACTATTCTATTTATACAATAACAACAGTGTAAAAAAGAAACAACTTTGAAAGGTGTAAGAACTGAGATCAGTGCAGTGACCAATCAGGATTCAAGAGGACAAAGGATGTCATGCTAGCTATTCTGAAAAGGTGATTGCTTTAGGGTGCACGATATTCTTTTACAGAGCTATGAAGGAAATTTGTTTTCACGTGACTGTGTATTTGTTACCAAAAATAAGTTGTTTTTCTTTTCTTTCCAATGGAATATGGAGGGTGCGGCGAGAAAATAGATTTCCGTCCATTTTTACAAAGCACATCAATAAAACTTTTTTTTTTAATGAAAGGGTCATAGAATCATACATATAGAGGTAGAAGGGACATTAAAAGTTATCTACAGTGTCCAGGTAAAGAAAGTAGAAAACTGCCGGTGTTTCTGGCCGCATTTGGAAGCTTATAAATTTTTTTTCTTCCTCAACTCAAAAAGAGGAGAGTTGGTTTGTTTCTTTAAATCTTTTGCATGCATTCTTAGTTCTGGCTTAGTGGCCATTTAAAAGAATCTTCAGCTCTTGCAGTAAGTCTAGCAAATGGTGAGAGGGCCCCTCATCCTGCATTTCTGTAAGCAAGCTCACCCCCCGGCAGAGGATGGTGCACACACTCCCAAGTACTCTGCCCTCATGGGTTAATCCCTCCATTATATGTGTATGGTGCTCAGTATACCTGCCTTGGAATTCACATATAGATGATGAAAATATGGATGAAATAATGAGAGATGAAAACCTGCATTGCTAGAATCCCCAAATCATTAGATTTAAAGCTGGAAGATAGATGAGAGGGAAGGAAGGGAAGGTGCCATGAATAGAGCTGGTCCTGGAGTCGGCAAGACCTCAGAACAAGGTCAACCTCAGATTCTTACTAGCTAGCTGTGTGATCCACCCCTCCCACAAGTCACTTAATTTCTGTTAGTTTTGGTTTCCTCAACTGTAAAATGAAAACAATAATTATACGTACCTTGCAGGGTTGTTGTGAAAATCAAATGATTTGATATTTGTAAAGAAATGAGCACTATGCGTACTGTGGGCACCTTACAATTACTTTTTCCCTTTCCTCCCTAGTCTAACATGCTCATTTGACAGAGGAGGAAACTGAGGCCCAGAGCTAGGAAATAACATACCCAAGGTAACATAGTTAGCAAATAGAATATCCAGCATTTGAATTCAGACTTCCTGACTGCATATCTAGTTCATGGCACATATTTTTATTTTATGGAATGATTGTTTAAATTGAACATAAATAGGCTAATAACATGTGAATTATATCACAGTAGCCATTTACTCACATAGATGGCTGAAAATTTTCCATGAATTTGAAATATTTAACCCCCTAGCACAACACTGAACGCTTAATAATCCTTCAATTAAAATTCATTGAATTCAACTGATTTGAACGTAACCCAAAGACACTATTTTGTTGTTTTCCCAGAAGTTTCTAAGAACTAAAAGCCCTGAGGTGCCATCTAGTGGAAATGAAGTAGTATATTTACAGATTTTTATTATTTTTTTTTTCATTTGGTAATTATTGCTAGCTTAAATAGTGGCAGATACACAGGAGTTGTTGCAGCTTCCTACTTTCTTGATCCAGACACTGTAGATGACCTCTGAGGTCCTTTCTAACTCTAAATATATGATCTAATGATCTATTAATTAAAAAAAGTTTTAAAGTTGTATTGATACCTTTTCTTTTTATATTGTGCACATTTACAGATTACTCTTCATTGTGAGAGGAGTAATTTGCAACAAAGCAAATTAAGTAAAAAAATTAAGTGATTAAATATGACATCAATTTTAAAATAATTATTCCAAATAATTATTTAATTATTTATTAGCAGTTTTGGCACATTTATATTCCATTATATTCTCTAAAGCCTTAACATAATCCCTGATCAATGAAATCACAAAGTACAAACTCGATTCTTAAAATATGGCTTCTCACTTCTTTTTTTTTTCCCCCAGTAACTCACCCTGCTTGGCATTTTCAACTTTCTCCAAAATGGCATCTAACCTTCCATTCTTCTTAATGATGAAGTTTGACCTCCATACATATATTAATCCTTTATCAAGGTTCCTTTAAAACATCTGAATGTACCCATTTCAAAACAAATGCTTTAAAATAAAATCTTGTTTAGGGACTTAACTGACTTCTCTGCTGCAGCCTAATATCTTTGTTTCTAGTGAAGGAAAATATTTTCAGTTTATCAAATTGTTTCCTCTTTTCTCTTAACTCTTAAAACCAATTAAAATATATTTTATCCATGATATTGATGGACAATTAATAATAGCATTAGTAACTTTTAGAGAAGCAATATGGAATAGTGAAAATAGCATTGGACTTTGTGTTAAAACAGAAGTTCTAATAGACATTCTTATGTGTCAATTGTATGACCTAAGAGAAGCCTCAATTTCTTCACCTGTAATATGAAGATGAGAGGAATCATATAATAGTGGATGGAGAATTGGCTGCAGAGGTAGGAAGACTTGGGTTAAAGTCCTGCATCTGACACCATATTGGCTGCTACCTTGGGAAAATTACTTCATTACTCACTGACCCCAAGCAGCTTTCTAAAACTATTGAAGTTAATAGTTCATATGGATGAAACTACAGTTCCAGAACAATAGAAATAGACAATTTTTAAGCAATGATTTGTTGAAGAAAGGGTACAGTACAGTCAAGGCCTTGCCATTTACCAAAGATATTTAAGTACCAAGATTGTGATTCAACTTTAAGTGACATAGTGGTTCAGAAAAAGAATGTTATTAAAGTCCAAACAGTTGATAAGACTTCCTGGAAATGGACTGGATCACATTGAGACAATTAAGGAAGAGGGAGAAAGTCATTCCAATAATGATACTTGGATTCTTCAAGGATCTATCTTCATTTCCCAAGGATAAAATTATCTCTATGCTGATGATTCTCAAGCGTGATTGTCCGGTCCTAACCTTTCTCCTGACCTCCATTCACATAACTCCAAATGCCTATTGGACATCTTGAAATGTATTTCCTGTAGACATCTTAAATTTAACACATCCAAAACTGATTGCATCGTCTTTCTCCTAAATGAGATATCTGTGAATCACTTAATTTAACACCTAGCACACAGTAGATGCTAAAATGCATATTCTCTTATCCCCTTCAACTTCCCAAACCCAAACCTCTTCTATCTTTCCTATTATTGTCAGTGTACCACTATCTTTGTAGTTAACTAGTTTTACAACCTATGTCTGATCCTCCATTCGTCATTCTCACTCTCCATAGTCAATATGTTGATAGGTACTATTCATTTTACCTTTTTAATATATCCTGTGTATAACCTTCTTTCTCCTCTGTTAATGCCACCATATTGATGCAGGTCCTTATGATCTCATCCCTGGACTATTGCAGTAGCGTGTTGGTGGGTCTCCCTGCCTCAAATCTCTCCCTATTTAGGCCCACCCTCCTTTCAGCTATCAAATCGATCGAAGTAAAGTTCGAGATTGAACATTTTATGTTCCTTCCCTGTACCTTGGTGCGGCCCTTCCCCCCCATTCAATCAATTAAAATGACTTCTTATCCCCTCCACAGTTAAAAGCAAAATCATTTGTTTGGTGTTCAAAACCCTTCATAACTTGGCACTCTCCTACCTCTCTGGTTTTCCTTCTACCGTTTTCCCTTCTTCATACTCTGAGATCTATTAAGCAGGCTCCTTTCTGTTCCTAGCACATAACACTCGGTTCCCAGACTTTGGAGACATTTTCATTGGCTAGCGGGCGCCCCCCCCCATATGCCTGTAATTCTCTCCTTTACCATCTGTACCTCTTGACTTCCCTGGCTTCTTAAAATTCTCAACTGAAATCGCAATCCCTTAATGCTAGTGCCTTCATCTATTGATTATCTCCAAATTATATTGTTTATATAGTGTTTATAGTAAGTTCTTTGTGTGTTCCTCCCCCCCTCCATTAGATTGTGAGCTCCTTAAAGCAGGGACTGTCTTTTGCCTTTCTCTTAATCCCTAATACTTAGTATAGTGCCTGACATTTTATAAATTATTAGTGACCAACTGATTTGTGTTTTTTTCAATAAATCAATCTAAAAGCATTTATTAAGAGCCTATTATGTTCCAGATGCTATGTTGGGTCCTGGATATACAAAGCAATGATCCAAACAATCTCTGTTTACAACAGCTAATATTCATTGGTGTAAGCATATTTTATACAGACACATAGCACAACTCCATACTTGAGTAGACAGTCTTCCTGAGTGGCTATGGCTGAAAAAAAATTCATCCAGTGATGAGGCAATAGATATGTAGACTGTCACCATGCTAGAATTAATGGTATTAGCGTACATCTATAGTGCTTTCCGTTTACAAAGCACTTGATTCACAACTTTATAAGATATATAATACAATTCCATTACCCTTACATTGTGAGAAAAGGAGTTCAGAATGGCAATAATTTTACCAGTTTAGTGACCTTAACTATTGGACTTTTTGGCAGGTTCTAAAAATCCATCTGTCCAGATATTTGGACGAAGTGCTTTGTTAGATTAAAATGAAACAGTATTGTCTAAGCATGAATCTTGATCTTGGATTGTTCTGACTGTGAACACTGTAAATCTCAGAGAGGAAAAGGGAGATGTCCATGAAAGTGATTTATTATTCTATTTGTCTGTTCAGTTCAGAACATCTTCATAAATCAAGTTGTATTAAAATATTTGGGCTAGAAGGATGCTATATAGAACAGCAGTCTGAAACTCAAATTGTATTTTAAGTTTATATCACTCATCTTTTTGTCATAAAAAGATCTAAATCTTTTTTTCCCCCTGTTCACAAAGACTTGTTAATCTGATTATATATTCTTCTTAGCAAAGGATAAAATGGCTACATAATATGACTTGGGTGGTAGGAGAAAATCAGAAAGTAGCCTAGAGCCTCATAGGCTGAGGACTTGAGATCCCTGACCTAATCTAGAAAATTACTTCTGGGAAGGCATAAATTTAATTTGTCTTTTCAGTCATTTTAATACCCTTAAGAACATGTTTATGTGTGAGGGGCCATATTCAAAATCCAACCTCACTTAAGCAGGTCATTCTTGTGCTTTGAGGACCAAACTGGAAACAGTTGGAAACTTTATGGCTGGCAGGATTAATTTCACATCTAAACAAACCTACATGAAAGACCACCCATTGATAAGAAAAACAGCTAACAACTTTGTATAAATAACCGATTTCAAATTGTCAACAGTTAAACCAGCAATTTTTAATTGTTACCACAAGTAGTTCGTTGTGGGGTTTGAGGGATTGTCTTTTTTTTTTTTAAGTGAAAGATCGGGCAGTTTAAAGAAGTAGGCCTGGGACAAGATATCTGTTTTTAAACAGATTGTTGACTCAATTTGGAAAGGAAACCAGCCAAGAAGAGTATCATGAATAAGAGTGAACATAATTTGAGTCACTTTCAAAATTATGTAACACTGGGACAAACACCTAATTTGCTTTTATAATAGATCTAACATTCTGAGTAGAATGTTTTGTTTTGTTTTTGTCTTCGATGTCAATATGGGAAAAATCCTTGTCAGTAGACAAAACTAAAAAAGGAGTCCGAACCTTCACATAAACAGACATATGTGTGTGTTTTGTTTTGGTTTTGAAGGGGTGCTGGTTTCATCCTTGGTGCTTTGACGAGTTTCATTTGGTGTTACACAAAGAGGCAGGACATTGTACACTGTTCTGGAGATGGTGGGCACTCCAGTGCCTCATTACTTAGCATTATTCTTTCACTTTAAGTGTTCTCAATAGGAACTGGCTTTTGTGACACAATCAGAAAATAGAGAACAAGTAGACAAGAAGGTGTCCTGATCATTTGTTCAACAAATATTTAATAAGGAAGACAGTCATTGTGAAATATTCAACAAAGGTGTAAAGATAGGTCCCTGGAGGTTTCTGGGACTTGATGGCCATCTTCAAGTATTGGAAGGGCTACAATATGGAAAAGAATTAGACTTGTTTTGTTTGGCCCCATATGGGCAGAACTGTAAACTAGAGACACAAATTGCAAAGTGCTATATTAAGGACTGATGTAAGGTGAAAAAAAAAATAAAAGAAATAACTTCCTAAAAATTAAAGCTGTTCAAAAATGTAGTGGGCTGCTTCTGGAAGTAGTAGGTTTTTACTTACTACAAATTTGGTTTTGTTTTGTTTTGTTTTGTATTGTTTTTGGTTAGGCAATGGGTTAAGTAACCTGCCCAGGGTCACACAGCTAGTAGGTGTTATGTGTCTGAGGCCGGATTTGAACTCAGGTCCTACTGAATCCAGGGCCTGTGCTCTATCCACCTCATTACACATTTTTAGTAATAGTTTGTATGGCTGTTAGGGATATTATCTAGGGGATTCTAAATCAGGAGATTGGATTAGAAGGCCCCTGAGATTCTTCCTGCCACCTCTGGGATTATGTAAATTTATAATAAATTTGGATAGAAAATAAGGGACTAGGTTTGTGAGTTTTCTTAGCATAGGGGACTCACAGGTAAAGAAACTCCCTCTTCCAATGTAGTCTGAACATTCTCTGCAGCCTGTAGTGTTAGAGAATTGCCTAGGGGCACTAAGAGGTTAAGTGACTTGCACAGAGTTTGAGAAATGGTATGTGTCAGAAGTAAAATTTGTAGCAAGTTTTCCTGTCAGAAGAGTTGGGTTCAAATCCAACTTCTGACATATACTAGCTGTGTGACCCTGGTCAAGGTTCTTCACCTTTCAAGATTACCAACCTGTGCTGGTAGAGTTTCTTCAAATGGAACTTGCCTAAACTAATGACATCAAAGGTCCAGGCTCTATTGCTATCCTTTCTGCACTGTGAGGTCCACTGTCTATTCAGTACGGAGCATTGCTACTATTTGGAGAGATAAAAATACTGCAATAAAATTAATAAAATAAAATGATTTTAAGTAATTATTCAAAACAAAAAAATATAAAACAATTTTGAACAATATAAGTTCAAAACAATAATAGAAACAATAATAATAATAATAAACAATTGTGGTATAGCGGGTTTTATTCTAGACTTCTGTCACTTGTCTTGGAACAGTGACTTAAGTATTCTAATAAATGCAGTAATCATTTGTGAATTCTGAAGATTGCAAGTAAAGCATACCTTCCACATCTCTTGGAAAAGAGATGCAGTGCTCTGTAGTTGCAAATGAAGCACACTTTTTCAGGCAGAGTCAATGCTTGATTCATTTTACTTGACTACATTTATTTGTTGCAATGTAGGGTTCTATGAACTGTTATTGGGAAGTGACAGTTATGTTAAAAAAAAAAGGAGAATCAATTGAAAAAACAAAGTATCTTTATAAGATTTAGTTTCTTGAAGTGCAATAATATTTAAAGTGTACCTCATAACATTTATTTTTTAAAAAGTATTTTGTAACCTTTAAAATATTGTGCAAATATGAACTCTTATTACACAGTTAATTGTTAAATGAAGAGTATAGATAATAAGTCTCATAGAAGTTCAGAGGAGATGAGCAGGAAATACTTTACGTAAGATATCTGATTCAAGTTGGGTCTTGGAGAATTATCTTGACACCATGCTATTTCTCTGGGTAGAGTTATTCAAATTATTCAGGACTGCTTTTTATATGGTAGAGGGCAAGAAGATGATAGTAGAGAATAAATCAAGGAAGGGGAATCCAAGCTCTCCCCCAGCATTGCCTTTAACCACTGAAGAGTCCCTGCCTACAAAAAGTGTAAAAAGAGTAACACATATTCTTGTTTGCTTTAAATTTATACTGTTTCTCAACTTGCCACCAGGGGGCACCAAATTCCAAAATTAATATTAATTTTTTTTAATCTTTTAGATTTTCAAAATATATTCAGGAATTAGTCTAGAGCATGGCAATTTTCATTTCAAAGCCTAAAAGCACTACCTATTCTTTTGTGCTATATAATGATCATAATTTCCAAGGAGGCAAAATCATACCAGGTTTCATAGTTCCTATGGAAATTTGTCCCCTCTTTGACAGTTTTCAGCATTAACTATGTAATGCCTAAATGCATTTGAGATGAAATTATACTCTCCAAACCATGTATGCTTTAGTGTAACTAGATTCCTAGGTTTTTTGGTGACCTTCTCTTACTGAACTTACTCTTTTCCATTACCTTGTTTATATGTTATCAAATCTACAAAACATCTTAAAAACAGATGAGAACCAAACACTTTCTTTTTGATTCTTCTTTTGCTATAGTTTTCAGGTATTTGGAAAGGTAAGAGCTGTGGGAGAGGACCTTTATTGTAATATTACAATGCTGTAATTTTAAAAATTGCCTCTTTTCAGTTCTGCACAGGTGAGAGGATATGATTGGGAGGAAAAGGAATGTTGGATTTTGAAGTCAGGAAGACTTGACTCCTAATCCTGTCCCTGTTGCTTATAACTTGTGAGACTTTGGACAAGTCACCTAATCTCTCTTAACCTCAGTTTTAGCATTTGTAAAATGAGAGTGAGACTAGATGACCTAGGTAAGGACCGATCCTATGGTCATATGATTATGTCCATTAATGTACAATGTAAGTTCCTTGGGGACAGGAACTGCTTTCTTCTTTTCTCTATGAATCATCTGTATTTAGCAAATAGTAGGCATTTAATAAAGGATGGTCGAATTAGACTAGACTGGATTGAATTGAATTGAATTGAACTGAAAGGAAATTGTCTGGCTATGTAGGAGAAAATAGGGGAAAACTGTGCTGTATTTAGTAATTCTCTCTGATCCGAATTCGATATGCTATATTCTTTATCAGGCCTGTACTCTATGGCATTTCATGATTCTAAAACTTCTTTTTACTTGTAATAAACTCTCACTGAGCCACCCAGCTCCAAATAAATGTATTAAGACTATTTCTTGCCTGCCCATCCTATACAACTCTTGCCTCTGTCCTCCTGTAAATCTGTATGTGCTGGGATACTTTCTCAAGACATTACATGGAGACGATTAGATCCTACAGGCTACTTTTTGGTTCTCTGTCAGTCTCTCACTCTTCCTATGTGACTGGCTCCCTTTCCTCATACAACTTCAAGGCAGTTCAAAAGCATTTCTTAAGTGTTTACAATTTGCAAGGCACAGTGCTAGGGCTGGGTTGGGGGGGGGGAGAGGGAGTAATGAAAGTTAAAACCAAAACATATGCCCTACTGCAAAATAATTTATATTAGCAAATATTTAGGAGATATCTGAAGAGTTTGAATGGACTAGAGGGTACATGAAGGGGCTTAATGTTAAAAAAGACTGGAAATATAAGCTGGAGCTAGATGCTAAAGGCCTTTACATACCATACTGAGGCATTTGTATTTTTCCTGAAGGAAACATGGCAAACTGCAAGCTTCATGTCCTTTAGAAAAAATTGTCTTTGCCTATGACGGATAGATTAGAAAATGGAATGATTAGAAGCCAGAACTCTAATTAGGAGTCTTTTGCAGCAGTACAGGTGAGAAATGATAAATAAGAGCCTATGCTACCATGTGAGTAGAGATGAGGGGAGTTCTGAAAGATGTGAATAGCTCTCTTAGGAAATCCATTAAATTGCACCTGTGACACAATTATACATTTTTGATGGGTGGTACCTTGACATGCCCAATTTCTATTGTCCTTTGGTTGACCTACAATTTTAATTCTTCAAAGACTGTGGTATTCTTTGACTGCTAGCCTGACAGCGTCACTGAAATAATATTGATGTTAAAAAGATGGGCCCTTGTTTCAGAGATAAGCATGGGCTTATTAAAAGCAGTTTCCTTATAACAATCCAGTCAGCTCTCCTCCTCCTGCTCATCTGTGGGCCTAGTCCAAGATATAAGTACTGAAGACTATATCCTTCCAGCTCCACATCGAAGTCTGAAAAAACGCAGTCTTCATCTACTTAGTTTTTCCCGTGTACATAGTAAGCCCAACTTTTGAAGTGTTGCTCTAGTTTAACTCAGTCGGTACAATGTCATTCACAAAGAGGATCATTTTGAGGGCCTCATTTTCTATAGGGAATCCTTCCTCCACTTGGACTTTGTGGTGGTCATTTTCCATTTTGCTGGAAAACATCTTTGACAAAGCAGATGCCTTCCTTTTATATTTTGCTTTATATCAGTACTCAGTGGGTTGTTAAACAAAGGTAGTTCTGTTAACTCTCTGAGGAATCTCGTATGATTTTAATCTATGATGGGAGGGGCTTTATTGGAGGAAAGAGCCATATGCTTTTTTATAGTCAATAAACAGTAAGCACAGTGGGACATTATATTCTATTTGCTCTTTAGTCAATGAAGTGAGTGTAAAATGTGGTCTGTTGTAAAAAATCTTTTTTGTGCAACTGTGCCAGTTCCCGTCTTAGACTTTCATTAAGAGTTTTCGTGATATGTTAGTAGATTACTTTCATTAAGATTTTGTAAAGTTGGAAAATTAAGCGTTTGAGTTGGTAGTTACTGATATTTTTTTCAATTGCCTTTTTGACTAATGAGACCTGTAATATTTTTCCATGTGTTTAGAACACTTCCTGTTTTAGATATCTTGAGAATTAATCATTTACTGCCCTCAAAATCATATCATTGCTAGCATGGGCTTTTTCTGTGTTGAATTAATCTAATCCAGCTGTTCTTCCTAACTTTATTTTCAGTGACATTTCTACTTTCTTATGCATCGCAAAAAGGATTGTGAAGTTAAAATCTAAATATATTACAATTTCATAAGGGTCCATGCTAAAGATGACATGATTTTGAGGAAGCAAAATGTTAATTCTCAGGATATCTGAAACAGGAATAGGGTTCCAAACACCTGGGAAAATATTACAGACCTCATTACTATTCAAAAAGGCAATTGAAATAATATTAATGACTACTGACTCAAATGCTTATTTTTCCAACTTTACAAAATCTTGATGAAAGTAATATACTCACAATATTGAGGTATCCTTGCTGAATATCCTTGATGAAAGTATTGTTAATATTTTCTGAGTTGTTAATATTTTATGTGTAACCATTTAAACAATATTCAAGGGTTGTTTTTTGGGGGGGGGCGCTAAGCAATGGGGTTAAGTCATTTTCCTTGGGTCACACAGGTAGTGTTATCTCTGAGGCCAGATTTGAACTCGGGTCCTCCTGAATCCAGGGCCAGTGCTCTATCCACTGTGCCACCTAGCTGCCCCTGTAAATTTAGTTCTTTCTTCTTTTCTTTTTTTTCTTCCCTTTTTGGTGAGGGGATTGGGGTTAAGTGACTTGCCCAGGGTCACACATGTAGTAAGTGTTAAGTGTCTGAGACTGAATTTGAACTCAGGTCCTTCTGATTCCAAGACCAGAGCTCTATTCACTGCGCCACCTACTTGCCCCCTCTCGAGATTTTCTTTTTTCAAGCCTTGGTAGCCTCACCTCTCTTCAGATATATTTTTTTGGAATTGATCTTTCAGTATTCACAAAATTGTATCACTTCCAACAGGGATATTTGTCTAAATCCAGCCACTCTTCCCATCTTTGATTTCTACAGAGCCATTTCTACTTCATACCATAGCACATCTGGCATATTGAAGTCAAGAGTCCATATGTGGTGGCTTTACTGTCATTGGAGAGGAAAAGACTTTGCTTATATAAACAGGTCTCCGTTTTTCATTTGTTGACTTCCATGCAGTTTCATCTCTAAAAGCCTTCAAAATGACTTTACTTAGTTGGGTCTACTGCCGAAGTTTCTTTAAACTTGCTCTTCCTTCTTATGTTTCTCAGTGTTTTATAAGGCAGTACTGTTCATATCTAGTTAGGCCACATTTGAAAAAATGCTCATAAAATGATCATTAGAACAATATTTATCCATTGGTTTCTTTCCCACCAAGTGTAGGATATCATATAACATCAGCTGAGTCATACTAGTGGTATTGAACTTCATGTACCTTGTTTATATGCCTTCCAGAGGTCAGGATTTTGTAAAAAGCCTTAATATTAAAAAAAAAATTTCTTTTTAAAAAAAAAAAATTAGAAACTTAATAAACATCAACAAACATGAGCAATTTAGTATAAAAAGAAAACCAAAAAGAAAGTGTATATTAAACATTTTCTATTATGTATAGTTTTCAAAGCAATATATACATGGTTTTATAGAATATAATGCAAATTTAATATGGCAATTCTAATTTTGCCTTGCTTGCCAATGCCTCTTTGGTACTTCCTTCTGGTATCTTGCCTTTTTTCCCCCCAGTGATCTTTGTTCTTCCTTTTGAAAACAAGAATCAATGTCACTACCCCACTTCCCTTCCTAAACTTCTTTTCCCATAAAGGGAAAAAAACCACAACAACATATTAGTCTCCTCATTCAAAACAAAGTCATATATTGATTGTGTCTGAAAATGTTTATTTCATTCTGTATCCTCCAGTTCATCAACTCTATGCCAAGAAGTGTGTGTGTGGGGTTATATGCTTCATCATTAGTCTTCTGGAGTCATAACCGACCATTTCATTTCTCATAGTTCTTAAGTGTTTCACAGTTGTGTTCTTACATGAGATGGTAGTTGTATCCCATGTTAGTTACTTATCCCAACTACAATTCACATAGGTGACACAGTTCCCTAAACTATGCTACCTCTCTCCCTTAGAGTTCTAAAAGTAACCCTGAGGATTCAGGGGGAGATTTGTAATTTCTTTAGTCACTGATCTGTATCCCCCTCCCCTAAAATTATTACTTGAGAATAATTAGCCAGCCTCATGTAGGTTTTAGAAAAGAATATTTACTAATGTGGTATAATCGTAACAATTGGTTCAAAATATTCTTCCTCCTATATTCTCCCATGAATACAAACGGAGAACAGTGGAAAGTGGACATAACCTTAGAGAGCACATGTGGTAAAGGGTTAACTTACCACTCCTGGTTGTTAGAAATTCTCCCCCTGTTTATGGTTGTAGCCCTGGAGCATGGAGGGGCTGTGTTCAAGGAATTTCCTTTCAGCATAGTGAATCTTCATCAATCTACCCTTAGCTCCTGCTGGAGACACTGATGGGATTAGAGAAATACCACTAGGATACCAATGTGAAGATAGGAACTGCTGCTATCCCTGTGAATATGATGCTAGGACAATGATGGGAAGATGGGAAGTCAACTATCCTCTAGACCCATCAAAATTGGGAAGATCCTTTGGGCAAAAGAAGGTAAAAGTAGAAAATAGACCTGATCAAACCTGAAGCTAAGGAGTCTTCTTCTTGATCTCATGTGGTTCCTTCTCTTCAGTTTCCGCTAGAATTCCCTACTTAGTCTAATTTCTCAAATGCCTTTTCCCAGCAAACTCTTATGTTTTTATTCAGAACTGAGAGAGTAAAACAAAATCCCTGAGCCAATTGGAACACATCTCTTGTCTGATGTAATTTCAATTCATAGACTTTGTCTTAATTTAGATATGTTGCCATCTACTTAAAGTACTGAGGTTAAAATGTGATCATGTATTTTTAACCCAACCTTTACATAGTTATTATATGAATTGTTCTCCTGACTCTGTTCATTTCTCTCTGCAGCAGTTGATATAAACCCTCCCAGGCTTTCAGAATCTGTCCTTTTCATCTTTTCCCTTGGTATAATAATATTTCATTACATTCATATTCTATGATTTGTTTATCTGTTTTTCAATTTATGTACGTGCTCCCTGTTTCCAATTTTTTCTGGCAATAAAAAGTGCTGCTATACTATTTGGGAGATACATTTGGATTCTTTCGTTTTATATTTTAACTCTTTTGGATTATATTACTAGTAGTAGTTTTGCAGGGTTAAAAGGAATGTACAGTTTCATAACTTCTTGGATATGGTTCTGAATTGTTTTCTAGGAAAGTTGAACAATTCATAACTCCACCTGTAATGAACTAGTGTGCTTTTCATCATTTAACATTTTCATTTCTTTTATTATTAGTGATTTGGAACATTTTTCCTGTGGTTGTTAATGACTTCAGTTTCTTCTTTTGAAAACTTTCTGTTACTATCTTTTCATTACTTATCTATTAGGGATGGGTACTTGCTCTCATATATTTGTATCAGTTCCTTATATATCTTGAATATGATGCTGCAGTAGTATATTTGGGTGCACTGTATTGTTTTGCTGTGTAGGTTATGTGTTCCCACATGGATCTGTCCAGATGTGGCTCGCAGGGAGGTAAGAATAGATATCTGTATCTTCTCACCCCTCTTTTCTACAAGGGAGTCTTTGATTCCTGCGAGGAAAGGAATCAGCAGTCTGGAGCCAGAGACTTGCCACTCTATTACTCTATTTTTCTCAGAGAGAAATGTAGCAGTCTAGAACTATATCCTTTTGCTTCCTTAAATACTCTTAAACGAGGGGAAATAATTTTTGGCTTCAAGCTGTACTGATTTCTATCTCTTAATAAGTAAGGAGGGCTTGACGCTATGTATTTGACACTTGAATCCCCACAAAACACCAGTTCCATAACAAACTCAAACTTAGCAAATAAACTCCCTTATCCAAATAGACAAAAAATGAAATTAGAGCAAGTATACATGTTAGACAATATCACTGATAATGCACAAAGTTAAAGAGCTTTACTATTGGGAACACAATAACTCAGTTGAACTGAGAGGGAAAGTCCTGGACAACCACTGAAAAGGAAATTTCCCAAAGTCTATAGTGTAGTAAGCTGGGAACAGGGACATGAGCAAAGAGCCAATTCCTTTACATTTTGGCTTATTCCCAGAGTCAGTCTTCCCTTTATGTTGAAGGAAGATTGGAATTTATGTCTTCTTTCTTGAAGCTAGAATCAAGAAGACCCATCTTTTTTTCTAGCTCTCTCCAGCTTTGTCCTTCATGCATGTAGAACATTGAGCAATTAATTAATCTTCACCAATGAGGAAAGTCTTATGTAAATGACTTTTGAGGCATGAGTTATACGTAGAAATTTGATCATGGATTAAAGGTAGTTTTCCATATACATACATATAGATATGTGGGTATGTGTGTGTGTGTGTGTGTGTGTGTGTGTGTGTGTGTGTGTGTGTGTGTGTGTGTATATGTGTGTGTGTGTATGTATATATATATATATGTAAATGTGTCATACATACATATGAGAACCATTTCTGTTAATGTAATATCTAAGTACCATTTAATTGTCAATCAAGATTTCAGTTATTTGAGGGTGTCCAGACCTGTGATTTCTTTGATGAGGAAGCTCCCCTATATGAATGTAGTTAAGCAGCTATTTGGCAACTTCCCAGCTTAGAGAGTTGTTTGGGTCACCAAGAGATTATTCCATCTTAGTGAGTCAGCTCCCTTGAGTATGTGTCAGAACCAGGACTGGAATCGAAATCTTGCTAACTCTGAGTCTGGATCACTAGCCATTGTACCAGGCTGTGTTACACCAGTGTCCAAATCCTAATGTTTATCCTTTTATTGATTATAGTGGCCGTGACGTAGAGATGGACTCTCAAGGAAAGATACTAACACTAATGAAGCCTCATATAATATTTTAAATATTTCAGTATTTTCAGAATTAAGCTTTTTACCAGTGCAGGCAGGCCATTTCTACCTTAGTAATTGGTTGTCTTGGTTACCTGTTGCTGAAAACAATCATTGTCTGTGACCAACTTCCTTTCGAAGAGCTCCTTTAAAAAAAGCCAGATTTTTCCTTTAGCAGTAAACATAAGGTTTTTCTCTAAGCCCACTGGAGTTTGAAAACTTACTAGCTTCATCAGAACTAACCGAATTTAATATCCACCAGCATACATAGAGTTAAAGAGTTCCCTTCCCTCCGTGCCATGATGACACAATGGAATAGGATATGGCGAACATTTTAAAGTAAGATAATGAATATGATTACTTATGTCTGGTCATCAGATATATGACCGCAGTGTTACATGGATAGACAGACAGAAAGACAGACAGACAGATAGGTGGATGGATGGATGGATGGATGGTTTAAAAAATTGTAGCTTTGAGAAAACTTAAGGAAACTGATAGATTTTAAACACTACCACTGACATTAATCTCATCATCAGCAACCTAATTACATTTCTTTGGAATCTTTCCACTATTGGTCAAGTTTTTGATAATCATTCAAATTAACTAAGATGAGTTTATCTTTGGATTTCAATATTAAACTCATTGATCTAGAGAGAAGTCTTATTCAGTGGAAATAGTAAATTAATTCCCTGTTTTCACTTGGAAAGTGGGTTAAGTGATGTTTATATTCTAAGTTCTGGGAACCATATAATAAAGTGCTTTGAGATATTCCATTTTACTAAAATATGAATTGTGAAAAATTATGAACTCAGAAAATTCTGGCTTTGTATAGCATAAACTTCTAATATTATTCCTATTACTTTCACGCATTATAGTCTTTAAGAGAGGCAGTGTGACATTGTATATAAATTACTAAATCTGTGGTTGAAAAGGACTGGATTCAAATTCTACATCTGATCCTGTATATGATCATGAGTAAGTCACCTAATCTCCTCTCTGAGCACCTGTGTGTTCATGTATAATTTGAGGATAATAATGCCTGTAGAACCTAAGGCACTGGATTGTTGTAGGATTCAATGTATATAAAGCACTTTGAAAGTTTTAAAGTGATTCACAAATGCCCATTCAAATGCAGAGTTTAATTTAATTTAACAAAATTCAAACAGTTGTAAAGCACACTCAGTTGGTTTTTTATTAATTTTAATATTGTTTCTAACAGAAAAAATAATGGAGTGAATATTTAGTAATAATCATTTTCTCCACCTAATTTTCTTATTCCTATCTTTTTTACCTTTATTTTCACCATGGACTGACATGACTTAAATTTTTTAACATAAACTGTCAGTAGAGAGTTTAAAGTCCTAATCTCCCTAATTCCTATGATTACTCAGTCTTTCTTAATACTTTCTGGTAAAGACTTAGGAACAATGATATGTTCCAAAGAGCAAGAGGAATAAGTTTCCATATGAGATTAATCCAAGATAAAAGTAAGGGCTCTTAAGACAATGAAGCTCAAAGGATGAGAGGCTAGAGCAAAATTAAGAAAGAGATGATAAATAATCCTAATCTGAATCAAGGAGCAAAGTCCCTATAATCTTTCTGCTTTGCACACAAGAGTAGTATATGCTAGCTTATGTGTATCTTTTTCTTAGAGAGAATTATTCTGGATTTTCCAGACTTAAAGAAGATGGTGAGCCTGGTTAATATCAATCCTGGGCAGAGAGGGCCTTGTGGTTACTAACAACACATGTAAATAGGGCCTGAGTTCCATTAATTATTCTTAGATTTTTTTTTCATTATAAATTTTTGTCATTGTAAATAAAGAATTGAAAAGGTCTCATATACAGTGCATGGTGAACAATTATTAGCTTTTAAGTCTTGCTCTCACTTTTTTCCTTCGTTGTTTTTCTCAGATTAAAAACATGTAAGTGATATATTGAGTTCTTTCAATTTTTATGAAAAATCAGAATAAAATATCTCTAAGATGACTCATCAAACACTATATCATTCACATTTGAAAAGACCTTGAGTAGATAGAGGTATAGAATTAAACCTAGCCTATTTCGCCTCCAAATGTTAATCAGTATAATTCTACTAAAGTCTTGTGCTGATGCCTTATCTTATCATGGAGGTAACTGTTTTGTTGAAGACTCTGCCAATGTGACACAATCCCGTCTGATTCTAACAACTTGGAAAGGCTTCTAGTATAGGCCAGGTGATAGGTTGATTGTGTGTTTTCTCTACAGTACAGTATCGGGGGAGTTTGTGGGGTTTGGGGAAGAAAAACTCAAAATCCTAGGAGAATCAAAGTATACTATAATTGTGGTTACCACGTTTATCAAACCAGAAATGGGGATATATGATCTCACAAAGGTTATTCTTTACACAAAGATTTGTTGAAAAGTATACTTTCATTTATTATGTAGCTCAATGTTTAGAACTGAAGCTCTGGAATTCTCTCTCTCTCTCTCTCTCTCTCTCTCTCTTCTCTCTCTCTCTCTCTCTCTCTCTCTCTCTCTCTCTCTCTCCCTCCCCCTCTCTCTCTCTGTGTCTCACACAGACACATACACACAAATACACAAATATATACACACACAGCCTTACACCCTGAAGTTGTCAGGAATTTAGCTTTTGTCTAGTTTCACACAAAAAAAGGAAACAGATTCTCAGGTTGATGTAAGTATAGAAACTTACAAAATACTGAGTATATGACAAACTTTAACCCAGAAAACACACACACACACACACACACACACACACACACACAACATATACCCATAAATTCAAGGCAACAAATGTTTAGCACTGCTCCATTTTCCTTTGCAGTGGTGCATATGAGTTCAGAAGCAACCAATGTAGTCCTCCACACTTATAATACTATTCTGGGTTTACAAGGGGAAAGAACTCTGTTGCTAAGGAGTCAATCAATTCTCTTCTTTTATAATACATATTTAGAAACCTATTCAGTCATCTAGTATTGTAATACTACCCTGAGTGGGAGCCTTAACTAGAGGTAAGACCTTGGGGTTGATAGACAGTTGGCTTCCCTCTTCCATATTTGGATAATCCAGAAGATGAGCAGTAATACTGACTAGCTAAGTCTGTGATTATTCCTCCAAGTTGTGATTCTGCCCTTAATGTTCCTCTCCTCAAACACCCATATAGACCAGAGATTCTAACGTTTGATCCACATGATTTGGTATTCAATACACATGGCTCTTTCTATACCACATAGTCTATTTTTCAGGGACCTCAGAGTCCAAGTATATGTGTAGCGCCTTTGCTCTCTGTCCTCTCTATCTTTATCTGTCTTAACTACTTCAGGTAAGAAAATGAATCCTAATCAACTCTTTTATTCATTAATCACTAATTAACAACCATTAATGTAGTGTCATGAGGACAATTTTTTAGGACCAGGAGATTTTAAACCTATTGAAAAGATGAAAAGTGAAGCTTATCAAGGAAATTTCATATTAGTTCAGGAAGTAGCGGAGAGAGGAGGGACACATCTCCTTAATTGCAATCGGAATTATCTCAAAATATCTAGGATATGTGATCACCATAAATATAGTATCATAAGATTTATAATTGAAAGGGACGTTAGAGACCATCTACTCCAAACTTCTAAATTTATACTGGGCTCATCCTGCCCCATAGCACCATGGCCAGCTACAATTTCAAGATATAATATATGTATATCAAATGGTGTAATATTTAAGAAATAGAGGAAAAATTTTTTTGAAGTATAGGGAGAAATGTATAGCAAAACAATTATATTTGGGGATCTTACTGTGCTCCTTTCAAACCTAAATAAATTCAATAACAACAAAAAATAAAAACAATAAAGAAGTTATAGACCTGAAGAGAATCTTAGAAAAATTATATATTATAGAGCTCTGCTGATTATTGAATGGGAATAGAGACAAATGATACATACTTTTAAGGTTTGAGGGATGCCTTCATAAAAAACGACCCTATGCTATCAAATAAAAATCTCACAAATGAATGCAGTTTTTAAAATTCAAAATATGTAGAACATATAAAAAATTTAGAAATCCACCTACCAAAATATGAATCACATGAATCACAATAATTCAACTATAAAATACTCTTTAAAGAAATAATATCGAACTTAAATTATCGTTAGGGATTTAATTGCTAGTAGTTTATAATAAATGTGGCCATTCCACCTAAATTTGCTAATTGGGGGGTATATAAATCAAACTAATAAAAGATTATATTGCTAGAAAAAACAATAAACTATAAACAAAAGCAACACAGGTTCAAGAATTTCATTTTAAGTCATGAAAAAAGTGGAAAGGAAGTAGTGCCAGCTTTTCAAATTACATTACAAATAGTAATCATTGAAACCATTTGTCTCTGGTTCAGAAATAGACAGGTTAATCAGTAGAACAGATTATGTACATAAGATCTGGAAGCAAAGAAATAAAATGATGTTTGATTAACCCAAAGAACCCAAACACTGGGATAATAACTCACCAGTGCAAAAAAAAAAAACTGCAGGAAAATCTAGAAAACAGTGTAGAAGCAATTAGTTTTAGATTAATTTCTTACACAATATACCATCATAATGTCAAAGGGGATATATGACTTGAACATAAAAAAAATCACATAATAAACAAATTAGAGGAACAGGGAAGGAGATATCTTTCATAAATATGGGTGGAGGAAGAATTCTTTACTCCACAACAGATAGAATATCTCAGGAGATAAAATGAACAGTTTTGATTACATGAAATTGAAACTTTTCCTATCATCCAACAAACTCAATGAAGTTAAAATTAGGAGGGAAATAGTTAATTCTGAGGTGGGGAGGGAATGGAGTAATTACATTAGGTTTCTCTGTGAAAGGTCAGATATTCTGAATATATAGTGAAATGATGAAAATAATGAACAAGAGCTATTCCCCAATAGATGGTCAAAATATATCTACAGATAGTTCTAAAAGAAATCCAAGCTATCAACAACCATATAAAATGTTAAAATTAAACATTAGTCTAAAGAGAAATGTAAATTAAAACAATTCTGAGGTGCCACCTCTCAACTATCAGATTTTTAAAGATGCCAAAAATTGAAAGTTACAATTGTGTAATACACTATTGGTGGAGCTATGGAGAGGTCCAGTCATTTTGGAAAAATAATCAAGAAGCATATTTCAAAAATTGCTAAATTATGCACACCATTTCATATAACCATGTCATCATAGTAGGAAAATTCTAAAAGGAAGGAGGGAAGGATAGATATTACCAAAATATTTTAGTAGTATGTTTTGTATCAAAGAAGAGGAAATAAGAAGACCTCTCACCATTTGGGGATTAGCGCATCAAATTTTGATAGGTTAATGTAAGGGAAAATTATTGCACCATAAGAAATCACAGAAGGGTGGATTCAGAAAAACCTAGGAAGACTTATGTCAACTGATACAGTATAGTATAAAATAAGCAGAAGCAAGAGTCAAGCCAGGTAAATAAGCATTTCTGAAGCACACACTACATGCCAGATATTGTGCTAAATGTGGTTTATACAATTACTACAACATTGTGAAGTAAAACAGCTTTGAAAGACTTGAAAGACTTAAAACTTCTAAGCAATTCACTGTCCAATAATGAATAGAGAAAACAGACAATAAAATATACTATCAGTATTGGACAGAGAACTAATGAACTAGAGATAAAGAATTAAACATACATTTTTCATTCATGGCCAATGCGTGGATTTATTTTGTTGGATGATTCTTATTGGTTACAGAGGAAAGCTTTGGAGAGGTTAGGATAAGAATGGAAAAGGAGTAGTAGTAGTGATCCTTCCCCCCAAAGTAGAAAAAGGGAAAAAAGGAAACATTGCCCTTTAATACCCAGAAAAGAACAGAAGGAGGTTCAGAAAGAGACAGAAACAACACAGCTTTGGAATTAAATATTTTTGTTTACAGCTTTGAAATTAATATGTGATTTCTATTACGTTAGGCAGTTAGGTGACACAGCGGATAGAGTACCTGGCCCAAAATCGGGAAGAATTTTCTTCCTGCATTCAAATCTGGCCTCAGACCCTTATTAGCTGGGTGACCCTGGGGAAGTTACTTAATCTTCTTTGTTTCAGTTCCTCATGTATAAAATGAACTAGAGAAAGAAATGGCAAATCACTCCAGCAGCTTTGCCAAGAAAACCCCAAACAACTCTATTTTATACTTTATGAAACAAAGTATATGTAAATTTCATATGCAGCTTTATTTTTCTCTTTATACATGAAAATGTTTATGTTTGCTGATGTTTTTCAAGTTTCAAATAAAGAAAATACTCAAAAATGTGGTTGGGTAGGGGAAAGGAATCATTAGATACCTGGCAGAGTGGTGCTTCATTCAAATAATGGAACTAGAAGCCAGATTACAAAATGCTAAGAAGTGAAGAATGAGAAATGGAAGTAAAGAGTGAAGGTGGCCCTTCCTACAAGTTTGGTTGTGAAGGTGAAAAGAGATATAAGATGATCATTTGAAAAGATAGAGTCAAATGAAGGTTGTTTATTTTTTTCAATCGTAGCAGAGATCTGGGCTTGTTTTGGGTATGTTATTGGGTATATGGATATGTTATTGGGAAGAAATGAAGGGAGATTGAAGATACAAGGTTAAAAAATAATTAAGAAGGTAAGCTCCCAAAGAAGAAGAGAAGAGATAGGTAAGAGCACAGATAGAGTATTTGGCCTCTGTAATTAGAGGACCACCTCCTCAGAGATTGGAGCAAAGAGAAGAATGTGGAAAATAGGGGATGATCCAGAGGAGGTTTGAGACATAGGGTAGGTCATCAGGACAAGTTCACAGTATTGAAGGTGTGTAGAAAGCATTGTGTAAAATTTCTACATATGTGTGTGTGTGTGTGTGTGTGTATGTGTGTGTATGTATATATGTGTGTATGTATGTATGTGTGTGTATATACACACATACACACACATCTGTGTACATGTGTATGTGCGTCTGTGAAAATTATTGTGGAATAAGTTATAATAGAGCTTAAGCGGTTTAGGTATGCCGCAAACCATTACAAAGTTGTCAAATGAATATATACCATGTAGAGAAGGCAGAGACTAGATCTGTTTGAAGGGTTACAAACCTTTAGAATTAAAAGGAACTTCAAAAGTCACTTAGTTTAACTTGTTCCTGAATTTTTATCTTATCATCCGTATTTCTATACTTAGAAATAAAGACAAGTGAGATTTAAGAACAACATGTGAATAGAATATTTTTGAAGGAAAGGGAGGCTTACTTGCTACTACTGGAAGATGAGGTTCCTCTTCCATTTAAAATTTTTAAATCATTTTTAACAGGAAAAAGGAGTGTATATTTTCACTATGACAATTTTTAGTCCTTAATAAAAAAAAATAAAAACCCATAAGGCAGCAACATGACATAATGAATAGAGTTTTCCACACATAATCAGGAAGACCTGGGTTCAAATTCACACAAATGTGATGTTGAGAAAAATCATTTAACCTTCCTGGGTCTTTGGCTCCTTATTTGAAAAATGAGGGGATTTAATTATATCCGGGGTTCTTAACCTGAGGTCCATGAATTTGCTTTTATTTGTTTTGAAGATCATATTTCAATATAATTGATTCATTTTTTAATTTTGTAATCCTCTGCTGTTTGTTTTTTACATTATTTATACTGTTCTGATGAGGGGTCCGTGGACTTCATCAGATTACCAAAGAGAGTCCATGACACACAAAAAAAGGTTAAGAATCCCTGAAGTAAATGCCCCTAATGTCTTTTCTAGCTCTAAATCTATGAAAGTGTAAGTTTTAGAAATTACTTATTCTTTTAGAAAAAATAACTAACCCACCATTGTTTATCATTTTAACCCAATCCAGAAATCTAACCAAAAGTATTCAGGGAAGCCTAACATTATTAAAAAAAGAAAGGGAGAAATGAAGGAAGGAAAGAGGGAAGGGAGGAAAGATAGTTAAGGAAGAAAGAAAAAGAAAAAATGTATCTTTATATCTTGATAAGTATAAAACACACAATTTGTTTTCAAAGGATAAATTAGGGAAATAAAAAATGAGTAACTTTAAACTGCATTGTGCTAGAAATCCTGAAGCCCAACTCAGTGTTCTTTCTGGTATCAGGAAATGACAGCACCTGGACTTATATTTTTCTATATTAAAGCCTTATTGAAAAGGTATGATCAGGGTTTTAAATGTTTTCTGGATTCTCCGTGAACTGGCCTTTTTTATGCTGAAGGGTTTTTTATTTGTTTTTTTAATTTTAAAAAGTACTATGTGCATTATTACTAAAATAACCAGCTTCCCAAAGAGTTTTCATGGTTGTGTGTTTTATCCATTTTGGTTGGCAGGCTCTGTATGCTATTTCATTTGGGAAGGAATGAATGCTCTAAAAATGGTCTGTTGTTGACTAATCTCAATCCACTGCAAAATGAACCAGTGGTAGGAAACAGAGGAAAACCAGCAGATCTGCTTTTATGAAAGCAGATTTCAGGAGTCTTAAGGAAATGGCTGGCAGGATCCTACAGAAAAAGGTATTAGAGACAAATAATACTGAACATGGGTTAAGGAAAGAACACAAAGGGCAGAAGGGAAAAAATTATCTCTATACAGAAAATAAAGTGGGAACCGAAAGATAAAACTTATCAAAGAACTGTATAAGAAGCTCAGACACAGTAAATGTTTCCAAAAAAATATATAAAAACTTACAGGAATTACACCATAAAATTGAAAAGACAAAATAAGAGGCAGCTTCCATCAAGCAATTTAGTGTCATTAAGCATCTAGTATGTTTGCAGAGATGTACTATGAGGCTGATAAAAGAGAAATGCAAAATGTAGGTTCTGTCTTCAGAATAAGAATAGTTTACACCTACAGAAAGTTTCCTAGTCATAGAGAATAATTTCATTTGCTCCACACGATTACACTAAGGTAGGTAGTGCAAGTATTCTGTGCTTATCCCCAGTGTTTATTATGCATGGAGAAGTCCCAGAGAGGCCAAAAGGACTTACCAAAGTAGCAGAGTTGAGGCTTGAATATGGATGTTGTGGTTCCGAATGTAGGAACTCCCTCTGGGAAAACACAGTGGCTCTGAAACTGATGCTCGTCTTCTGGAGACGGGATGTGAAACACAAGCAAAAACCCATTTAGTTAACAATAAAGGATGATATATAGGCAATCACTATGAGTACAATTTTCAATTAATTACTAACATCCTTCAATGCCTCCTTGTGGTGCAGAGGTCCCTGAGGAAGGTCTAACAGGCTCTGGACAGTCTTAATAAACTGGATAGATGTTAAGCTTGGGAGTGGCTAGCAATTGTTGTCTAACAACCATCCTAACTAAGTGTAAAGAAGAGCTTCATTACTTAAAGTTTGGCAACCAACCAGATGATGAATTTCTGTGGCCACAGCAACTCATTAAACTGTTAACTAAAGATATGGATGAAGTATCTGTATTAGTGAATAAAACACCCGTATCAATGAAAATCATAGATCTTTTGTAGTATTGAGGTGTGATATAGGAACTTAGTAAAAAGACATCATTGGAGGTTTCAGGTAACAATGGAAAATCCAAGTGGATACTTCCCATAGTCAGTTGGAAACAGGAGATTGTTGCACAGGGAATCTTCTGGTTTGAGATGTAGATTCAGAGGGCAATACCAGAGAGGTGACCTTTGGCAGCATAAGCACAGATGGGTGAAAGACATAGAAGAAAATTGCAAACAAGATATAGACAAAATTATTTTGGATTGGAAGGGAGTGGTTTGTACAAAATGATTTAGGAAGTTGAATACTAGGAAGAAGACCAGTGTTGCATTTATACTTTAAAAAGAAGGCCTGCTAGACTAAGAGATATGTGTTCCTTGATGGGGGTTGACTATAAAATATGTGGTAGTCTAATTGTCATAATCTTCTAATCTGGGCAGCTAGATGGTGAAGCACATAGAATTGCCAGGCCTAGAGTCAGGAAATACTCTTCTTCCTGAGTTCATATGTGGCCTCAGACACTTACTAGCTAGATGATCCTGGGTAAGTCACATTTAACCCTTTTCCCTGTGTTTCTTCATCCCTAAAATGAGCTAGAGAAGGAAATGGCAAACCACTGCTGTATCTTTGCCAAAAAAATCCCAAATGGAGTTACAGAGAGTCAGATATAACTGAAAAACAATTGAGGAACAAAATCCTCATAGGTTTCTAATGAAGGCTTATGAGTTGCACAGCTAGTACTAGAGTATTCGTTTTCTGACTTACAGTCAATCTCACAGTCAACAAATATTTATGGGGTGCTTATTGTGTGCCAGGCAATGTAGTAATCACTGGAGATAGAAATTGTTCTCACACTCACACACCCACATACCCACAATTTCCTACCTTCAAACAGCTCACATTCCCTTGAGGATCATAAAAGGGTACGATAAAGTTATACACAGGTAGAAAGATGTAGCTTGAAGAGAAAGCCACTAGCAGTTACAGGCAACCAAGAAAAACACCTATTGTAGGAGCTGGGAATTGAAATGTTTCTCAAAGGAAGCCAGGGAAACTAAAGATACAGAGTTGAGGATAGGAAAACACTCTTATCCATTTATCTTGCTAATACAAAGATATCGAGACAGGAGGTACAATATTAAGTACCTTAGACCATTTTCATTAGACTATTTTGCAGCTATTGTACATTTATTACTCAGTCAACAGGTATTCTTTGAGTACTTTTTCTGTCTTTTGCAGAGAGAGAAAGAAAAGGAAAACATTTGGAGAGGGAGCCAGATGGTACCAGGAGTGAACTTCCCACCAGGGGTAGTTTTCACCAAGCTCAACTGAGACAAGTTTGTATTTAATTTTTCCTGTGTACCTAATGGTGACCTCAAAATAATCAGTTGAGAGAAAAATACAATTTCTTTTTTGATCAAAGTCTCTGAGCTAGCTATTTTTAGCTAGACAAAAATAAATCAGAATTTGACAAATATTTAGGTACTTGTTACAGGCAAAGAATTGTATTAGATATTGAAAAAGAAGTAGAAACAAATAAGATCCTATTTGGTCACATCAAGGAGCTTACAATCAAGTGACGAGGGAAGGATAAGATGCATATCAAATAACATATGAATGTATCCTATGTAATAAATATATCTATCTCTATTTCTAACTCCCCCTATCTCTCTCTATCTCCATCTCTATCTTTATCTGTAGATCAAATATCGAACTCAAAGAGGTACAAAGTTTTCTGAGAGTCATCAGGAGAGTTCAGCTGGAAAAATAGTTTGTTCAATCATTTTAGTCATAACTGACTCTTTATGACACTCTTTCGGGTTTTCTTTGCAAAGATACTGGAGTGGTTTGCCATTTCTTTCTCTAGCTCATTTTATAGAAGAGAAAACTGAAAGAAATAGGAGTAAATAACTTGCCCAGGGTTACCCAGCTAGTTAAGTGTCTGAGGCCGGATTCGAACTCAGGAAGATGAGTCTTCCTAGTTTCAGGCCTAGCACTCTATCTGCTATGTCACCCAACTTCCCCAATGTTATATAATGTAATGCTTTGTTCAATATGGTATAGGTAGTATTAATATTCTACTATTAAATTTTAGAAAAATTCCTCTCCATGCCTTATTAGTAATTTTTTAATCATCTCTATTTTCTTATCTGCATGTTTAAAGTTTTCATTTTGTGGCCTTCATCATGTTCCTTGGCTAGAAATTTCCCTAGATGTTTGTAGCCAGAAATGAGGAAGATAGATATCCTACTTAAGTTCTTGTCAGGCTGGACAGAGAAAAGCTAGGGCCAAATACCTTTAGAGCAAATCCTTTGACTGTTATTTTGAGTTATGTGTATTGGAATACATTTTACTAGTGAGCCTTCACTGGATTCTTTTTTGTAGGAAAGAAAACCCAAGTGATAAGAGATTCCATTTCCAGTTCCTAGTGTTGTCTAATATATAAAAAGGGAATAATTTCCCCTGGGGGAGGGGGAAGCTCTCTCTGTGATCATCTTTGAATGTCCTTTGTTTAGAAATACAAAGATCCACGTTATTTAAGAGGTCCTCTAGCTATATACATGGGGAGGTGAGGGTGGTTTGTTCCTGGAAATGGGGCCTGTGAAATTACTGGACCCTTTCCTGACTGAAGTTGTACCCACGTCACTAGCAGAAGCTGTTTAACATAGCTTTTCTGCCTTTAGCTACATTCTTTCCACTTCAGCATTTGTTGATGTAACTTGAAATAGTGAACAAAATGTCTTGTGTGAGTGTGTTTTTAAAGTTTCCCGATTTTAAATCCCTTTTCTAACACCGATAACCCTCCAAACATCAGATTAACAAATTGGAATACCAGGTCAGGAAATCAGTCAAGTACAACTCATGTAATTTGACCCCTGAAATTGGAAACTTAAAAAAAAGAATAAGAAGGAAGAAAAACATGTCTTCCAAAAGAAGGCAACAAGAACAGGCGATATAAACCAAATAAACTATCGGCAATTTATCCAGCCAACAGGATGAACTGAAGGCATATTTTAGGATGTGTGTTAGAAAGATAAAGAGATAATTTCTGTTTTCCAGGTAGTGGGTTATTTACCCTCACCACACCCTCACCCAACTCACAAAAGTAAATGATCAGTACCTTAAATTAAAATGAGTATTAACAATACAGCAACCTTTATTTCAGTCTTAACTGTCATTAATTTGTCTCGTAACCTTGAACGAGGTACTTAATGAACCCGGATCCCAGTTTCTGAATCTATAAAATGAAGAGGCTGTAATAATAGATCACTGAGGTTTCTTCTGCTTCTGATATTAGATTTAATCTATTTTTAAAGGAGAGCTTATCCTTTTGCTGACTGGCGGTCAAGCAGTATTATTTTTAATTAAATTAATAAAAAATGTACCTAATATAACACAGCCATGCATTGAGACAGAATTAATTGCATGCAAGATAATTTTAAAGTTCAGTAAATACCATGTAATAGGGGAAAGAACTGTTCTTGTTAATAAAAGCCTGTATTCACTGTAATCGTAACCCATTTTGAAACAATTAGATTACAGTAGTAATAGTATTCACTTAATATGCACCATTGGTCCTATGCCCATCAATCATCTTAAGCAGATTTGCCTCCACTATCACCCCTAGTGTGTTCTTGCCTAGTGGTATCTTTCCTGCTGCCTACAGGGTCTTCCATGTCTCTCCCATCTTTAAAAACTTGCACTTGATCTGACCATCCCCACTAACTATCATCCAGTTATCTTTCCCCTTGTTTTGAGCTAAACTCCTTGAGAGAGCTATAAATACTAGGCACCTCCACTTTGCTCTTCCTCACTTTGAAACCTTATTCATCTTAGCTTCTAGTCTCATTGATGAACTCACAGTGTTTTCTTAATTGCCAAATTTAATGGCCCTATCTCAGTCCTTCTACTTGACCTTTCTGTAGCATTTGTGTTCCTGAAGCTGCTCTCTCATAATTGTATTCTGACTACTGCTGCTCTGTTTATATTGCTGGATCTCCATCCCGGTCATGTAACTATTGGCATCCCTCAATGCACTGTTCTTTGACCTCTTCTCTTTTCCCTGTATACTACTTAGCTTTGTGATCTCATCAACTCCGATGCGTGCAATAACCATCTATGCCCATCAATCCCAGGTCTGTCTGTCTGTCTGTCTGTCTGTCTGTCTATCTATCTATCTATCTATCTGTCTGTCTGTCTGTCTGTCTGTCTGTCTGTCTGCTATCTATCTATCTATCTATCTATCTATCTATCTATCTATCTATCTATCTATCGCTATCACTGCCTTCCCTCAAATTAACACCTTGAACCCCGTACTTTAACATTCCTGGAATCCTCTTGGCTCGTCAGAACCTTAAGATTCTTCACTCTCTCTGCTAAGCTTGGAAAATTATATTTTCTCATGTAGCCCTGTAGGGGCTATATAATGAAAACTTGTTGGAAAATGACATTACCACTAAAGAGTTAATCGCAATGGTGTTACTAGGTGCTGTTATGATAATATGATATAATTTGTTTAACCATTCTTCGATTTGAAATAAAAAGTTGTCATTGTTTTTTGTTTTTCCATTACAAACATTTATAGATCCCTCCTACATTTTGATCTCATCAGACAGTACATGTAATATTCTACACCATTGTATTTAAAAAAAAAAACAAAAAAAATTTCTTTTCTCTTCCTCCCACTCACATCTTATTGGAGGTAAAAAAAACAGCATGAAAAAAAAAGCATGTTAATATGTATACTCATATAAAACAAAGTCCCTCAGTGACCAAATACAAAAATATTCATGTCTTTTTCTGTATCCTAAATCTATCACTTCTGTTTACTGGACACCACAAATCATCATTGTATTGATCATAGTACTTAGAGCTGGTTTGTTTTAAAAGTGTTGTTGTCATTGTACTATTTGTTGTCCTGGTTCTGATAATTTCAGTCTTTATAAGATTATAAAATTCCTCCATATTTCATTTTTATAATATTGATGGTATGACATAATATAAACAATAGATATAGAAAAGCACTTGCACAAAATAACAACATCCATTTCTGTTAAAACACTAGAAAACATAGCAGTAAATTATACTTTTCTCAAATTGATAAGTAATATGTATCTAAAACCCAGAGGTTGCATTATTTGTAAGAGAAACTATAACTCTTTCTAATAAATTCAGGGGTGAAATGAGGTTGTCCATTATTACCCCTTTTATTTAACATAGGACTAGAAAGCTAGACTATATCAATAAGAAACAGAAATTAAGGGAATAATCATAGATAATGAAGAAATAAAATGATAAAAAAGGAAAATTATAAGTATTAGAAGGACTGTAGAAAAACATAATGATGAACTATTAGTGGACTAGTGAATGGTACAAATATTCTGGAAAGCAATTTTAAATTATACACAAAAAATTATTAAATAGTCCATGTGCTTTCACACCCGAAAGTGATCCAAGAAAACGGAAAAGGCCCTTTGGCAAAAAAGAAAACAACTAGAAAGTTAGAGGATGCCCATCAATTGATGAAAGGATGAATAAACTGTGATAGATTAGTATCGTGGTGTAAGAAACTGGGAAACATGATTTCAAAAAAGACAAATATTTATCTGAACTGATACTGAGTGAAGTAAGTAGAAGTGGAAGAATATTTCCTAATTTTTGAATGTTTAGGTTGTTTTAATTTTTTGCATTATTAAAATAGTGATTTAACAAATGACTATGGAAATAAATTTAAAAATTTAAATAAAAATTTAGGATAGATTTCTGGGAATGGAATAATCACATCAAATCTTAGGTTCGATTTTGTAATTCTGGTTGAGTGTTGCTAAGTTTTTCTACACCAGGATGAAACCAATTTTCAATGCCATAACACTGATTTATGCCTTTTTTCCTCTGTTCCTCCATCACATTGAATTTTATCTTTCTTTTTTTAATTTTTGGAAATGGGGGAGTGTCAGATGGTAAATCAGAGTTGCTTTAATTTGCATTTCTTTATCATGTTTAATTTTTTAAATGATTATCACTTGGATTTTTTCTTTTATAAATGGTTATCAACACATGTGAATGTATGCCTTGGTGATTTAGAATTTAGATACTTTTCCGTCTTTATTTTATCTACGAACATGAGAATAACTTAATTTGATAAAAAGAGCTTATGCTTATATGATAATTTCAGGTTTGCACATGCTTTGCACATATTATTTAAGTTTATCTTTAGAACAACCTTGGAAGGTAAGTGCTGTTTTTATTCTTATTTTTATAGACAAAGAAAGTAAAGCAGATGTTAGATGATTTATCCAGTATCACACAGTTAGTAAGTATGCAAAGTCAAATTTGAACTCAGGCCTTCCTAACGCCATGTCCAGCATTATATTACCGAACCACTGAATTGCCTTTAAATAATAAAAAAGTGTTAGTTATTACATTCGCACTAATCCTGGGAATCAGAAGACCTGTGTTCAGTTGACTAGCCATGTGATTCTGAGCCCTTAATGTCACTGAATCTCAATTACTTCACCTGGATAAAAAGGATGATCTTATAACCCCAGAGAGAAAGTAATTCCTTGAGATCGGAGATTGTTTCATTTTTGTTTTGTATTATTACCAATACCTGGCACAGTACCTAACACAAAGTAAGTGCTTAATAAATACTTATTGATTGATTGATTGATTCACTCCATACCTCTCAAGGTTATTTGAAGGAAAACTTTAAAATGTCAATCATTGTTGTTTCTATTCATTGTAATGAAAGTAAAGTCAGCTTTAGATATTAAAAGGAACATTTCCTTCAAATATGACCAACTGTATTTATATTAATACTTTTTTGTTGTTGTTGTTGAGGCAGTCCGGTTTAAGTGAGTTTTCCTGGCTCACACAGCTAGTAAGTATCAAGTGTCTGAGGCCAGGTTTGAACTCAGGTTCTCCTCACTCCAGGGCCAATGTTCTATCGACTGTGCCACCTAGCTGCCCCTATTAATCCTATTTAATGCTAGTGATTTCTCTCTTTTGATTGTATCCAGTTCATCCTATCCATATTTGTTTGTATGATATATCCTGTTGCTTAGCATAGTACCTAATATTGTTGTCTTTGAGTTGTGTTTGAATCTTCATGGCCCCATCTGGGTTTTTTCTTGGCAAAGATACTGGAGCAGTTTGACTTTCCCTTTTCCATCTCATTTTAAAGATTAGGAAACTGAGGCAAACAGGGTTAAGTGACTTTCCTAGGGTTACCCAGCATTCTCGCCAATATGCCACCTAGCTTCCCTAGGCACTATACCAAGTACTTTACAAATATCACTTTATTTAATCCTCATAACAACCCTAGGACATAGGTATTGTTATGATCCCCATTTTACAGTTGAGTAAACTGAGGAAGACACAGGTTTCATCATTTGCAGCTAATGTGTATGTGAAGCAAGATTTACACTCAGGTCTTCCTGACTCCAGTGCCTGTACTTTGTCTACTGTGCCACTTACCTGCCCCTAACATCAGATATAGTAGGTGTTATATGAATGCTAGTTGATTGGCTTATTGATTAAGCTTCTTTGCTTTCCTGCTCACACAGAAAGCAATTAGAGGTGTTTATTTGTGGGTGAGTCTTAACCCCAACTGATTTGCATGTTTGAAAATTTTTGGACTCATAAAAACAATAGGAGTCCTACAAAGATCATAGGATTATAAAGTCAAAAAGGACCTGAGAAGTTGTAGAATTCTTCTGTAGATAAAGTAGGAATTTGTTTCGCTTGACTAGGCATATATGTTGTAATGGTTTTCTTTTTCTTTTTTTTTCTTAATTGAGAGACTGAAGTAAAGAAAGAAGGGGGAACTAGCTATAAGATTGGGGGAAAAGGAGTGGGTTAGAAAAGAAAAGAAAGAAAAGAGGCTCATTAAAACATTTTGGTTTTGTTTTTATTTTTAATGCATAGAATTGGATAGAAGTAAGGCCAGAAGGATTCAAAGACAAATAGGATAACTTTGAAAATAATATGTTGAAATTATTTTATTATTTAATAGTATGTTGAATACATGTATATATAATATGTATATATATATATATATATATATATATATATATATATATATACATATACATACTATATTCACAATGTCATGTAAAATCTTCTCTATTCTGCATATTTTGAAATTATCATTTTATTTGATGTTTGTTAAGTTCAGGATTTTTAAAAGAATTTTTAAAAAACCCATAAGGGGCTTTAGAGGTCATCTTGTCCAATATCTTCTTTGTAAAGGTGATGAAACTGAAGCCCAGAGAGGTTAGATAACTTTCAAAAAGTCACCTATATCGCAAGGTGCAGAAATGGAATTTGAATACAAAATTTCTGACTCCAAGTCCCATGCTTTCTGCACTACACTGCACTAAGATTTGCCCTAAGGTTCCTTTAGGGGGTTATTAATTAACAAAGGGAAAATAGTCAACAGTCTCTTTCTCATCTCTTGTCTTCCTGACTTTCCAGACCTGTCAACGTGACATGTTGACTTCATAAAGTACTTAGGGATGACCTGAAAAAGTATAAAATTTAAGGCAACTGAATATAATATATACTGTGCATATTATATATTATATTAACTAATATATCATATTATGTGTATATTATATATCTAATTTCAGGGCAGTTGAATATTACCAATTGTATTAACAATGTAATGGAAATGGGAAAAAGTGAAAAGAAGAGATGCTAAATATTACAAAAAGATTAAGTGCCTTATGATTTACGTGTAGGAAAAAACCTTGAAGTAATTGTGAGTCAAAAGATCGAGTTTCTAGTTTTCTTTCTGTCCTTAACTATGAGTGTTACAATGAAGAAATCATTTGCTCTTTCTGGAACTCTAGGTGTCCTGGAGTCAGAAAGGGAAGAAAGATCAGAGTTTGAATATGATCTCAGACACATATTGTGTGAGGCTGGGCAAGTCAGATAATCCCTGCTTGCATAAAACTGGGGAAAGGAAATGGCAAACCATTGCAGTTTCTTTGCCAAGATAATCCTGTGGACATTTGATCCATGAGGTCACGAAGAGTTGGATAATTTTGGGACAGGTAGGTGCTACAGTGCCAGGCCTGCGATCAGGAAGACCCATCTTTTTTGAGTTCAAATCTGGCCTGAGATACTTACTAGCTATGTGATCGTGGGCAAGCCTCAGTTTGCCTATTTGCCTCAGTTTCCTCATCTACAAAATGAACTGGAAAAGAAAACAGCAAGCCCCTCCAGTATCTTTGGCAAGAAAACTCTACGTTGGGTCACAAAGAGTGAGACATGACTAAAAGGACTGCATAATAACAAAGAAATTTGAATTAGGAAACAGAAGAACAAGGATTCTATTTTTCTTTCTTTCATAAACTATGATTATGGCAGTGAGGAAATCACTTGAGCATCTAGTTTCTCAATTGTAAAATGAAGAGGAGAGGATTGGAATAGTTGAGATAAAAGATTCATATTGTACCTTCCTTTGATACAATTTCTGCCCTCTATGTGCCTCAGAACCATTATCTGTAAAATTAGGAAGGTTTGGATGTTCTTAAGGTGCTTTTCAGCTTTGCAATGCTATGATTTGATTCATAAGTATAAAATTTTATGCTTTACCTAAAGTATTCATTTTTACCTAATCATTTTCATAATTTTTTTTTTGGATTCTACTTTGTGATATTCTTTGGTTGTGACTTTGAGGGCTAACGTTGTGATAATTAAATGTTTCTTGATCTATCCACTTTCCCGGTACACAATTCAGTAACTTTTTAAGAGGTGCCATGAGTGTTTATGCTCAATGATAGGGATATGATGAGTGCTCTTTGAGTGGTGAATTCCTAACATGCAGTTTCCATTAAGTGATCTTACCTTGTAATGCCAGTAAGTTTTTAGTTGGAAGAACAATTATTTAATCCACAATTGGAGTGCATTTTGATTGATAGGGATTCAGCATTTCCTTGCTTTGTATACTTTTAAAAAGTTCTTTGAAACATTGATAGACATTTCTTCCTTTTGCATCGCAGCATTTAGAACTGAGAGGTATGTTTGATTTTAGCTAGAATAAGCTCTGTCCTTTAGAGATGAGGAAACTAGAGGGCAGAAAAAGTTAAGTAAATTAATCTTTCCACAGAGTTCATAAAGGTAGTAAAATAACAAAGTTAAGATCTGAACCTAGGTCTTCCAAATTGCTGGCCCTTACATTCCCTCCCAACAAGCAGTTTGGTCTCTTGTTTTGGTCCAATATACCCTAATAACCACACATATTTGAGAGATTCAGTGTACATTTGAGTATTTGAAACTTTTTCTAGTAGTGACTCCATCTTCATGAAGATTTTTTGTCAAACATCTTTATTAGATGAGAATTAAGCCAATTTTTACATTTCTCCTAGGTTGAAACACCAATGAAATGATCTAGTGGGCTTGGCGAGGCCTCAAGCCAACCAGGAAGTTGAGACTCAGGATTGCAAGGAGAGTTGAAACTCCTAGAAAAATCGAACATTTAACCAAAGGAGTTTACTTAAGAACATGAAAAGGATATTCAGCAAGGATATAAAGTGATTCATTGAGAGTAGCTTCACTGCTCTGCATTTGTCAGGTAGGACCTTCACTGAGCAAGGTGTATCAAACCTGAGGAGTTCCTGACTCTTAGTCAGGGTTGAAATCTCAGTCCCTTGGGCCTCGGATGGATTTATTGACTTTTAGGGAAAAAATAAGCCTACCCTGCATGAAGTAGGTATTGGCTCTACCACAAGTATTCGTTATCTCTAAAGTAATTAACCAGTATCTGAATTTTAGATGTTTTCAAGTTTGGATATGTTATTCTGAGTAGAACATTGTTGTTGTTGTTGTTCCAAACTTTAATGTTTGAAATAAGGATTTAAAAAGAGAACAAAGAACCATTTCAGTCATAATTTAATGTAGCCCAGTTCTATCACTATATTGTTTATAGGTCCTTGGAAAAGTCATCGTCATCTGAGATGTTCCAGCTCTAAGCATTTACTTTGGCTGTCCCCCATCTTTGGTATATTCTCTCTCCTTCCACTCTGACTCCCTGTAAGTCGTAACTGGTATGCCATATTCTATAAGAGGAAGCCTTCCCTAATTCATCTTGATTTCAGTGCATCCCCTCCTGTAATTATTTCATATTTTTCCTGAATATAGCTTGCTTTGTATATATGTGTTTGCATATTATCTCATCGATTAGATTTTAGACTCCTGGAGGACAGAGACTGTCTTTTGCCTCTTTTTTTTAATGGTGCCAATATTAAATAGATTTTACGCTCCAGGAGAAGAGTTGCATTTCCAGTTGTTTACAGTACTGATAAAGTGCAGTGTTGTTCACTTCTCTCCCTCTGCACACATTCAAGTATTCAGAATGCTCAGATTTATATGTTCTTTGAGGGAGTCAATCTCAATACTGCCCTGGGTACTAGAAGAGAACACTTTGCACATTGACAAGTGGTACACAAATGGCAAACAGCCCTGTGGTTCTCAATGATGTCCTTCTTATGCTTTCACTTGAACTCGGCCATGAAATGGTTGTCCATTTGGTTGTCAGTGTCTTCCCCCCTCAAGTGGGTGTCTCCAGCTATGGTCTTCACCTCAAAGATTCCATCTTCAGTGGTAAGAATGGAGACATTAAAAGTATCACCTCCAAGATCAAAGACCACATTTCTCTCAACACCAACCTTTTTGTGAAAGCCATAAGTAATAGAAGTAGCAGTTGGCTCATTAATGATTAAGAGCACTTTGACACCAGCGATGGTTCCAACATCTTTGATGGCATGATATTGGGAATCATTGAAATAGGCTGGTGCTATAACCACAGAATTTCTGACAGTCTTCCCAAGGTAGGCTTCAGCATTTCTTTCATTTGGGTCAAGGCCAGAGAAGATACTTCTTCTGGAGATTTTTGAGACTCCTCAAACTTTTGGTGTCTCCCCTTTTTACTCGGATCTTAGGCCTTCCTGCATCATTCACCACCTGTGAAAGGCCAGTGTATCATGTCTGACTGTACAACTACATCATTACGTCTGCTACCAAACAGATGTTTGGCTTGGCATCAAAAACTCTTTGCAGCATCATCCATTAAACCTTCTGTGAAGGTGATGTAGCTTGGGATGGTCCTGTTCCTTGCTCATTAGCACTGGTCTCTACTTTCCTGTGTTGGAAGACTCCCACACAGGAGTAAGTGGTGTCAAGATCAATGCCTACTGTGGGTCACTTTGACATGGTTGCTAGGGAGTCAGCAGTTGTAGCTGACCTCTGTGGAGGACGAAACGCTGCTGTTGCACTGAGTAGTTTTTACCTCTTTGTATCCCTAGTGCTTAGCATGGTGCCTGTCACAGAATAGGTGCTTTATATATGTGTATTGAATTGAATTGAATTTGACCTCTCTCTAGTTTTGTCTTCTATAAATTAGAAGATTGACCCTGATTCTCCTGACAGCCCTATGGTATGCTATTATTAATGTGGGTACTCCATTCAATAGCATTTATCAAGATTCTTAAGTCTTTCAAAGTTTTTTTTTTTGTGTGTGTGTGTGTCTTCATGGTGTCATTATTGTATCTTCTTTGGTTTCTTCTCACTTCACTCTGTAGCAGTCTATACATGTCTTCCTAGTGTTTTCCTGAAATGGTCCCTTTCATCATTTCTTACCAAACAGTAAGATTACAACCTGTTCACTATTTAATCCTGTGCAACTCTTGTCCATTCATTTTCTGATATCTTCCGCAGGATCTACCCAAAGGGTTTTAGGTCTTTCTTTCAATCTATTGATATTTCATGGATGCCTGTAGAGCTTTTGGGCTTTCCATTGGTTACTTTCCACTCTCACTACATTTGGCCCATCCTCTTTTCCATTCACATATCTCTCTCTCTCCTTTTAGTTAAATTTTATTTTATTTTCCATTCTAAGTCATCTCCCTTTCACATCCCTCTCCTAAGTTCGGTAAGAAAACAAGAAAAATAACATACATATTTTAGACATGCAAATTTCCAAATTTAGCTTTGTTAAAGAAAAGAAAGAAAAATGAAATGGAAGAAAATATGCTTCAACCTATACTTTAAGTCTAATAATTAGCTGTACTTTAATTCTAATAATTAGGTGACCATGCACAGGTCACTTAGTCTTGTTTGCCTTAGTTTCCTTTTCTGCAA
Source organism: Phascolarctos cinereus (assembly GCF_003287225.1). Taxonomy (NCBI): domain Eukaryota; kingdom Metazoa; phylum Chordata; class Mammalia; order Diprotodontia; family Phascolarctidae; genus Phascolarctos; species Phascolarctos cinereus. The sequence continues at coordinate 9,846,400 of NW_027556098.1, forward strand.
AATTAGCTGGAGAAGGCAATGGCAAAACACCCCAGTATCTTTGCTAAGAAAATTCCAAATGAGATCACCAAGAGTTGGACATGATATAAAACAATTGAACATCAACAAGTAGACCACATGCTTGATATTTCTGCTCTGCACCACTTCTCTCATTTAAAACAATTAATTTTTTTATTTGTTATTGATTTTTTTCATCTTTATTTTAAATTTTAAATTAAATTGTATGGTTTTTTTTCTTTTAACAAAGATCTATTTTCTTCCATTCCAACTTCTCCCTCATTAGGACGTGTGTGTGTGTGTGTGTGTGTGTGTGTGTGTGTGTGGAGACTGAAAGAAACATACATTATCAAACAATACAAATTTCCACACTGGCTACATACAAATAAATATGTGTCTCATTTTGCATCCTGAGTCAATCATCTTTCCATAGGGAATAGAAAGCATACTTTATCATTGGTATCCTGGAATCATGCTTTGTCATTGAACAGATCAGCGTTCTTACGTCTTAGCGTTTTTTGTCTTTATGATATTGCTTTTATTGCATAGATTGGTCTCTTTGTTCTGCCCATTTTATTCTGAATGTGTCCATACGAGTCTTCCCAGGTTTTTCTGAAATGGTGCCTTTCATCCTTTCTTACTGCACCGTAATATTTCGTTACATTAATATGTTGCAATTTATTTAGTTATTCCCAAATTGATAGTTAACTTTTTAGTTTCCAGTTCTTTGCTACCACAAAAAAGAATTATTATGGATATTTTTATATGTATTTGTCCTTTTTCCTCTTCATTTAATCTATTGTGGGTATAGTTCTATTAGTGACATCACTGTGTCAAATAATATGCACAATTTAGTAACTTTTCATGCTTAGTTTCAAATTGTTTTCCAGAATGGCTGCATCAATGCACATACCTAGAAATAGTGCATTAATGTACCTCTTTTCCAATAGCATCTCCAAGCACCATTTCCCTTTTTTATCCTTGCCCATCTGGTGGATATGAGATGGAATCTTAGATTTTCTTTTATTTACATTTCTCTATTCACTAGTTGTTTGGAGCATTTTTTCATATGGTTGCTGATAAGTTACATTTCTTACTTAGAAAACTTCCTGTTCATATACTTTAATCATTTTTTCAGTCAAAGAATGAGTTAATCATCTTTAGAAATCAGAATCTTTTTGGAAAAACTTCTTGAAAAGTCTTCCCTCCCCCCATCACCAAGGTACCTGTTTCCTTTTCAGTTTCTGTGACACTGATTTTGTTTTTGTAAAAACTTTTTTAGTTTTATGAAATTATATGTTTTTAAATTTATAATTAAAAGTAAAAGATGAGGCAGCTGAATGATGCAGTCAATAGAACATCAGGCCTGGAGTCAGGAAGACTCATCTTCCTATGTTCAAGTCTGGCCTTAAGACACTTAGTAGCTTTATGACCCGGGACAAGTCCATCCTATTTGCCTCAGTTCCCTTATCTATAAAGTGAGCTGGAGAAGTAAGTGGCAATCTACTCCAGTATCTTTGTCAAGAAAACCTGAAATGGAGTCAAGAGTCAGATATAACTGAAAATGACTGAACACCAACAACCAAAAATTAAAAATTTGTGTTTTACTTTGTATGATCAGTCATGAACTGTTCTCCTATATACAGATTTAAAAAGTAATTTCTTTGTTCCTCCTCTAGCTTGTTTATGATGTTACCCTTCAAATTAGAGACATCTATTTAGAGTTTGTCTTAGTATATGTTGTGAATTTATTAAGGTACATATTGTGGATAAGTTCCCTTACCAAATTTTTCTTGGGAATATGTTGCAACCTACTCATTCATGCTTTGGTTTACACCTTTAAAAACTGTGTTAATAGTCCTGATAATTCATCCTCTGTACATCCTACTTCATTCAAGGTACTTGTATCATCTTAACTTGAAGGCATACATGAGAGTATGAAAGCTACTATGAACTCAGTGTATATTTTTCTGCCAGTTCTCAACTTATATTCAAGACATACTTGAGGGTTTGGGCACTAACCTTAACTTTGAATTTGTCATATAGTATTGTTCAAATTCCTTATCAAATCTTTAAGCGGTATGGGTCAGTACAAAAAATTACTGAATTAAAAGTCAAGAGACTGTCTTTAATATTAAGTAGCTACATGACCTTGGGGAAATAAAATTTCTCCAGATACCTACCCATCTGCAAAATGAGAGAGCGTCCCAGAATGTTTCTAAGGTCCCTTTCAGCTCTAAAAATCTACAATTTGATCATTAATACTCTGAAGTGTTTTCTATTGCATAAAGGGATGATACAATTGTAAAATAATTATTTTATTATTACTACTATGATGATGCTTCCCTTATTACTACTAATAAATGAGTTCTTTATACAGTATGTCTTGAGCTTATAACTGCAAATGAATGGATGAATTTTATATGTTCAATTAACAGCTAAGGAAATTTTAAGGTATATTCAGTGGCAATGCACCCCAAACTTCAAATTACTTTTATATATTATGTCCTTTATAGGTGATTTCATAAATTTCTTTCATGTTAACCACAATGCAATTTTTTTGAAATGACTGAAGTTAGTACCCAATGTCCAAGTCCTGGGCAAGTTTCTATAGTTCTTCCTGATTAAGTGCTGGCATCGTCCAAGGCATAAGAGATCCTGCTGAGAAGGCTTGAAAGTTTTTTTTTTTAATTTCAGTTTTTTTAGATGTATGAGGTTTTGAGTTAGAAAGGTCATTATAATTTAGTCTAATCCACCATTTTATGGATAAGGTAAATAAGCTCCACAGAAGTTAAAACCTATTTTGCCCAAAGCCACAGTGCTAAGTAGTAAAAAGGCAAGAACAAGTAACTTGGTCTCAATTCAATTCAATATACATTTAGTATTTGCTTAGTCATAGAAGGAAGATATAAGAAATAAGAGATGCCAAAGACTTGTAGTCTACATAGGAACCTCATACTGATATATCATGAATCTTCCCTTTTGAAAAAAAGAGTTAGAAGCATTAGATACAGTGAGAAACAAATAACAACTCAAAAAATAAGTGTTGGTTACTGGAAAAGCTTTAATGAGAGTAAAACATTTCGCCCAATGATTTTTGTAATGTCATTGTTGACAGCCCATGCTAATACTGCTCTGTTTATTTTATGTTTAATAATATTTATATTTTCTTAATGCTATTTTATAAATGATAACTGAATGATAATTTTATTAATATAAAATTTTGTTGAATGAGAAAAATCTATGATAGAAATCCATTTACAGGTTTTTGTCTACCTGGGCTATGATAATCATTGGGTATGTAGTCTAGTGACTTGAATATGAATCCAGGCATTACCTTCTGTTTCGTTATGATATTGGGAAGCCACTTTAACTCCTAGAGATAAAGCTTTCTCATGTATAAAATTGGGATGATAATGCCCATATAACCTTCCTCTCAGCAGTATTGTGAGATTCAAATTAGATAATATATGTGAAGTACTTTGTACATTGTAAAGTGAAGTGGTATATGATATGAACTCTTATGAGCCAGCCCATTCATTGAAGATGTCTATCCATTGAATAGTATGTGTACACATAGTAACTACATATGAATACCTTTATGTATAATATTCCTAATAAAATTTTATACCATTAAAAAATTTCATAATGTCATTTGGATTAGAAGTGGAAGAGAGCTTAGCAATCATTCTTTCCTGTCCCCTGATTTTATGGATGAGGAATCTGAGGGTTAGAAAAGCGAAAATAATTCCATGGTCATCAAGGCAGTAAAGTGGGAGTGATGAAATCTAAAGTCCTACTATTAGTGTTCTTTCTGCTACAGTGTACTGCTCCCAGAGATAAGATTCCCATCATTTATTAATTCATTCAATCACATGGAACAGTTATACTATATCTACTATATATGAGGGCTTTTGCTTGGGAAAATAAAGATTAAGGAAAACACATACATAAAGGTCCCTACCCTCAAATAATTTATAATCTACTGATAGGAATGAGACAAATAATTACGTGACAGAATATTATGATAAAAGTGCTCAAGGGGTCAAGAAAAGGAACTACGGGAATTTTGAAGGGAGAGACATCATTTTTTTTTTATTGTAGCGCATCAAAGAAGAGTATCTGCTTTTTGAGGGAAGACCATCTTAATTCTATGTTTTTTCAAGGTGTAACTCAGTGATTCATATTTAATAAAGTATTTAGTGTTTATTGAGTTGAATTGAATTATATTGAAAAGATGATACCTAAGCTAAGCTTTGAAGAAATATATGTAAGGATTTTAGCCTTGATTCCACAAATGTTTATTGTTCACATAATAAAGGAAGTGATGGACAACTAGTACAATTCAAGATAGAGTAGAGAGAAAGTTAAGAGGGAGACAAGAGAGGAACTTGACTACCAAGAACTCCCAGCACAATTGTACAACTTCTGGGATGGCATGGAATGAGAGAGTTTACTTAGTTCCACATTTGGGAGAAGTTCGACACAATCCTTGAGAACCTATTAGTTGCCTGTTGTTACTTCCTGCTTTGCCTAGGATCTGTTTCATCACACTTTTCCATATTGGGGTGGAGGGGGAAGGAGAGAATCTCATTCCACTTAAGGAATTTCAAATAAGTTTGTGTTCCAGAGTCTGCTCCTGGGGTTCCAAAATTCCTGGGCTTTCCTATTCTGGGGCAGCTACTATTTTCCACAAACCTGAGTCAGTCCCTCCTTCCAGTTGAGAATAACTATGTTGCCTATTACTTTGATCACTGAGAAGAGGTTATAAGAGGCAGCTTAATGTAGTGTACAGTACACTGGACTTATGGGCAGAAAGATGTGGGTTCAATTTTTGGAACAGATACTAGAGTGTAAAGGCAAATTACTTCATTTCTCTGCACCTCAGTTTCCTCATTTATAAAACTGGCGAGTTTTAGTTGATAACCTCAAAGGTCCCCTCTAGCTCTAAATCTGTGATGTCTCAGGTCTATTTCCAATTCTTTTAAACTTCAAGTACTCATAATTTTTTTTCTTGTCCTGCTCTCTGTCTCCCTTCTGCCACAGAAAACAAAAGCAACATCCCCTCAATGACCAATACTGAATTGGGCTCTTTAAAGAAAACTGGTGTGTATGTAGTAACTTCAGGATCTAGCCCAGTAAGTTCTTTCTCATCAAAATTGTTTCCAGCTGAAGTCATATTTGGCAAAGTTAAATGCCTCAGCATGTAAAGATGGCCCTTCTCCAGGGTTAGATCTCCATACAGCTTCTTCCTATTCCAGGTTGCCTCCAGCCGTGTTTGTGCGAATCAGATTAGATTCTCTTCAGGCAGTAATGATCAAGATGGATGAAAAATTGGAAAAGATAACTCTTGAGCCTGAGACACCAGGGATCCTCAGTTCATGAGAGATGAGAATAAGTTATTTCGTGAACTTAGAAAGGACAGAATCATTTTGTGTCTTGTAGTGGAATTACTGGAAAACAAAGTGAGAGTGAGTTGTGGTAGTCCCTGGGGGACTTTTTGTGGAAGAAAGAGAAGATTCCATTTCTTTAAGAAATGCAACTATTATATCGATATCTAGGTATGAAAGAGTAACTGTTGAATGTTGTAAAAGGATGCTAGGTTTGCATATAAACAGTCTGCGGAGACACTGCAAACTACAGGACTGCTGTTTTGAAGATAAGATTTCATGAAAAAAAAAGTATCCTGTGATGTGCGTAGGAGGAAAAAAAATGATGCTTATTGATGTTAAGAAAACATTCTTTAGAAATGTAAACTTTAGAAATATCTATAGAGCAAACTCATTGCTCTCCAAGAATGTTCCTAAATGTAATAACTAATAATGAAGCTTCCTCTACAACATATCAGTGGAATTCAGGGTGGTTATTGCTGTTTTCTAAAATTAATTCTGTAAATCAACTGGGGTTTTAATTGTTTTGGGGGTTTGTTTTTCATTTGTTTGTTATTTACCATCAGATTGGTGGTTTGAGCAACATTTTATCTCTCCAACCAGGCCTGTTGTCATTGTGTTTACACAGTCTGAATGGTATATAGAGGTAAGAATACTGGTTTGCAGAGGTGAAAACTTATGTTTATGTACTGATTCTTTACCTTCTTCCTAGAAATCGTTAAACTTCTGCATGCCTCACTTTCCCCATCTGTAAAATCAGAAAGAGAAACAATGTTACCTCTAAGAGTACTTTTAACTTCAAACTTATGTTGGAAATGAAATATCTATTGTTTTCATATTATTTTGGTCACTGTGGCATGGAAAGGAATGTAAGCTTTTGTGGAAGTAACTCAGAAAAAAATATAACCCATCACTGGTTTCCAAGTTCTTTCTCTTAAGTTTCTAGAGATCCTGGTTTCACATATTTAGTGTTTTGAGTTTTTCTTTTTTTTTCCCTTTTTCTTTGGACATTCTAAGAATCAACTGAGAACCTATTCTTTTGTCACTGGATTTAATATCACTTTTTTCCCGTGTGTCTCGTCTCCCCCTAAAATTATGTTTTTTTGAAGCCATAGACAATATATTAAGCTTCTGTTTTTCTCCCACAGTACCAAGCACAATAGCATGTACTTGTAGGTGTTCATTCACCTATTGGTTATGATTGGGGTTGCCCAAAGGATAGAGGTTAAACTCTCTAACTTGCTATGACCACTCCTCTTTCACCACTCTGAAAAAGCGGAAGAAGTTGAAGTGATCCCCCAGGCCACAGAACAAATGAGCAAGAATTGGCCATGGTCGGTTTATTTTGTGGGTATAGAGATAAGCAGGTCAATTTTTAACACTGAAGGAATACATGGAAGTAAAGAAAGAAATTTTTAGCTCACATGTCCCATTTTTAAAGAGCTTCTACTCGAGCCAGCAAACAAAGTAGGAAAACATGACCTTTAATAACAATGGTGGTAATGGCAGTGATAATGGAGGAATAAATGAAGAATTAAGAATTCAGTCTTAAGATTTATCTTGGTTTCTGTCTTCTATATAAGATAGATTCTTTTTCATAGATTTTTGTTTCTTTGTAATTATTTCCTTGGTATTTTTTTTTAAAGAAGAGTATAGGATTTTAGATTGGGAAAGCACTTTTAGGTCATTTGTTCAAATTCCTCATTCAAAAGAGAAGATCAATTAGCCTAATGGACATGAAGAGACGGACCTAGGATCTCTTGGTGGAAGAAGCAGGGCTAGAATACAAATAATTGCTAATACAGGGGAATACAATGCATAGTAGATAGCATGCATACTGTGAATTATGAAGCACTGATGTTCAAGGCCCTGCCTCTGAGAGATACTGAATGTGTAAACCTGAGCTAGTGAATTAATTTCTCAGTCTGTATGTGTCCAAAGAAGCTCTAATGTGAATTGTTACTTATTTACTTTGGTAAAGGGACATGTTATATTAATGAAGTCAGAGGTCTGTAGCAAATAATATATACCTACATATGTACATAAACAATATACACATACGTGCATAATATACATAGAAACACATGTATGTATATAAGTGCATATATAGACATGTGTGTACCTACGTGTGTGTGTATGAACCTTGAAGTTAGGAAAAGAATGGAAATAGGGCATTCCAAGGAGAAGAAATAGCATGAGTAAAGTTTGAGCAAAAGTTTTGAGCCAAGAATACGATTTGTATATTAGATGGACAAGGAAAAAATGGACATGACTGGACAAAGAATTAATGTTTGGATAAATGGCAAAATGCCATCTCTGCATTTATTATTGTAAATTGTGGGGGACTGAATACTGTGTCTCAAACATTTAAAAAAGCTATAAATAGATATTTCTGGCAACAGACAAGGCAGGATTTCCTAGGAGTTTATCATAAGGGAATGTAATAGAAGGAATGGTGGGGCTTGGAATCAGCAGGGTTTTATCGTTTTGAGTATCAGAATTTTAAAATTACAATTTACTATGTTTTAAACAATTTCCTTCAGTTTCTTAAGGTTTAGTAGGGAATAGCTTTTATATTAGTTACAGAATTATATTGAGCCATTACTCATTCTTTTTGCTGAAAAGCAGAATGGTCCTATTCCATAAGTGCATGAGGGGCATAAATGGGAGACCTGGAGACAAAAAGCCCTGCGTGCAAATTTTACTTCTGACCCTTATTAATTATGTGCAAATAATTTAACTTCTCTGATTCTTAGCCTATACATTTCTAGTATCTAACAGACAAGATTCTTTTGAGACTGAAATAAGATAACGTATGTAAAACACTTTGAAAATTGTAAGGCACTACATAAACATCACCAATTATTATATAGCTAATACCCTTACATTCCCTTACTCAGTAATAATGTTTTCTTGTGCAATGGAACTATTGGAGGTAGAATGGAGTGATGGATAGACTTAAAATCAGGAAGACCTGGGTTCAAACACTACCTTACATACTTATTAGCTGTGTGATCCTGGGCATGTCATTTAGTCTCATTTCTTCACCTGTTAAATGGGTGTGTGTGTGTGTGTGTGTGTGTGTGGAGTTTGAACTCAATTGACCTGCAAAGTCCCTTCTATGTTTAAATCAATGATTAAATTATGATTCCCAGTTGTACTTGTATATATTTGTTTGCAGGTTGCTTCCCCCATTAGATTGTAAGCTCTTGAGAGTGGGAACTATCTATCACATCTTTTTGTATCCCTAGAGCTTAGAACAGTGCCTGGCACATAGTACCTTCTTAATTAATATTTATGAATTGATCGTAAGAGACCAGATAGGCAGGGAACAAACTGTCCAGGAATATTTACATTTTAAATATGCAAGAGATTTGGCTAAAAAGGGATATTTTGTCACTCCTCTGTTTTGTAAATTTACGTATTACATTACTAAACTTGAGCATTCCTCTGCAATTGCAGACTAAAGCTCAAGACCTAATTAATAACAGGGACTTTCAGTGTTTGAACCAAGATGACAGATTAGAGAAGCACTCATATGAGTACTCCCAACATTCCCCTCTAAATGACTTAAAAATAATGCTTCAAATTGAATTTTGCAGTGACTTAGCCAAAAGGTGAGAGTGAGATATTTTCCCAGCTAAGACAACATAGGAGGTTGGAAAGAGACATATGTGAGATAGGGGAGGAGACTGGCCCAGAATCCATGTGGATGAAACAGAAACACCAGTAGTATGACCAGTTGGTACAGACGGAAGTGGCAGTAGCTTTGGGGGCTCCCAAGACAGAAATGGTAAGGGAACCTGGCAACTTGTTGAAAAGAAATTGTAGGGGACCTCTGTGCTAGCACTGGATGCAGGACCAGATGTTGTTTAGCAGCTCCATTGCTAAACACACTGCTGGATCATAGTTTAAGGGCAGAGAGGAACACTTTTGGTCAAGAGGGCTACCTAGGAGCCCTGAGGAGTTGTATCAATAGTATTGTTTCTGTTCCCAAGAGAGGAATGACCCTGAGGAGCCTTATGGATTACAATCCCAAGGGATGAGGAGTCATTCCTGGGTAAGAAACAGAGTGCAGACCAAGAGAGCAGTCACCACACCTTTTCCCAGATGACACCACCCTGGAAACATAGAAAACTTGCAAACCTCTAGAACTAGCTCTGAAACCAACAATGTAACAAAGCCTGAAAGTTTGAAACAGAACCCCTCCCAACACCTCACCCCGTCCAACATTGGAAACAGAGCTCAATATGAACATAAAGTTCGAAATCAAGAAATAGAGTGGAAAATGAGCAACAAGAACAAGAACAAGAAAAGAACATGAGCACAGTAAGTCACTTTGGTAACAGGGAAGATTGTGACATAAACCTAGAAGAAGAAGGCAATGAATTCCAAACTGCTACAAGCAAAGCCTCCAAGAAAAATATGTATTGGATGCAAGTCCAAGAAGAATTCCTGGAAGAGAGTTTTAAAAAGTATTTCCAAAATTAAATAAGAGTGATAGAGGAAAAATTAGGTTAAAAAAATGAAAGCAAATCAAGAAAATTAGAAAAAGAAAATTAACAATTAGCTTGGTGAAAGAGGTACAAAAACTCAATGAAGAAAAGAATTCCCTAAAAATTAGATTTGACCAATTGGAAGCTAATGATTCCATGGGCATCAAGAAACAATATAACAAAGTCAAAAGAATGAAAAATAGAAGAAAATGGGAAATATCTTGTAGGAAAAAATGACTAACCTGAAAAATAGATCAAGGAGAGATAATTTAAGAATTATTGTATTATCTAAGACATGACCAAAGAAAGAGCCTGTTCATCATATTTCGAAATGTTATCAAGCAAAACTCCCACAATATCCTAGAACTAGAGGGTAAAATAGAAAGGAAATAATCCACCAATCAACACCTGAAAGAGATCCCAAAATGAAAACTCAAAATAATATTCTAACCAAATTCCAGAACTTGCAAGTCAATGTGAAAAAACTTCAAGCAGCTAGAAGGAAATCATTCAAATACTGTGGGAAAACAGTCAGCATCAGAGAAGTTTCACCAGTTACAATGTTAAAACAAGCAGAAGTCTTGGAATATGATATTCCAGAGGACAAAAGAGCTGGAATTACAAGCAAAAGTTTCCCCACCCAACAAAACTGACTACAATCCTTCGTGGGGAAAATAGATATTTAATGAAATAGAGGGCTTCAAAGCACTTCTGATAAAAAGACGAGAGCTGAATAGAAAATTTACTTTCAAATACAAGACTCAACATAAGAAAAAAAAATTAAATATAGAAGAATAACCATAAGGGACTCAAAAAGGTTAAACTATTCACCTTTCCACAAAGGAAGATAATACGTGTATCTTCTAAGAACTTGATCATTATTAGGGCAGTTAGAAGGATTCTACATACAAAGAGGGTATGTGTGGGGAGAAGTTAGTTACATTTGGATGATATTAAAAAAAAGATAGGGAAAAAAGAGATGCACTGGAGGAAGGAGGGAAACTCTCCTACATAAAAGAGGCTTGCATGTAAGAGCTTTTACAGTGGAGGGGAAAGTAGTTGGGGGTGGGGGATCCAGGAGATGCCAGAACATCACACACATCTAAATTGGTTAAAAAAAAAGAACACATACATACATAATATATAATCAGTTTGTGATAGAAATCTTATCTTACCCAATAGGGAAGTGAGGAAGGGAAGAGGATAAGAGAAAGGTGATAAAAGAGAGTGGAAAAAAGAAGGTAGCGGTCAGAAATAAAATACTTTTAAAAGGAGAATAAAGGGGGGGATAAACAGAAGAAAACAAGATGTAGGGAAATGTACAATTAGCAATCACAACTGTCAATGTTAATGGAATGAACTCACACATAAAATGGAAATGGACAGCAGAATAGATTAAAAGCCAGCATCCAAGAATATATCGTTTACAAGAAGCGAACATGAAACAGAGAGACATATATACACAGAGTTAAGATAAGGAGCTGGAGCCAAATCTACCAAATTTCACTGCATAATCATTGGCACCACATAATTGTTGAACTCTGTTTTTTGAGTCCCAAAATTGGTTTAGAACTTTTCATCACATAATCATCACATGGCATGGTTCTGTTCATTATGCTGCTTAAAAGGTAAACAGAGTAGCTGTATTCACCTCCTGATTCTAAGGCCAGGGCTCTATCCACTGTGCCACCTAGCTGACCCCTTTTTTTTTATTTTTGATGCTGGCAATTTCATTTTTTCTTTCTTCCTCTTTTTTTAAAAATTAAATTAGCCAATGGTTCATCTATTTTATTGCCCCCCTCCCTATAAACCAGCTACTAGTTTGATTTATTAGTTAGTGGTTTTCTTACTTTCAAATATGGATATGGATAAGTATTCAGAGCCACAATCCTAAAATTCTCAGTGCAGATGCATTGTCATTATATTTCCAAAAGCCAACTGGCGTGTCTTGTTTAGAACACTGCAATACTGATGGCATTGTCACTCAACCCCATGAAGAACCGTAGGTACAAGGGGAGTGGGTGGGCAGGCAAAGCTGCCATGAGTAAGTCATGCGATATGGTAAAACTTGCATTTTCCCAATTTTAACATATCCATGTATCCTAATCTTGCACCAAAGATGGTTTAGTAGTAAATAATTTTTATGTAATACTGGCACAATTTTTTAAAAGCTTCATATAATGGTCATACCTCACTTTTTTTAGAAAAAAAAAGCATAAAATTTGCAATAATCATGTGGTGAAATATGGCACTATGATTAAGCTAAGGTAAAAATGAAGAGGTAGCAATCATGATTTCTGACAAAGTAAAAGTAAAAATAGATATAATTAAAAGAGATAATCAGGAGAAGAAATGATGAGCAGGAAGACTTCAGAAACACCTGGAAAGACTTGTGTGGACTGATGCTGAATGAACTGAGCAGAACCAGGAGAACCTTTTACACAGTAACAGCCATGTTGTGCTAGGACTAACTTTGATAGACTTAGCCCTTCTCAGCAATGCAAGGATCTAAAACATCTCCAAAAGTCTCATGATGGAAAATGCTATCTACATCCAAATAAAGAACTATGGAGTTTAAATGCAGATCAAAACATACTGTTTGCCCTTTTTTACCTTCCATTATATTTTGTTTCTCTTTCTTGTAGTTCCTTCTACTGGTTTTAATTCTTCCTTACAACATGACAAATGTGAAAACATGTTTCACAGGAATATGTATCTAGAGGTTATATCAGATTGTGTGCCATGTTGGGGAAAGAGGTGGGTAGGGAGAGCTGAAAAATTTAAAACTCAAAAGCTTGTGGAAGTGATTATTGACAATCAAAATAAATTAATAAAATACTTTTAAAAAAAGAAATAAGCAGGGAAACCACATCTTGCTAAAAGGAACCATAGACAATGAAGTAATAACAATAGTAAACATATGTGAGTCAATTGGCATATTACCCAAATTCTTAAAGGAAAAGTTAAGTGAATAAAGAGGAAATAGACAGTAAAACAATAATAATGGGGTACTTCAGCTTTCCTCCCTTAACAGCCAGATAAATGTAACCATGACACAAATAAGGGGAATATTAGAAGTTAGAAATGATAAGACCTCTAGAAAAAACTGAATGGGAATAGAAAGGAGCATATTTTTTTTCTCAGCTGTTTATGGCACCTTCACAAAAACTGATCATGGATTGGGGCATAAAAACCTCAGAAACCAATGCAAAGAAGCAGAAATATTAAACACATCCTTTTCAGACCATAATGTAATAAAAATTGCATTTAATAAAGGCCTATAGAAGAAGAGATTAAAAGCTACTTGGAAACTATATAATCTAATCCTAAGGAATGAGTGGGTCAAATAACAAATCATAGAAACAATCAGTAATCAACAAAAGAGAATGACAAGAAAATGGGACAATATTCCAAAATGTGTGGGATGCAGCCAAAGCAGTAATTAGGGGAAAATTTGTGTCTTTACATGTATACATCAGTAAAACATTGAAAGAACAGATCAATGATTTGGATATCTAAATTTTTTTAAAAAATAGATAAAAAAATTAAAATCATCAATTGAAAATAAAAATGGAAATTATGAAAAACAAATGAAAGATTAATAAATTTGAAAGTAAGAAAACCAGTAACTAATATATAAAACTAGAAGCTGCTTTGTGGGGGGGGTGCAATAAAATAGATAAACTATTGGCTAATTTAGTAAAAAAAAAAAAAGAAAGAAAAAAAGAATGAAACCAAATTACCAGTATCAAAAAAAAAAAGCATCAGCTAGGTGGCACAGTAGATAAAGCCCTGGTCTTGGAGTCAGGAGGACCTGAGTTCAAATCTGGCCTGAGACACTTGACACTCACTAGCTGTGTGTTCCGTGGCAAGTCACTTAACCTTTGCCTAGACAAAACCAAAAAACAAAATAAAATAAAAAGGGTGAATGGGCCACAAATGAATATGAAGTTAAAACAAGGAATAGGATTCATAAACTGCCCTTAGAAAAAGAAATTGAACAATTCATCTGTGAGCTCCCGAAGAAAAAATCCTCAGGATTAAGTGGATTCACATTCAAGGAACAATCAATCCTAGTACCATAAAAACTGTCTGAATAAAAATAAGTGGAGAAAGAGGCCTATCAAATTCCTTTCATTAAAAGAATATGGTCTTTAAACAATGGAGAGCAAAAATTAAGAAACATAACTGTTGACCAATTTTCTTAACAAATAGTGATATAAAAATAAATAAATACAATACTAGCAAGGAGATTGCAGGAAAAAAAATAAAAATAAAACCAACCTGTACATGTGGCCTGGTAGGATATGTCCCAGGAATGTAGGGCTGGCTTAATTTTATGAAAACTGTCAGCATAATTGATTATATTAATAATGATAATAACAAAAATCATATGATTATAGCAATAGATGTACAAAAAGCAGCCAATCCTGTTTAAAACACTAGAAAGCATAAGAATCAATGGAATCTTTATTAAAATGATTAGTGTCTATCTAAAACCAAGTATTATCTGTAATGGGTATAAACTTGTAGCCTTTCTGATAAGATCAGGAGTGAAGCAAGGATGTCCATTATCACCAGTATTAGTCAATATTTTACTGGAAATGTTAACTATATAGCAAATACTGTATATAGCAAATTTGCTTATTTAGGCAAATAGCTTATGGCAATAAGACAAGAAAAGGAAATTGAAAGAATAAAAATGAGGAAACAAAACTCTTTGCGGATATGATTGCATACATAGAGAATTCTAGAGGATCAACTAAAAAAAATGTAGTTGAAAAGATTAACAATTTCAGCAGAGGTGCTGGATAAAAAATAAACCCACAGAAAACATAAGCATTTCTATATACTACCAGTAAAACCCAGGAGGAAAAGCTGGAAAGAGGAATCCCATTTAAAATAAATGCATATAATATAAAATATTTGGGAATCTATCTGCCAATAAAAATGTAGAGATTATATAAACACAATTACAAAACATTTTTCACACAAATAAACATCTAATCAATTGAAGAAATATTAATTGCTCATGTGTGAGCCAAGCCAATATAATAAAATGACAATTCTAACTAAATTAATTTGTGTATTTAGCGTCATACTAATCAAACTACAAAAGAATTATTTTATAGAGTAGAAAAATAGTAAAAAATATTCATCTGCAAGAACAAAAGGTCAGTAATATAAAGGGAGTCAATGAAACAAGTGTTAAATAAGACAACCTAGTAATTCCAGATTTCAAATTATATTACAAAATGGTAATCATTAAAAATAATTTGGCTTTGGCTAAGAGATATAGTAAATGGAATGCATTAGGTATACAATATACAGTAATAAAGAACCATGGTAATCTAGTGTTTGATAAATCCAAAGATCCAAGCTTTGGGGGTAAGAACTCATCTGACATAAAATTGATTTGAGAAGTAGAAAGTAGTTTGGCAAAAACTAAGCATAGCTGAACATTTGCACTTTATACCAAGATAAAGTCAAAATGGATAAATGATTTAGACATAATGAATGATCTCCGAAGTAAATTAGGAGACCACGGAAAAATGTACCTGCCAGATCTATGGATAAGGAAAAAGTTTATGACCAAACAAGAAATAGAGGAGATTATGGCAAATAAAATACATAATTTTGATTACATGAATTTAAAAAGCCTTTGTACAAACAAAATTGATGCAAGTAATATTACAAGGAAAAAAGGAAACTGGGAGAAAAGTTTGCTAAAAGTTCCTCTGATGAGGGTCTCATTTCTCAAATATAAAGGGAATTCAGGCAAATTTATAAAAACAAGAGCCATTGCCCAGTCAATAAATAGTCAAACAACATGAACAGGCAGTTTTTAAAGAAGAAATAAAAGCTATTAACAGTCACGTGAAAGAAGTACTCTAAATGATTAGTGATTAGAGAAATATAGATTAAAATAACTCAGTAGTTAACATCTCACACCTGTCAGATTGGCTAACCTGACAGAAAGGTGAAATAATAAATGCTAGAGGGGATGTGGAAAAATTTGGAAAATAATGCATTGTTGGTTACATTGTGAACAAGTCCAAGCATTCCAGAGAACATTTGGAACTATGCCCAAAGAAGTATAAAACTTTGCATACCCTTTGACCTAGCAATAACATTACTAGGTCTGTATGATGACCTCAAATGTATAGTTGTAATCAAATTGCTTACCGTCTCAAGGAAGGGCAAAGGGTGGTATGAATGTAGAGAATTTTGAAATCAGAAGTTTAAAAAATGATTTTTGAAATCTTTTACAAAGGGGAAGCTAGGTGGTACAGTGAGTAGGGCACTGGCCCTGAATTGAGGAGGATCTCAGTTCAAATCTGTCCTCAGATACATAATAGTCAGTAGCTGCTGGGCAAGTAACATTACCCCTATTGCTCCCCCTTAAAAAAAATGTTTTTACGTGTAATTCAGAATTATTCAACAAAATTAAAATAATTTTTAAAAATAATTAATTGATAAGTCGCATAAGATTAAAAATAGAAATGAAAGAGAAATCACTGTCTTCCTCTGTAATGGTTCAGGCTACAAATCAGCTGATAGGCTAAGTGGGACCTATAAGAAGTATCTTTAAACTTTAATCTTCCATTAACTTCTGATAATTCAAGGTAACTTTTGGTGAACCAGATGTTGCATAGTGGATAGAGAGATGGCTATAGCTTTAAGGGGACCTGGGTTCATGTCTTTTCTTTCATACTTTGTATGACCCTTGGTAAGGCATTTATCCTCTCACTGCTCCAGGAACCTCTTGAAGGTTGTAATTTGCAGGGAAAGTACAAATCAAATGATGTTCTAGAGCCCTCTCTGAACATCTCCAGCTTGTTTTCATTTTTAGTGTGAACCCCTTGGAAATCAGCAATCACTACAGATAAGTGCTTCATTTATTGTTTTGGTGATGGTCTATTCTAGACTTATGAAAGTGAGAAGAGAAAATGTTAAAAATGTAGATTAAAACTTAAAAGTATGCCCTGTGTATGATTTCCCCCCTCAGAGAACCAGTTTTTAAACATCTTTCAGCACATGCCTTCCAATTTGCAATGTTAAGGAAAGGTTCTCATAGGAAACTCCCTATATCAATGAAATGATAGGTGTAGTCTCTATACCTAATCTAAGCCATTATTTAAACAGGGAAAGACATTTGAAAATTGTAATTTTCATATTAACCAGTATCCTTCTAATTATCATTGAGGGTAGCTGTCCTCCATCCTACCTCCCCACGGAAATATATTTAAGTATGTAGTGGGCTATATGCAATAAATAAATAAATAAATAAAAATACAGACATAAGAGGAAAACCCCAAATCTTCATGTAACCACGAGATTGGCCAGCTGTTTTTCATGTCTCATATGATGAGGTTTAGAGTCCTGCTATCCAAAGCCCTGAAAGACTAGTGTCCATTTCCCACATTTACATGAACTGCTAAGTAACTGAAGTAGACTCTCTGTGAAGTACGTGTTTAAACAGATTTGCTGTCATGAGTTGTTCATAATTCTGGTAGATCCTAAGGTATATGTGCCGTAGTGTTTCCACCTTGTTTTTTTCCTTTTTTTATGTTTTAGATAAAATATGCATATTTTACAATAATATAAATTTCATTTTTTTATGTTTTTAATACAAATTTGTTCATTTTTCAATATTTACTTCCACAAGATTTTGAGTTCCAAATCGAGTTCCAAACCCCTCTCCCCAAACCAAGATGCCATGCAATCTGAATATCCTTTCCCCTAGTCTGTTCTCTCTTCTGTCTCTTCCCCCCTTCTCTTATCCCCTTTCCCTTCTATTTTCCTGTAGGGCACGATATACTTTCCTGTATTTCTTATTTCCCAGTAGCATGTGAAAACATTTTTTTGAAACATATGTTTTTAAAACTTTAGCTTTAAATTCTTCTCCCATCCTCCCTCCCCAACCACCCTCATTGAAAAGGCAAGCAACTCAATATAGGTTATATGTGTGCAGTTATGCAAAACACTTCCATAGTAGATATGTTGTGAAAAACTGATTCTATTTCCCTTAATCCTATCCTGCCCTCCCATTTATTCTATTCTTTCTTTTGACCCTGTTCCTCCTCAGAAGTATTTGCTTCTAATTACCCCCTTTCCCAGTTTGCCCTCCTCTCTGTCATCCCCTGGCTGTCTTGTTCCCTTCTCCCCCTATTTTCCTGTAGGGTAAGACAGATTTCTTTACCCAATTGAATGTATATGTTATACTCTCCATAAGCGAAATCCTATGAGAATAAGATTCACTCATTCCCTCTCACCTTCCCCCATTTCCTCTTCACTGTAAGAGCATTTTATTTATTTTTTTTGTGAGATAATTTATCCCATTCTACCTGTCCCTTTCTTCTTCTGAGAATATAATCCTCTCATCCCTTAATTGAATTCTCCAGGTATGACCCCTTAATCTTCAGCTCACCCTGTACCCTCCATCTATCCATCCATCCATCCATCCATCTATCTATCTATCTGTCTTTTCGTTCTTTCTATCTATCTATCTATCTATCTATCTATCTATCTATCTATCTATCTATCTGTCTGTCTGTCTGTCTGTCTGTCTGTCTACACATACATTCATATAATTTTTTCCTCGAACTACCCTAATACTGGGAAAGGTCTCATGAGTTATAAATATTATCTTCCCATGCAGGAATGTAAATAGTTCAAACTTAATAAGTCTCTTATGATTTCTCTTTCCTGTTTACCTCTTCATGTTCCACTTGAGTGTTGTATTTGAAAGTCAAATTTTGTATTCAGCTCTGGTCTTTTCATCAAGAATTCTTGAAGGTCCTCTATTTCACTGAATGACCATTTTTCCCTCTAAAGGATTATAATCAGTTTTCCTGGGTAGGTGATCCTTGGTTGTAATCCTATCTCATTCGCCCTCCTGAATATTATATTCCATGCCCTGTGGTCCTTTTATGTAGAAGCTGCTAAATCTTGTGTTATCCTGATTGTGTTTCCATAGTTCTTGAATTGTTTCTTTCTGTCAGCTTGTAATATTTTCTCCTTGACCTGGGAAGTCTGGAATTTGGCTACAATATTCCTAGGAATTTTCCTTTGAGGATCTCTTTCAGGAGGAGACCTGTGGATTCTTTCCCTTTCTATTTTGCCCTCTGTTTCTTCTATATCAGGGTAGGTTTCCCTGATAATTTCTTGAAATTCTATCATGGCTTTCAGATAATGCATTAATTTTTAATTTCTCTCTCCTGGATGTATTTTCCAGGTCAGTTGTTTTTCCAATGAGATATTTTACACTCTCTTCTATTTTTTAATTCTTTTGGATTTGTTTTACAGTGTTTTGATTTCTCATAAAGTCACTAGCCTCCAATTGCTCTATTCGAATTTTTAAGGAATTGTTTTCTTAATTAATCTTTTTGACTTCCTTTTCCATTTGGCCAGATTCTCTTTTTGGGGCATTCTCCTCCTCATTGCCTTTTTGGACCTAATTTGCCATTTGGGATAGGTTATTTTTTAAGGTGTTATTTTCTTCAGTATTTTTTTTTTGTGTCTCCTTTTTGTTTTTCATGATTTTCTTGCATCACTCTCATTTGTCTTCCCAGTTTTTCTTCTAATTATCTTACTTGCTTCTCAGAATGCCTTTTGAACTATTCCAACGCCTGGAGCTGATTCATATTTTTCTTGGAGGCTTTAGATGTAGGAGCTGTGACTCTGCTGTCTTCTTCTGGTTGTATATTTTGATCTTCTTTTTCACCGAAGTAAGATAATATAGTCTGACTCTTTTTGTGCTGCTTGCTCATGATCCCAGACAATTATATGAGTTTTAAACTCTTTGTTAAGGTAAGAGTCTGCTTCCAATGTGGAGAATGTAGTGTTGCAAGCTTCAGGAGTTTATATAGCTATTTTCAGAGATACTTGTAAATTTTCAGTTCTTGTAAGGTGGTATGATAAGGGGTTTACTCCTTTCCTGGCCTGTGCTGTGGTGTATTAGTGACCACCAGCCCTCCTTTCTGTCCTGAAACGGTAAAGAAGGTTTCCTGTCCACAGCCATTGAAAGCTCTATCTTGCCAGCGCTCCTCCTCACCCCAGGACCCCTGTCCAGAACTGTGACCTTCTAAGTTGTCTTTGGCATTCCTGGATTGAGGAGTCTGGAAACCACCACAGCTGCCCACAATTCAGTCCTCTTAGGCCTGCTCCAGGTTCGCTGTGGCCTGTGCTCCCAGCCTGGCAAGATAAACCTTTTTGAGCAATCATCCAGGTTGTCTCGGATTGGAAATTTGTTTCACTCTTCCTTTTTGTGGGTTTTGCTGCCTTAGAATTTGTTTAGAGCCATTTTTTATAGGTATTTGGAGGGGTTTGGGGGAGAACTCAAGCAGGTTGCTGCTTTTACTCCGCCATCTTGGCTCCTGCCCCACTAGATTTCCTTTTTAAGAACCATCAAAATACTATAAATTTTAAAAAATATATATTCTTTGTCGAACATAGAAATTTGAATTATTCTCATAAGGAAACTAAGAAATTCTGCATTTTATACTCTGCAATGAGTATGTCTCTGTTGAAGATCCCCCAACATTTCAAAAGGAGTAATTCATTTATTGAAAGTGTTCTTTTGTATCTATTTTTGCTGTTTTGGTGGGTGGGGGGCACAACTGTTTCAATGGGCCATTTGGAGCTTTAAGATTTAATAAAACAATTTACTAAGAACATAATCAATGATCCCCCAGTTAAAGTAACTATGAGCAAGTAAAAGCAACTTGTAAGAAGGTTCAGTGAGGTGGAAGAAGCCTTTTGTTCATTCCAGAGAATGGCCTTTACAATGCCTTTTGCTTAGAAAGGGGTACTGTTGGGATTCAGGTCAGTCCACCTGGGAGGAAATTTAATCTTAAGTTGACAAGGTCTGCATTATAACAGACTGGGAATGATGCTATGCAAGTAGTTTGAACAGCTGAATGTTTTCAGAGGCAAAAAAAACCCCATTTTAATTATTTGCTTTACTACAATGCAATCATGTCTTGTGGTTCATATGACCTGAATAAGGGCCTATAAGTAGCTAGGATTTGGAAGCTTTGACCCCCCTGATTTATTCTGTGCTGTAGAATGCTTTTTTATCCTTAGGATAAAATGTCGAGGACCTATTGGATCTGTCATAAAAATTAAAGGTGATATTATTACTTTAATATGTATATCTATGTGAATGTAAGGTATACAGTCTACTAATGCTGATTGTAGACCCTTTCATAACCTAACAGATGGTTTTCAGGAGTTTTGATTGAAAATAAAAATCCTTGTGAAGATGTGTAGTCATGAACTTTTTTGTACTTAGCTAGATTGGTCGTAGCATTTAGAGCTAGAAAATATGGTAGAGATCATCAAGTCATAGTATGAATGGGAATTTGATGGTCTTTAGTCTCTTTGCTAATGTGTGAAGCTCCCATTGATTGCATTCCCTCAATTATAGGGGTCTTTAGCACCCTACTTCCGTTTAAGCATTTAACAGTCGGATTCACTTTTACAAAGAAATAATGCAAAAGTATAGAAAGAATAAACATTCAAAGCAACCACATAATACCTGAAGGTTCTTGCATCCCTTGGTTGTTAGGAAGAGGAGTGGGATTAGATTCAGCTTAAGAGTCCTTATAGGGAATAGTCTCACCAAATGGTAAGTCTATAGCTCTCCCTTGACTTGTTTCCCAGAATTCATCCTTTATCAAGTCTTGCCTTCTTTGCTGGTAGTAACATCAGGCCTCAAATCCTTGGTCCAAGGCCATCATATTTGGAGTTCCCAGGTCTAGGGATTCCATTTCCTGTACGTAGACCTGAAAAGGATGAACCTAACAGATGAAATTTCTAAATCTATTTCTTGGGACCACAGGGCCTAAAGGGAAGGGGAAGGTGACTCTTCTCCCCACATAGCTTACTGTATGGTGCCTTCACCCTTGACAGCACTGGAAAGAGAGAGCAAGACTGCCCCAATCTGGTTATTCAAAAAATGGAGGTAGCTCCTACTACAGAGCCAGTGGAAAGAGGCTGCTTCCACTAATTTGATAGGAGAATGTAGAATGTTTTCTCCCAGAAGCAGGTCCCTGGCTTCTCTCACAGGAGTGCCTCCATATTTGGCTGTCTGAGCATGTGACAAAGCCTGGTTTCAATAGGTGTATACATCTATAGGTGGGATGTATGGGGTGTTCAGGGAGTATTAGCACCTTAGTGTCAGAGCTTACAGAGCCCTTTTCAGGGCTGCTTATCCACCTTTGGTGTCCATCATTTTCCACCTTGCAACTGTGGTTCCAAGAACCTGAGTTAGAGAGTTGTGTATTCCAAGCACGTGAAGACATCCTCTGGCAGAATGGGTGTATGAGAAGTATTTGTTTCAATGGCCATGAAATTTGATGAAGCAGGTACTGTGGAGTACTTAGAGCTTATTCAGGCATCTAAGGTACCAAGGTCATCCACTGCATCCCAGGTCATCACTAGCCTTGACTTTTGTCTTGCCATTGGTCATCTATGTCTCAGGAAGATATAATAAGTCTGATGACTGCTCATCTCTGCCTCACTTAAATCCAATTCACTTGTAAGTCATGACATCACCAGTGATATCATTGGTCCTCTTTGAGAATGAAGGATGAGCACCAAACAAACAGATCTACAGTTAGCATGGACTTCAAAGGCTATGTAATCAATCCTTGCATTTTATAAAGGAGGCAACTGAAGCCCAAGGATGTTAAGTAACTGTCTAAGGCAATAAACATCAAAGTTAGGGCTCAAACCCATGTCCTCTGAGTCTAAATCCAGTGCTTTCCCCCTATTATACTCTGCTTCATGAATATGAAGGAGTGAAATGATATAAGATAGTAATGTAAGGGGGTGGAGTGGAGAGAATGATTTACTATTGCTAGGGGCAGTGAGCATTTTTGCAGATAGTTATGAATAAGCAGAGGGTAAGGCAGTGCAGAGAAAGAGAGAGAGAGCGAGAGAGAGAGAGAGAGAGAGAGAGAGCGAGCGCGAGCGAGAATAAATATGTAAGAAAAGGGATGATTGGTAGTATAAATTTTATTTCAGCAGCTTCACATGACAAAGGGCTTGGATATAATTTGGTGGATTTCTCATTTTTCTGATTCATTTCCCTCACCTAGATAATAAGAGAACTACACTATCTGATATTGCCTAAGATGTTGCTGACAACCCCTGTTTTAAGCCAACAGTTCACAAAGAAGAAAAGGTTTATTTGTAGGTCAGTGAAATACAAAGTACCACTACTAAAGTTATAGTGATAGAGACAGTACATTTAATAAGTGCTTATTATATAACAGGCACCATGCCAAGCACAGTAATACAAATATGAACAAAAAGACAGTTCCTACTCTCAAGGAGTTTACATACTAACAGACGAAGACACAAAAAGGGAACTGAACAGTGTATGTATGTCTGTGGGAAGGAGGATACCCAAGTGTAAAAGTCCATAGAGTTAAGATCAGAGCCTGTGCACCTCAAGAAATGGAGGTTCTGTGCAAGAACTCACAAATAGAAGTGAGAGGTCCTAGGGGTTGAGGCATCTCTAGTTTGTGAAGGCAGGTAGGGTGGAAGTGTCAAAGTGTGGAGACTCAAGAGCTGAAAAAAACCACTATCAGCAAAAGAATGTCCTTTTGGTATATTATGCAAAGGCAAAATTTAAGTTCTAATTCTGTGATTTTTCTTTTTGACAAAAATTCTGAAATTTAAATACCTATTGTTTTCATGGTTCCACCATCCAGGTGTAGATCATTTGAATATATTTTCTATTCTGTTTGTTAGATTAAATTAGCTAATGGAGTGCTTTCAAGAGGATATTTAAGATTTTACTTGTAAGTTTCATTATTTTAGAATATTTTCTGGGAGGAAAATTATCCAAATGTGGTTTTCACATGATAAGATGTTAATCCATTATGAATATCTCTTGGCTTTCTATCTCCTTTCTCCTTTTTATGTTTGTTTCTAGGAACCTCATTTTAGCTTTGTCTCCTACACACTAATGAAATCCATAGCTACTTTTTCCTTCAGAAGTAAAATTTATTAATTGTGATTTAGCATCCGTGTATTGGGGTTGAGTTAGAACTTATAAGAGGTGAAGAGAAAAGAGTGTTGACCATTTCTGTAATTCATTTGACTAATGAATTAGGGAGGGAGCCCCAGGCAACAGAAGGAGTAGTTATTGAGTGGGGAGACTATGCTTCTTGTCCAATTCACCAAGCATCTGTGTGACTGCGAAAATCACTTAACTTCTGTATCTCAATTCCCTCTCCATTATTATAAAGAACACAAGAGATGTTGGACCTGGAAATATTTTAGGAAAGTATAAAGCGGTATGCAAATGCCAGGTATTCCTTATTATTACTGGAGTTGAAAGAAAGTAGAATGGAGGTCACTGACCTTATTATTTCTCCTTGGAATCTTGGAAGTGTAAGCAAATGGTCTGTCTAGCCTCACTATCCCTCGGCAAAGCAGTGGTGCATTTCATCAACAGCATACTGGGACTTAAACCCTGAGCTCCTCACTCCTCAAGGCATTGCTGCTAGGCTGACTATAAAACCCCTCATTAACCCAACTCCTGGATTCCTGTATAATGAGAGGGCTCCATTTCCCAGCCTTTCAGATATTGAAGGTCATAGCCTCCAATCTCTTTCACTTAAAATGAAAGAACAAATTACTGAAGTAAGGAAGTCAAACTTGTGTTCATAGGGCCACATACCAGGCAGAGAGACAGAGAGAGTCATAGACAGAGCTAGAGAGACAGAAGGAGAGACAGGGAGAGACAGAGAGAGAGTGCAATACTTGTTCCTTTAAAGCATTATCTCTCTCCTGTTAGCAGAATGCCATCAAACAGAAAGTAGTCCAAATAAAAAGAAGAGGCCAAGGTGTCTCCTTGGCTAGTGCCTTTTGACTATGACCACTATCAATTGAAAAGACTCCTCCTCACTTCCTGGTTTGTTTGCTGTTGTCCAGAGTTCTGGAAGAGCACCAAAATGACATGACTGTGCTAGAGTCAAGTTACAGGGTGTCTCACTGTGGCTAATTGGACTAATACAAGCTCATAATGTTCTTCCAGAGGTTAGGCACAAATGATTCATGTAAATAGTTGGGGTGAATTCTCTAAATTTGTGCAGCTCAAGTTTCTTTTGAGCTTTCCCACACGTTCCTTCAGAGTCTTCTAAACACTGAGCTAGCTCTGGCAATGCATGCTTCATCCTCACTATCAGTGTGTACATCCCTGGAAAGTACACTAGAAAGGTAAGTGAACTCATCCACAGCATTTAAAACTTCTCCCTTTGCTGGAACCGATGGTTCCATATAGGTATGGCTTGGTGGTGGCTTTCAGAGCATCTGTGTTTTCTTGGTGTAAATTGTTAGATCAAAATTAGCAGAGGCAGCAGAGAATCCATAATTTGTTGCATCTCAACTTCAGAGGTTGCACTGAGTGCACAATCATTTGCAAACAAAAAATCATCCCGCTTTGGTCCTGGCTTGCAGCCTTTACACGTTGGAGAATTTGCCATCAGCATGTTAGCTGACCTTGATGCTGTGTTTGTTCTCATTGAAAGTATTTGACAAAATGGTTCAACACATGCCAAAAAGCATGAGAACAAGCACACAACCTTGTTTTACTCCACTGGTGACTGGGTAAGCACAAGAGCATTGTCTATTATCCAGAACTCAGAATGCATGCTATCATGAAATTGATGTACACTGCTGATGAACTTTTCTGGGCAACCAAATTTTGACAACATTTTCCATAAGCCCTCACAACTGACAGTATCAAAGGCCTCGGTGAGATCTATAAACATTGTGTGAAGATCTTTGTTCTACTCCTGGTATTTCTGCTGGAGTTGTTGAGCATCAAACACCATATTGACCATTCTTTGGCTATTTCTGAAGCCACATTGGTTCTCAGGTAGACGACCTTCTTCCAGTTCAAAAATCAGGCTACTAAGGAGGACTCTGGCAAGAATCTTTCCAGTAATGATTAATAGAGACACCCCCCCCCCCGTGATTTTCACAGGACAATCTATTTCCTTTATGTTTATAGAGATGGATAATGGAGGCATCTTTGAACTCCTGAGTGATAACGTCCTCTTGCCACATAATCCAGAAAATTTCTGTTAGCTTTTGTATGAGCAATGGGCTCCTTAATGTGGAAATCTCAGAATAGAATCCACACTAGGTGCTTTGCCACAGTAAAGGAGCATAATGGCATTCAAAATCACATCTTCAGTTGGAAATTTAGCTAGAGAGGGATTGACTTCAACCTGAGGTAAATGGTCTATGACTTCAGCTTCAATAGCTTCATTCAGTGATGATGGTCTGGGGAACACTATGGAAGTGTTCAGCCCATCTCTCCAGGATTATGTCCTTATCACTAATCAATGTGGCTCCTCGAGCACTGAGTACCTGAGATGCCCCATAGGTCTTTTGCCATAAATGGTCTTTAGAGCATCATAAAAGTGCTTTGGATTGTTACTATCAACATAAAACTGAATTTCATCTGCCTTCTTACTGAGTCTAGAATCCTGCATCTCCCTAAGCATCTCACAGGTACTTTACTTTACAAGGAATTAAATGCTGCCTTCATAGAGATGGATGAACTATCCTGCTGCTAAATTCTGAAGAGTTCTTATTTTTCCTTTAGAACCTTTTGAATTTCCATATCATTTTTATCAAATCAATCTTGATGTTTGAAAGTGTTGTGACCCAGATGAGTAAATTTAGGGCTGTACACTGAATCTCTGAAAGGTGACCACGCCTTTTTTGATCCACTGTGTGGAGTAGACGCTGCTGTGTTGGCTCAACTTTCCCTCCAAGTGAGCAATGAACTATTCCCTCTTACGGAAGAGTTCTAATATGTTGACATCAATTCTTTTTGTAGTCATAGTTACTTGGGGCCATCACTTTAGTTGAATGTGAATAGTTAGCATGGAAAGGATAAGTCTATGATCAGTGCAGCAGTCTGTGCCACACAGTGCCTTCCTCCCTCTCACATCCTCTTTGTCTCTTCTTTTTACAATCACATAGGCTATTAAGTGCCAATGTTTCCTGCAAAAGTGCATCCATGAAGTTTTATTGCTTTTAGGTAAACAGAAGACAGTGTTCATGATGAGAAGGTCGTGAGATGCACAAGTCTTCACTAATAAGTTACCATTGTTCTTCCTGTTTCCAATTACATTCCTCCCTAGGACTCCCTGTCAAGTCTGGTAGTCTGAGCATAGTCTATCACTAAAGTCACCCAGAAGTATAAGCTTGTCTTCTTTTGATGATAAGGATCTCCGGTTTTCATAAAATTTTTCTTTGACCTTATTAGGGTTCGTCATGGTAGCATCATATTCATTCATGATGGTGGCATGACATTTTCCTGAAAGTATCAATCACAATGTCATGATCCTGTCATTTACTCCTTTTGGTAGATATATGAACATGTCAAATAGATCAGTTTTGATTGTAAAACCTATGCCACCTTCACTGTGCTCACCTTCACTGCAGCCACTCCAGAAAAACATGTATCCAGCTCAAATTTCAGTAAGTTAGGCTTCATTTACCAGCCTTGTTTCACTCAAGCATGCTATTTGAATGTGATACTTGCTGAGTTCTCTCGCTATAAGAGCTGCTTGTCTTTCTGGTCTACGGGATTTTGTCATTTCTGTAGGTGTGCATACACTCTATGTACCACTGATGAGTGGAATTGTCCTTGTGGATATTTTTGTACAGTTTTAGTGTTTTCAGCCCGTGGTGGGATCTCTGTCTGCCGTGGTAATCAGGCCAGGGTTGGTTAACCAGACAATTTTTAGGGCACCTTTTTTATCCACTTCCTCACACCAGGAGGTAAGCAGTGTGATCCTTAAAAGGCTGCTCAGACACCCTGGGGGCTGCCAAATCCCACTGCTGCTTCCTGTGAAAAGACAAACCTGTGAACTGGACCACCCATATGCAGGGTTGTGACTACAGTGTATCCTCACTGTATACACTGTTACCCAGTGTATCCTCACCTGCTGCTTTGTCTGTTACCTGTTATCAGAAGACTTTGAGATACATAAAAATGGTAAAATGAGTTGGGTGATGTCTTCTGATTTGTGTATAAATTAGAGTTACGTGAGGCAGAGTGGCTCGAAGTCATTGGCCTCACTATCTCCTCCAGAGTCATCACTTTGTAGTGGCAGGACAGAGTCAAGAAAATTGGTGATGGCTCAAGATGCAGTGGATGACTTCGGTGTTCACTGTCTAACCAAGCTCTAAGCACTTCATAGCACTTGCTTCAGCTGCTTCCATGCTCACATGAATAAATTGGCCTCATCCACCCATTCAACTGGGGGAAATCTTCGCATGCTTGGGGTAGGCACCTACCTAACCCACCAAAGGGTTTGAGAACCGGCAGTAACCCTCAACCTGGCTTAGCCTATCTCCTGAAATGGTTTGCTAGAGTGTGGCTTCTGTGTGTGCTGCAGCTTCTTGCAGACACAGGAGAGAGTTAGGTGGTATAGATGTACGAGAAAGGTGGAGAGCAGCCCTGAAAAGGGCTTATACTAGAGGTATTATTCTTCCCTGAACATACCCTATACCCCACATGATTTGTAGATTGGAATCAGTTATAGTAGGTATCAAAGTCTCCCCAAGGTACTTCTCTTATATGTCATTCTGACTCGGCTTCCACATGGTGAATTACATCAGTGACACTCTGTACACATTCTCAAGTACTGGGCTCAGTTACCAGTTTGTATTTCCATGTGATGTTGGAATAGGTACTTATCTTCCTTTTTCACATGTAAAATAAAGATGATAATAATATTATCATACATATAGTATTTTATAGATCAAAAAGTGTTTTCAATTTATAGAGAGAAAGCGTGGTTTAATGGATAAAGGATTGGATTTGGAGGCAGGAAAGCCTGGGTATGAATTCTGCTTCTGATATTTATTAGCAATGTGAGTACAGAAAAGTCTCCCACTGTATATAATCCTCAGTTTCCTCATCTGTAAAATGAGCATAAAAATAGATATGGTACCTAACTCACAGACTTTCTGTAAGGATCCAATGAGAATATGAATTTAAAGCATTGTGTAAGTTTTGAAGTTTTATATATATATGTGTGTGTCTGTGTGTGTGTGTGTATGTATATATATATATATATATATATATATATATATATACATATATATATATATCACAATAATTATAGGTATGTTAAGATCAAATATATCATTTGCAAGCTTTAAAGTACTATATGAATGCAAGTAGTATTAGTAATATTATTATCATTGTAAAATTAAATAATGTAGTACATTAGTGGTTTGCAAAAACTCAACTATTAACCTCTATACAAATCTAGGATATTTTTCTCCAAGAGATCAGTTGTGCAGAAATATTTGTAACTGCACCTTACAGAATCCTTTGATTGTTTTAACATGCACATTTGAAGTTGTGCTTCTTCTTATGGTGTTTAATGGAAGTTCTGAACATGCCTAGGCCACCTAAGATGGCATCTTATCAGAACCTGCTTCTGGTAGATTGGAGGACTGGGGCATGTGTGGACATTGTGTGTTGCCCTGCTTTGTGACTAAGAGCTGTCCTTAGGTATTGGCTGTATAGACTAAATGTCTTCATCTTTAAAACAGTCTGATTAAGCACTAGTAGGAGCTTTTCCCCCCTGCACTTGAGTATGAAAGTGGAATCTTCAATCACACTATGTGGAAATGAATGGTGACTGGTGGGGAACCTCCATTTCCCCACCTCCCCAACTTCCTACCACATGGCCTCAAGAAAGAAGCCAGTGATTCTGGCCTATTTCTTCATCCTCTCACATTCAAGGTGCACTGAATGAATTCTCTGACCACTTTAGCCAGGGGCATGTAAGAGACTGTGACTCTCCTGTCTCTTCAGGAGGAAGCCCTAAGGATCTAAGATCCAGGGACACTAGCCCAGGTAAGTTTCAGACTTGAACTTGGTGGAACAGTAAGAACTGAGCTCAGCTGTGAGCCTAATTCTGCTCCCAGTTGTTGAAGGTGGGAGAAATGAGGGAGGGGATTTCTTTGTTGTGTCTTTGTTCATGCTTTATGTTTGAAGTAAATACCACTTTGTAATAGCTTATGTGATGTTAAGTTGTTAAATGGGAATGGGATGCTGGTCACTAGGCCCTTAAAATGAGGAGACTACAATCTCTGTGAGAGTGACCTCTCAATCCTACCTTTCTTCCTGAGAACCTTGGTCAGGAGAGAACAGAGGAATATAATAAATCTGGCCCTGAGAAAGAACACGTTATACTTGCTTTACATTTTCATTTTCCCAGATTTCCTTCTTTGATCTCCATTTATCCTATCCCTGTTCACTTTTACAATGCTAACAAATTATGAGCATTATCTGAAAAAAATTGTTTCTACAGTTCTGAAAAAGGTCCTTGGCAAATGAAATCCATGAGTAACAGGACTTTGGTGCAGTTTGAGAAAGGAATGTACCCACATTCCACAGTAGTAATGTCCTAAAAGCAATAGGTCAGTGTAGCAATGAAGAGGTTAAGAAGAGTCATCTTTTCTCTAAAACCTCTGCAAACAGGAACCCTACAGGAGACATCCTGAGTAGCTTTTGTTTTCGTTTTTAAGAAGAAAAGGCAGTAACCTTCACTTGGGCGTGCATTCTTTGGGGATGAATTTCTGGAACACTGTCATCCACATTGGTGCCATTCTGCTAAAAAAGAAACAAACAAAAACCCTGGTTTAGTGTTTAAAAACAAACTAGATCCCCAAAGGCTAAAATTAAAATTAAAAATTAAAAGTAAAAGGCTAAAATGAAATTTCCTTCAATCCCCAAAGCTGTGCTTTAAGTGGATTGTGGATGGTTCTTTCAGGAAGCGGAAAGCAAGGCTTCCATTCCAGGAAGGGAGCATAAGTTACAGGAAGATTCCCAGCTGGGGGGGGGGGTTGATAATAAAGGTTAAAAAGACCCAAGTGTCCATTTAGTGCTAGCTCTGGGAAATATGGTTTGGTGCTCCTGGTTTGTTCAAGACTTCTTTTGCAATTTTTTAGTTTATCAACCTCATCACTAGATTGCCCTGAGGGTGAAGAAATTTTCAGCTACAGCTGCTCTTGAAAGCTAAGGCCAAGTCAGATGAATTGGGATCAGCATGGGTGAGCAGAGGCAATGCCACAAGGATGAAATCACTGGCCATCAAAGTATTCAAATGTCTCAAATAAACCCTAAAAAATCCCAACAGAAAAGAAATGAGAGCATCCAACTCTAGATGAAAATCTGTGTTATCTAAAAAAATCAGTGAGTAGATAGGAGAGGCGGTTGATCTAAAGGATAGAGACATGATTTTGAAGCCAGGAAGATGTGAGTTCAAGACCCACCTCTGACATTAGCAACCTGTGTGACATTAAAGAATACATTTCACCTATCTCGGCCTCGTTATCTAATCTGTAGAATGAGACTTGGAGATCTTTTATAGCTGTGGATCTATAACGTCTCTGTGACTTCGAACAAGTCATTTTACTACTGTTTGCATCAGTTCACTCAACTGTAAAATCAGAATAATAATAGCTCCTACCTCTAACAGTTGCTGTGAGGATCAAATAAGATAATATTTGTTTTTAAAAAAGTATTTAGCAAAGTGCCTGCCATATAGTAGGTGATGTATAAATGCCAGCTATTATGGTTATTGTTATCATCATCATCATCATCATCATCATCATCATCATCATCATCAACCTCTTTATTTAACTTCTCAGCACTCTAGGTTGTTGTCTGAGACCAAAAACTGTAGAGAAGATATCCGCCTCCTTTGGTAGAATGAGTTTCTTCACCTAGCATTCTCTATATTGGTGAAAGCATATGTCCAGATTAGAGCTCATTTATTCCATTAGAAACTTTCCATTTTATCTGATTAGCATAGTATGTAGACACTTTGCTCCCTCCAATAAGTTCATAAGAAAGTGTATTATTGGGCTTAAGGAGGTAAGCTTTCCTTTTTGTATGAAAATGAGAAGTCTGAACATTTAGTGGTTAATCCACTCTTCTAAAAATTGAGACAACCAAGAAAATCAAATTTATTATTTATAAATGAGTCAAGCTTTTTATGGGGGTTGGGGGTGGGGGGGGAGGTTGTTGTTGAATCATTTCAGTCATGTCCAACTCTTTTTGACTCCATTTGGAGTTTTTTCTTTTTTCTTTTTTTCTTTTTCTTTTCTTTTCTTTTCTTTTCTTTTTTTTTTGGCAAAGATACCAAAGTGGTTTCCCACTTCCTTCTGCAGCTTATTTTACAGATGAGTGAGTGAGGAACACCGAGTTAAGTGATTTGCCTCATGTAGGGGCAGTGTGGTGGCACTGTGGACAGGTTGCAGGGCTTAATGTCAGGAAGAATCATTTAGTATGAAACACTCGCTGTGTGACCCTGGGAAAGTCACTTAACTCTGTTTGTCTCATTTACTCATTTTTACAATGAGCTGGAAAAGAAAATGGCAAGCCTTGCAGCATCTTTGCCAAGAAAAGTCCAAATGTGGTCATGAAGATTTGGACATGTCTGAATCGACTGAACAGTAATAACAATAACTTGAGAGTTTACTGGCAGTTATGTACTCTGCAGATATTCATGGAAAATCTTGCTTTTAAGTCCTATGCAGAGTCAACTCGTGGGGAAAAGGGGAAGTATTGATTTGTTTGGTGTCTCCCCTGTCTTATCTTTGATTATCCTTTCCAACCTTTCTCGTACCTACACCTTTTGCACCCAACCTCCCCTTCTATAGCACACTCATGTTGCCTCTTCCCTGCTCTGGTATCCAACTTTAGCGTCACACCAACTTCTTTTGACAACATTTCTGCTAGGTGGTACAGTGGATCAAGTGTTGTCGTGAGTGAGTCAGGAGAACTTCAATTGAAATATAGCTTCAGATCCTTGCTAGCTTATGATGCTGGGTAAAGTCACAGCCTCCGTTTAAATATTCTTGTTTTAAAATGGAGACAAAAATAATAATCCCTTCCTGACAGCCTTGTTGTGAAGATAAAATAATAATTCTTAAGTATTTTCCAAGCCTTCAAATCTTAATAACTAATAGTATTATTGATAATATTACTACTAATTAATGATACAATATATCACATAGTATACATAAATAGGCAATTATATCATTATCTAATAACTTTATATAATGTTGTTAATAATAATTTCTTCCCCCATAATCAAGAGACACAGACACACACACACACACACATCTTCCTTTTAACACAATCCTCAGAGTTTCAAACCTAAAACTATAAATATATTGCCAGGTGTCTAGATCCCCTACAAAGGACCGCTCTGACATATGTAGTCTCAGATCCATGGCTGTCAATGGCTGAACGAGAGGGATTATCAGAAGTGAAATAAGTATTGCTAAGGAAGTAAGAGAGAAGAAAGAGGGAGAAGGAAAGAGGAGAAGAAGAAGAAGAGTTCGATTTTTAAATTAATAATTTTAAGAAGCAAGGACCTTGGGTACTAAACATTTAACTAAGAGTGGTACCCTCAGGGAGAGCGGAGACAGTGGGCAGAAAAGCTGCTGTGACAAATTTCCTTTTTAAGAGAACTGATAAACTAATCCAAGTCAGTGTTAATTAATATTAATATAATCTCTCCCAGGTAAAATACACTTCAAAAATGTCTTCCATAAGTGAATATAAGAGTGGAAATATCAATTATTGTAATAGGCCTATGGAAGGAGATAAGACGCTGCCATAGTCCTAGCTATCCCTAGTCCTACAACACAGTGTTGCTTAATATAAGCCTCTTGATTAATTGATATTTTTGGTCCGGATCTTTCAGCACTCATCAGATCACGCTGCACACAGGCTGACTCTTTTGCTTATGTTCTTTTCTGTGCTAAATCTCTGTCTTGCATCAAGTCATGCCTGGAGAACCAAGTGTCTTATTGTTATTATAAATGATCCCTCTGCTGTATTTGACTACTTCAGTAACATAGTTATTGTACCAAGTCCGTATAAGAGTGCTTGTTTATTTCATACGCTGTCACTAGACATTGGATGTATTAGCAGTATCTTTTTCCACGATACTTGTAGCCTCCTTATTGATGTTTGAGGCCATCTGTTCATTGCAAATACAAAATTCGAAGGCTGTATTTTTCTTCTCCTTGCTCATTAATTTTATGGGAGATATCCCTGTGAGGCAAAATTTCTTTATTAGTGTATACTTCACTCTAAGAAGTTTTAGGCTGCTATGATCCAAGGCTGGTATGATTTTTGTTAATGCTCTGATGATTGGAAAGAAAACTTCATATTCATATTTTTCTTAGGATAATGACAGTAGAGTGCTTTTTTAACAGAAAATCAGTTGTGGTTTACTGTTGCCATGGTGACTGTATTGTTTTTTTGAAGATTATTCTGAGGTGAGGGGTGGGTGACTCAACTGTAAGGAATTGAAAGCCCTGGATTCACAACCAAAAGATGTGGGTTTGCATCCTGGTTTTTCCACTTAATTTGCATGGGACTAATACTGTAAAACAGGGAGTAAGATATGCGTTTTTGTTTCATGTAGCTTTTGAGAATAGTGCATTATAAGCTGGAAAATGCTTTTCTTATTATTTATAACCACTATTATATATCTATCATACATTAATATAATTATTACTTAACTTGTTGTATGTCCAATACTTCTAGAATAATCAGAATGGAATTCAAAGGTGGTATAATAAATAAGCCTTGTGAGTTTCTCATAGGGATTTCATTGATTGGTCAATAATAGACCCAGCGCAAGCCTCACTTGCTCAGTTTGGGTTTTGGTGGCTCAGATATAAATATATAAATATATAAATAAAGAAATATAAATAGCAATTGTTTTTGTTCTGGTAAAAATTTCTGAGGGTCTTCCCCTCCCAGATTGATTCTTTTATGAAGGGAAAGTAGGCCATTTTTTACCTCAGTTCATACCGAGCCTTTAACTACTGAATGGGCTTTGCTTTAGACAAACTGAGATTTGGGAAACCTTAGTATAAAAAGACCAAGGTCTCCCATTGTATCAAGGGTATTGTCAGTCATATTGAGCTATGTCTTGCCACTGGACTCTGATGATCCTGGAGGAGAGAGTGAGGCTAATAAATTTACCAAGCTCTGCCTCATTGAAATACAATTCATTTGTAAGTCAAGAGGTCACCCTCCTGTGTCATAGGTCCTCTTTGAGAATTAGGGATAAACAACAACAAGAACAACAAGAACTTAGTGTCTTTTTTTGGCGGGGGGGGGGGGGGGGGAAGGCAATTGGGATTAATTGATTTGCCTAAGGTCACATAGCTAATAAGTGTCAAGTGTTTGGTCTGAGGGGAGATTTGAACTCAGGTCCTCTTGACTCCAGGGCGGGTGCTCTATGCAGTGCACCACCTAGGTGACCCCAATGCGGTACTCTATTAGAGTCATTATTACTTTTCTGTGTTGCAGCAAGTCACTGTCTCTATATGTCATTTTCTTCATTTGCATAATGGTAGGTGTGGGATTTGATGTCTAAGGTCTCTTCCAAATCTAAATACTAGATCCCATGATCTGGGATTGTTTTAGGAGCTTGGTTTAGACTGACAGTTCTCAAACTTTTTGCTCTGAGGAGCCCTTTATACTTAAGAATTATTGAATACCTCCAAGAGCTTTTGTGTACTGGGTTATATCCATCTATATTTACCATATTAGATATTAAAATGTCTTAGTGGTATTATGAAAGTAGTTTTCAACTTGTGGATATCCTGAAAAGTTCAGTCAGTCATTCAACAAATATTTGTTAAGCAGCTTACTATGTGCCAGGTACTGTGCTAAGCATTGAAAATGCAAATAAAAGAAGGAAAATAGTCCCTGTCCTCAAGGAGCTTATATTCTAATGAGGGAAGAGAACACATAAAAGGTAGCTGAAAAGCCAGGGGGATGTTTTCACGATGAGGTGGGGCATGGTAGAGATAATCCAAAGAGGGTCTTTGTGAAAGTGGATGACTGGGCACCCTTTTTAAATTGGAGGTTTTAGCAGAAGTCATCTAAATCAGAGGGAGAGTCTGAAGGGGTAGAGAGTACTTTCATTGTGAATTTCAAAGTGGTCCATAGTGCAGTCAGGAGAGAAATTCCCAGGGATCACAGGACCACAGTTTGAGAACCACAGGTAGAGAGTGTTCAGATTATGTTAGAGGCACAGCACTGATCTGAAATCAGAACTGAACATATTTTAGCTGCTAAGAAAATGTTATTGGAAATCTGTGACTATCCCTCAGATAAGTAGTTGATTTCTGAATACTCATTCTAATAATTTCTATGTCTAACATTGAGTTTCTTTGGAAATAACTTTATAGGCTGAGGAATTTATCATTTATGATACATTTTTGTTGAAAACTCCTTAATTACATAGTCATAACATTTCTCTTTTCATAATTTCTGCTTCATAACAACAATTAAATACTGCCTGGGATAGATTGCTAAAGGATTACATTTGTTGTGTGGCAACTATTGTTTGTCTAAAGGTATATGATAATCCTTCTGACATGCTTGCCCCCTCAGATTCAGAATACTAGTAAGTGGTACCAGCTATGACAAATGAAGTCACATGTTGCCATGAGTATCTCTGGGAGAAAGCTGTATTTGTTTAAAAAGTGAACAGAGTTAATTCAGAAGGTATTTTAGGACAGCTTAAATGATCAGAGCTGTTTTCAACAACCCTTCCTGTAGCTTTTGTATGCTATGCAATTCTGCTAGGAAACAGAAAATGTTTTGATTCCCAATTTAGCGTTTTTCATTTTGTGAGTTCAAAGGTTTCAGGCTTTGAAATCTAGTCAGGTTTTTTTTTTCTTCTTCTTCCATTTACAGCAGCAATCTATGCCTGAGAGCACATATCTGTGACTTGGGCTGCCAAAGTTCTGTATTATTCTGCTCTCTCCCCAAGGGATTTTGTTGTATATAATGAATTGCTCTTGATACTTAACATCACTGCAATCTACATAAAAATGAGCAGGGGTGGATCCTTTAGAATAACTAGAATATAAACTAATACAAATTCTCTGGAACTTTTTACCAGATACTCCAGCTGAGCCTGAATTTTGTTTTTCTTTTACAAGCTTAAGAGTCCTAGAAAGCTGTTGCTGTGTGTGCGTGTGTGTGTGCATGTGTATATGTCTGTAAAAGTAAAGGAGGCAGTGCAGAAGTTAGGCAGGTTAATTTGGGATTATAAATAAACAGAATCTTTCCCTAAAAAATGTGTCTTTAAAAAACTCATTTTAATTGAATGAAGCCATGAAACATGTTTACTCTTTTTTTTTTAAATTTAATTTAATTAATTTATTTTTGTTACATTTTAAGTTCCCAATTGTAACCTTCCCTCCCTCCCCACCCTGCAACAGAGAAGGCCATTGTTTGACACAGATTTATAAATATATATTGAACCATATTAAGCGTATTTCCATTTTTCAGTTCTTTCTTTGAAGGTGGATGGCATCTTCCTTCATCGGTCCTTTTATAGATGATTTTAGAGTAATCAGAATGACTTGGTTGTTCACAATTATTCTTCGAACAATATTGCTACTATCGTAGACAACATTCTCTTGGTTCTGCTTCCTTCCCTTTTGATTATTCATCTGAGTCTTTCTATGTTTTCCTATAAGCAACCAGATCATCTTTTCTTAGTATTAGTCTTCTTTATTCCTTTAATCTACTATTTTAATGTAGCCCACCTTATAGTGTAGTAGAAGTAGGCAGTTGCTGATATTTGTACCTCCTGCCCCCAAATCTCCCTCTCACCACCTGTAATTACGCTTTTATCCCTTCATACCTATGAGCCTTGTAGATTTTGGGGTCTTCCAGAGTCTCCTTTGAAAATAGATCTGGATAGTCTTAAGCTAATTTTAACCTTACACATATTTAGCAACGATTAGTTAATAAGTAGTTGAGAGAAAGAATAGGACAAAACATGG
The DNA here is from genome assembly GCF_003287225.1 of Phascolarctos cinereus. Lineage (NCBI taxonomy): Eukaryota > Metazoa > Chordata > Mammalia > Diprotodontia > Phascolarctidae > Phascolarctos > Phascolarctos cinereus. The sequence goes on from NW_027556098.1 coordinate 9,884,186, forward strand.
TGGAGAAGGAAGATGCTGCAGAGGTGATGAAAGGGGCAGTGATCATTGATAGGGAGGGTAGGAAGGCTCCCAGTAAAAATCTCATGCATATCATAATTTGCCCTACATGGAAGCTGGCTTAAGGCTGGAAAAAAAATGTTATTGGAAGACTTGAGTGGCAACTTCTTTCTCTCTTAGCCAAATGTGAAGTTTTTACAAAGTAGGGAAGGGTAGTCAAAATGCTGGACTAGTGAAGGATAATGGACTGACTGAAACCATTCAGAAACAGTAAACAATATTTATTTAGTGCTTAGGATGTAAAAAGAAGAGTATTAGGACTTAGGATCTTGAGAAGTATAGAAAACTTGACACCCAAGGCCCCCGACCAGAAGGAATTTGTAGTCTAGTTGCTTGTCAGTGTTGTTTATTGGATACATCAGGGGTGAGGAATCTGTGTTTATGATGCCACATATGGCCTCAAGTCTGGCCCTTTGATTGAATCCCAACTTCAAGAAGACCTAGTGCGAAATCCTACCTCAGATATTTAATAATGGTGTGATGTTAGGTAATTCAAGTAATGCCTCATCAGTAAAAGGAGGATAAACACATCTCCATCATATATTATTTATAAGGCTCAACTGACATTGTATTTGTAAAGTTCTTTGTAACCTTTAAATTACTATATAAATGTTGGCTATGAACAGAGACACTCGTGGAAAGCACGCATTGGTAAGATGAAAAAAAGTGGATAGAGCATCAGGCCTGGAGTCAGGAAGACTCATCTTCCTGATTTCGAATCTGGCCTCAGACACTTACTAGCTGTGTGACCTTGGCCAAGTCACTGAACCCTGTTTCCCTCAGTTTCCTCATCTGTAACATGAGCTAGAGAAGGATATGATGAAGCACTCCAGTAGCTTTGCCAAGAAAATTAATAAGGTCACGAAGAGTCAGACATAACTGAAACAACGTGGACAATAACAATAAGCCATTCATAAGGAGCCCTGTGGGCTGCATGTTGACATAGATTTAGAATGTATTATCTGTGTTTTAGTGTATTTTTATTTATTTTGTTAAATATATCCCAATTACATATTAATCTGGTCAGGGCTGCACTCAAAAGTTTGAAAGCCGTGCTGTGCAGGCCATGTGTTTTGACACCTCTGCTCCAACACACACAGGCTCATGAACACTGGAGTCATTTTTTAACTCCTTCCAAGAAGATTCCTCACCCTGTACATTCAGTAAGTCATGTTGTTTCTGAATCTGAAATGTCTCTGACATATATCCGTTTTTCTTCGCTCTGTCACTGCCTAGTCCAAGCCTTCATTAAAATACTATTGTGATCAATAGCCTTGGTCTTGCCCTGCATTCCATCCTACACTGTATTGCAATCATCCTAAATCCCAGTTCTGCTTATGGAATTCTCCTGTTCAAAAGCTGCCCCTGGCTCTTCATTGTATATATTATTTTTCATAAACATTTTGCCTATTATTACCTTTTAAAACATTGATTCAAAAAAATACAGGGAAATGCATGTTACTTAAAAATGTTAAATAAATCTATGAGATGAAAGAAAATAATTCCTTTTTATGAATAAAAAAGTCTGTGTTTGTTTTCAAAGTGTTTCTTTGACATATTTGAGAACCTGTTGGGAGTCGGTGTGGTACTGTTTAAGAAGTGCTGGGTTCAAAGTCATAGGGAAGGAGATGGGAATAAGCATTTGCATAGAATCTTCTATTTGACAGATGCTGTGCTAAACACTAATTATAAATATTGTCTAATTCAATCCTCACCAAAACCCTGGGAGGTAGGTGCTATTCTTATCTCCATTTTACAGTCGAGGAAACAGAGGTTAAGTGACTTGTCTTGGGTCACACAGCTAGTAAATGTCTGAGATCAGATTTGAACTCTGTTCTTGTTGACTCCAGGCCCAGCTTTCTATCCACTGTACCACCTAGCTGTTCCAAGATTGATCATAGGATTATAGTATTAGAACTCTGAGGGATATTAAAAGACATTCAAGTCCCTCATTTTGTAGATGAGGACAACTGTTCTTAGAGGTTTGGTGGTTAAGAGGTTAAGGCAAGAGTCACACAGCCAATTGATATAAAGTCCAACTGTCTTCATCTTAAATTCTAGGCTTCTGACAATTTGACTGCAGCTTGCTTTTCTATACTCATCTTCCATTGTTCCATTTAAAGTTTCTTATTTTTCATCCAAATTAGATTAGTTACTGTATTTAGGAATTGCCTCTGTGTTTTCCCATTTCTCTGCCTTTGTTCACACTGTTCCATCGACTTAGACTGCTCTTTTTCCCCAGCTCTGCCTTACCTATCTTTCAAGGCTCACTCAAAAGAGAGATCCTTCCAGTAAAACTTCTGTCTCCTTCCTAAGCAAGATTAAATTCTATTTAAAGTAGAGTAATGTAAAGAGCATGGCACTGGGAGTCAGAAGACCTGATGCTACTGTAACTTAACCTATTTAACATTGTGCAAGTAATTTAATCTCTTTTGTCATTTAATATCTTGATTTGTAAAATGGAAAAATGAGACTAGATTTTCAAGGTGCCTTCCAACTGCATTGACCTATAATCCTTTAAAAAAAAGTTTCAAGAGTATAAGATATTGAACTTGTACATAAAAACACTGTGTTCTAAGTCTTGGCATTGCTACTTATTGGTCATGTGACTTTGCCCAAGTTTGTTAATTTCTCTGAATATCAATTTTTTCATAATTTCATAGGACCAATAATACCTACACTCTTTATGTCAGACGGTTCTTGGGAGGAAAATGTTTTGTAAACAGTAAAATGCCAAAGACATATGAGCCCTAGATGTGAGATCTTTGCATATGAGGTGGAAAAAAACTCTAGTGACTTCTATATATGTTTTTTATGTTAAATAGCTTAATTGGTAATTTGAATGAAGCCATAAACGGCATGCTCGTCAAATATATGGATGATGTCAAGTGGGAAAGAACAGCCAATATATTGTGATAAAATTAGGTTCCCCTTAGATCTAGAACCATGGTTAATGGTTGGACCATAGTCTGTATGAATAAGACCTGGGAGCCTCTCTAAAGTGATAACAGGGAGGTTGAGGGTATTGAATCTCTTGAGCTCAGGAGTTGAAAGCTGCAATAGGTTAAGCAGATTGACTATCACAACTAATAAATCACCAGTAGTGTGAGCTATAGTAACCAGAGGGCGTTGAACCATTTCTAGTCTGGAAAAGAACATGTCAAAAGCTCTTCTGATCAGAAGTGGGATTGCCCTGTGAGTGGTTAAAATAAGGAAACCTAATTAGGAAGGAAGAAAGGAACGATTTTTTAATTTGTGTGTTTTGATCCACATCTATAATTTAACTGGTGAATAGAAATGGAACGGAAACTTGCCACATTGATATAGATCAGAAAATTGTCTGGGGAATAGAAAGGTTACTTGACTTGCCCAGGAAGCAGAATTTGTACCCAAGTTTTCCTGATTCCAAGGTCAAACCTATTTCCACCATACTACCTTGTTAGTGTTGTCATTTTAGGTCTCTAATAGAAACACAACATTGAGGAGAAGAGATTATCCCTCGTCTTCAGTTCTGGCTAGCACAATTTAGAAAGCACTTGACCATCTGTTAAGCATCCAGAAAAGGACAAACAGGATGTTGAGAGGACTGGAGAAACATGCCAAACTGAGGATTGCTTGAAGGGACTTGGTATATTTAGCCTAGAAAATAGAAATTTCCCTAGCTGGCTGTTTCATGTCTATTATCCTTGTGCTGGTGAGGTTGAGTACTAAATGAACCTCTTAAGTTTGAGAATTCTGACTTGCAGGGGGCTAAGCAGAGCAAGCATCAAAATTAATTAGTGGGGCCAAGGGGGTGAGCCTCTGGAATTGTGGGAATCATTAGGTAGCTTAGGGAGGGGTAAAGCAGCAGCCCAGGTCAAAAATTACAAAGGTTCTAGCTTCAAAATTTATTACTGGTGGGATCGGGCCCATGAGTGGCTGCTGCACCTCTAGTCTGGGTGATGTAGGGAGATCCAGTTTGTAAGTCAGAGAGAGAGAGAGAGAGAGAGAGAGAGAGAGAGAGAGAGAGAGAGAGAGACAGAGACAGAGAGAGAGACAGAGAGAGAGACAGAGAGATCAATAGTGAGGCAGAGACAGAGAAAGAGAGACAGAGAATACGGGAACATATAGTCTCTAAATATTTTATATTCTACCACATTTAAGATGGGTTGGAAATTTTCTAATGTTGAATCCAAAATGAAGAGCTAGGAGCAGTGGGTTGAAATTTTATGGGACATGGGTTGAAAGAGGGAAGGAAATTTTAGCTCATTTTAATAATTAATGCTATCTATAAATAAATATGTCATGATCTTCAAGAAGCTTCCAAGTGGAATATGAAGCACTCCTTATTGGAATCAAGAGGTATCCCTACTCATGTAATCTCTGAGATTTCAAATATTCTTCTTCCTGAGGACTTTGAGTTTTATCAATTCTACTATAGGATCCCAAAGGTCATCATAAATCTCTTAACTAAAGAATGCACAGGAGGGTAATACTGAAGGTCCTGAACTCTGTAGTTAGCCCACCAAAATGGGTTTCTGGCTTACAAAAACTCTGAATTGAGTGTAGTAGAGTCAAGTCTGCTGAAATAGGAGCAAAGCTAATTCTAAAATAACATTGAGATTAGTTCAGATAGCCTGATATTTTCTTTGCTGAAGATTGGGCAAACAGAATGTTTGTTTTGAATGTCTTCCAATAATGCTTACCCAAATAGCCAAGAATTCCTGTGCTCTTATGTGCTTACCTTATGCCTAGAGGCTCTTGGCGAATGTATTTTTACCAGGTTTGCTCATTACCATTTCCAAATAGCGCACTTTCACAAGGGAAGCTCGTCATCCTATAATTTTAGTGGAAATCACGAAAGAAATTGCAAGGGAATTAACCACTAAATATATAGTGAACCAAAATTTACTGAAGATCCAGAGAACAGAATAGCTGAAAATTGTTGGAAGATATCACAGGTATTCAGAGACCTTCATTGGAATTATATTTCAGAATTCTAGTACATAGTGTCCACTCTAGTATTTATGTAACTATATGAAATACCTCGATGCATTGTAAGATCAAACATTAGTGAGATAAAGACACCCTCCAGCATCTCTCTTATACACTACTATCTAGAAGATTTTTCCCGGTAAAACTCGTTTCTCGTGTGTATCATTTTTATCCTAGCACATAAGAAAGAATAGCATGGTAATATGAACCTTAGACTATACAATTTGTATTTATTTGGGATAGGTCATGGCCCTGCTACAGAAAGGAGTCATTTAAAATATAGCTGATGGGAAGTATTCTTCTACCTATCAGCATTCACTAGATGCTTATGTCTCTGCTAGTTTCTGGGAAATGATATCATTTCTCTACCCACCCACTCACTGTCTAAATAGCAGGCCAGTTTCAATGATAAATGAAACAGCGTTTTGTTCTGCTAGGATTCTTTTTTTTCCTTTCTATGGTATATAGAGATTATTTTGATATTTGTGCTAGGGTTGAAAACCTAATATCTTAGCTCTCCCCTTCTTATGACATAAATTCCTAGGGTGCTCAGAGCCCTCTTCATTTACTTAAGAGTTAAGGACTGTGTTCTTGAAGACTGAGGTTACTAGTAGTCTTATTTCTGGAGGACAAAAAGGACACTGACCTAATCCACTCTGTAGTTTGGAAAAATGGAACAAATATGTTGCTGGGAACCAGAAGCAAGGAGAAGAAATGTCCTATTCTAAATCTAGCACCCAAACTAGCTTCCAACTTCCAAGAGAGTCTCTATCCAGTTTTTTTTTGTGTTTTTTTTTAAGGAAAGTCTCACCAATTGCATGTCACTGAAGAAGACTTGCAAAGTTTCTCAGTTAAATTTGCATTGATAAAAAAGGGAAACATTTATTTCTAGTAAATCATAAAAGGCAATTGTCCAGTCCCCTCTATCAATAAAGATGCATGGAATAAACTGAAGAATCGTAGGTGATGTATGGAAGGTTGGGAGTGGGGTGATAAGGGAACTTAGTAATGGAGGAGGAGGGGTAAGCCTGGGCTAAAAGTGGAAGCTTATGCTTCAGGACATCTTTCTAGCCTCTATGCCCTGACAGTTTACAGATTTAGGCCACTGGCCTGCATGGTCCATATTTTTTTCCCCGATAGTAATTTGTCTCAAACTGATACAAATTTCTATGTAAGGAATAATGTTGATGGTAGGGACTTGAGATCATCTTCCCCACCTCCCTGCCCCCCCCATCTTATCTTGCAGATAAGGAAACTGAATACTAGAGAATTTAAGTGGCCAACCCAAGGTCACATAGCTAGTTAGCATTTTGATAAGAGTCAAACCCAAATTTCCTCATTCCAAGTTCGGTACTTTTTGTATTATACATATATCTATTGTCAAAAATCAATGTTCATGTTGGAGACCATTTGACTTAGTACAGTACCTAAAACATACGAAGGCTTAATATATGCTTATTGATTGGTTGAACCCTTCTTTTACAAGAAACTTTCCAAACCACTATGAATTCTAGGCCTTTGTTCTGTTAATTATTTCTTATTTATTCCATATATAAATACATACATATATATATATATATATATATATATATATATATATATATATAAGCAATATTAAAATCAAAATAGAGTTGGAGTTTCATTTCATGACCATAAAATTAGCAAAGATGAGAAAAGATGAAATTTTTTGAGAAGACATGGGAAAGACATGGGAAAGACAGACAGACCCTCTAATACACCATTGGTGAAGCTGTAAGTTGAGCCAACAATCCTGAAAAGCAATTTCTAATTTTGAGGAAAAGTTAGCTAAATTATTCATACCCTATGATTCAGACATTCTGTTGGTAGGCATATATCCCAACTAGGTCAATGATAAAACTCTTGTTTGTCATTAAATAAAACATACTAAAATATTTACAGCAGCACTTTTTGCAGTGGCAAGAGACTAGAGAGTAGGTACTTATAGATTAAAGTAATCGATACACCAGTTTGATTGTATGTATGTAGTTGAATATTACTGTGAAGAAATGATGAATACAGAAAAGTAAGGGGAGATTCTCTGAACTGATGCAAAAGAAAATATGTAAAATTAGAAAAATAATATGCACAGTGGCAACAAAAATTTAAATATAAAGAACACCAGCTGAATGGTCAAAACTTAATGCTATGAAATTGTAATGATCTGGCTTGACACCATAGAAGAGATATAAAAAGACATGCTCCCTACCTCTTATCTCCTTTGTAGACATGATAGTTGTTTTTAGTCCTTCATTATGGAAGTGGACCATGATGTCAGGGAGGTGATGCCATGACTTGCAAGTGAATTCGATTTATATGAAGAAGGGCTGTGCAACGTCATGAGCTATCTCAGTCTAGTGGCAAAATATATATATATATATATATATATATATATATATATATATATATATATATATATATATATATATATATATATATATATATATATATATATATATATCTCAGGAGAACTGGACTTGGTAGATACTGTCTGTGAAGCACCCAATATAATATCAGCATTTTAAAAAATGTGTTGATTAATTTTGCTTACCCTTTCTTCTGTTCTTTCTTTTTGCTATCAAGATAGCAATAAAAATTATCCAAAAACAACAAAAAAAACCCACCAAATCCCAAGACCCACAATAAGTTTCTTTTAAAATTCTGTTTAAAACCTCTCATATTACTAATTAGTGATCATTTGAGAGAGTAACGTAACAAGTAAAGATTATTACACTCAGAATTTTTATTGGTCACTTAGAAAAGTACATTCTAAATTCACCTCATGTCTGACACTTTTCATTTTGAATACACTTGTGTTTTTACAGGAGTTTCATATATATATATATATATATATACATATATATATATATATATATATTTATATATATATATATACACGAATATATTAAATATTTGGCTAATCTTAATATAGTACAAATTTCAATAAAGCTCATTAAGGTGGATTTTATACACACACACACACACACACACACACACACATAACTTTTGCAGGGGGCCAGATATCATCTTTAATTTACTTATCTTGAATAAAGACACAATCCTAATAAAGATCTGGTTTTACACATAAGGCAGATTCTTAAGATTTTTAAATGGCTATAGAAATTTTAAAAGCAATTATACATTCATTATTCCCTTTTATCTTTGCAGTAATCCTACATCATAGGTAATTAAGTTATTGTTGTCCCTTTGACACATGAGGCACAGAAGGATGACATTTTTACAGTTAATGCTGAGACGAAAACCCCAATCAGTCCTTTAGATTCCTATCCATAGAATTTTTGAGTAGTAAGAGAACTTAGCAATCATTTAGCTCAACCTCCCTCGTTTCACATAGAACAACACTGAAGTTCAAAGAAATTACATGGCTTTCTCAACATCACATAATTGGTTAGTAAGAAGCCTGGAACAACTCTGTTCTCCTAACTCCTGCCCTAAGGTTTACCTAAAGAACACGATTCATCCTGTAGTGGCATGCGGCATAAAAACAAAGAACTAATAGATGTTTTTGAGCATATCCTGAATTCAGGTACCTGTGGGATATTTAGGAATTAGAGATGCAGGTCTAGAACTCATTAGAGAGTCAGTGGTAGAGATAGAGTTCTGGGAGTCATCAGAGAGAAACAATTGTTGAATCTGTGGGACCAAATTTGACTGCTGAAAAAGGAAATAGGAAGAAGAAAGTTAGAGGTAGAATTTGAGGACCTAAGGGTCAGGAAGAGGCAAATGAGGAAGTGATAAAGGAGAAAGAGAAAAAGTGGTTAGTGAGGTAGGGGATGGAACCAAGCAAATTTGGTATCACAACAACCAATAGAAAATGAGAATATCTGGAAAGACAAGCCAGTTGGCCAATAAAATCAGATGCTGCAGGAAAAGTCTGAGAAGGTAAGATAGATAAGACATTCCGTAAAGACTAGTGAATTTGAGAAATTAGTTTTAAGTAGGGAATAGTCTCCCAACTGAAAAAGGCTGAGAAGATAGTGTATTGAGAGGAGGTATTATGTACAGTATGTTTATACAACTTTTAAAAAGTTTAGCACTGAAGATGAGGTGAGATTGTGTAGTACCTGAAGAGTTGAGAGAAGGTGTTCTGGGTCAAGCCTGACTCTCGCTGGTCTGGTCTGGTGATGTAGGTTTAGGATTGAAATAAAACCATGCCCTTGTAGTTGATCTAATGTTTAACAAAAGGAGATTTGTTTCAAAATAGTAGAGAAAGGATACTCAGATATGATGCACCATTGAATTAATTAGACACAGCTTCGCCGCGTCTATATTTGACCCTTGTGGTCAGAAGTGTATGTTAAACCTGACCAAACTCTCATATACTTTTGAAATTAGTCGACCAGGAAGGTAGGTTAGCAGTATGAGTCTTAGTACTCTGAACGAATTAAATCTAGAAATTAGATTTATCACCTTTTAAGGAAAAAATAAGAAAGAAAAACCTAGCTTTTTGATCATGGGGTAGCTAGTGCTCCTAAAACAGAAGGATAGGTTTCTTCTCTTAGTAGTAATATCATTTTCACTACAGCTGTCTTTGTAACTGAACAGAAAGAAAAGGTTGCAGGCACAAAATCCATTTACTATTTTTCCTGAGCTGAAACCTGTCCTTCAATCCAGTGATCTGTGGTCAGTCTAAGTATTTCATTCAAGTGTAGTTCCATAATCTGAGCAAATAAAGCTATGTGCATGTTTATCCACAAACACTAACATTTCTTGTTCAGTGTCTTTTTAGTTATATGTGGGGATTTGGCTCTACATTTTCCTTTCTAGTGCTCTCAGAACAAAAGTTCATTTGCCTCAGAGAACGGTAGTCTTAGCTGCCAAGTGAAGTTTTGAAAATTTCCCTCCAATTACCCTTGTTAAAATTTGAGAGTATCATTGCAATCAATAAAGATGTTTATTGGACATTTTGTGAGTTATAATATCTGTAGCAACTACTATTTTTCCATTTAGGTACTTCATCAACATTTGGTATGGATTTGGAGTTGGAAGTTCTGGGTTTAAATTCTACTTGTTTACCTCCTGTATGACCTTGGATAAATGAACTCTTGGGGCCTCAATTTCTTCATCTAAAAAATGAGGGGGGCAGCTAGATGGCACAGTGGATAGAGCACTCAGCCTGGCATCAGGAAGACTTGAGTTCATATCTGTCCTCAGACACTTACTATTGTGTGACCCTGTATGTCACTTAACCATGTTTGCCTCAGTTTCCTCATCTATAAAATGAGTTGGAAAAGGAAATGGCAAACCACTGCAGAATCTTTGCCAAGAAAATGCCAGATGGGGTCACAAAGAGTAGACATGACTGAAAAAACTGAACAACAAAAACAAAAAGGAGGGGGCTAGACCAGATGGTGTTTGAGGTCCCTTCCAGCTCCAGAGCTCATTGGTCTTAAATTTGCTCACTTAAGCCAAATGGAATAACTCTAATCCTTCTTCTTTGTGACAGCCATTGAAGTACTTACATAGGTATCACTCCCAATCCTACTTCCCTATCCTCTTTGTCCATAAATCCCCTCTTATTCAAACTAAATACTGCCTTTTCCTTTAGCCATTTCTAAGAACTTTTACTTTTTTTTTAAACTCAAGACCTTTTACCATCATGACTGTCACTCCCTAGACACTCCAGAGTTTATCAACGTATTTTCTGCAATAAGACTTTCAGCACTGAGCATAATATTGGGAATATATTTTGATCAGAGCCAAGGTCAATAGGACTACCCATCTCCTTCTCACTATGTCTGTTTTAACATAGTCCAAAATTATATTAGCTTCCTCAGCTACCATATCACATTGTTGATTGATATTGAAGTTGGAGTCAACTAAAACCCCTATAACTTTTTCAAATGAAATGGTGTCTATCCATGCCTCCCCATCTTGTACCAATGAATTTGATTTCTTTAACCAAAAAGAAAGACATTTCATTGATCCTTAGTAAATGACAATCATTTTTATTCCATACACGATTCTACCCTGTCAAGATCTTGTTTTGCAACATGACTTTGTCATCCAGTGAGTCAGCAATCCTTCCCAGGTTTGTCTTACCTACAGATTGGTTATGCATGCAATCTATGTCTTCATCCAGATACCAGGCACACTCTAATATAGAACTCCTTCAAAACTGACATGAAACCATTAATAACTACTCTTTGGGTCTGGCTGTTAAAGCAATTATGAATCGATCTGGATATATTACTCTCTAGTTCACATCTCTCCATCTTTTCCACAAGAATAACGTGAGGGATTCTATAAAATATATTGCTAAAACTCTAGGTACTTTTAATATCCCTCTGACCTACCATTTTTGCAACCCTTTCAAAAAAGGAAACAAGCTCAGTTCAATATGACTTATTCTTGAATAAGCCATAGTAACCATTTCCTTTTCTAGATGTTCACTAATGATACCATAGAATTTTCCTGGGAATTAAAATCTGTCAGATTCCTTTCTCTTTTGATTTTTCAAAATTGTGATATTTGTTTTCGTGCAATCTGATGGCACCCCTCCCATGATCCACAAACTTTGAAAGATTGTTAAGAGTAACTCAAATCCTAGCTGCCTACTTTTGGGTACTTTATGTGATCTTTTTTGAGGTAGGGTATTTTAAATTATCAAGGGCAGCTAGATGTGCTCTTACTGTGTCTCTACTTATCTTGAGTATCAACTGCCATTAGTCATTTTTGTTCTGTTACTTCTAGTCCAAAGACCATTTTCCCTGGTAGAAAAAAAGAAGCAAAACAAAAGCTGAGCAGCACTGACTTAATTCAATGGTCAGTTATTATTGTCCCATTTACTATGATCAGTGATCTTCTATCTTTGCTCCTCTTTTCCCCAAAAAAGTTTTTTTTTAAAGTACTTTTTGTTTCTTTTAGTTTTCCTCATCAACCTTAGTTCACTTTGAGGTACATCTCACAGTATTCTTACGAAACTAACTCCAATTTTGTATTGATCTTTCATTGACTGCCCTGTGACATTCTTCACAGGTTACAAGCGGAGGACCTACATTCAAAACCTTGCAGATGTGTGACCTGTGTGATCTCTGTGAAGTCATAGAGAAATAGGGTTGGATTAGATGGCCCCTAAGATTGTTTACACTTTTTCTTCCCTTTAAAAATGTATTCTCTTGTTCCTCTAATAGGAGGCTTCTGCTAGAAGCCCTTTTTCATGAGATTTTTTTTGATTTATTGGAAAAGACAAGATTTTTATCCTCTCATGTTTTGTGAGGGTAAATTAAAGAAAATGCAGTTGTCTCACAGGGTATATTTATGATTCAGCTAAGTTTTTTCTTTGCCATCAACATATATCAATTTAGTTGAATTTACTAACCTTCCCTAAGCCAGAATAATATAGTAAGGGATGTTTGGATCAATGACTATATATCCTTGCTACTAGGGAATAGTGGGAAAGGAGGAACTGGACCTGTGATTTCATTGGTTGAGGGAACTCCTGGGTAAGGAAATACCCTTCACCAATCCGTGCTGTTACTTTTTCTGTAATGTATTGTCTTCAGAGTTTCCTGGAGGTATTAGAGGTTAAGTGACTTGTCCAGCCAGCGTGCACTAGAGGACAGGATTTCCTGGCTTGAGGTTGATCTTTAACTGGCTCATGTACTGAATGTTGCCTCTCCTAAGAACTGCTTAAAAGCAAAACAAAAACAAAACTTCAAAAAAAAAACATTTCCTTAACAAATGCATTCTACACTATTATGCAAAGAAATTTATAGTGGGCATTTAATAAATGCTTGTTGAATTAATGTCTCTGAGAATTATATTACCATTTTGGTATCCTGTAAATTTGATTAGCTAGGAGGTACTGCTGCTGTTGGTGATGATGAGAGTTCAATACCATTCCAGATCTCATTAAAAACAACTAACCAAGCAACCTTTTGGGATTGAGAACGTGCAAACATTCTTTTGATATGAAAGACTTCCTTGAGATTTGAGTCATCAAAATGGAGAGGATTGCTGCTGTTATTCCCAGATCCTATCTGAAATAAATTTGGAAACTGTTTCAGGAGGCTGGTAGCAGAGGATACAAAGGAACACAATTCCTGCACTTATACAAATAGAAGAGAAGGTCCTTTTTCCATACCATCCTGAGGTTTGATGCTAATCTGAGACAAACAGTGTTTAATGTTTTTGTATGTTACAAGAGCACTGCCTTGGGTGTTAGGACCTTTGAGGCAATTTTCCTTTGACTTGAACTTCAGGTCAGCTGAGCTCTGTTGCCCTGAAGCCTGAGAGAGTACATGCCTTAGGAAATGTGTTGTTTGAAATTGAAGTTGAATACTTTTCAAATGGCCCGGTAACTGGGGGAGAGGGAGAGGGAAAAGGGAAAAAAAAAGGATGAGGGAGTGGGAGAAGGGAAGAGAGAGAGAGAGAGAGAGAGAGAGAGAGAGAGAGAGAGAGAGAGAGAGAGAGAGAGAGAGAGAGAGAGAGAGAGAGAGAGAGAGAGAGAGAGGGAAAGGAGGGAGGGAGAGGTGCAATTCTCATGCTCTTGGCTTTAATGTACTTTGTTAAGTGCCAATATTTGGATGTTTTTGTTGTTGTTATTGCTTACATTATCTCAATTTGATTTAAAACATTAAAAACTACTGTAGAGAATGGAACCTGTTATTGGTCACAGTTAGGATGCAAAACAACTTTGCTCTAATTTACTTCCACAAAACTTGGCACGATGTCTAAGAAAATATTTGTCCTTCCAAGGGTCCTGTTGTCTCCTCCTCCACACTCCCTCCCCCCCTTCTTCACACCCCTGAATCTAGCTGTCTGTCACTAGTGCTGAGACTTTATGGAACGTTTCTGGCAAAGTGGTTGTGGTAGCTGATCTGTTTCTCTTTCACAGGGGCCACTGGCTCCCAGCCAGCCAATCCTCATGCTTTGAAGTTTTAAAGTTAGCAGCAAGCCCCAACTCCAGTAATTTCAGCTCTGTCCACAGCACAGAGAGATAGGAATGTTGTTTCCTTGAGAGCCATGTATTAAAACTGTCCTGCACAGGGGAGAGTTTGTTAAATAGAACTACATATTAAGCACTCACACAGAGACAGTGTACACACACACACACACACACACACACACACACACACACACACACACACACGCATGTACAATTTCGTGATATTTTAGTATAAGTTTCCCTGTCTTTTCTCTGATTTTCAGGCCATGGTCATTTCCTGTGAGGCTCCGTAGGAGGGGAATTCAGTAAGGCAAACCACTTACTCCATCCCACTGTCTCCTAAAGGCAAAACTCATCCCTACCAGTCTTAGGGGAGGTGTATAAGAATGAGGCACAACACACTCTATTTCCAGACACTGGTCATTTTCACTTGCTGTTCTTAATGCCTAGAATATTCTCCCTCCTGGCTTCCTAGAAATACTAGCTAAAATTCCACTTGTTGTAAGAAGATTTTGCTTTTTTCCCTTCAGTCTAGTGCCTTCTCACTGTTGATTTTATCAAATTTATCATATCTATCTGTCTATACATAATAAAATATGTGTGTATATATGGCTTGTTTGTACATAATGGTATGCTTTTAGTCTCCTCCATTAGACTGTGAGCTTCCTAAGGGTAGGGATTGTCTTTTGCCAATATTTTTTTATATTCCCAGTATGTAGCATAGTGCCTGGAACATACATACATGTTTATTGACTTACTTATAGTCAAAGTTGGGTTTTGAGAGGCATTGTTCAATTTAGAAAAATTTTCCACTCTCTTCTCCTAAGTCCTAGATGGAATTGCTTTGTTCTTAATTGAGTGAATTTCTTATGAGGTTTCCAGTTCTATCAGAGCCCTTCAAAATTTTTGTGTATGGCTTTCCTTTTTGGTTACAGCTAGTCTAAAGGACCTTGAAGAAGCTTTATTCCATAGATGGCAAGGATCAATCAGTTCCCTACATCTGCAAAATGAGGGTATTGGACTTGCTCACCCATTAGGTCCCTTCCAGCTGGAAATTGATGATCCTGTAATTGTAACTAACTAACCCTACTCTATCTACATGATCCTATACCTTCAGGGTTGGGACGAAACTAGAATGGCTTCCAGAAGGAAAATTCTTTGGCAACTTTTGTCTACATTAACATCTGTCAGTCAGTCGGTCAGTCAGTCAGTCAACAAGAATTATTAAAATCTTACTATGTGCCAGGCTCTGTACTAAGTACTGGAGACACAATGAAAGGCAAGAAACAGGCCCTTCTCACAAAGGAGCTCCCATTCTAATATGGGAGATGGCACACAAACTAGTATACAGGCACAAAATTCATACAGTGATAAATGATTGTCTCTCAGCCACTGAATCGAGGCACTGAATCCTATGGAGACCCAACTTCAACTGGGTTGAAACATAGTCAAACATCTTAAGGTGGAATGAGAAAAAGACAGTTTGTTTCTTTAATTGAATGGAGAAACACAGAGGAAACATCTAAATACAAATCCACATAACCATTCAAATGGAGGTTATGGAACTACTTGCACAGCTCAGCAATTGGGATTTTTTGAAGACTGAACACGAAAGTGTCTGATTTTCAGAAATGAGTCTTAGCATTCCCAAAAAAGAGTCGACTAGAGGTTAGAGAATGTAATGATTTCAAAATGCCACACATAGGACACTCTTTATTTCAGTAAGGTATTACCAAGACCATAGTAATTGATGGATTGGTTTTAATGTTGAGTGTTCTCTGGTGGTACAGTAAAGGGCTCCAGTCTCCTCAGGCATTTTTATCCACGATTTGAATGAAGATATCTAGAAAGGCATGCTTATTAAATATGAAGAAGACAGAAAACAGGGAATGATAGATTACGTAATACTATCAAGTTTCAAAAAGATCTCAACAGTTGGAATAGTGGGCTACAACTTAAAAAGTGATATTCTGTAGGTATAGGTAGTAAGATAAATAGATAAGAAGTCTTGTATGTAGGTTCAAAAACTTGATTTCAAAAATATACAATTAAAAAAAGTAGCTTAAGAGCAGTACATGGGAAGTAGGTCTAGAGGTTTTAGTTAAACGGGAACTAAATTTGAATGATAGTAGCTGGTATTTATAAGAAGGTAGATGGTGCAGTGGATAGAGTCCTGGGCCTGGCATCAGGAAGACCTGATTTCATATCTGGTCTCAGATACTTCCTTGCTGTGACACTGGGCAGTCACTTAACCTTGTTTGCCTCAGTTTCTTCATCTGTAAAATGAGCTGGAGAAGGAAAAGACAGACCTCTCCAGTATCTTTGCCAAGAAAACCCTAAATGGGGTCATGAAGAATTGGGCACAATTGAAACAAGGCATGGTTTATAACTTACATTATATTATCTCATTTTGTCCTCACAATGACTAAACAACAACAATCCTCACAAAAACCTTAGTGTTGGTATTATACCCATTTACAAAGGAGGAAACTGCAGCATATAGATGTATGTTACTTGCCCAGGGTTACATAGCTAGTAATGTCTGCGGTCAGTTTTGAACTCATTTCTTCCTGACTCTAGCTTTAGTGTTATAGCCACCCCTCAGAGGATAAATAGGGGATAATAATTGAAGGTTTGAACATGTTGAATTTTAGCTATCTCTGGTCTGAATGCTTTAATAAAAAAATTAGTGATGCAAAACTAAAGTTTAGGGAAAAGAATGAGGCTGAATATATAGATCTGTCAGTTATTTTGCATAGACATAAGTCAAAACCATGAGAGCTTATGAAGTGTGTGTGTGTGTGTGTGTGTGTGTGTGTGTGAGAGAGAGAGAGAGAGAGAGAGAGAGAGAGAGAGAGAGAGAGAGAGAGAGAACAGACAGAAAAAGTCAGAGAGAGAGGGACAGAGAGAAAGGAGAATAGAAGAGATCCTAGAGCACAATGTATTATCATGAAAAAATAAGTTGAAAAAATACTTTCAGTTCATATCATGACTTCTGTCTCTATTCTTTTATTTTAATTCATTGATTAGGAACCTTCTATTGAAATAGTAATTATGTTTTTCCCCTCAAGGCATTATATGAATGATAGAGGGCATTACTGGCAGTAGAGAGAACCCCAAGTTTTATGGAAGTCTTAAGCCTGTGGTCCCTTACTTTCATGTCAGGGAAGAGGTCTGTAGAGGCATTTTGGCTACAGTGTAGATCCTTATGGAACTTGTTTGGGGTTGGAGGACTGGCAGTCTCTAATGAGGGTCCTCCTGGCCCAAGCACTGTCTCTGGAGGAGAATCAAATGTACATCTGCTCTACTTAATATGGAATCTCCCATGAGAAGCAAAGAGATATCAGGGCTGGTGAAATATTTTCATTGTTCATACCACAACTCTCTTTAATAAATCAAGCTTTAGCACTAGTATCATTGGACCTGAGTCTTCTCCCTCTCTTTATACCACAGGTGGTGAAAGAAGCTTAGATCAATAAGATATAGAGGAAAAAGAAATAGTTAATGAGAAATGAATTTCTTGAATTTTCTTCCTTCCACTTTATTCTTTAGCCACAACTTTATGGTTGTTTTTTCTATTTTGATTCTTCATCTGTTGATAGGTAGGTGAGAGGGATAGATAGAGCTCAGGACTTGGAGTTAGGAATACCTGAATTTGAATTCTGTCTTAGACATTTTTTAACTGTTTGACCCTGGGCAAGTCATAATCTCAACCTCAGTTTCTTCATCTATAGAATTAAGAAAGTAGTAGTTTCACCCTCACAGCATTATTTTTTTCTCAAATAACATTTTATTTTTTCTTTAGTTATAGGTTAAAACCCTCATGGCATTATTATGAGGATCGAGTGAGTTAACATGTGTAAGTTTAGTCATGTATGACTCTTTGTGATCCATTGTGGGTTTTCTTGGCTAGTATACTGAAGTGGTTTAACCATTTGCTTCTGTCATAAATGAAGGCAAACAGAGATTAAGTTTCTTACTTTGGGTCACACAGCAATCTGAGGCCTGATTTGAATTCAGCTCTTCTTGACTCCAGACCTGGTACTCTATGCACTGAGTCACTTAGCTGCCTCTACAACTGTGAAGCACTTTGAAAATATGAAAGCAGTATATAAATGCTAGTTAATGTTTTTATTATATTAATTTTATATAGATATATTAATAGTAATTAATATACTTCATGATGATGATAATGGTCATCCTGATGAACTCCATGAACACATCATCCTCCCATCCATTCCCTTAACTTCTCCGTAGACTGTCAAACACATACTCTCCTCCAGTACAGATTGGAATAGCTTCAAAATGAAGCCAACTGTGTCCAACAAATGTTTACTGAGTAACTACTGTGTAAAAGGCATTGGAGAAGACAGAAGCAGAATGTGTGCTCCTTGAGGGCAGGGGCTATCTTACTTCTTTATCTGCATTCCCAGAACTTAGTGCAGTTTCTGGTATATAGTAAGTACTTAATAAATTGTTAGTTATTCTTTAATATAAAAATGAGTAGTTTTTAGCCTCAATGTGTTAACAATCTATTTTCTCAAGGAAATTGGTAGGAGGATGAGCAGTTTCTACCTTGATGAGATTCATAAAGCATTTAACCTACATTATCCAACTTAATCCTCACCGTATCCTTATGAGGTAAGTAGTACAGTTATGACTATCTCTATTCCTTCCCCCAGCTCCCCACTTGGACTCTCAGATTGGTTACCAGTGGTATGGGGGGTGGGGTTGAAGGAGAGAGGAAATGCTACTCCTTACTCTTTAGATTCTAGAGGTAAACTTCAGTACACGTAATAATATAGCTCTTGAACCCACTGATCATTGGCTCCCACAGATCTACATGGTAGAATGGAAACAAGCAGAGACTATCTATATATTCCACCAGAAAGGATGAAACCAAGCTTGTTCAGTGCCTCTGTTACATAAAGTTGAATAAATAGGCTTAGGGAGTTGTTAAGGACTCACTCAAAGTCACACAACTAGTATGTGGAAGAAGACTCAAATCCAAGTGCCTTGATTACAAACCTAGTGTGCTTTTCACTACCATATTTGCCTCCCACTTCAAACTAACTCTCCCCTCCCTTCAGTTTACCCTGAATATAACTGCATGGTGTATCAAACACTTTCCATTACTTTGCTTCCTTTCTGAAGTATGTACACTCAGTCAATAAGCATTGAAGAACTTATGATGTGCCAGTCACACTTTATTACTCTTTGGATTATATCTGCCCTCCACAAGTTTGCATTCCAGAAACGCCATTGATTCGATTCTGAAGGAGCACCCAGTCTGAGAGCTGGGTGTAAATTCCAGCTCCAACCTTTTATATCTGTATGCCCGTAGTCAAATCACTAACCCTCTCTGGGATCTCAGTTTATTCATCTATAAAATGAGGTTAGATTAGATGATCTTTAAAGTTCTCCCAGCCAACAATCCTATGCTCTTACTAGTATATTGGCAGTTAGGTGACACACTGGGTAGAGTCTTTTTGAGTTTAAATCTAGTCTCAGACACTTACTGGCTGCGTAAGTCACTGAACCCTGTGTGTCACAGTTTCCTCATCTGTGAAATAAGATGGAGAAGTGAAATGGCAAACCACTCCAATATCTTTGCCAAGAAGGCCCAAATGGGGTCAAAAAGAGTCAGACACAACTGAAATGAATGAACAACAATTAGTCCATCATTTCTCTTTTGTTCTAGAAAGAATAGTTTTCTCACTATTCTTTTAAAGAACCAAATGTCAGGTGACTTCATCCCCAATATCTTATTTTTTGAGGGTGATATATTTAAAAGGATCCTGTGAACCTAGATGGGGAAAAGTACATCTTTATTTTAATATCATTGTTTCCTTTGTACTTTAGTTTTATTATATTGGTTTCCTATGTGTTTTTATTTTATCCATTTAAAATACAATCCTGAGCAGTGGTCCATAGGCTTTACTAAACTTCCAATGGGGTCCAAGATATTAAAAAAAAAGCTTAAGAACTTCTGTTCCAGGGGTTGCTGTGAGAAATGCACATGATATTTGTGAGTTTTTAAGTATCTCATCATGGAAAATGTCTAAAAATTACAAAAGGATATATTTCTCCTCAAGACGACGAACTTCCCAGGAGGAAAGTGTGGTCACAGAAAAGGAAGGGTATGTGGCTGCCCAGATTAGCCAAATGTTGTCCAACACCAGGAACCCACAAGGAGACTTGAAATTAATACATTTCCTCTATACACCGTTACACATATTAGGCTTTAGACATCGTCCCATATACCAAGCATATTTCATATCCCTCCACTAGAGAAATTTAATAATCCTGGAATGGCAAACAGTGCAGCTACATTTCTAAGCTGTGAGCTCATTCCAAACATACTGCCTTCCTTACTACAGCACAGCTATTAATCTGTTGGCAGGAGGGAAGGGCAGTCCTGGTCTCCATCAAACTTCGAATCCTATTTGCTTTATTGTAGATGCAACCACAAGAGAACGGGGATTTGGGGCATTGTGGTAAAACTGTGAAACTGGAGTCATCGTGTTAGATGGGAACATCTTGTTTCCATTTCAGGAATTCTTAAATTCTGTCTTCTTCCTATTTCCCAAGCCTGTGGGGATGTATCATAAAGTTGAATGAACGTTATCAATTATCCTGATTGATAATTTGATCATGATGGCTCAGCAAAAGGGAAAATTCAGGCCTAACAAGGGGAGGCAGTAGTTTTATTTTCCTATTTGTCTTTTTCAATTATTTAGCTTAACTAGGGCATTGTTATATTGTCATAGCTTTTATACAATAATAATAATTGATATTTCCGTAGTACCTTGAGGTTTGCAAAGTACTTTACATACATTATTATATTTGAGGGTTACTATAACCTAAGGGAGGTAGCTCCTTTAAGGATAATGGAGTATGCATTAATATAGTATCTTAAAGGTTTGCAAAGTGCTTTGTAATTACCTCATTTGATGCATACCTCAACCTTCTGAGATTGGTGCTATTATTATACCTACATTATAGAGGAGGAAACTAAGGTAAACAGATTAAATAACTTGCCTAAGGTCACACATCTAGTAAGTATCTAAGGGAGAATTTGAACTTAGGTAATTTTGACTCCGAGTCCTGCACTTTATCCATTATACCACCTAGCTGCTTCCCTATTATTTCTCCCCACTTTATGGACAGAATAGGTGATTTGCCTGTGATCATATAATTAGTAAATAGTAGGTTGAGGAGTGAAATCTGTTGATAAGCATCAGTAATCGTACTTAGCCTGCTCTTTGAATGACATATATACAATACATTGATGGGCCCATCTACAAGCCTTTCATCTTGACTGGATACATCAAAGGTATTGCAGTGATGGTGTGACCTTTACAATCCCAGGGTCACCTCCATGCCATAATGGGGAAGAGCACGAGGACTTTAGATTTCCATCTTACAAAAGGCAAAGTTGGCTCTGAGAGATTTGCCTGGTTCAAAAAAAACCAGCTGGTTAGTAGAAGTCTAATCGAATGCTCTTTCTTTCCACTACACATCCCAAGATTTGTGGAATTTCTGTTAAGTCAAAGAGAATTGAAAAAAAGGGGGGAGGGAAGAGTGTAACATTTATATCAAAGGCCCCCTCCTATTATGAAGGGTTTAAACACACTTCGGGTATTTTTCACTTTTCTGGTTCATCAGCCCTATCCAGGAAGACTCTAGGGATTTCAGTATGTTGCATTATCTTCAGGTCTGCTATTAACTCCTTTTATATGCTCTCAGGCTCACAAGGCTTAAAATATGTTTATTATTTTTAATTACATTAACAAATACAGAATCTGACCCAATAAGTAGTCAATGGGTGACATTCCCCAGCCTCCATTGTACTATTTCTTTCTAGAGACTTGTATTGTTGCTATATTAAAGGCTCAAAAATGGAAGAGGGGCTGGCCTTGCTTCTCCACATAAATTGAGGTCATATTTGTAAAGCAGGTAGCACACTACTGGATATTTAGTAGGTTCTTAATAAATACTTGTTATCCCTCCCTGCCCTATAACATAGAAGCTCCCCTCTGAGTCCCCTTTGTATCACATTGCACTTTTCCTGGAAGCTAGTATCCTTCTCTGGGCTCCAATGTGCTCCCTTTCCATCAGTAGTTATTGTCACTGTCTCATGTAGCCTTCTCTTGAAGACATGATTCCCTTGACAATGCTGCTACTTTTCAGGTGTTTGCTGGCCTGCTTTCTTCTAGGACATGGCACTGATCATCCTTTATTTAAAGGAAAAAGTTTTTTGGAAATTGGCCAGTGGAAAGATTACCTTGGCACTTTAGCAGCAGTATTGTATATTTCATACCTCTGGTAGGGTCTCTCATCGTCTTAAAATTTTCTGACTTGTTGGTTGAGTTTTGACACCTAAATTCCATATCCCTTACGTTTCCAATCCAATGGGTCCCTCAAAGTGCTATTGAAACTCTCTTAATTTTCTACTCCAGCAATTTCCTCTTGGGCAATTTATGATAACTCGGGCCCATATGCATCCCATTTCTCTTTGAGCCCAACTTGTATGCCTTCCCTTTGTCATTAAAGCTCCCCATTGAACCTTGAGGTTCAAAATAGTGTCATTTTTATATCATTATTTGTTTTCTCCATTATTCCACCCATGGCAGCTGGGGTAGGTTTTACAAATTATCCTAAAATCAAAAAGATTTCTAAAGGAATTTAGATTTGGATTTCAAAGAGACTTGTGAAACCATTAACTTCACTCCCTTCATTTTACAGGGGATGAAACTGAGGTATAAAGAAGTTCAATGACTTGCCCAAAGTCACACAGCTATTAAGTGCCTGGGGAGGATTTGAACTCAGATCTATTTTGAATCACAGTTCAGCATTCCAGACATCATGCCACATAGGAAGGAAAAACAAGGAGAGCCAGAGTACCCCTCTGTTTTCTTATTCCAAATTCCTGTGAATCAAAGAAAAAGTGATAACCTGCCCAGAGGCTGAAAATGTGTGCTTTCTCTGCAGTATTATCAAAGGGAACCTCAGAGACCTTGAAAACTTAATAGTCTGATGATTTGTGTAAGTTCTTGGCACCCTGAGTTTTCTGTTGTTGTCTAGTTTGTAAGTGGCCAATGTTTGCTGTGCTTGTAACTTTTAGCATCTCTACTATGTTCCAAAGCTAGTGAGGCATTAAAAACACTGGAACTCCAGAATACCAGCAAAATCAAGAATGAGAGCTATCTCTGGAGGGCCCGGTCCCTTGTAGGTTGGGATGGAGTGCATCACAAATAGGGAAGAGGTCTGCCAACACACTTAACACTTGTGGAGGTGTGGAGGATGACTTTGATGGAGTAGACCAACCAAATGTTGCAGTCAGATCCAATTCTGCCTGAGTTGTGCAAACACAGGCATTTTCAAAATTGAAGTACCACAGATTCCTCCTGTTTTTATTCACCCTAATACATCTGGAAAAGTACTTTTCGGTTTGGATCTAATGAGAGAGTATCTCCCCTTTTTTCTCTTAGCTATTTTCATAAAGGTCTGGAAGGCATATGGCAAAATTTCCATTTGTTGGATGTAGAAATTTCTTCCTGTTGCCTTGGAGCATACGTTTCTTACCTACTGTCAAGTGGAAATGCTGGACTCCATCCATTGGATATTAAAAGGAAGGGGAGGCCAGGAAACTCAGTATGAGGGTGTAAATTTTGGATTGTATGTTCATAATAAAACTTTGACATCACCATAACTCAAGCTTGAAGACCAATTTTGTAATAAAGCCAAGTAGTTTCTTTTCAACGGTAGTCCTTAGCTTGCTTATTGTTTGTTGCCATTCCAAGGAGGCCAGATTGGCTTGATAGTCCTCAATCTATTCTACCTCACCTGTACATGAGGACAGTTATTTCCTTTAGCTTGTCTTCCACCACAAATATTTTGAGTCCATGTTTTCAAACTGTCACATTCCATTTCCTGAACATAAACTTTTATCTTTTCATCGCTCCCCATTTTTTACTTACTCATTGTCGTTTTTCAGTATTTTTCCATGCTATCGTCCTTATTCTCTCTACACTCTCCTTCCTTCCCAATCTTTGTCATTTGTGGAACCACTGTGAACTACTCTCTTATTCCGTGTTCTCTTGTACAATAAGCTCACACTGACAAATCCTAACCCTATACTTCTTTCATCATTTGCCTCCTATGTACTCCTACTCACTTGCTGCTGCCGATGTTTGTTGTCAGTTGTAGTTAAAGCAGACCAAAGTGACATCACTAAATAGAATTGAAGGAAGTCGCCAATCTGCTCATTGGATCCACGTAAAATTATGTTATTTAATCTCAATTGGGTTCTTAGTGTACCAAGGTAATCCTTCAAATCCTCCCTAATTAATTCTATTTCCTACTGAATATGGTCACAATTCCATAGTTTTTCTATCCCTATTAAATTTCCCACAATATTCGTTATTGGCTGCCTGAACTGAGGAGAATTCTCTCATACTCTACCCCCACGAAAAAATGAAGGCCATTCACCAGGAGCTCTCTCTTCTTCTCTTCTCCTCAGCTCACATCCTCCAGATATCATCCCCTACAAATTCCTCTTCTACTTCAGTATAATGAATGCTTTCCAGAATTGCATTCCAATATCCCCCATCCTTAAACAAACACACACACACACACACACACACACACACACACACACACACACACACACACACTGCAATTCCTGATAGGTATTATTATATCTCTCCTCCCTTTCTCAGCTAAATTTTTTGGGGAAAAAAATGTCTATACTTTATGTTTCTACTTCCTGTCTTTACATGCACTTCTAAACCAACAGCAGTTTGGCTTTCAGCATCATAATTCAACTGAAACTTCTCTCTCCAAAGTTACCCACTAAGTTCTTAATTGCCAAATCTAAAGGCTTTTCTCAGTCCTCATCCTTCTTGAAGTCTCTGAAGCATTTGAAAATGTTGACCACCTTCTGAATATTCTCTTCTCTGTGGGTTTTCATGACATCATTCTCTCTTCTTCCTCCTTCTACCTATTTAATAAATCATTCCATCCTGTTATCCTTTGCTGGATCTTCATCTATGCTATGCTACCTAACTGTGAGTATTCCCTAGGTTTCGATCCTAGGCTCTTTTCTCTTTTTCTGTCTATATTTTTTAGCTTGACAATGTTATCAGTTCTCTTGGATCCAATTCTCTCTATGCAGATGACTCATAGATTTGTATATCCTGCTCTAATTTTCTCTTGAGCTCCAATCCCACCAAGTATTAGACATTTTAAACTAGATACCATATGCGCCTTTCCAATTGGACATGTACAAAACAGAATTCATTATCTTCCCCTCCCACACAAAGCAAAGGTTATCCCTTGTATAAAATTCCCTATTTTTCTTGAGGTCACCACCATCCTTTTGGTCATCCAGATTTGCATCAATGTCATCCTCAGTGCCTAACTCACCCTACATTTTTAATAAGTGGACAAATTTTGTTCTTATTTCCCCAAGACTTCTCATCTAAATCCCCTTCTCTCCTCTCACACAGCTACTGCTTTAATTCAGGTCCTCATCATCTCTCTCCTGGATTACTGCAGTCGCCTCACAATTGTTCTTCCTCACTCAATTCTTTCTCCTCTCTAACCAATCCTCTGTATTGTTGCCAAAATGATTTTCCTAAACTGCAGTTGTGACCCTGACACTCTTGCCTCTTATCATTCTGTCATTGCCTACCACCCCTTATTATGCCCAGGAGCAAATGTAAACTCTATTTAACTTTTAAAGCTCTACATGATTTGTCTGTCCCCTTCCTTCCTCTGTAGTCTTCTTTGAACTCAGTTCTTCATAACTCCAAGCCCAGTGCTTTAGCCACTGCTCTACTAGGTTCCCAGAAAAGAAGTAGCCTTTAATAATTAATGTATGGATAATTACTTTTAAAAACTTCTTCAAAATGTCATCAGGCACTGAAGAATTGAATGCCATGACTGCTTTAAGAAAAATGTTCTAGGACCTAGTTCTCAGAGGGATGATTTTCTATTACAACTTTTCTTCTTGAGCCCACATATTTTAGAAGTGAGTGTTACAAAAACAAATCATCCAGGTAATGATTTATATTCAAAAGGGTTCTGTAAAAGGTGTTGAGGACTTCTAGGCAAATACGGCAAAGATAGATGAAGTATAGTCCAGTGGAAAAGTTCCAAGAGCTCTTTTATTATATTCCATCATTTTACTAAACGATAAAGATAAACAAATATGAAAAGCCCTTTCTTTTCTTTAGCTTTTGTTATTGTTCACTTCTTTCAACACATTCAACTCTTTATGACTCCATTTGGGGTTTTCTTTGCAAAACTATAGGAGTGGTTTGCCATTTCTTTCCCTGAGTCATTTTAAGCTAAGGAAACTGAGGGAAACAGGATCAAGTGACTTGCCCAGGGTCACACAGCTAGGAAGTGTCTGAAACCAGACTTGAAGTCAGAAAGAGAGTCTTTCCCTACTCTAGGCCCAACACTCCATCCACTGCACCACCTGGTTGCCCATTATCTCCCTTATATTGGACTTTTCTCAGGACTCTTCAAAATACCAGTGTTCTAACACAAAGGATTAGAAAGGTGGCAGAACAGTTGCAGCCTATTGGGCACTTAAACCTATTGTCCAGACCACAGTAGTGTAAGTTCATAAGAGGTCACATAATTTATGATTCTGATGTCAAAATTTGATTTATTGATGAGCATTCCTATCTGGAAATGGTTAGATGTACCTACCCACACATAGAGAATGATTTAGGCACATTCAAAACCCAGGTGGTTCATGTACTTTGGGAAATGGCTATTCAATGACTATGAAGATGATAATGATAATGTGAGATTGCCCCTGCTGAAATCTAAGCTGAAGGAATAAACCAGCAAACCTTGTACTGTACCTGTGTAATGCATGTAATAGGGTATGTGGCTTTCGTGACTTTGAAAGGAAAAGAAAGGGAGCAGAATTATTTGTCACTCAGGCAGACTGTAATTTATACTGCTTAGGCTAAAATCAGTTATAAAGATCTTAATGGCTGTGAGTGGCTATAAGTAGTTTTCTGTGTCAGGTAGAATTCATCTGGCCTTTCACTGATAGGCATTCCGATCTACAAATGGGCAAGTTTCCATATTGCTGCCACGACATATGGCACAGTGAAATCTTGACTAATTGGGATGTTCAGCATTTAGGATTAACTCAGAGGTAATCAGCAAATGGTTTTTAATTTTACCCTTATTGCCTAAATTGCCTAAATATCTTAAGTACAGTGTAGTGACTTCGATTAAATCCTTAGTTGATGGTCAAGGAGCTATTCAATGGTAAAAAACATTCTTCTGAGTTAATCCTTATTGAAGAGTTCGGTAGAAGTAGATATAGAATTATAAGATGGGTAAGTTTACTTTGAACCTGCAACATCTGTCAGAGTTTTGAGGGGTTTTTTTGAGAAATGAAGTTCATTATGAACTTGTGTTGTGATTCTGCACTTTCTCTTTAAAGTAGGACAAAAAATCTATGTTAGTGAACATACTGATTATCTGGGATTCAGTTAACTGAGGCTTTCCTAATTTACACATAGATAGGACTACTTTCTATGTCCTCATTTATGCATATACCGGACTTTCGGATTTTGCCTTCTTTCAGTCTTAGGGAAATCAACAACAAAGTTCTAGATGTCCAATCCTGTATTTCCCAACCAAAATTATACTGCAAGACATTAATCATTTTCTACATGGCACCATTTCAGCATCCATGTTCTCAGGATGGCATCTCCTACTAACTCTGCGGATGCCAGGAAGAAGGAAAGAGCTGTGACTAGATGGAGTAGAACACAAGAAGGCAAAGGAAAAATTAAAGATCATAGGTTTTGTAAAGAATCAAAAACCTTTGATAGTAATTTCTAAGGATTTCTTAGTTCATAAAAAAAATTGTCTCAGACTAAATGGTAACTGCAAAACATTGTCTGTTCTGTCACTACAATCGAGTCTTTGTATAGGTATAGCAAAAAGCCATCTCATCTTTTTGTCCAGGTCTTAATATACAGGGTATTCCAAAAGTCTTAGCACAGTTTAAACTTGAATTTCTTGAAAGTTCATTAAGATTTTGGGGACACCCTATATAATAAATAGCGGAAGTTGGCGAGAATAAATTGCGCCCTAGACCAGTGAGAACTTAGACTCGGCTGTGTAAATTTTGACACGTAACTTAATACCTTCTTGCCTCAGTTTTCTTTTCTGTAAAATGAAGGTATTAGATTTCATGACCTCTAACATCCATATGAACTCTAATTCTATTATTTTACATACAAAAATTAGATTATACTGACTCTGAGGTTAGCAACATTAGAAGATGTAGATGATATAAGAAATATGTAATGTGGCTCTGGCAGGTTTATGGGGAAATACAAAGCAACTCTGTTTCTATGAAAATGAGTGGTATTTCTAGGTCTTGTACACTAGGCTAGGAAATATGTTTCCTTGTGTATTAAAAGAGTAATAAAGAAGATAAGTTACTGTCTGTCTCCATATTTTACAAATAAATTGCATCACCCCTAGAAATTAAAAAGGTGTCTAAATTAACCTTGCAATCAATTCCATAAGTAATATGAATTACTAGCACATCAGGTTTATGAAAAGCAATCTTTATACATCTAAATAAACCTACAATACACCTACTTGCATGGGAATATTTTGAATTGAGCTAGCTTGACAAATTATACTTCCTTTTGGGGATGGCATGTAGATATTTCTATATCCTAACCCATGGCAAAGCATACCATTTTTTGCAAGTGATTTGCCCTCTTTCTTGAATGAGCAGTAGTCAGTTAAAAAAAAAAAAAGGCCAGGCTACAATCTAGTCCTTTAAAATACATTTCTTTTTGTAAAGAAGGAACTTTCTGTGATTCCTGCAGAGTAACATTTATAGATAGAAACACTTCAACATTGAATAATGTGAATTACATTATTATCTTTCAAGCACAGTTAAGAATTCTGTAGTGAAAGATGGTATCATTTAAGAAGGTAGCATAATTCAGAAACGTGATAGACTTCATAAAGTGACATTGGAAATAAACTACCTCTTACCATACACTTATACTTGTTTTGTATTTCACATAGGTAATGTGACACATGGAAATAACATGTTCCTACCACTTCGTTCTAGCATCAGTCTGTGTTTAAGAGCTGTGCAACTATGTAGCTATTTTTCCAAATTTTCTAATGGTTTTGTTATTCTGCAACTTAGGGCCAAAGGAATTCTAAGGAATGGGGAAGAATATTTCCCCCCAGTCTTAGAAAAAGGATCTGTTGTACAAATCACAGACATTTATTAAATCTTTCCTATGTACATAGTACTAGGAGAGATATAAAGTTTCAATGATAATCCTAGGCTAGGTAATTCAGTTTACCATCTATCTATCTGTCTGTCTGTCTATCTATCTATCTGTCTATCTATCTATCTATCTATCTATCTATCTATCTATCTATCTATCTATCTGTCTGTCTGTCTGTCTGTCTGTCTGTCTGTCTGTCTGTCTGTCTGTCTATCTATCTATCTATCTATCTACCATCATTTCTTCTTTTTCTTTCTTCTTTCCTTCCTTTTTTCTGTCTTTCTCCCTTCCTTCTTTTCTTCTTTTGTGCTTTCCTTCTTCCCTATTTCCCTACCTCCCTCCCTTTCTTGCTTACTTCCTCTCTCCCTCCCTCCTTTCCTCCCTACCTTCCTTCCATCTTATATCTATCTGCTTTTGACTCTTTTTTTGAAAAATACAGTTGAAGAGTAGAAAAAAAATTAGGTCCTGAATCCAACATCTGACGTTAATTGTGTTGCTGACATCTACGACTGCTTGCATTTTGGGAATTCAATAATATGATATTCATTTACCTTCTCCGACATGACATGAAAATGCAATAGCTCCATTTTCAGGCAGCCTACCTTTACATCAACTGTATTTCCCAGGGAGTTGTGCAAGACCACAACAGATACACATTCTAAACCAAAACTTGGGTGAAATAGCCACTCATCTAGGGATATCATTTATTTGAATGAACAAATGTAAAGTTAGTACCTAAAGTTGTACCATCACCACAGAAATATCCTGGTTGAGCTGAAAGAGTCCTTAGAGTTCACCTAGTACAATTCACTAATATAAAGGGAACTCAGGCTCAGGGCAGTGAAGTAATCTTTCTCAAGGTCATAGGACCACAAATTTAGAGCTAGATAGGACCTTAGAAGACTCTCATTCCAACCTTTTCATTTTTGCAGGTGAAGTTTATAGGGATTAAGTGAATTGTTCAAGATTAGTCAACAGTCAGTCAGCACATAATAAGCTTTTAATGTTTACCTCGTGCCAGGCACTGTGCTAAGTGCTGGAGTTACAAATAGAAGCAAACAAACCAAAAGAAACAACAGTACCTGTTCTCAAGGAGCTTATGTTTTAATGGGAGTAACACCATGCAAACAACTATGCATATACAAGGCATATACAGTGGAATAAGGGAGGGACTCCCACAGAAAAGCAACAGTAGAGAGGGAATGTGTAGCGACCAGTAGCAGCAAAGGCGACCTGCAGGAGGTAGAATTTGAGCTGTGTCTTGAAGGAAGACAGGGAGACTAACGTGAGGGAGGAGGCCATTCCACACATTAGGGACAGTTAGTAAAATGTAACAGTTGGTAGATAACATCATGGTCAAGTTACAAAGAAGTTATTTGCCCCTAGATCATAGAGTAAGTTGATGGGAATAAAATGTAAGATGCCTGGAAAGGCAGAAAGGAACTAATTTGTGAAGAGCCTTAAAAGTCAAGTAGAGAATTTTTACATTTGATCCTTGACACAATAGGGAATCAATCACTGGAGTTTTGGGGGGAGATGAGAAGGAGGAAAAGAAAGTGTCACATTGTTAGTGAGTGTTAGAGGCAGTATCTGAACCCATAGCTTCCCAACTCCAAATCCAGTATTCTAATAGTAGAGTTCACTTTACTGTATTATGCTTAAAATATGCTTGGGTTCAAAGTGCGCTTTTGTAATGCTTTAGCATTCTCTGAAAACAGCCTGTAGTAGAAAGCAGATAGGACTAGAAGTTAGGAAAATTGGGTTCTAATCCTAGCTCTGCTACAAACTAGCTGTGTGGCCTAGAGCATATCTACGTTTTTCTTTCCTTATTTGTAAAAATAAAGAGGTGCAATAGCTAATCGGGTCTTTCTACCTCTAGCATCCAATTTTTCATTCAGAACCATTAGACTTTTTTCTCCCAAATGTCTGTCTTAACTAATTTCATAGAATAATAAAATCTTGGAAGTAATAGGGACCTTGGAGATGATCTATTCCAAACCACACCTGTAGCATGATTCTCTTCTATAAAATTCCTGACAAGTGGTCACCTACTCTTGTCTGGAAGTTATCCAGTGATGAGGAACCTACTACCCACTACCACATTCCAATATTGTATAGCTTTAATTGTTAGAAAAAAATTTCCACCAATAAAATATGTTTCAGTTACTATATACCACACCTCATTGTAAACTGAAATCTGCTTCTCTGGGACCTCCACGTTTTGCTCTTGCTTCTGCCCTTTGGGGATCAAGTAGAATTCCTTAATGTCTGAAATAACTTTAAATTATACCATGAAATTTCTTTTTAGAGTCATCTTCATTCTGTTGAAGGTGATGTCTGTGATTGCATTCAGGTCATCTCAGTTGTAGCACAAGAAGGCAGCCAGCTTTTAATATTGAAGGGGGTTGAGACCGATGACATAGGATATCTATTTCCATTTGCCAAATAGGTTGTGTTAACAATTTCCAGCAGCTATAGCAATATTTAAGTAGATTTATAGAACAACTGGGGAGGTAGGTGGCTCAGTCAATGGAGTGCTGGGCCTGGCCTTTAAGTCCTGAGTTCAAATGTGGCCTGAGACACTAGCTGTGTGACCCTGGGAAAGTCACTTAACTTTTGTTTGCCTTAATCCACTGTAGAAGGAAGTGGTAATCCACTTCAGCCTCTTTGCCAAGAAAACCCTATTGACAGTGCTGGCATGCTGTGGTTCCCAGGGTCCTGCGGAGTCAGAGAGTACTAAACAACTTAGAGAAACTGAAATTTTCTATCTACTATACTTATTACCCTTCTGACACTGTATTTCACAAATAAGTTAAAAATCTGGATGCTGTTTGCATCCCGAAGCAAAAAGCAGATAAATAAAAGTATGTATAGAATGATATTACACACACACACATATGTGTGTGTGTGTTTGTGTAAATATACACACATATATGTGTGTGTGTGTGTGTGTGTGTGTGTGTGTGGTGTGTGTGTGTGTCTAATGGTAGCCATCTCTAGGTTTGGGGGAGGGAATAAAAAGTTAAAGAAATGTACATGATAAAGTTGTATATAATAGACTTGCAGTTTCATGTGCAATCATCTTTTTATTATACTATGTTATAGAAATGCTTGTTTCATCTCATAAATTAAAGTTAAAATAAAGTGGAAAAAAAAATTTAAGGACCTAAAAAAAAATCTGAGTAGTGACAATAGCTGGAGAACTTAGCTCTTCTAAGAGTAAGGAAATTCTTTGAGAACATTATTGTCATAATAACTGACATTTATATAGAATTTTAAGGTTTGCAAAGCACTTTATACACACACTCTCCCATTTGAACCTCACAATAACTTACGTCTGGGTTTACCATTGTCTCTTTTAAAGATGATGTAAGTGAGGTTCAAAGAGGTTGCCCTACTCTCCCATAACCACACAGTTAGTAAGTATCAAAGTGGGATTTGAACTCATGTCTTCTTAACTGCAAGTCCAGAACCTTATCTACTATACACACTGCCTCTTTCATGTAAATAACTATATTGGACATAGTAGAAGAAGCATAGGAAAGGCTGGATTTCTTATCCTGGAGTCCATGAACTTCATTCATATATTTCATCCATTCACGTATTCAATTTCAGTATAATTCAATTTCACTATAACTTTGTAATCATTTATTTTATGCATTTAAAAACTTTGTTTTGTGAAGAGGTCTATAGGTTTCACCAGAGTGCCCAAGAAGGCAACGACACCAAAGATACATAAATACATGCATACATACATGTGTGTGTTTATGTGTGTGTGTGTGTGTGTGTGTGTGTGTATCTGTGTGTACATAGATATACAGGACTACACATACTCATGTGTATATATGTATGTATGTATATGTAAAGTTCAAGAACCCCATATATTGTATAGAAAATTAGCCTGAATGTCAAGAGTACTTAGGTTCAAGCACTGCCTCTAATCCATACTGACTCAGGCAACTCTCCAAGACTTTTATGTATTGTAGAATAGTTTCCTATCTGTTTTTGGAGAGGGAGTTTCCTCGTCAAAAGGTCCCACAGATCTTTGGGGGGAAAATAGTAGATTATCATATCAATATTTTTAGAAGTCCAGTGAGGACAATGAAATTAAAAAAAAATAAACCATCCACACCTATAACAGAAATGTCTTTAAAACCCATGTCCTTTGTGCAAAGCAAACACAATAGTCAAGTTAATGAATTGAAAACTTAACATCACCTCTATTGATAAAAATGTCTGTTGTTGATTTCTGATTGTATGCACTTTCTTTTGGTTAGTCTGTAGATACCATTCTTTCTTGAAGATGAATAATTATATACATGTATGCATATATTCATATTTGTATGTGTGTATACACACACACACACACACACACAAATTCTGCTGTGTAAGAGTTAGTTTGGAAGAGGCCCAGATACATGGAGCAATAAGGAACTATAAATGGTTTCATAACAGTTGTGGGAGACTTCCCTCACACTCATATTCTAGGTGGATTCAATTTCCAAATTTGGCTTCCTTTGTCATTAATGGTCCATAATTGTTTATATTTCTGAGGAGATCAAGAGCCTAGTAAATATCTGAAATACAAGAAATGTTTCCAAATGCTTGTGAGACTTCCTGTGACTGCCAGATGGATAACTTGGCCAAAGCTGTACCTCAGATATTTGGCTTATCATTTGGACTCTTCTCCCTCCATACACATACACTTACTCCCTTAGCAAAGGATCAGAGGAGATACGTGCTATTGGAAGATCATTCAAATTCTGAGGTCAGTGTTATTTCCCTTTAAATCAGACACCAATTTGGAATGTTGGCTAATCCCAAATTGGTTAAACAGTAACTTCAGTGTTTATATTGTATAGATTTGTCATATGTATATGTGGTTTTTTTTAAAGAAATTCAGTGTTTTCTCAGGAGCCAAGAATTGGATTGGGTACCAGAGCACATGCTGCCAACTGTTATCAAACTCCGTATTAACAGGCAAATTTTTTTTCTTTCTGCTAATGAAATATGAAATAACAAAATAATCTCTAAGCAGACTCAATGTTGTCCTCCTTGTGACTTGGAAGAGGGGCCGATGTGAGAGGATATTTATCCACAGATTAAATATTCCTTAAAAGTCTGTCAGAGTAATGTGGTTCCATCGTCACCTTAGAAATATCTAAATATGTAATAACACAGCTCACTTGACCATGCTGTGGGCTGGTTTGGGGTTTAATTAGGGCCTTAGAAGGTCAGTATTGATTTGTTGTGCTCCCGAGCTACACGGGTGAAGGTTGGTGAGAATGGAATGGAATTTCAGCCTTCTGCCAGCAACTACTTCTGGCTAGGACAAGAATTCCTTCCAGCTCCTTCTTTTCAGTCCATGTCACATGGGGAATTTACTACTTAGGATGACATAAAGAGATGAAGTAAAAGGAGATTAAGGAAAAAGATCTCCCCACCAGAAATCTTGGTTTCATTCCAGTTGGAGAATGGCTATAGAATGCAGCAGCTATCAAACATTCTGTACTTCAAAAGCATCATTTTTATACTCTGAAGCAATAGAGGCTTAAATACTAAGACTTTAAGTTGTTTTGTGACTAAAGCTAGATTAAAGGAGGTTAGGAGGGTGGGCTGGAGAAAATGTTCTTTCTCCCAACAGAAACAGGGCGCTCAGTTCAAAATCAGTAGGAACTGCTGCTGAGCTTGTAATAGCTTTAATGTTTGTCCTTATAATGACAGCATGTTACTGGTAAGTTCCCTCCTCCTTTGTCAAGTACTTTACTGTACCTTAAATTTGAAGGGAACCATTTAAAAGCTGACTAGATGACAATAGAAGTGAGTTCAGGAAACCAGAGGTAACTTGTACAGAAATCATTTGTTCAATCCTAAAAAATTAAATATGTCTACATGTATATGTATATACACATATATGTGTATATATAATATGTGTATTACACACAATCTTTATTTATATATGTATTTCATAATATGTATATAACATATCTGTATATACATATATGTATATGTATATAGAGATATACATAAAGATATACTTGTATAAATAAAGATATATATATAAAGACACATAGCTTCATTTATACATGCACATCTTTATTGATATGTATATCTGTATTTTTATATATACACATATATGCATATATAGGTATATGTATACATGTATGTATGTATGTATGTATTCATATGAAGTTACCTTCCCATGGAAGAGGCTGCTTATAGGACTCCCAAGTGTAAGTCTGCAGTGTGACTCTTTAGCTTGTACCTTGAGTATAAATGAACACTGAAAAAAAGCTAAGTGGTGGCAATTTGCACACTAACTTATAATTCAGTACAGACCTCCCACCTGAAAATGTGAAGGAAACACTTCAGGCATTGATGTGGGAAATGTGGTTTTATGTGTGTGGGATCACTTCATTTAAAGGGTCTTCATTCAGTTAGTTATCTAAATGTCAGCTGTTATTTGATTCTAGGTTTGATAGGAATGCATGGAATCGGTTTTAGTCATTCCACCTACATGTTTTTCTCCTTTCCTTTTCTTTGCCTGTCTCCTAGGGTTACCATTGTGTGATCCAGTGCTGTTTCTTTAATGAGAACCATAGTCTCAAATATAAGCCCTGTGAACTTTGATAAAAGAAAAAAATATTTTGGGATAGAGGTTATTTCACTCACTAATTTAATATTTTTAATAAATTTATTTTGAAAAATGGGAAATGGATAAAAGTAAAGATATTGATTACAAGTGTTCCTTCGAAAAGTTTAACCAACATTAATAGAATTGCCACATATAGAAGGGTAAAAGAGACACCGAACATGACTTAACCATTGAAAGTGGAGGGAGTATCGCATAATGGAAAGAGCACTAGAATTAGAGATAAGGTTTTTGACTCCTATCTCTTTGACCTATCTGTGTGATGATGGACTAATCACTTAACCTCTCTGGGACTCAATTTCCTCACTGGTAAAGGGGAAAAGTGAATGAGAAGGGGAAAAGGAATGAACATTTATTATGTGTCAGGCACTGTGCTAGATTATTTCATTCAATCATCATAATAACCCTGCGAGGTAGGTGCTATTATTATTATTCCCACTTTATAGTTGAGGAAACCAAAGCAAAGAGAAATGAAATTGCTTGCCAGGGTTATATAGCTATTAAGTATCTGAAGCTGGATTTGAACTCAGTTCTTCCTGATTCCACACTCAGTGTTCTTTCCGCTGTGGTACCACCCAGCTACCTCCAACTAGAAGACATTGATAATTAGTGAATTATATGCCTACTTTTCCATATGTATTAAATGCTAGTAATAATGGTCTATATTGGTAATGAAGTTATTATTGATAACAAAATGAGGAGGGAAAATGGAGGCTTTTTACTCATCATCATAGCTACAAAGTTGGCCTAAAGGGATACACAGCCCTAGCTATTTACCTAAATTTGTCACAATGGTCTCCTTCGGAGTCTTCTTCCATAAAATCCTTCTTAAAGATAGTAGAAACTGAAGTCTCAAATTCAGCATCTAACATTGATTAACATCTATGGCTGTTTGCATCACCGGAAATAAATAATAAAATGTTCTTCAGCCTTCTCCAAAGCGATATGGAATTATGATAGTTACAATATTCAAGCCTTCTGTCATTTGGTTTATTGTTTATTCACTACACACACACACACACACATATACATATATGTATAAAAACTCAACCTCACAGTAAAGCAGGGTGGAATAGTCGAAAGGAAGTTTGAGTTGAAATAAAAAGGCTTAGGTTTCAATTCTGTCCCTGCTACTGACAATTTGAGAGACTTTGGACAAATCATTTGACCCTATAGGTCTCATTTTCATCAAGTGCAAGTCCGACCAGAGGACCCCCAAGTTCCCTTCCAATTGTGATTCTGTTATCTAGAGTTGGATTTGATATAGTCAAACCGAATCTTAATGGCCTTCTCCCAACCAAGGGTCTCCTGTATGTATGAAGACAATATAAGTTATTGCAAAATGCCACAAAATTGCCCACTTTGGTTATCATCCAACTATCTTTATTAAGATAGACTTAATTATAAGAAGGAGATTTACATCCACAAATATATCTATATCTGTTTATCTACATAGATAGATAGATAGAAAAAAAGATAAGAGTGTAGATAAAGACATCCATCATTATCACCGGAAGATATCTTGGACCAAGTTGAAGCGAAGGAGAATTTTTTTTGTAGAGTATGAGTTTCTCCTGATGTTCCTATCTGCCAGTGACTTTGTTTATTAAGGTATAGGACACTGTTGGCCTCTTCAGTGAGGCTTGCAGCCTCTCAAAAGATATTGGTCAAGTATTGTGTGTGTGTGTGTGTGTGTGTGTGTGTGTGTGTGTGTGTGTGTGTGTGTGTGTGAAAAGCCACATAGGTAGATTGCACATTGGAATATGGCATGAAGTAGAATGGTCAATCCATGGAATAAGTCTGTCAGTAAATATATGTGTGCATACACATATACATATATGTGTGTGTGTACATAGATGTGCATTAAGAGTATGTGTATATGCAGACACACATACATAAAGACCATCATATTTGCTAGGTACTATACATATATAATAAAGTGCATGAAGATTTGAGATGGAAGAGAACATGAATGTCATGGGAAACTGCAACATTTTAAATGTGTCTAAGCTGCTTTATTTTGCCAAGGTCCATATTCTTCACTAATATTTGTCTGAGGGTCAAAAAGTAAATTTCACTTCCTTGTTCAGGGTTGGCGGTGGGGGGGAAGAGAATGAAGGCACTATTCTAGCCCGCTTCATGGAGGAGGTAGCACTTGATTTCTCTCTTGAAATAAGAAAGAGATTCAAGATATAGAGAAAGAAAAGGAGGAGAGTCTATTCTGGACGTAAGATATTTTGGGCATTGAGATGGTACTGTAGGTAGACCGCTAACCTGCGAGGCTATGTGACCCTGGACATGTCATTTAACCTTTCTAGACCTAAGTTTCTTTATCTGTAAGGTGGGGATAATACTAGCACCTACTTTCCAAGGTTGTTACAAGCATCAAATGAGATAATATTTGTAAAGCATTTTGCAAACCTCACAGTCCTATGCAAGTGCTAGCTATTATTTTTATAATTTGACTAAAGATGTGGAATCACCAAGAATAAGAATAGAAAGATTAGGTGAGGTAATATGAGGGAGAAAAACCTCATTTTTTTGTCAATCAATCAACAACTACTTATTAATGTCTACGATGTGGTAGGCACTAGGGCTACCAGAAGTATACATTCTGTTAGAGGAAACAATATATATAGATATAAATATATACAAGATATTAACTAAGTAAATACAAATGAATATAATGTCACAGACTTTTAGAGTTGATAGGAACCTCAGACACATCTAGTCCAACCCATATATGAAAAGAACTGCTCTGAATACATAACCCAAAAAAGTGAGTCTAGCCTCCACTTAAACATCTGTCTCCAATGAGATAGGAATCATCCCTCTTCAGCCATCCCTATTCTACTTTTACATATCTCTTACTTGTTAGATAATTTTTTGCTGACATTGAGCCTTAATTTACTTCTTTGCAGCCTCCTTCTGGAAATTTTGGCAGTGAGGCTTCAGAGATTCCCAAAATAATTTGGCCTACTACCCCCTTTAAAAAAATATCCCTCTGGAAAGCTACTTTTTCAAACCCTTTAATGGTTTTTTTTTTATTTAAAAAAATTTTTTAATATTTATAAATTTTTCGAAGTGATGCATCTTAAATTTAATAATTTATTGTACATTTGTGTTTTTTTCTTACGTTGAAATTTTGATGGTGCAATATTGCATTATATAGCCATATGATATCGTATTGTAAACAAGTCATTACATGCGCATATTCCTGCTGATGGATGTTGGACTTCCCTACAATGAGCCACAGCTTTGCCTGCCAACATTTGTTCTTTAAGACTTGTTGGTGGACTTCACCTGTGATGGGTTATAATTTGCATTATTGTGTGTTTATTTGGAAAATAATATAATCGCAATGACTTTAACTCTGTTACTCAACAGATAAAACATGTACCAAAGGTTTTACAAAATTTTCTTCTATTGCTTCTTTATACTTTCACTGCCCCCTTATTTTTATTCAACATCCCCTAATTGCACCTGACACTACTACCACCTCCTGGCTCCCCCCTCCCCAATCGTTCCAACATCTTACAGGGGGCAGTATCACCACTTTGGGAACCTATGCTAGCAGATGAGATCATTAAGAAATGTCTTACATAGGAGGTGCTATATAAGATGAGCTTTTGAAGAAGCTAAGGAGAGAGTCCATTCCAGGCCTGGGGGATGTCTTGTGGGAAAGAAGAGAGATGGTAAATGGAATGCTGTGTGTAAGGAACAGCAAAAAGACTGATTTAGTTGGAGCAAAGAGTACATGAATGGGAAAAATTTGTAATGAGCTGGAAAGGTGGGTTGGAGCCATATTGGGAAGGACTTTAAAGTTCAAACAATGGGTTTGATATTTGATCCTATAAGCAATATGGCACTTCTGAAGCTTACAGAGCAGAAATGTGTCCTTGATTCTTCTTGTTAAACTGAAGCAGAGGTTTTTAACCTGAGAGCTATGAACTTAAGAAATATGTGTGTATGACCTATATGTGTGTGTGTGTGTGTGTGTGTGTGTGTGTGTGTGTGTGTATATGACATGAGGTAGACTAGGTAATCTATTGAATAAGTCTGTCAGCAATCATATATATGTATATGTATGTGTGTGTGTATATATGTATATACACACATATGTGTGTGTGTGTATAATTGAATTTCAGTATAATTTTTTCCTTTGTAATCATATGCATTTAATTTGTGCATTTAAAAACTTTTTTTGAGAAAAGATGTATATACTTTTCTAGGTTCCTAAAGAGATCTAAGACACACAAAAAGAGTAAGGACTTCTGTCCTAAATTTTAGAGCCTTCAAGGGAATCAATGCCATTATTATTTTTAAATATATGGTCAAGCATAGAAGTACCTGGATATTTAATGATAGAGAATGTTGTTAATAATGGAGTAGAAAGTGAATTTCAAATTTTAATTTTGAGTAGATTTACCTTTATTATTTGTAGTATGAAAGGGGATGAAGATGATTTTCCCTGGTAACCACACCCAGATTGCTGAAAGGACAAAGTGACAGTTAATGCTGTAGCATTTTAAAGGATGTGTAAGGTTAGTTCTAAAAAATCATGTGTGAACAATAATATTGTAAACATGTGTTACTGTTGTATTACTGTGAAACTATATAATAAAATGAGCCTAAATGTATTCATTCTTCAAAGTATTAGAAAATTAAGCTAAGTTATTGTTTTAACATACTAGAAAAAATGAATTAATGTGATTCCAAGGTACCTACGTAACCATGTAGCTTAGACATGTAGAAAATCTGCCCCTTTCGTAACTAGAGTCTCTAGTATCATCTAATCATTGACCTAGAATTTTAACTACAAACAGAAATATTGTTTTTATCTTCCTGGCTAACCATGGGGCATCTTCCTACATTCCAGAAGAAGCATTATCTTCAAGACATAGTTATTAAATGTCTATTATGTATATGGCATTATGTTAATTGCTTAGGATGTAAAAGCATTTGAATTACAGTCCCCATCTTGGCCCTGTCTTGTAATATATAAAGACAGGAACTATACAAAAAAACTTAAATGTTGTACAAGGTAGCTTGTGATAAGAGCCAAATGAGTAGTACAGATAATATGAAAGGAAGTAATTCAGAGGAGAAAACATCATTGAGGCCTGCAGTTGTTGGAGAACGGCTGGTCAGACTTGAGGTAAGTCTTCAAGAAAGAGTAAAAATTAGACAGATGGAGAGTTTGAGTGAAACACCAATAGTAATGGATTGTGCAAATTAACAAGGCCAACAGCAACAACTATTGAGCACTGCCTATTGTGCGAGGAAATAAGCTCAGCATTGGAAATGCAAGCAGAAAGAAAAGGGGTTTGGGGATGGAAGTATCTGACCCCAATAGCATTTTAGAGAAAGTCTGGGAGAGTCAGGAATATAACCTGGAGAGGAATGAAGACATGGCTTGCCTGGGGATCATCCTTACCATGGATGTACTGCAAGGAACCAGCCAATCAGAGGGATCAGCTGGCGGGCAGAGGCTACTTCTGATGGTGATGACTAGAGGTGGAGTGAGCTTTCCCGGACTAAGCAGTTTCTGGGACATGGTAAAAAATTTTGGAAAAAGGAATGAAAGCAGGAATGAACTCTGTGTGTCAGGGGGAGGTTGGGAGGACAATGAATAGACAATTTTGACTGAAGCTG
This sequence comes from Phascolarctos cinereus, assembly GCF_003287225.1. Classification (NCBI taxonomy): domain Eukaryota; kingdom Metazoa; phylum Chordata; class Mammalia; order Diprotodontia; family Phascolarctidae; genus Phascolarctos; species Phascolarctos cinereus. The sequence goes on from NW_027556098.1 coordinate 9,925,764, forward strand.
AGGGTATAACTGTGAAGGAGTTGGAGACAGTAAAGTATGGAGATGTTAGTGCAGACTATTGTTTGGATCTATGGGATTCTGTTCATTGTTTACAGTGGGATAATTGTGTAAAGTAGCAGTTGATAATTAATTTGATAGACTGATTGAAGGAAAGACAGAGAATAAAGGGAAATTCATTAGAATCCTATTGTAAAAAATTTTGAGATATGAAGTGATAAAAAGTGCCTGAGAGTACTAGCAGTGACAAAGGAAAGAACAGTAGGAATGCTAAAGGCATTATTTAGGCAGGTGATTGTAATGAGGTTGAGTTGTAAAAGGAAGAGTCATGGATGACCGAGGTTTGGTTTCTGATAGGAATAAGGAAGTCTAAAGCAGGATCTGGGGTAAGGTATGCTAATCAATCAATCAATAAACACTTATTAAGTACCTTTGACATACCTAGCACTATGCTAAGCATTGAGGATTTAAAAAAAAAAGCAAAACCAAGTCCCTGCCATGAAGGACCTTATAATGTGACAGGGGAGACAACATGCTTACACACACACACACACACACACACACACACACACACACACACACACATGCAGAGCAAGCTTATATACAAGAGAAATCAGAAATAATTAACAGAGGGAAGAGACTAGAATTAGGAGGAGTTGGGGAAGGCTTCCTCTAGAAGGTCAAATTTTAGTTGGGAAATATGCAGCGCTTGGCATATAGTAAGCACTTAATAAATATTTGTGGACTGACTGAGTTTGAGGAAAATTGTGGGTCAAATATCTGAAGAAAAATATCCAGCATGCAATTGGAAATGTGTGAATGAACCTCAAAAGGGAGATCAGGAGTAAGGAACAAACATCCAGAGTCATCAGCAGAGGTGTTATGGTTAAACCAGGGGACTATCCACCCAGTCAGTGAAGATGCATTTATTCATTTCTTACTATGTGCCAGGCAGTGTGTTAAGTACTGTATTAAGTTACTAAGACAGGGTCCCTGCCTTCAAGGAGATTACATACTAATGGTGGAAAAATGTGGATTTTATTTCTGCAATTGAGAGTATATTAAACGGGAAGAGTAGAAAAGGATTCAGTCATTGATTATACCCTCATTTAAACAAACAAAGAAATAAACAAAAAAAAGAAAGAAAGAACAACCAGTGAAGGAAACTGAGAAGGAAATGCTTCAGAGATAGAAGGAGAATCAAAAGAGTATAGCATTATGGAAAAGTTATGAACATTTTTTGTATTGGCTTTATGACTGCCTTTTCTTTATGATAGCTAGTCACGTCATAAGCTAGAAATTGTAGAACTTAGCCAAGGTATCAAATTTTAGCTCAGATGATTAATTGTTTAGTAATAAGAGAATTTGTGGATCAGCTTTATTACCTATATTTATTTAAGATGAATATATCATATAACCTGATATAGATCTAGTGCTAATGGTTAGTTTATAAATTTCAGCTTTATCCCTAGTGTTTATTGCCCACTTTATAATGTTAAATTATGCAAATCATCCTTTTTCTCCCCTTCTGATATCTGTTCTTTGATTTGTAAATTTTTACCCTAGCATTTGGCCCTCTGTAAAATCCCATGTGTCTGTCCTGCTAATGTAACTAAAACCTATATAAGATTGCTGAAAGTGGCCACTAAGGGCCCATTGGTTTTTGTGTTCCATGGGTCTAAGTTCTAAACGTATAATAAACTGATTATTAAAATGTCTCTGTGTGCTGATCAGTATGATTGGCAGTATTACCTGTCAGTGACTCCTTGGAGAATATTTTGTGATAGAAGCAAGGAGAAAAGAGTTTCAAGAAAGAAGAGATTATTTGTAGTGACAAAGATTTTAAAGAGACATAAAGGAAAACAAAGATGGAGGGTCATTAGGCCTAGTAATGAAGTTATTCATGACTTTCATGGACATGAATAGTCCTTTTTAGTAAGGATAGGAGGTATAGAAGAGTTTCAAGAGTTAACAGGCAGTGAAGAACTGAAGGTCATAAATGTCTACAATTCTTTTGGGATCTTCCAGTGAAAAAGGTGCAAAAAAAGTTTAAGGAATATTTTGATGTTTGTTTATTTGTTTGTTTTAATTAAAATAGGAGAGGTCTGCGCATTATTGTGAGCCTTGGGGGAGAGACAGAGATTGACAATACAAGAAAGAACACATATACTTAATGGAGCAAAGTCCTAGACATGGTTGGGAAGGACAGAATCAATGGTATGTACGTGGGGAGACTCTTCTTAGAAAGGAGAACAGACCTTTAATTTAATTCAATTTCTCTTGGAAAAAGTAAGCTTAGCAGATGGTCTAGGAAACTGAAAGATTTATACATAAATTCTCAGAGAGAGAGAGAGTGCCGTAAAGAAGCATTTTTGGAGGATGGGAACTAGAACCTTTTAATGTGTTTAGCAGGACAATGTTATTAAACACAAAATAAAAATGAAAATCATTTGAATAAACCCCAACATTTCAGCTAAGTATTTAAAAAAGGGAAAAAACACTAATGCAGGAAAAAATAACCAAGATTTCCTTTTAACCCAATATATAGTTGCATGTAGAATCCATACATTATTGCAGGGGAGGCAGCATTGCACAGTAGACAGGGAGGTGGCCTCAGAGCCAGGAAGAACTGAGTTTGATGTCTGCCTCTGCCATGTAGGGACAGATGATTTAATTTTTAAAGCTTTAGTTCTCTAAAGAAACAAGAGTAGAAACAAACATTTATCATCCTCATCTTATGAGTCAGGCACCATGTTTAACACTTTACAAATATTATATCATTTGATCCTCCCAAGAACTGTGGGAAGTAGGTGGTATTAATATGCCCATTTTACAGTTGTGTAAATTGAAGTAAATAGATATGGAGTGACTTACTCAGGGTGACACAGCTAGTAAGTAGTTGAACTCAGGTCTTCCTGACTCTAGTTCTGTCTCTCTATTGACGGACTGCATTACCTAGTTGTTTTAAGATGAATTGCAAGGAAGGGATAAATTTGAATTCATAGAGGAAGTTTCTCACTGATCACAAAGATCTTACTATTCCTTATCTTTATCCCCTATATTATTATAGATGTCAACACCAAAGAGTGTTATGCTCAGAGTTACTACTTGGTTCAATAAATGATGATCATTAAAAATGATGAAATTGGAAAATGGTAAGCCTGGTCTTTCATTTACGAATTATGTTTAGATTATACATTTAGGAATGAATCTGGTACTTTCATCCTTTTTTCCGCCATAAGACAGAGAATGTCTACCAGACCATGTCTGGCAGACTAGGTGGTCTCCATTCACAAGTAGCCCAGGGCTAGGACAGCAAAGCTGTATGTGAAAGCTGGGATAAATTAATCAAGCAAATCGATTTCATGGTAATTATGCTGTCTTACCAGTAGAGAAAGTAGAGGTTGTGATGACAGTTGGCTATGTGAAATTTGGTGACTGTAAGAAGCTGGTTTGTGAAGAGAATTTTTTTTTCTGTTTAGTCTTAACTTTTTGAAGTTGTAAAGAGGCGTTGGAGACTAAGAGAACAGTTTGTATAAACAATGTTGTCTGCCTCAATTGCTCTCTACTCCTGGCTGAATTCCTAAACCTCATGTGGTATTTTTGTTGAATCTATAGTTCTGTTAGATCTATGCACTTCTTATATAAGAAAATTAGTTTTAGAGTTCATCAAAAGTAAATCTATGTGTTTTGAGCCAAAACAAGGATTCCAAACTCCCTTTTGAGGTGGGAGAAATATTTATAACCCTTTAAAGAGTTCTTTAAATCTTCTCTGATATTTGTCATAATCTTAGTGATGAGTTCTTAAATATATAAAAAAACCCTATATGGGAATAAATGACAAACGAGTAAAATGTAGTGAGTGGTAAAGACAAAGAATGATCTTGTAGTAAAAACAAAAACAAACAAAAATTCATTAGAATGCACATTGAATTTTAAAAACTATAAAACTCAAGGTAAAATTTTAGTCCAGTCAATCAAACAACAGGCATTTATGCTACATGCCAAACACTATGCTAAAGATTGGGATTACAAAGATAAAAACAAAGAGTATTTGTCCTCAAGTAGTTTATATTCAATCAGAGCTTACCTTCAAATCTATCTAGCACTTTGTTTATTCTGCATATCTGGCAATAACTTTAAATGCTGTTTCCAAATATATCTGATTTTTGAAACCAATTGCAATATGAAACAATTCCATGTATAGATGTTTATATATGCACTGATAAATACATATATGAAAAGTATATATGTATATATGTATGTATATGTGTGTGTGTGTGTGTGTGTGTGTGTGTGTGTGTGTGTGTATATATATATATATATATATATAATACATGTGTAATTGTAACAAAAAATGTATCCACCTAAAAGAAACCAAGTGGTGACTAGAGAGTTTAATTAATCATAACAATGTAGTTGGCATTTTTTGAATCTGGGAAGATTTATATTTTCCTCATGAAATGTTCCAAATCTGGCAGAGTGTCTCTAAGGAACATTTTCAAAAACCATCTAAACTTATTTTGAGAGAAAACACCAAAGATGGTATGACTAACACTTATATGGAAGGTATTGTCTTGACCATAGCCATGGGACACCTTCTATAGAGAACTTCAGTAAGTTTATATAATTTACGTAGTATGTAACACTTCCCTCTCAGGACCTATTTTTCCAATTAACTTCCTGTTTATTTCTATCAAATGCTAGAGGAAAATGGTATGGGCCATTGGGTTCTTAGAAGAAGGCGCAATTTCCAAGTTCCTATCATGAGAAATATTAAGTAGTTGTCTTATTTTGTGCTCTGAGTCACTTGTGGTAACATGTAATATGAAGTAACTGCATTTCATAGAATCATAGAAATTCAGAGTTGGAAGGATACTCATTGGTCATCTAGTCCAATCTGTATCTGAACAGGGATTCCCTCGATCTGGGGAAAAAAAAAGATGAAAGCAGCATTGAAGATTTTGCTCATTGAACTCAGCTGGTTTAGTCATAACAGCTAATTACATTCCCTTTTCCTACAATATGGCTAGATATCATTCAACTTGCATTTGAACACCTACAATCATCGGAAATTAATTACTCCCTACATACTTTTGGACATTTTTAATCACCAATAAAAATTTTCTTTAGTGCCCAAATCTTCATCTCTGTAACATTTATCCATTGGTCACAGGTCTGCCCTCCAAAGCCAACCAGCACAAGAATAATTATATACATGAAGACAGCTATTGAAATGAACAGATCTTTATTAAGTACCCACTAAGGGCAGTGAGATGGGTAGTGGATAAAGTGCTGGACCTGGAGCATCAGAGAAAGAGTCATCTTCCTGAGTTCAAATCTGCTTGAGACATGTACTAGCTGGGTGATTCTGGATAAGTCACTTAATTCTCTTTGCCTCAGTTTCCTCCTGTGTAAAATGACCTGGAAAAGGAAATGGCTAATCATTCCACTATCTTTGTCGACAAAAATCCCAAAACGAGGTCATGAGAAGTTAGACACAGTTGCAAATGACTGAACAACAACAACATGTGAAAGGAACCATACTGGATGCTCGGAATACAAAGACAAAAATAAAATCATCTAGCCCTCGAGAGATTTACTTTCTACTGTGGGGAGGGCATAAAATGGAAGGAACAGCATGTACATGGATATACAGATACAAAATATATACCCTGTAAATACAAAGTAATTTCAGAAAGAACATAGCATTCCAACTGGGCAACGACTTTTCCCAGTCCATATGGAGAAGGTAATATTTAAGCTCTCCCATGAAAGAAGACAGATTCTAAGAGGAGAGAGAGCCTAGTTTATGGAGGGCTCCAAATGTCAGGTTGAGGATTTTTTTTATTTTATTGAACAGGCAAAAGTGGAGCCACTGAAAATCTTTGTTTCAGTGACATCAATTTGGTAGCTAAGCAGAACTCCATGTCCCTTCCCCCCCAATTCATCTCTTTTAAAGTTCAAGTATCTACATTTATTTTAATTTATCCTCATATCCTATGCTTTCAAGTGCCCTCATCATCCTGGTCACCGTCTTAAGGATGTACTTCAGCTTGTCAATGTCTTTTAAAAAATGTCAAGCCCAGGAATGAGCAGAGTATTACAGATGTGAGGGCAAAATATCTTTTGGAATACGTTTCACAGTTTGTTTGATGACAATGACTTCAGAAAGGATGGGTACTGTATATATATTTATCATTCCTTATGACATGCACATCATCTGTCACTAATACTTGACCTTGCTGTGTTGTCATCAAAATAATATGTATAGGTACTGATGGAAATCTTTAATGGATAATCATAACACTTTTTGTCACATGCTACTTTCTGCAGCCTGAAGCTGTTTAATAGAAAAAGATATTAAATGCCTACGTTGCCACCCTTTTAATTGCTATCTTTTGAAAAGCACCAGTATGTGTTTGAATCTATTTCCCCATTTAAAGGAAATGACAGCCTTCAGTTTTAGTTCTAATAATATAAGTAAAACAAAAAAAGTGTTCATAAAAATCATCAATTCCTTTGTTTTGCATATTGTATTTTTTCTAAAACATAGTCCAAGATCATATTTGCTTTCTTGGTGCCAGTCATATCATTGACTTATTGAGCCTGAGTTCTCATTAAACTAATTAAACCCATATATCAGGGTTCAATTAATTATTTCCAGAGGGCCAAATGCCTCCTGCCTTCAGCATGCTTTTGTGCTTCTGAGAGCTAAGAATGTTTTTTTAAAAAAAATAATATGTTTTAAAAGCAATAAAAGTTTATTTAAAAATGTAAGAACCATTTTTAGCTTCACTGGAATTGTCCCTTATGTCCTTTGTCCATATTTTGCCATATCTTTTTGCCCAAGTGGCACTTCAGTGTTTACAGAAACATCAAGGAATTCCATAATTCCTAATGATAATAATATAGTATTGATGAGGATTTGTTTTGAAAAGCACAGTTCTTAAAAATAATTGTTTAACCTTCTGGGAGAAATTGTTTATTTGCTTGTTTGGTTTGGTTTTTTTGGGGGGAGGGGCAAGAGGCTAATGTACAGACTTCTCCCTGCTATGAGTAGGTAGATTAATGAATTTGAGAACCAAACTCCATGGTGTGGGTAAGCTTTTCCTCTATAAGATTTATACAGGAGACCCTGTGGATGACATTTAACTTTTTATTTTTTTTAAAATTCTTTTGTTTTTTTTAAATCCTAGTACATAAAACCATGCCCTCTGATTTGAGAGCATTTATAGGATGTCCAAAATGTTTACTTTCTCTAGAAGTAGCTTGTGTGGCTGGAAGGATCTGGCCTAAGCTTTCTAAAGGACTTTACGCTCCTGAAAAGCAAGGATTTCACAAGTATATGTTAACTCTAATGATGAGTGCAGTGGTATGAGGAGAATATATCTGACTGGCAGTTCAAGGGGATGTGTTTTAAGAGGAATATCCTACAAAAACAGGATTGTAGAATCACAGAATTTTAGACTTGCTAGTATCTTATTCAATTTCAGAATTGTGTTTTTCTTGTTGCTTTTGTCATCTCCCCGATTGGCAGGTGGAATAATGAGAAGAGAGAGGTAGACTGAGTGAAAAGAGCTGGAGTGTAGTCCTGGTTATGCCACCAGGTAATTAGATGACTCTTAAGAAAACATTTCACTTTTAAGAGTCTCACTTCTATGAGTCAGGTTTCTGAAATCTGTGTTCCCAGTCTCTGAGGAGGTTAATCCACTTTTCTTTGGAACTCTTGTGATGGGTTACTGAGTGAGTACCAGGCAGCCCACTTGACCCTTATATTTAACTGGCCGCATACTTTAGAGACCCTTCTTCACCTTCCCATCTCAAATAACCATCTGCCTAGGCCATCTTGCCATCTACCTTCCTTGTATAGATTCCACTCCCATATCCGTTGTTTTCCACTCTGCTTTTCATCTCTTATTCTGGGCACAATAATCAAATCAGCAGTATCATTGCTTCTGGAAAAGGCATGTAAGTTTCCTGTTCTACACATCAACTAACCATCCCTCATCCCTGACTTCCCAGGAAAAAAAGAAGAAAAAAAACAACAGCTCCCTTCCCTTGCTACAACTTCCCTGTGTGTGATAACTTCACCTATTATAATGTAATCTCCTGGAAATATATCTCTCCGTGTATCTCTGTCTCTGTCTCTCTGTTTCTCTCTCCATCTCTCTGTCTCTGTAATGATTATCCTAATTAAGAGCTCCCTGTAAGAATGAAATCATAAATGATGATGGTGATAATGATGATAATTAACATTTATATAACAGTTTAAGATTATAAAGCACTTTTCAAATATTATCTCATTTAATCCTCACAATAACCGCAGAAGTTAGGTGCTATTATTATCCCCATTTCATAGATTAGAAACTAAGGCAGACAGATTTTAAGTGATTTGTCCAGGGTCATATGACTTATCAACCATCTGTAGCCAGATTTGAACCCACCTGATTTTAGGTCCAGCACTCTATTCTCTATGCCACCTAGTTGCCTAACGAGGAGACAAACATTCCCCAGAACCTGGCACATCATACGCATGTGATATGCCCTTATTGTATAAATGAATAAGTGTCTCACTTTGTGAAGGCACACTTTGTTTCCTTATCACAAGATCACTACTACTACTACTACTACTACTACTACTACTACTACTACTACTACTACTACTACTACTACTACTATTTCTGATGATGAGGATGAGGATGATGATAGCTAACATTTATATAGTGCCTACTATGTTCCAGGATCTGTGTTAAGTCCTTTACAATTATTATCTCATTTTGATCCTCACAACAACCCTGGTAGGTAAGTATCAGTATTTTCCCCATTTTACAGGTGAAGAATCTAAGACAAATTGTTCAAGTAACTTGCCCAGTGTCACATAGCTAGTAAGTGACTGAGATTGGATATGAGCTTAGGGCCTCTTGACTCCAGGCCTGGCACTTTGTCCACTGTATCAACTAGTTTCCCAAGAGAATATGACTCAACAAAAGTGTATGTAGGGTTCAATCAAGTCAAATCAACAAGTATTTATTAAGTTCCTACTATTTAACAATAAACACACATGTTGTATGTGTTTATATAGATGTATATGTGTATATAGGGGTACGTGTGCATGCACACATGCATATATGTATATATGTATAGGAAGATAAGTAGACTCATTTGGTTTTTTCAGTTGTGTCCAACTCTCCATAACCCCATTTGTGGTTTTCTTGGTAAAGATACTGGAACAGTTTGCCATTTCCTTTTCCAGCTCATTTAACAGATGAGGAAACTGAAGGAAACAGGATTAAGTGATTTTCCCAGGGTCACACAGGTAATAAGTATCTGAGATATAAATAGATAGGTAAGTAGATAAATAGATAGAAAGACAGATAGTTTTATTTATATATATATATATATATATATATATATATATATATATGTGTGTGTGTGTGTGTGTGCATATATACTTATATGCACATATGTGTATACGCATACATATACAATACAGTGCATACCATGCATGCCTACATATGCATATACATGCACAGGCATGCACGTAAACACATGTATACACATGCATGTGTGTGCACATAAACATGCACACATATACCTGTGTACATGTATGTATGCACACATAAATATACATGATGAGTAGAGTTCATCACAGAGAGAGGGATCAGGAAAGGTTTTGTTGAAGGTAGTGGAGTGCAGGTGTTGGAATCAAGAGGCCCTGGGCTGGAATTCTGCATTTTCTATTAGCTGTGTGACCCTGGACCAATCACCTAGCTTCTGTAAGATGAAGATAATGAGATCTGCAGTACCTATCAAAGAGGGTTGTGAGGCTTAATTGAATGACCTATGCAAGTCACTGGGCAAACATTCAAGTGCTCATTCATAACATCACAGATTTACACATGGAAAGAACCTTTGGAGTCTAAGGTCATATATATCATTTTACAGTTGAGGAAATTAAACATGGAGAGATTAAGTGAGTTGTGCAATCACAGGTTTGAATAACGATGAAATTGTTAGAGACAGGACAACCTCTAACAATCTCTAATATCTTCATGATTTTAAATTATTTTTAACTATGTTATCCAGGTGTCCCAGCATGCTATGGAATTAATTTGGAGGGGCTGGGAATAGCAACATATTTTCACTGAGGGTCCTGGGATTTTTTAAATAGTGATGTAAAATAGCATGGCTATTTTGTAGAATTCCATGGGCTATATAGAAATTCATACATTTTTGGAACCTCCTGCTTTTCTGTTCTCAGGGTACTTTGCTACTTAGTGTAATCAGACCCAGTCCATCTGTTTCCAAGTACAGTTAAATTTTGCAGTCAGTGAGATTGAGCAACATTTATACATCTAAAAGGTGGATCAAACTTCCCAAGCCAAAAGCACAGTGAGAATTTCTGTGAGAATGACTGCCATTTAGGAAGCATCAATCCCTGGGAGGGAAATGTTTTGCTGAATGGGTTAACAACAGGAAGTAGAGGGCATAAAAGGAACATTTTTTTTTGGTTAAAAATGTATTTGTATTCTGGGGGGTGGGGGTGGTAACGACACTTTCTCAGACAAAATGAATCCCAAATTACATTTACCTGAGACTCCTAAAAATACCACAAATCTGATTTTATAAGCTCTTTTTAAGACATACAGATCAACACAATCCACTTTGGCTACTGGGTTCATCTAAGTGCCCAACTGACCTATTTATCTGTTACAGGTTGTCTTCATGATACAATCTGCCTAGTCTATAAATGGAACTGGATAATTTAGACCAAAATAGAAAGGAGCATATGGAAACTAATCGCATTTTTTTTATGAGACTTTAAGACCACAAGAGAGCGAAAGCATTAGTTGGTTTAAAATCCTGTAAGGGGAATGTGATGTGTAGATTTTCCCAACAAAATTTGAGATTTTTAGAGGTATTGGTGTCATTACCTTTTAAACATCATTTTGTTTGTGTTAAAGAGTTTTTCCCCTTGAAATAGGAATTGAAATTTCTACCACTCCGTCTCAGCTGCACAAAATTCAAAAAAACAATTTGTGAAAAAATTCTAGTGTCAGTGAAATCGGTCAAATGATTGATTTCTTCTGATTTTTGGGAGGGACAGAATTAATTCCTCTGTAAAATAAGGAACAGATTATTACTTCATTTTTGCCTCCAAAGCAACTTGAGATCTTAGGAAAATATTGAGGAGACTCCTTCTCTTCTGGTAATGTTCTATCAGAGTGCATTAACCCTGTCTCAAAATGAGTCCATCAATCCTGGGGATAGAATCATTGATGTAGAGCAGGAAAAGTCCTTAGAAGTCATCCAGTCCAATTTCCTCACCTTACAGATAGACCAGTCAGAAAGCATATATCAGTGAACTATTATGTGAGTCCTTGTACCCAAGACCACACACACCTAGTGCGAGATAATACTGTGATTTGAACCCAGGTGTTCTGCCTCTAAATCTGGATAGGATAGGAAGTGAAGGTAGAGATATGGAATATCCAAGTCCAGAAAGATTTGTATACTAGAACAGCTTTTCCTTACTAGTTCCTATCATTTAAATAAGTGTAACTATAACACTTTTTTTTTAAACCTAATGTCAGGTGAATGGTTAGACATTTTTTCAAGCAGCTTGAAATCTTTCAGCTGTCACCTGAATCTGCCATCCTTAAACAGTACAGCCAGAGAATATAGACTTTACTATAAACACTCCAGTTCTGAGGTTTCAGCCTGGTGCTTACATTGCATTTTGGCTTCTCATCCAGTTGCAAATTGTATACACCATACAACTTCCAAACTTTCTTCTGAATGTTTTTTTAATGAAGTGAAAGAGAAGAGAAGGAAGGAGAAGGGAGGGTTAACCCGCACCATATAAGTCAGTTTCTAAACTGTTACCTGAACAATATTTTAATAGTTGTTTTCCTGTTTTTTTAAAGATCGTTCTTCCCTCTGAAGTGTTGCATGTGGAATTAGGCAAGATCTGGGTTTGAACCCCACCTTAGAGACTTATAAATTTTGTAACCAGTAGCAAGTCATTTAACCCTGGTAATCCTCATTTTTCTCATATCTAAAATAGGTACTAATAATATTATTAGAAACTTTAGTACCATCCTCAGGGTTGTTATGAGAATCAAATGAAATAATGTATGTAAAGTGCTTTGTAAATCTTAAAGTATATAAATGCCATCTCTTGTTAATAGTATAGTAAGTTACAATATATATTGTGTATTATATATGTGTGTATGTATGTGTATATATATATATATATGCACACACACACATACATACATATACATATATGTAATATAATAATATAGTAATGAGGTGGCTAGGTGGTAGTATAGTGCAGAAATCAGTGGGCCTGTAATCTGGAAGACCTGAGTTCAAATTTAGCCTCAGTCATTTACCAGCTCAGTTTCCTTATCTGTAAAATGAGTTGGAGAAGGAAAAGGCAAATCGCTTCAGCATCTTTGCCAAGAAAAATTCAAATGTGGGTCAGACAAAGAGTTAGACAGTACTGAAATGACTGAACAACACCAATGCTACTAATAACAATACTAATATCTGAAACCGAATAAAATTAAAATAGAAATAGAGACATGGATGGCACTGTAACCTCAGATTTGTTATTCAGGCGTTAGGAAGAGTTGGAATTTTAAGGAGATGTGAATCTGTTCCCAGGTCATATTAGGCTGAAAGTTCATTTCATTTCCAATCAGTAGCTCTGTATCACATCCATCTATTCTCTCTTTTCCCTCCTTATTGTAAGATATTTAGATAGTCCCCTGTTTGGAATAGTAGCTGTAGACTATACTCCTTATTTCATGATGATTATAGTATACCTTAAAATTTTAAATATCCTACCTGGAATGGGATAAGTTCTCTGATTTTGGTAAAGAAATAATACTTTACCATGCACATTCTTTTGGAAAATTTTAAAGCATTTTAAAAATTTGAAATTTCAGAGCACTGAAAAAGAGAACATGTTGTATACAGATAAATTATTTCTTACAAAGGCCTGTGCAATCAGAAGAAATTAGAGGACCACACTTTTAATCTAATCCAATTTCATGTCTTGATATAAGACTATTCACTTGTGGATGGGTAGCCCTTTTCCATTAATATACATTAACAAAGCATAAATTTGTTTATTAGATGCATTAGTTGCCACTCTAGAAAGCTGAGGAAGGGATGCCTTATGCAAAGATTATCTTGAGTTCTCTGCATACTCTCTTTTGAACTCTCCTGCTAGGTTGCACAGTGGGTAAAGTGCCATGCCTGGAGTAAGGGAGACTCATCTTCCTTAGTAAAAATTCAGCCTCTTACTAGCTATGTGACCTGAGGAAATCACTTAACTACATTTGCTTCAGTTTCTTATTGGTAAAATGAGCTGGAGAAGGAAATGGCAAAACATTCCAATTATATGTCCCCAGAAAATTCCCAATAGAGTTATGAAGAGTTGGACATGACTGAGACTACTGAACAACAAATTCAATCTAGTTAAACACTCTTCCTCAAATGTTTAACTTCAAGTGAAGAAGAGTTTGCAGCCCATAGTTATTTTTTAGAGCTTACTCACCTTGACTATCATAGATATTTTCCTAATACTGTTAAAATTTATTATAGCTCTCTAATATTCAGAGATTGATTCTTTCCATATTTTGGCTATATAAATGTTGCATCACCCAGTATTCTTTCAATTAGAAATGGATTTTTTTTTTTGGTGAGACAATCGGGGTTAAGTGACTTGCCCAGGGTCACACAGCTAGTAAGTGTTAAATGTCTGAGGCTGGATTTGAACTCAGGTTCTAATGACTTCAAGGCTGGAGCTCTATTCCCTGAACCACCTAGCTGCCCCATAGAAATGGCTATTAACTACAACTTCTGTGTTTCCCTAGTACAATGATAATTGTTTTCATAATGAAAACTTGAAGCAGAGCCATAAGTAAATGCATACATGATGTGGTTTGATAAGCACTGGGAAGATCTCATCTCCAAAATATCTCCCTGAGCTTCTCTGTGCACATGAAGGTGTTAGGTGGGGTGATATGATACCTCAGTTCATGCCCTCAAGGAATTTATAATCTCATAGGTAAGGATAGAAATGGCTGATGGTTAGTTGAATGTAATAAGGTCAAAGGCATTTGAAGACATGTTAAGAGGGAGAGGTCATGTTCAATTAGGAAGATTATGGAAGGTGCAATAGAAGTCATGGCACCCAATATAGTCCTTGAAAGAAAAAAAACAATGTTATAGACAGTTATAGCTAGGCATGTGCTGAAGACATCGCCTACCATTCTTTCATTATTAAAATTGTGGTGTAAGCATTTACACCCCAGACAGAAGCAATTGGTATAAATCAGGGCTTGAGTTATTGTTTGTTGATCATTTAGACCTAAGAAAGTATTAGTAACATAGAACAGACTTAAAAGTGTGTTTACATTTTTCATTCAGAATGCCTGATTGTTAAACATTTACAACACACCCTTTTATTGATCTATAAATATTGCTTGAGCTCAGCAGAAGTGTAGTAAAAGGTTCAGAGAGTGAAATCAACACGAGACTGAAAGACTGGTGTCTATTTTTGTTGTTCAGTTGTTCAGATGTGTCTAACTCTTTGTGACCCCATTGACCATAGCACATCAGGCTCTTCTATCCTCTGTTATCCTTCCAAGTTCATGTTCATTGTTTCCATGACACTGTGTGTCTATCTCATCCTTTGGTGTTCTCTTTTCCTTTTGCCTTCAATCTTTTCAAATTTCCCTTGAGTTTCATCTTCTCATTATGTGGCCAAGGTATTTAAGGTTCAGCTTCAGTATTTGGTCTTCCAGTGAATAGCCTGAATTAATTTCTTTAAGTATTGCCTAATTTGATCACCTTTCTCTTAAAGAAGATGAGGATGATAATCATGATGATTATAATGATACATTGCATTTGTATTGGGTGTTAGAGTTTGCAAAGTGCCTTTCATCTATTATCTTATTTGAGCCCCACAACACATCTGGGTATAATCTTAACAAATGCAGAGGCAACAAATTGAAGAACATATAGTAATAAGGTTTGTCATAAAGGAAGTATATATAAAGGAGAGCAAAATGAAATAAGGCTGGAAATAAACTGGAGTCAGATTGTAAAAGGCCTTGAATGTCAACCTAATAAGAGTGTGTTTTATCCTATAGGCATGGTGAGATTTTCATCAGGGGATCAACATGATCAGATTGTTGTGTCTGTCATTTTACCTTGTGTTCTCCTGGTACTTGAAATTTCACTACAAAGACCTTATTCCTTCTAGTTAATATAAGGTGGTATAGTGGATAGGGTGCTAGACATAAAGCCAGAAAGATCTGGGCTCAAATTCCACCTCAGACACGTACTATCTGTTGTGACTTCAGGCAAGTTATTTACCCTTTCTGTGCCTCATTTTCCTCATTTGTAAAATGGTTTCAAAGACACTTCCAGTTATAAATCTATGTTCTTATAAGGAAAATAAATTGAAAGAGACCAAAGAAAAGTGAGTTATCACTGCCTTTATTAATTAGTAACATTCAGGGTGAATTAAGCTTACTTCAATACTATTCCAGTAATAACTAGGAAGAGGAGATAATATGGGGGTGAAGAGAAGGATCAGGAACTTAAAAGGTCATCTGAGTAATCAATCAATCAATTTGCCTGTAGGTCAAACCACACGTAAGACACCCCCAAAAGATAAGAATCTATCCTATTCTTAAGGTTGTATAGGGAAGAAAATTCCATAGCAGCCACTGGAAACTCAATCTAGTGCTTAATACCGGAAATCCTTTTTATAAGTCATTTAAAGTTTTTGTACTTCTGTTTAAGTATGCAAAATTTTATTTTCTCTTCAAATAAGGAGAATAGCAGATAATAAGTCTCTATACAATAGTATTTCTTCTCCTAGAAAGCCATCAGTAAGTGACTGCATTATTTTTCTCTTCTTCAATATAAGTAGCTTTACTTCTTTAAGCTCATCTTAGAACTTTTTAGCTCAGTTCTTTAATCAATCCCTAAATGAGCCAGAATTTCTTTTATAGTATCTCTGATAAGTATCAATCATCTACCTTTGGCTTGGAGTGCTGCAGAAATGAGAAATGTACTAGTTCCTAAGGCCAAATCTAGTACACTTTTACTGTCTCCTCCAAATCCAGGGAAGTAAGCCAGGAGTAAAGTAAGTAGAAGAAAACATTGACAGTAAAATATATATATATATATATATATATAATATAATATATATATATATATTATATATATATATATATATATATATATTACAGATAGATGGATAACCAAGAAACAAAATCAGCAGAATACAGTAACTCCAATCACCTACAAACAAAGACTTCACAAGAAACTTACAAAGCCCTCAAAAAATGCTATCAGCTGTAGAGAAAGAAGTGAATCAAGCGTTTAAAAATGATAATATAAATGAAATGGGAACTCTAGAGGAAAGAAAATCAGAATGCCAGAGGAAAGAATTTAGCGAATAAATAGCTTAGCATAAGAGGCGTAAAACCATAGTCTGGTAATAGCTTCTTGAAGATATAAATGGAAAAGACAAAATGAAAGAGAAAAGAGATAAATTGCTGTTTTAGCAAATAAATTCTAGAACAAAATTGAATGAAAAAAATTCAGAAAATATCAATATCTCTTATCAAAAATAAGTGATTTGGAACATAGGTCAAAGAGAGATCATCTAAATGTCATCAGAGTACTTGAAAATATCTATCATAAAATAGCTTATGTGATATATTTGAAGAAACATGAATGAGAACTGCCCAAATCTATTAGAATCAGAGGTAAAAGTGAAAGTAGAAAGAGTTTACTAGATAGTACCTGAAATAAATCTCTGAAGGAAAACCCCCAGCTACTTCATAGTCAAAATTCAAATTTTCCAGGAGACACACACACACACACACACACACACACACACACACACACACACGCACAGTATAAGCAAAGAAAGAAAAAAGTTCAGATGGGAAGGAGCCACAATTAATATTACACAACATTTGAAGGCTATCACTCTATAAGGAGTTGAAAGCTTAAAATATATTCCACAAACAAAGGATAAAGTGTTACAGCCATGAATAAGTTAATCAGCAAAACTGATTATAATGTTGTAGGAGAAATAATTAAACCTTAATGAAATAGGGAATTTATGAATATTGCTGATGAAGATTCCAGATCGGATACTTTGAAATTCAAACACAGAAGTCAAGAGAAACATAAAAGGAAAAATATTTGAGCAGTTGAAAGTGACTTTAATTATGAAGCATCTGAATTCTAATAGAAAGAGAAGAAACAAGTTTCCCCTTAGAATTCTAATGTCTTCAAGAGTCAAAGAAGGAGGAAATAAGACTGAAAGACTAGGCATGGTTTTGTTATATTTTGGTGATCTTATGAGAAAGAAAAAAGAAGGATAAAGGAAAACACTAGGAAAGAAAGAGGGAGAAGGGGAATGTTACCCATTTGAGGTACACATAAAAACCTTAGAAACATGGAGAAAGGGGCTGGGAGGGTGGGTCGTCACTTTTATTTGAATTAGACTAAGGACACACAGACATACACACAGACACCGTGGTATAGAAATGCATTAAACTCCATAGAAAATAGGTAGACAATAACAAGAGAAAGGGGGGCTAAGAGGGAAGGATTACACACAAATAACTCCATCTTCCTTTGGTGGACCGTAAAGGAAGAACTAAAAGAATAGAAAGTAAGGTTAAGAACTTGTGATCATGAACTGGGTGAGGCGAATAGAAACATGGCAATGAAGATGCAAGCTGATTTTATTCAATATAGATTTATTGAACACAATTCTTTGTAATGCCTTCTTCTTTGTTAGGGGGTAGCAAGGGAAAATAGAGGGGAAAGTAGGATCGAATGAAGGGAAGTTACACTAATATCAATCATAATTGTGAATATGAATGGGATGAACTCACCAATAGTCATGAAGTCAGTCAATAAGCATTTATTTTTTTAAGCAGTTACAATGTGTCAGGAATTGTGCTAAGTGCTATTGATTAGAGAAATGCAAATCAAAACAACTCTGAGGTACCCTATCACAACTATCAGATTGGCTAACATGACAAAACAAGAAAATGATAAATGTTGGATAAGATGTGGGAAAATTGGAGCAGTAATGCATTGTTGGGTGGAGTTGTAAAATGATCCAACCATTTTGGAGAGCAATTTAGAATTGTGCCCAAAAGGCTATAAAAATGTGCATACCCCTTGACCCAGTCATAGCACTGCTAGAGCTGAATCCCAAAGAGATCATACAAATGGTAAAAGGAACCCACATGTACAAAAATATTTATAGCAGCTCTTTTTGTGGTGGCAAAGAATTGGAAGTTGAGAGGGTGCCCATCAATTGGGGAATGACTGAACAAATTGTGGTATATGAATGTAATGGAATACTATTGTGCTATAAGAAATGATGAGCAGATAGACTTTAGAAAAACCTGGAAAGACTTATATGGTGTGATGCTGAGTGAAGTGAGCAGAACCAGGAAAACATTGTTCACAGTAACAGCCACATTGTGTGATGACTAATATTAATTGACTTAACCCTTCTCAGCCATACAAGGATCTCAGACATCTCCAAAGGCCTCATGATGGAAAATTCTATCCACATGTAAAGAAAGAACTATGGAGTTTGAATGCAGATTGAAGCATACAATTTGCTATTTTTTTCCTTCTATTGTGTTTTGTTTTCTCCTTCTGGTGGTTCCTCCTATTAGTTCTAATTCTTCCTTACAACATCTCTAATGTGAAAATATGTTTAATAGGAATATATATATGTATAGCCAATATCAGATTGCATACTGTCTTAGTAAGGGAGGTGGGGAAGGACGGGGAGAAAAATTTAAAACTGAAAAACATATCAAACTGATTATTGATGAATCAAAATAAATTAATAAAAAAATAACAGGGTACTTCATGGATTAAAAAGCAGAATCCAACAATATGTTGTTATTTAGAAACATATTTGAAATAGAAAGATTCTCAGAGTTAAAATAAGAGGCTGGAGGAAAAATCATCATGCATCCAGTGAACTCAGAAAAGTAGATTAACAATGCCTCTGACAAGGTAATAGTGAAAGTAGACTTAATTAAAAGATATAAACCGGCAAAATATATTGTGCTTAAATGCACAATAGACAGTGAAATAATAACGTGTGTGTGTGTGTGTGTGTGTGTGTGTGTGTGTAATAAATGGTAGAACATATACTTAAAGGAAAAGTTAAGATGAATACGACAAAAGTTAAAGCCCTAAATAGAATTTTGAAAATTTATATATTGATAGATGAAAATTACTAAATAAGAACAGAAAAGAATGTGTATTATATATTAAATTATGTATAGAATTATACATATTAAATATATATATGTATATATATTTGTCAAATGTATATGGCACCTTTATAAAAACTAGTCATGTATTAGGACATAAAAATCTCACAAATACAGAAAAGCAGAAATAACGAACACATTCTTTGCTGATTACAATATAGTAAAAATTACACCCAATAAATTATTTTTGAAGAAATGTTTACAAATTAGAAATTAACTCAGTTACAAAGGATTCATGGATCAGAGAACAAAGTTTATAAAGAACATAAAATTTTGCAAGAGAAAAGTATAACAATGGGACAACATATCAGAACTTTTGGGGATGTAGCCAAAGGTATTTTGAGGTGAAAATTTTTTTTATCTTTAAATATTTTAATTAACAAAAAAGAAAAGATCAGTGAATTGACTATGCAGCTAAAAAGGCTCGAAAAGAAATTTTAAAACTTCAATCAAACATCAAAATATAAATTATGAAAACAAAAAAAGATAAATAAAATTGAAAATTTAAAACCATTAAATCAATAAATAAAAATATGCCTTAAAAAATAAACGTGGGGTCTGCTGAGGTCAGTGAGAGGAAAAATTTAGAGATAGAAGAGGGCATAGCACAAAGTCTTGGGAAACACTCTCATTAAGAGGTGTCATCTAAATGACAATGAACTAATAAAGGAGGCTGAAGAAATATTTAGACAGGTAGGAGAACCAGGATAGAATGGTATCACAAAACATAGAGTATCCTTCTACGGTATTGCTAGAAACTTAAAAATAATTTTCCAATAAAAGTGATAAGGAGGAAGAGGAAAAAAGGAAGAAAATAGTTGTGTTTTCAAAGACAGGGAGAAATTGACATAATCCTTTAGTAAGGCTTTGATGTACGTAATTTAAAAAATAATAGGAACATTATACTGTGGTCCTGATAAGCTATTCTATACCTTATTTACCATAATGTAACATTTGCTTAAATACAGTTCCATGTTTGGATTTTGGACCAGCTTTCTTTCCCATTGATCCTTACATCTTTTTCAGTCAGTATTTACTTTCTCCACATTGTATTTGTACAGTTTACCTATTATTATGAATTTGACTGTTTTTACTCATTATTTTGGTATCTAAGAACTCCTATTTTCCGCACAGTTTTCTCCACTTCATTAAGATCACTTAGAATTCTAATCTCATTTTCCAATGTGTGGGAAATCCTCACACTGGTATTATCTGGTAAATTGATATAATAATGATAGGAACTCGACCTGTAACCATTTTCATTTCATTGGCATGGAGAATTCACAAGTGAAGAAAGTATTGAACCAGTGCAGTTCAGCACCTCCTTTGCAGCCCAGTCTTAGAAAATTGCCTAAAGCCCTGAAGGGTTAAATGGATTTGAGCTAAGGTCTTCTGGACATCAAACACTGTGCTCTATCCACTGTGCTGACTAGCTTCCTTAGTTGAGAAGTTGCTGTCACACAGGTTGTAAGAGAAGCAAAGTATTTTTTGGACCTTAGAAAATACAAGTGGAGACAGAGGAGGACCAGAATACTGGGAGCAAGATTGTGTTCGGTGATTAGGCGTGAAGAGTCTTGGTTCGGCTCCCAGTTCTTGGAACCCTCTTTCCCATACCTTCCCTTCCAAGGCAATAATTCTATACCTCTTTTCTTTCCTTGACCTCCTTCATGGGAATCTGAAACCTTTTTTCCTGGGCACTTTGTCTTTATAAGAAATATTAACCACAGACTATTGCTAGCCTGTGTATACTTGTTGAGAACGCAGTTAGAAGACAACTCAAGGGGAAATAAAAAGATAGAGATACATGGAAGACTGAGGTTTTGTTGTGTAGATTTCTGTTGCTGTTGTTGTTTGGCCAGTGTATTGTCCCTGGTTGGGGGCTTGTGTTTTCATTTTTAAGAGAGAGAATAATTGAAGACCCACCTATATATTTTTTCAAAGACGATTTGCTAGAATGGAGAGAGAATGGTTGTAATGGGAAATCTATGTTAGCAATTATTTGGTTGTAGGGTAAGAAGCAAAAAGGAGTGCCTGACTAGTTCACCACCCCTACACACAACATACATAGCTCCACAAATATAGGGAGTGGACTTTGAAAGGAGAAAGGCTACCTACCACATTGTCTCTGCCTGGAGTACAAGAGGAGAAGACAGATAAAGATGTTGAAAGTTTGTAGTATGAAGTAGGAGAAAGGAAAGAACTCAAAACAGTAGTCTCAATAATTTGGAAGACAAGGTATTTTGCTGAGAGAGTTGCTTATGGAGGTGACACTTGGGGTTTGAGGAAAGAGGGTAATGTTTGAACTCTTGCTGAAGATAGTGTGACAGAGTCAATGAAGGATAAATCAAAGGAATGATTTGTAGGGCCCAGAGCTTAGATAACATGAATTTACAATGGACCCACTTAGCATGATGTCATGACTTCAGCAATATTCAGTAGCCTAGAAGAAGCATGGAAAACAGCTGGTGAAGGTGACCTGGCAGGAGGTATTGGTTGGATTTGAATAATGGAAGGAAAAGTTTGAAGATAGTATCTTGCTGAAATGATTAAATTCAGAACATAGGTAAATGGGTTCAGGGAAGAGGAAAGGATTGTGGGACTAGGGGTCTTGAGAAGGAAAAAGACAGGTTCAGAAGAGTAAGATAAATGGAAAAACAGAAAACTTAGATTACAAAAAAATATTCCATAGTTCAAAAATACAAAGATGTAAGAGTTTAGGGAGATGGTGACATGTAAGGCGTGACACCTCATGAAGATAGCTGAGTTAGGATGGAGTTCATGAAGGTGGAGGTTGATAAAATATGAAAGACAGTGTGTTTGAAGAGTTATCAACATGAGCATTGAGGACAGGAATAATGAGACAGGGGTTGAGAATAGGAAGGAATAGTATATGGGTGTTAATGAACTTCTTAATTAAGGAGAGAGAGTGATCTGGACACCAGTATATGTCAGGAACAAGGACCTGAATGGGAGTGATGTAGATGAATTGAATTTAAGTGGAAGAAGTTGCTGAGTGATGATGGTAAAAAAAGGACTGGGAGTACCAATGGGAACCAAAGAGTATGCCAACTCCTCTTCTTGGCCCTATTTTTTGGGCTAAGTGAAGGAGCAGCCAGCACTGGAAAAGGGTGGTTGAGGATGAGGTGTTTCAGGAGAAAGCCAGGTTTTTATGAGTGCCAGAAGGTGGAAAGAATGTGAAAGGAAGAGATGGGGAGGAAGGGGAATTGGTTAACAAAAGATCAGAAATTCCAGAAGGCACACTAGAAGGGGAGGGTAGATGAGGTTAGGGCTGAGTTAGTTGAATAAGAATAGGAACAAGAAGAGAAGTAACAATGGAGTTTTTCCCTAGCAGACAGAAACTCTGAATCACAAGAATTGGGAGAGCTTGGAGCAAGAATTTTTAGTACAACTGGAGAAGTACGAAGTATGCATAAGGTTGTGTGCCAGTTTGACCCCATGATTCAAAGGGAAGATGATTATCCTGTGTCACTTCTTCTTCAGGTTGAATATACCCAATTTCTTTAATTATCTAACATTTACCAACCATTCTTATGTAAATTCAAATGAATAAGATGAAAGCTGAGTACATAAGTGTTGAGGAAAATTCAGAATGATGGGGTTTGTGGAAGAAAAGTTAGCCAAACTTCTCTTCTGCCCCAGAACTCAGAATTTTCCCCCAGCTTGGAAGATTGGTGATTAGTCATTTTGTTTTGCTCATGGGAGAGAATTACTAATATTTTTTTTCAGTTTGGAAGATTTTTTTAGTAGTTCTTGAAGGTGGTTTCCCTTTGGTACATCTGGGGATACTAATAATAGCCTGTATAATTTATTTACTTTGTTTTATTGCTTGAGTGTAGGTTACTGTGAGAAAGGGAGATATTTGTGCTTTTAAAAAATAAAAGTTGCTGGGAATCATTCCTAAGCCTTTGAAAGGAATCATATATAGAATTGTTTTCACCCTAAGTCACAAAGTCAACATAAGAAATAATAATGATAAAACTACAGGAAATGTGATGTGTTGTTCCATAGCGTCCTTTGATTTCCCAAAGTAGGGCAAAATTGTGTCCATATTTTTCCTGATTAAGTAAAAGTGGAGAAATATTCCTTTAGTCCTTGACTGGTTAATCTTAAAACTATTCCTGAACTAGTCCTACTTTGAGGAGCCTTAGAAACAAGGAAGAGACATGATCCCTGCATACCTACTTATTCATCAGACCATCTCATTGGGCTTAGATGACTTGGCTGCAATTCCAGGGAAAAAACAAACTGTCTTCTTATTGAAGTCCTTTGGATCAGTCTTTGCAGCCAAATGGCCTACACTTAAAAAAAAAATCACTGGTGTCTTAAGTCTTTCTATATTTCATCACCACACTCGTCATAGTCATCAGACATTTCACAGTGTGATGGCATATCTGATGGCAGGCAGGCAGAATAGCTTGAAAATCAAAATGTCGGTTTTTGCTAAAAAGTTTTCTTTCTAGGAACCTGGTTTCTCTTATATCTAGCTAAAATTTCCTGTAAGCCCTGAATCCACATACCAGGGTGGATTTTCATGACTAAGCGGTTTCTGAATGCTTACTTCAATGTAGTATATGAATGCACAGCTGTTTTTCTTTTCACCCATGTGAATAGTGGCATAGTGCATAGTATTCTGGTCATGGAGTCAGGAAGATCTGATTTGAAATCCAGCCTTACAACCTTAACACCGTATGACCCTGGGGAAGTGGCTAACTTCAATTTTCCTGATTATGAAATGGAGATAATAATAGTACCTACCTCCCAGAGTTGATTTGAGGATGAAATGAAATATTTGTAAAGCACTTAGTACAGTGCCTGGCACATAGTAGGTGCTATAGAAATGTTGACTATTATTCGTATTGCTGTTACTACTATGATTTTCTGTGTTGTTAGAACTTTTCATAGATTGCTTAAAGTAATTTTAAATTTTAGAATGGAAAGGCAGAAAGACAGAATGGTAACCACCCTTAAAAGCAGAAAGGCTTGGGTTGGGGACCTGCCTGTGGCACATACTAACTTGTGTGACCCTGACTGAGCAAGTCACTTAACCTCTCAGAATTCCAGGCACTTCTCTCTCACTGAGCTACAGAGGAGGTCTTTAACTGAATTCAGAAAGGGAATTTTATCACCTGGGAGTTGCCAATGACATCCACAGGTCCTGTTCCCATCCTTCCCTTTATATTTTTGTGTAATAGATATGTAAGGAGCTCTTAGAGACCACCTTCTTATCATTCTTTTATCCTTATTTTTAAATTTTATAAAATTAGGTTCGTAAGGAACTTTAAGATGTCATCAGCCTTTTTTTTTAAGTATTAGGTAGGACAGTTTAACTATTAGGTAGGACATTTGAAAAATAAGGTAGCAAGGAGATCTGAAGAAGTGGAATTGATTACAGAGTACAGAAGTATCACAAGTATTGATGCTATATGTATTGCTACTTTTTACAGAAGTCTTTTGTGAAACATCCTTGTGCTATTAGGAAGCTTTTTGTTTCTAATGAAATAAAATTAAAGAATCTCAGTTTGTAATAGTAGTCTTGCACTAAGTTCAGCCTCACTGGGTCTCTTTGCCTTCCTTCCTGGAACTTTTCAAACTCTTGTGAAGACTGAGAACATTGTCTCCATAAACCTCAAGTAGTTAACTCTTAATTTCTGCATTGTAAACATATAAAATTTTATGAATATTCTGTCATTTTATCCTCACCACAACTTTAGGGAGTAGGTGCTATCATCTTCATTTTACAAATGATGAAACTGAGGCAAATAGAAGCTAAGTGACTTGTCTAGAGTCTATAGAGGTAGTAATTTTTGAGGCTGGATTTGAATTCAGATTCTCCCAATAGTGCTTTAACCACTATGCTGTGTAGTTGGCTAACTGGAATATTTCTTGTTGGTAGATGACCTTGGTGAGGGACTACATTTCTGGAAAAGGTGTCATTTTCAGTTCAGAATATACCAGGTCGCTTCCACACTTGATCTGCTTTGGGTTATGGCCGTATATCGCAGCTTAAAATAGCACACCAGTGATTAACTTCATAAACTCATTAAACAACCATCTGTGCGTTATAATCATTCTAGGTACAGACTATTCTTTGAATTTTCAAAAGAAAAAATTTGTACAAACTCCTCTATAATGTCTTATCTTATTTTAATATTTATCTTATTTTATCTTAACATTTGTTACTGGTTTTCCATGAGATTTTATCATCTAGGGCACTTATGAATGTGGTTTTTCAAGCAGCATCATTCAGGGACATCTTAAGAGTATAAAGATTGGTACCCCACCATCTACCATGTGGTATAGTATTAGATTTAGAGTCAGAGGATAGGAGTTTAAATCTTAACTCTGTTAACTCATCTATATGACCTTGGGCAAGTCACTTAATCTCTCTAGGCACCAGTTTCCTTATCTGTAAAAGGGGATTAAGTGCTGACCTCTAAGGTCTCTTCCATATCTAAGACTTTGATCCCATAATCTTTATACCTTCAATCCTAGTCTTACATCTCCTCCACCCTCTACACAGGGTTATTCCAGATCTCTTTTCCTCCCACTCTTTGTTCTTAAACTTTGTTGCATAATATATCTGTGATCCTTCCTGCTGAACTTTCTTTTTGTCCCAGGGAGACTACTTGGCACATAGTAGGTGTTTGACTATTCTGCCTTGAGTTGAAGATAAAAACTGTTTCTTGCAATCTTATCTTTTTCATATATTTTATGTAGACTATATATGTTTGCATGCTTTTATTCATTTTATTATGTATTGTATTTTATACATTATACATTTATAAAAATATATATAAAATATACATACTTATAGACTATATGCACACATATGGTTTTATAGAGAGAAAGTAGAGAGCATATATATATAGAGAGAGTGTGTAGAGTTTTTTAAATTTCAATTTTGTATGTCAGTCTCGTTACATGTAAAGACAATTTCTCTGTAGTGAAAACTATTTAAGTATATATGTGAATACATGCAAATATAATTAAAGAGATTAATTCACAGAGTTTAAAAATGGACAAAATGCTGCCTTTCTTGATGCAATACTCTGGTCAGAGAAGTGCTTACCCATGAAAACATTAAAAACTTTCATAAAGGAAAATAGTTGAGCAAGATAGTCATAGACAGCCTTCTCTTCAGTTAGTTCCTGTTTCTTAGGAAAGCAAAGGAAGTCTCGAGTAAATTCAAGCTTCGCCTTAGTGTTTCTGCATATTCCACACTTAGGAGCATCCATGAGTATGCTGTGGTCCACCATGGCTACCCCATCTATGTCACTGACATAGAGAAGTTGAGCTGACAGAAGGTCACACTCTACTCTTGTTTTCTTTGTGCTTCAGGTTCTTTTTGTTTTTTGTGTTCAATTTTGCCTTAAGTTCTGTTCCCTGCCCAAAGTTAGAATTGAAAGATCTCTTAATTGAGGAGCATCAGAAACCAGAATTTCAGTTAGGAATTCCTTAGTGATGTTGCTTGGCTTACTACTATACAAGGGCTTTCACAGTGTTCTGTTTGGTTATATACATGAAAATACCTTCCCTCCTCAAGTTACTTGTTAGTCTCCAAGCATGCCACTTCATAAATGGAGTGTTAGGTCAGATTGACATGATAAGGTCTACTATAATAGTGTTGGTTCATTCTGGATCAGCTCTGTCCCAGAGACCCATAAAACTTTTCCCCCTAACTTCCAGGTTAACACCAGATCCATGTGAAGGGAATTTATTGAAGGGCAAATTCATCTTCTCTTCTGAATTGGTGCCAAATTAGAAATACATTTTTATCATGCAGCAAAACACTATTCCTGGTAATTAAGCTGCTTTGCAAATGCCAAGTGGAACAGTACTCTTGATAAAACCTTTATTACTAAGGATAGGAGTTAATACCTTGAAGGAGGAAACCTATTCTAAAAGTATTTGCATTGCACGTGTTTCATAGTTTTCATAATTTTCTTTGATCTTTTAAGTGTCATAAAGACTGTCAAAACTTGGAAAATGTAAGCACTAAAGGGCCTAAAATTAATGTGAGGGCATAAGTGGAAAGTAGCTTCTTGATGTTTCTTAAATTTTATCTGTAAAGTAATATTGATTCCAATAATTAAAGGAAGCTGTACCTCTACACTAAATAATTGGAAGTTCTAGCTTACTAACTTTTTTCTGAGGTTTCTGTTTTAGGGTAGAGTAGAAATGGACATTATTCTCATTGAAAAGATCAGAATAAATAGCATGAGACAAAGTAGTTAGAGGGAAGTACAACTGGAAAGAACTGGCTAACATGTATTTCAGAATGATCATTTTCATCTGTAGTGTCACTCTTATTTTCCTCACTTGTATACCACATTATCCTCAATTCTAGGAGTATCTAATTTCCTGGCGTCTTTTCACTACAAGATCAACCCAAGTGAAATTGCACTAATTCAATTCAATTCAAGAAACATTTTTTATCTACTGGGTCTAAAAATTATGTTAGGCTTTGGGGATATATTATATATATATATATATATATATATATATATATATATATATATATATATATATATATATATAAATAAACATATATTTACATATATATATTCCCATAAGAAAGGAGCTTATACTCCCTTAGGGAAGGGAGGGGGAAGATATACTACATATCAACAAATATATAAATGCAAAGTACTTGAATCCTCTTTCAATTTTTTAGTTTTCCAGCTAATAAGCATTTACTATGTGCCAGACTTTGTGGATAGAAAGAAAGGCAAAAACAATCCCTGTTCTCAATGGGTTTCCAGTAGAATGGAGGAGGCAACATGTAAATAGCTATGTACATAGCTATGGGCTATGACCTGAAACTTGAAAGATACCAGAGAAATTAAGTGGAGTTGAGGAAACAAACATTATAAGTGTAGGTAATGGCTAGTGATACCTACCACTGAGGGATGAGTGAAGCCTTCACAAAGAATTCCTTACCTGAATTGTGTCCTGAAGGAAGATAATAATACTTACAGCAGAAAAAAGGAGGTCCCAGTTGTCTAAGGTCAATCAAGAAGAAAAGGAGCAAATGGCTCACAGAGCAATAGCTTAACCAGGGAATTTGGAGACATTCCATTTGGGGAAACATAGGCCTAAAAAAACTTTCTCTTGGTCCTTATACCCCTCAAAGTTATTGTGCCATGTTTTTCTTCCTTTTCTTGATTAACTTTATGAAAAAGTAGGCAACTTCCATACCACTTTCTCACTCTAACTTATTCTGATTTGGCTTTTTTCAGAACTAATCTGTTGACTCTTTCAAGGGGCAACAATGACCCCCCCTTATTACCTTCTTCTCTTGATTTCACTGTTTCTGCCAGAGGTATTACAATTGCACCTAGCCACCCATTTAGAAATTATTGGTATTCAATTTTACTGATCCTTTTCTTTGATTTCTTCATATCCAATCAGTTATTGAATCCCATTAGTACCTCCATAATATCTCTTGCTTTTTCATCTTTTTCTGTTGAGGGCTTGCATTGATGGCTTTGAGGATGTAGATCATGTAGGGATGTTCCTGTTCCTGTCCATTATCTAAGAGCCATCTAGGTCAGAACATAGGCTCTGACCTCTTCCAGGCGCTGTCTGTCACTTGAGAGGATGAAGGATTTTCAATAAACCTTGAAAGATAATCAGGAATTGAGGAGACGACTCTGGGGGGAAATCCCCCCAGTTACTGTTACCATGAGAAAAATTAATTGTTGATACTTGGCTTTTTTCACTCTGGGTTCTGTTCCCATGAATGGGGTATAATAACCCTAACCCTCAGATCAATAAACAGAGCTTGTTCATAACTTGCTACCCCCTGGTCCACATTTCTTCTTCTTCTCTCTCTGTCTCTCTCTGTCTCTCTCTCTCTTTTTCTTTTTTGCCTCACCGGAGATTAAACACAGTAGTGGATGCAGGAGTCTGCTGCAGGTGGCGCCCAACATGGGGCATTCAGGAGCCTGAAAGAGTGGTTTCCCCCGGTGAGGAGCCCTTGACCAAGGTGGGCTGCCTGGCCAGCAGCCCTAATGAGGAGGGCTCCACCTGTCTGAAACAAGATGGGAATCGGGTCGCCGGAAAGTGGATGACTCCCAGTGTTTGAAAAAAGACAGCAAAAGGATTGCCAGAAGGGAAAAGAGGCGATTCCTGCTGTTGGAAAAAAGAAGGCAAACAAGGTAAGGGCAGTAAATTCTTTCTAAGTAGTTTTATTCACCAGGTTAAGCGGAAGTAGAAAAATAGATTGAAAATATAAGCAGTAAAAATTGGACAAGCTTCATCAACAGAGCAGAAAGGCAAAGAATATTATTTACAAGTATTAAAATCATTAGTAATAGACAGGGGATTATTAATCACTTTTGGAAAGCTGGTTGAATTTTTAGATACAGTGGAACAACGCTATCCTTGCCTTTTCAAGGAATGGATGATAGATATAGAAAAATGGGAAATAGTAGGTAAACAATTAAGTGATTACTATCTTCAAGAATATGGAGTTGGTGTTTTTCCAGTATCCACTTTCACAATTTGGAATATACTTAAAATATGTCTCCAAAAACCAGAAGAGGTGTCTTTAGCCACAAAAGTAATTAAGGAAGAAGTTTCTTGTTCCACTACAAAGGAGGAAAATGTTGCAGAAATGTTAACCAAAATAGAAATTAAAAATGAAGTAAGTAATAAAGTAGCTGAAGTTTCAACACCCCCTCGACACTGTCCATGCCTTGATTTGTAAAAAAGGGTCAAGCAGCAGTATGAGAAGTCCCTGTAAAGAGATTGCTTTGCCTTTATAAAAAATAGAACCTTTTGCCTGGTTTCTATAACATCTGAAATACCATGAAAAGAAGAGATAAAATAAATTAAAGCAGTGTTATTTGATTTGTGTAGGGGATTTCTGACAAGTTTTTTGCTTTTGGATTCTCCCTGTCATTTTGTTCTATGTTTGTCTGTGTCTGTGTGAATGATGGTCTGTAATTAATGTTTGTAATTTGTTTGATCTTTTACTGCCAGGCAGCCAAGGGCTGCAAGTGGATTCTGAAATTTCTGATTCTTGTATTGATGGTATTGATCCTAAAGATATTGCAAACAAATTGTTAGATTAGATCGATCAACTTAATCTTTTAAGAATGTATTAAGTTTGCTATTACATTTTTTTATCTTGGCTATGTTTTGTATTAATTTTGTGTTTCTTCCTTCCCTGCTTCTTAAAATATACTCGCCATACTTTAGGGGAGATTTTTTCATCCCTTCATCTTCTCAAGTTAAATAGTCAGAGGGGGGAGATTGTTGAGGGCTTGCACTGATGGGTTTGAGGATATAGGTCATGTAGGGATGTTCCTGTTCCTGTCCATTATCTAAGAGCCGTCTAGGTCAGAACGTAGGCTCTCTGACCTCTTCCAGGCGCTGTCTGTCCCTTGAGAGGATGAAGAATTTTCAATAAACCCTGAAAGATAATCGGGAAGGGGGGAGACAACTCTCGGGGGAAACCCCCCCAGTTGCTGTTACTATGAGAAAAATTAATTGTTGATATTTGGCTTTTTTTCCACTCTGGGTTCTATTCCCATGAATGGGGTATAATAACCCTAACCCAGATCAATAAACAGAGCTTATTCATAACTTGCTACTCCCTTGTTCACATGATTTCTTCCTCTCTCTCTCTTCTCTCTCTCTCTCTCTCTCTCTCTCTCTCTCTCTCTCTCTCTGTCTCTCCCTCTCTCTCCCTCTCCCTCCCCCCCCTCTCTTTCTTTCTTTCTTTCTTCCTTTCTTTCCTTCTTTCTTTCTCCTCTCTTTTTCGCCTCACCGGAGATTAAACACAGTAGTGGACACAGGAGTCTGCTACATTTTTCATCTTTATCCCCTTTGCCACCACTCTAATTTGGTCCTGTTTGGACTATAATC
Organism: Phascolarctos cinereus; assembly: GCF_003287225.1. Taxonomy (NCBI): domain Eukaryota; kingdom Metazoa; phylum Chordata; class Mammalia; order Diprotodontia; family Phascolarctidae; genus Phascolarctos; species Phascolarctos cinereus. The sequence continues at coordinate 9,957,020 of NW_027556098.1, forward strand.
ATAGCTTTCTAACTTGTGTTTCCACCTTCACTCTCTTTCATGTTTAATTTAGCCTACACATAGTTTCCAGGTTTACTTCCTTATTCACATAAATTCCTATGCATGGCATTCAAGATTCTGATATAATCTAGTACCACTTTACTTTTCTAACCTTATTTCACATTGTTCATCTCCACTGTGTTGTGCTGTATATAAATTCACTGTTGCTGCACACGTCACATAGTTCTACCTCTGTATTTTTGCTATGGTTTGGAATAATGCCCCCAACTCATGAAATCTCACCTTATTCTTTCAATCTCAGTTCAAATGCTGAGGCTTCCGTGAAGGTTTATTGGGTCTCTTTTCTTCAAGTCAGTAATTATCCTCCCCCATAGGATTTGTGTTGCTCCTCTCTTATGTACTCATATATTACTGTCACTATTATTATTATGTAATCTTCCTCATATTATTTTTATGAAATTCAGATAAAAATGAATTTATTTGATCTTTATATATCTTTCCTAGCACTTCTGTGATTACATTAAATGAAGGGGAACTCAAGGAAAAACCATGAGGTAGCATGAGTAAATGAAAAGGATTTTAAATGTTCTCCAGCGACTTATATAGCTGTGGATAGTGTGGTAAAAGCTATAATGGTTTATGGTAGAAAGAAATGGAAATTCCACTGTTAGCCTTCAAGTTTAACCCTTTAGAGTCATGCAGCTAGCTAATATTATGCTTGGAGGAACTACAATGTATTAGATTACTCCAAAATTAACAAACTGAAAAGAAATATGAAGGAATCACTACATTTATAAATTTTGAGAGCTGAGATTGTCTGATTTTTATCTTTGCATCCCAGAGCCTAGAAGAATACCTGACATATTATAAGCATTTAATGTGTTTGTTGATTAATTGGTGAGTTTTCTTTCTGAATTGTGGATTTTTTTTAATCCTAGTCTACTTCATCAATCTTTATATCCTCCTGATAATTATGAAGATGATAAATATTACTGATTTCATGCTATAAATAGTGTGCAGAGGGGAAATCACATGTATCAAGAGGCTGTGAAAATGCTTTTCTTTTTCTTTGTCATTTTTACATATTTCAGTAATTATGTCTATATTGATCCTTTCTAACCAAACACAGCAAAATCATCAACCACTACCGAACAGGAATCCATAATTATCCATATTTCTTATTTATTCTTTTTTCTGAAGCACACATTTTGGAGAAAGCTGAAAATAATTATGAAGTACAGTTGTATCATCTTATTTTTATTGATACTTTTTGTCTTCAAATCTCATTCATTTCTAAACATATTCCTCCACCCATTTGCAAGAGATTTCTTTTTTTATTTCCCTATTAGCCATGTTGCAAAAGAAAATACAGACCCCCCCCCTCAAAAAAAAACCTAAGAAAAATAAAAAAGCAAAAAGAAAGTGTGCATCTGCATTAAGAACCCCTCAAATTCTTTCTCTGGAGGTGGATAGCATTTTTTATCATAAGCTATTCAGAATTATTTTAAATCATTGATTGATCAGAATGGCTGTCATGCACAGTTGTTCATTGCACAGTATTGCTTTTACAATATTCTTGTTCTGCTCACTTCACTTTGCATCAGTTCAAGTATGTCCTCCCAGGTTTTTCTGAAACCGTTTTATATACTGCAGCTTATTCAGTCATTCCCCAACTGATGAGCATCCTCTCCATTTCCAATTCTTTGCCACCACAAAAAAGAGCTGGTACAGGTATTTTTGTACATATAGGTCATTTTCCTTTTTTTATTTCTTTGTGGTACATACCTAGTAATAGTATTGCTAGGTTAAAGGGTATGCACATACAGCGAGTTCTCACTTAAATGGGCCATTCCACAGACCTTCCCCTTCCCTTACAGGGCTCCATATAGTCATAGTTCCAAATTGCTCTCCAGAATGGTTGGATCAGTTTACAACTCTGTCAACAATACATTAGTTACCCAACTTTTCCACATCTGCTCCAACATTTGTCTTTTTCCTTTTCTGTAATATTAGGTAATCTGAGGGGTGTAGGTGATACCTCAGAGAGTTTTAAATTTGTATTTCTCTAATCAATAGTACTTTAGAATATTTTTGTATGCCTATGTACAGCTTTGATTCCTTCTTTTGAAAACTGCCTATTCATATACTTCGACTATCAGTTGGCAAATTACTTGTATTCTTAGAAATTTGACTCTGTTTTCTATATTATTGAGAAGTGAAGCCTTTATCAGGGGAAGTTGCTTTAAATTTTCCCCCAGTTTCCTTTTTTCCTTCTAATCTTGGCTGCATTGGTTTTGTTTGTGTAAAGCCTTTTTAATTTAATGTAAAAAACCATCCTTTTTAATTAAAGAGTTTTTAAAATATATGTAATTCTACATCTTTGATCATCAAACACAGATTTAGTTATTTTCAGTGTACTTTGCCTTTACTATGGCAAGAAAATTGGCAAATGCATTTCATAAAGATGTTTGACAATAAAAGCTCAATCAAAAAGTTTTCTGGCTAACCAAAAAAATAAGTTAATTAGTTAATCACAACTCCATGTAAGTTAATTAATATATCTTTCCTTGTAATCCCAATCTACATTCCCCCTTTTCCTATACTCCCCCCCAATAACAAAGCATACAAACACTTGGACGAATGAATACTGCACAATTTGAAAGGGATATTTGTTTCATATATTTATAGCTGAAAGGACCTTGGAAATTATCTAGTCCAAGCCCTGTATTTACAAAGGAAAAAAACCCAAAGACTAAAGAGATTAAGTGATTTGCTCAAAGGTCACTAAAAAGTAGTACGAGGCAAATGTGAGATTTGAACTCAAGTTATTTGATTCCAAATCCAGCACACTTACTACTACACTAATGACATTCCTCCTTGCAGTGTTATTAGAATAACACACTGTTTTAAAAGAAATTAGGTTAAAAGGAATGGTTTGCTGGTCCAAGGAAGAAGTACATTAAATAATGAATGTGACAGAGAAACAAAAGTTATCAGTAAAATATGATGTTATATATAACACATTTCTATATTATATATAACACATTTCAAATTGATCAATAATTAATAAGACATTTAGAACTTCCTCAAATCCTTTAGAGTACTTAGAGACCTTGAATTAATACATAGGATTAAAGGCTAATAATTTACTTTACCCCCTGTAGCCATTGGTGTCCTCCAGGGTTCTGTCCTGGTTCCTCTTCTCTTCTTCCTCTATTTCCTCTATTTATTTCACTTGGTGATTTTATCAACTCCGAAGGATATATTTACCATCTGGATGCTCACGACACTCAAATATACCTTGCCTGCCCCAGTCTCTTAGCTGACCTCCAATCTCACATCTCCAATTGCCTTTCAGATGTCTTGAACTGGATGTTTAGTAGCTACTTTAAACTCAATTTCCAAAACAAAACTCATTATCTTTTCCTCTAAAGTTTTCCTCCCCTACCCTGACCTTCTTTATTACTATAGAGGCATCACCATTCTCTCAGTCCCTGAAGCTCAGAACCTAGGAGTTATCCTGAAATCTTCACTATCTTTCATATCCCCATCCCAAAGCCAAGCTCTTCCTAAGCCTGGCTGATGTTATCTTTGCCACATCTACCAAATACACCCCTTTTCTCCTCTGATGCTGCTGTCACTGTAGTATGGGCACTAATCACCTCACACCTTGATGACTGCAATAGGCAGCTGGTAGGTCTGCCTACCTCAAATCTTTTCTTACTCTAAACCGTTCTCCATTCAGCCACTAAAATGACTTTCCTAAAACCCAAGTCTACTGTCACTCTTCCTAGACTCCCACCTCAATAAACTCCAGAGGCTCCCTGTTGTCCCCAGGAACAAATACAAAATGCTCTGTTAGGCATGCAAAGCCCTTCATAACGTAGGCCCTTTCTACTTTTCTAGTCTTCTTATACCTTACTCCCCAATACATATTCTTGGATGTTCCATAAATAAGACACTCCATCTCTTGGCTCTAGGCAATCTCTGAATGTCACTCATACCTGGAATGTTCTCCCTCTTCTACTCCAACTACTGACCTCTTTGACTTGCTTCAAATCCCAACTAAAATTCCACCTCCTACAGGAAGCCTTGTCAACGTCTTATTTCCAGTGCCTTCCTTTTGCTTATTATTTCCTATTTGTCCTGTATATAGCTTGCTTCGTATATATTTGCTTGTCCGTTGTCTTCTCTTTTAGACTGTAAGCTCTATAAAGGAAGAGACTATCTTTTGGCCCTTTTTTGTACCTGCAATGCTTAACACAGTGCTTGACATATAGTAGGCATTTAATAAATGTTTCTTGAATTGAATCAAATAGATTTTAGAGAATTGTCTAGTTTCTTTTCCTAAACTCATTGCCACTTCCCTAGAGAAAGCCCTTCAAAACTGGAAAAACAAGACACAACCCATTACCTCTTTCCACCCAAGTGTAACAATGGAATTTTGAGAATAAACATATCAAACTTTAGAAGTTATACCTAAAATGTTCATATATTCATAAGTAGAGCTTGCTTATTATTGGTCAATTATGATAACATACATAAAACCCAAGATACAACAGATAATTGATATTTTAAAAATTAAGCTGGCATACTCACTGGCTAAAGATCAAAGGACTAACGTTCAGATTTGTAAAACCCTAAAATAAATTCTATATTGTTTAAATAAATTAATCATCAAATAGTTATGTGGGGAAGAGAGAACTCTAGTTTTAGTCTTCAAAGTTATGTATGCGTACGTTTGTGTGTGTGTGCGCGCGCACATGCATGTGTTCCTGTTGGCAGATAAATTGATACAAAGTATTTATTCAAAGTTATATAAAGAATTTCAAGAAGAAATACATTAACAATTTTGAAGACTTCATGAAGGAGATCATGTATGTTGTATACAGCCCTGTTATTTTTTTTAATTTATTAATTTATTTTGATTTATCAACAATCACTTCCATATGCTTTTGAGTTTTAAAATTTTCTCCTCCTTCCTCCCCACCACCCTCCCCAAGATGGCTCACAATCTGATATAAGCTATACATTTACATTCTTATTAAATATTGTTTCACATTAGTGAAGTTGTAAGTAAAAATTAAAACTAATAGGAGGAACCATCAGAAAGAGGAAACAAAACTCAACAGGAGAGGGGAAAAAAAGATAGATATTCAACCTACTTAATTCTTTCTTTGGATGTGGATAACATTTTCTGCAATCTGCTTCCGTTTTATGGGAGAGTTCATCCCATTCACATTCACATTTATGATTGCTATCTGTGTCTTTTACTCCATCCTTTTTCCTCCCTGTTTATGCTTTTCTTTCTGGTATCTCCTTCCCCCCACCCCAAGTGTTTTGCTTTTGACCCCAGGCTCCTTCAATCTCTCCTCCCTTCTATTATCCCTTTCACTTTTCTTCCCCTTTACCCTTATTGCTTCTTCCCCCCCTTTTACCTCCCCTCCCTTTTCTTTCGTCTTTTCCCTCCTACTGCCTATAGGGTAAGTTATATTTCTATACCTAACTAATTATGTTATTCCTTTCTTGAGCCAAATCTGATGAGAGTAAGGTTCAAACAATGCTCACCCCATTCCCTTCTTTCCCACTGTTGTAATAGAATTTTCTGTCTTTTCCTGTAATGCAATTTACCCTTTGTGCCTCCTCCTTTCTCAGTACATTTTCTAAGATCAGACTAATCCACTTACTTGGATCCATTTAACCATTTGATCAGATTTTTCTAAATCATTACATCAAAGTCAACTAATATCAACCCCCTTTATGTATATTCCTTAAACATGGTGTAAGAACAATACAGTTCTCAAGAGTTGCAAGTGTCATCTTCACTTGTAGAGATGTAAACAGTCTGCCCATATCAACATCATATTGTATCTTTCTGTCCCCCATTTACCTTTTATGTCTTTCTTGAATCTTTGAGGATCAAATTTTCTCTTGAGTCATGGTCTTTTTATGAGGAAGGTTTGGAAGTCCCCTATTTTGCTGTATATCCATTTCCTCTCTTGAAAAATCATGCTCATTTTTGCAGGGTAGTTGATTCTTGGCTGCAATTCAAGCTCCTTTGCCTTAAAGAATATCATGTTGTACTCCTGGAGTCTTTTCATGTAGAAGCTGCAAGTTCCTGTGTAATCCTGACTGTGGTTCCATGAAATTTAAATTGTTTGTTTCTGTCTGCTTGCCGCACATTCTCTTTCATCTGGCAATTTTGGAATTTTGCTATTATATTCCTTGGCATTGTCAATTTGGGATCTCTTTCAGGTGGTGAGCGATGTATTCTTTCTATGGTTATTTTACCTTCTGGTTCTAGGACATCAGGGGAGTTTTCCTTTATGATTTCCTTTAAGATACTGCTAGGCTCTTTTTTTTATCATGATTTTCAGGTAGTCGAATTATTTTTAAATTGTCTCTCCTGGATCAGTTTTCCAGGTTGGTTGTTTTATGGATGAGGTGTTTTATGTTTTCATCTATTTTTTCATTTTTTTTTGTTTCTGTTCGACTGATTCTTGCTCTCTCATAGAGTCATTAGTTTCTATTTGTCCAATTCTAGTTTTTAATATTGTTTTCTTTTGTTAGTTTTTGTACTTCCTTCTCCAGTTGGCCAATTTCATTTTTAAGGGATTTGTTCTCTTCAGTGTCCTTTTTTCCAGTTTGCCAATTGTGTCTTTTAGGGGCTTGTTTTCTTCAGTGTACTTTTTTTCCAATTGGTCAATTATGTTTTTAAAAGATTCTTCTACCTCTCGCATTAGACTTTTAAAATTCTTCTTAATTTCTTCTAACAAGGCCTTTTAGGGTTCAGACCAGTTCATATTCCCTTTTGACGCTGCAGATGTGGGTTTGTCCTCTGTAGAATTTCTGTCTTGATCTTCACTCTTCTCGTATTATGACACTATGGTACATTTCTTTAGCTCTCCTGCTGGGGTCAGGGGGCACTGCCCCAAGGTTCTTATGGTGGGAGCCTAGGTTTTGGTCACTGGCTTTGTGTGCTGGGCTTCTTATGTTAGCAATTGGAGGTTGTAGGGTTCTGGCAGCTTACCTCGTGTTGTGCTAGAATCACCAAGGCTGGAACTTTTAGGCAATTCTAGGTTGCCTGCTTTTCCTTTTCTTTAGCTTCCTTCATTTCCTTTTAGATGCAGGGTGTTTATCTGCTTGGGCCCCCTTGCAATGCTGCTAATGCACTGCGAGATTCCTTTTAGGTACAGTTCGGAGGCACCTGGTGGTTTTGTCAAGTGGTTTCAGTCAGTTCCCCAGCCCTCACTGAGGCACTGGGAGGTCTATGTATTGGTGTTTGCCTGCTCTACCACCTGGGTGTCAGGATCTCCTCCTGGTTGACAGTGGGAGGCTGTAGGGTTCTGACAGCTTACATGGTGTTGGGTTGGAATCAGCAAGGCTGGGCCTTTAGGAAGACTCTAAGGTTCTTTCTTCGGCTCCTTTCAGATGAATGCTGCAGGGTGCTTATCTGCCTGGGGCCCTTTGTAGTGCTGCTTCCCTTATTTCTGATGAGGTACTGGGAGACCCGTTTGCTGGGCTGCTGCACTGCTGTTCCCCATCTTTCTTCTAGTTCAGTTGTTCCAGGTTTTTTTTTTTCTGTGGTGATATTTTCTGGGTTTTCACAGGTTGATAGGGGAACGTGAGAGCAACTGCCTTTTCACTCTGCCATCTTGGCTCCCTAAAGCAGAAGCTTATACAGAGCTATGAAGAAGGCTAAAAATTCCATAGTGAGCAGGTAAGGATTTGAGTGTACAAATTCATTGAGACTGTGGTTGGAATGTCATAATGATTACATCATCTGCTTTATTAGTTGTGAGGAAAGTCCTTTGTATACCTTAAAGTGCTATATAAATGTGTGTTATCAATCCAGCCCTCTCATTTTACAGATGAGGAAACTGAGAGCAAACGAGACTAAGTCATTTGTGCAAGCATCAAATGTGTCAGAGGTAGTCCTAGAATTCACTAAGGGCTCTTGATTCCAATACTCCTACACTTTTCACTATAAATATGCTTTATATTTTCTAACAGTAGTTTTTAAATTTTTTAACATTGTTATAGTCTCTGTCTTGCTGCCTTACAACAACACCCTAGAATATGGCTTTTAAAAGGTAGGCCTCGAAAAACAAAATAAAAAAAATGGTGCCATGGATAGAGCACCAGCCCTGGATTTAGGAGGAACTGAGTTCAAATCTGGCTTCAGACACATAACAGTAGCTGTCTGACCCTGGGCAAGTCACCTAACCCCATTGCCTAGCCAAAAAAAAAAAAAAGGTGTGTTTCTGTTTTTCTGTGAAGCTTGGAGTTATTAAAGCAGCGTTTCAACTTCGACTTAGACTATCTGTCTGCTCTTCTACTTCACTTCAAATCAGGGCCAATTTATAGTTCATCTGAATGCGCTGTTGCAAATATGCATAATTATATATGAACTTTATAAGTATTCCGTGTAAATGCATACCATAATAGGTACGGCAATAGGTATAATAGGCAATTGGTAATGGGCAATAGGCATTAAGAGATGATGTGGACAAGATGTCACATAGGAAAAACAAGCATACTTCAATTGTGATCTTCATCTTTAGAAAGAAATTCCAAATCTTTGAGATCATAAATTCATTTGAATATTTAAGCATTGGAACATATTCTCTTGGTTCACAAAAAGTTGCTCCCCCTCTTTGATCTTAAAGGTTTTGCAAAGTTGCTTGAACAAAACAGATTCCTCCTCTCCCCTCCTAATCTTTGAACTCTGGCTTCCTCCCCACCCTGTAGTCAATATTCCCAGTCCAGAATAGCAACACACCCCATTCCTACAGTGCCTGCCTCACAGATCTAAGCCAGAAGATTCCCCTCCTCCCAGCTAGCAGTGCTCCTTAGCTACTCTGTCAAAAAATGCCCTGCAGTGCTTTCTCATCTCAATAATGCCCCTCCAGTTCCAGGACTCTCCCAGGAACAGTCCCCTTAGACTAGAGTCTAATGTTTGCAAGACCTGCAATCCTTAGCACAGCCCTTACCCAAGCATAGCAATCACTACTGTTCCCTCCTCTTGGGCCCTGAAGCTGACACTCCCCTAGTTCAGTTACGTGCTTGTGGTAACCAGAAGTGGTAGGCTGTGTGTAAAATGAAAGCAATTCTTTAAAAAAAATTTTCCATTAGTTGGAATAGCCTGGTACTCAGTAGGCTCAGAACCTAGAGCTGGAGTAGGGCCTGGGGCCACTGTTTTACAATAAACTCCTCTTGGTTCACTGAGATTCCTTCAGTTTTACTAGCCTTCCAGCTCTGCCACAAGCTTATCCCTCTTCCATTGAAGGAGGTCGGTCAGGGTTGGATGGCAGCCTGCAGGTAGGAAGATCTGGTCCTACACCTGTTGTTTGGCTGGAAACGAAGCTGCAGGTCCCGTTGCCAACAGCTGGCAACAGCAGCCTGAGTAGCAGCAGCCGCAGCAGCAGCAGCTGCAGCAGCAGAGGCAAGTCTGGCCCTCGGAGAGCGGAAGGAATTAAACGCCCGCCCATTACTTCTGACAGCCACCTCCTTCGTTCTTTTTCTCCTCCTCCTCCTCCTTCTCTCCTCCTCCTCCTCCTCCTCCTCCTCCTCTTCCCTTCCAGCTTTACAACGTGAGAGGGGTCGTGTCCGCAAGTCTGTGTATGTGTGTTTTGTTGTGGTGGCTTATGGTGGTTTGTTTTTTTCAAACCAACAAAATAAGAGAGCAGTTGCCGGGGTCTCAACCGGGAGTAAAGTGGGAGCTGTCAGCAGGATGGTGGTGAAATAGGGTTGGACTGGAGTGCTCTCCCTGTCGCTTCTAGGGAAGCAGAGGAGGAGGAGTAGAGGAGAAGGAGAAAAGGGGGCAGTCCGGTTGCTCCGGCAGCGCCCAGCCGATTACACTACTGCAGCTGTTGTTGGAGGCAGTTACAGACAGTGCCTCCAAACGCCTGGGGACACTGCTCTTGGCTTCTAAGGGAAGCATGGGGGACTCGGTGTTTAATGAGAAGCCTCAGCTCCACTATGCGGTAAGTTGTCCAGTCCTGAACTGAAGATGGGACGGGTCAGGGGTGGGAGTGTAGGAGGTATTTGTGCCCACAGGGGTGCTGCTGAAGGTATGGGCCCCAGCCCCCTCACCCTGCCTGGGCTGTTCGATGCTGGAGGTGGTCAGGGAGACCAAGGGAATTCCGGGTGATGCTGAAAGTCCCTGGGCTTGGGGAGGGGGAAGGAGGGCAGTGGGAGGCCCGGATCAGAGGTTTTCGCCAATGTTAGGGGCTGGTAAGGGGACTTCTGTTTGCCTGGCATTGCCTCACCTGTTGGGCACTCATAAAAAGTTGAAGATGCCTGTAGAATGGGGACTGAACGGCTCCTGGACTGTTATCATAGTGCCCTCGGGGACCCCTTGCAGTGTCACTTAGATGTCTTGTAGGTGCTGAGCCCCTGGCAACTGAGGCAGAGGAATTTCTGTCCAGTCAAACAAAACTGTGCACACACCTGGAAGAGGAGCGCTTTTACTGTGGTTGTTCTTCCTCTGCTTTCTGCTGTGGGGAACCGGGGTTAAAAAGGCTAGTGACAAGGTGGGAGGGCTCTCGGCTTAGGCTAGCTTTTGCTGCCTGGATGCATCTGGACTGGGGAGAGGGAGTTGAGAAATGGGGCGCGCCTTGAGAAACTAGTCTCTACCGAGTTCCCAGTGCTTCCAAGCCACTTTTGTATGCCGAATGGGCTGATGGTTCTTTTCCTGAGTCAATCAGGACCAACCCATTCAGCCTTTTGGTCAAATATGTGGAAAGGACAAGAATAGAATTGGATACCAGTCAGTTTTTTCTTTTTTTTTTTTTATTACTTTTTAAATGACCTAAGAGGTGAAATAGTGGATCACAGATGAAATCATGCAGGGTATAGATATGCACGTAGTGGTTTGCTTTATTTATGTCTCTTTTGAGGGATATGAGTTTCCCTCCAAGTTTTAAAAATAAGCATATTTCTTTTTCAATATAGCCAAAGTCTGAAGCAGCTTGTTCTATCTATAGGCTGGCCTGAACATTGGAGAACTGGATTCTCTGTCATTTAGGGGCTTTATTACCCTGGACAACTCACTTGTCCCATGTATAAAGTGAGAGCCTTAGAATAGATCAGTTCATAATTTGGGGTCTAGGGATAAATTTCAGGAAGTACAAGAATTTGATCTTTTTAAAATATATTTTTACAACCATATTTCAATAAAATTGGTTTCTTTTGTAATACTTCATTAGACCCAAAAGTGAGTTCCATGACACAAAAACGGGTTCCAAAAACCTAGTATATGTGATCCAGAAGTTTTGGGGAGCCACCAGTGTCCTTTGATTCAATCCAAGGATATGATGGAGAATTCATGGTGGACTTTCGGATTTTCCTTAATGATGATCTGCTTCTTCTTATGGATTTAATGTTGGCTTAAGCAATGCTTCAACTCCACTTTTTTTTGGAAGAAGAAAATATTAGAATGTGAGTACTACTTAGAAATGTTGACAGATGTCCCTGTATTTTCTTTAGATTCATTCTTTGCAAGCTTATTTCAGTGTTTTAGGTTTCTTTTTATGCAGTAGGGTAATCATTTTAAAATAAAAAGTAAAAGGGGTTAGGTTTTTTTTTTGGCAATTAGTGGTCTTGATAAATAAACCAAATACCCCCAGATCAGAGGTAACCTAATGCAAAGCCTTTGTCTTACTCTTGCCCATGTCTCCTTAGAGAGCAGCCTTATTAAATTTAATGCTGTAGTTGTAAAGAATGAAAATAACACTAACTCCATTATTTCTGGTGGTTCCTCTTTGGTATAGGTCGGGAAGAACAAAAGGAAATCACCAAAGGAGGTTAACTACCTGTGATATATCTTAGTTCACATATTTGTTTCTGTATTTTTCCAACCATTTCAAGGCTTTTTTTTTTACTTTTTAGATTTTGAATAGGTTTCAATTTATCATAATTAATTTGAGAGTAAGAGAGGAAATATCTAAGACTTCAGGGAAGAAGCCGGAATCTGTCTGAAGTTGTTGTTGTTTTGGAATGGAGAGCACAGTAGAGAGTCAAACTCATTTACTTTCACTGGGTGATTTAATTCTTTATTTTCCTTTCTTCCTCTCCCCCCACCCCCCCACCCCCCCACCTCAATGTTCATCACTGGAATTCAACCTATTGTGGTAGGATGAACTGCAGCCCTTTTTGGACCTGTGGAAGTATACGTTTGATGGTAGATTATGGCATATGCTGATTGCCTTCAATTTGTCAGGATATTACTTACATTATAAAGTTAGGGATTTTAGCATGAAGATTTCAGAAGGAAAATTCTATATACCCTTTTCAATGCTAGAAGCATCAAAATTACACTGGAGTCCTTAGGTCATTTAGTATGCAAACTTTGGATAAAATAAAGGTATTCAGAAGGTCTCTATCACAGATGAAGTACCACTCAAAAGAATTCTCTTTTTGAAGCATGACTACTTGCTGTCCATATTTATGAAGTTCTGTGTTGCTTAATCTGTCATCTAATGGTGTCACTCCTTGTATATTTTCCACACTGTAGTTTAGCTGTTTCCAGAAGCTTGCTTTTGATTTTTACAAAAAGATTTTGAAAAAAATTTTGTCTCCTTGAAAAGGATTACCCCAATATGTCCTTAAGGTGTTCTATCTCTTTAGTAATAAGAGATTCTATTCTGTTGAGACAGTTTCTTAATACTATTCCTTTGCCTATAGGATTCAGTGATGTTTCTCATTTCTCTATTCTGCATAACTGTGTTCTATGTCTAAAATCTGGTTATTTGGTAAAGAAATAATCAGATAAGAGAAAGTAATTTTTGGAGTTGCCATCAGTATCCTCCTTTTCTTCTCATGTACATCATTTCAAGTCATGAAGAACTAAAAACACAGGATTCCATAAAATCACATCCTATTTTATATAATACTTAGTAGTTTGTTATACAAATTGTTTTCATATCTATTCTCTTGCTTTCATCCTCAGACAACCCAATAAGGTGAGTAATACCAACCTCAGTAAGCTGTTTAACTGAAAGAGCTTTGTAAACATTATATAAATAGCATCTTATTTTACAGATGAGGAAACAGATTCCTAATACACATGTGATTAATGTCAGAGACAGAATCAGGAGGAAGGGAGAGAAGGAGGATTTATGAAATGCCTACTATGTGCCAGGCACCATGCTAAGTACTGAAAAACAACAATTAACATGTATGTAGCATTTCCTATGTGCTAGGCATTGTGCTAAGTGCTTTACAATTATTATTTCGTTTGATCCTCACAACATTCCTGACAGGGCAATGCTATTATTGTCCCCATTTTTCAAATGAGGAAACTAAGGTAAATAGGGGTTAAGTGATTTGCATTGGATAATATAACTAAGAGGTATCTGCAGCTGCATTTGAGCTTGAGACTTCTTGACTCCAGGCCCAGTGTTCTATGCACTGAATCGCCCAGCTCCCCTCGTTTTCTCTGATTTTCTCTTTCATGGGTGAAGGAATGTTTACTCCACCACTACTTCTGCTCTCAACTGAATAAGTAGGGAAAAGAGAAGTATATGTAAATTAACATCAAAGAGAAAGGAGTTGAAGTAGGAGAACCAGAAATCTGATGGCAAAGTATAAAGTACAGATTTGATCTAAGAAAGAAAAAGAATTTGAAAAGATTGTTCATAATTATCAACGGATTCTGAATTCAGGGTGAGCTTTTTTAAAAATTGACTCGGCCTATGCGCGTGAAAATTGCACTCATAATTTCTATCATTAATGAAGATTCTAAATTTTGAGGTTTCTCTTTTTTCTAAATAGCATTTTGAGTATCATTTAACACAGAAGTAAAAATCCATTTCAGATCACAGAGACAAGATTCATAATTTAATTCTAGAGTAGGACTCTCTACCCTTTTTGAGATAAAGATTGTTATTTTAGTTATCTCACATGAATCAAAGGACCAGTAGGGATACTTGCTTTAAGAAAGTCACCACACCTGCTATGTCAAGGAGATGGGGTGCACAATGAATTTGGTGTATCACATTGTATCCAAAACAATACTCCCAGACCTGCCTGCTGTGAGTGATTGGGTTCTTTGCTACACTGGCCAGAAACAGGTGGAGCCAGATTCCTAAAATACTATGGATAAAAGTTTATTTGTTTACAAATAGCTGAAACTGAAGTCAGTAGAGGACTTTTCTATAATGCTACTGATATCTTAGTTTGATTTGTGTAGGCTAGTACTAGTAAACAGGGATTTTCACAATTCTTAAATTTTTCATATTGGTTTTATGGTTTTTGACAAACTGAGTTCGATTAAAATAATTGGCCAAATTAGGCCAAAAAAATATACTTTGAGGATTCGCTTATTAGGTTTGAATAGCGTGGAATTAGTTAAGTAAGCTACGAAGGCACTTATTTAAGCAAGAGAGCTGGTGTCGGACCTAGAATCTTACAATTGCTATGTGACCTTTGTCCTTCTATCCCTAACACTTCAGAGAATGCCTGGCTGCAGAGTAACATTGGGTAACATTTATATGATACTTAAGTTTTGTTTCCAAGACATTTTACTTATATTATCTTATTTGATCCTCACAGTATCTTGGGAGGTAGGTACTATTATTTTACAGGTGAAGATAACCGTGAATGAGAGAAATAGGTAAGTGACTCTCTCAGACTCATACAGCCAATGTATAAGGCGGACGTCCTCACGACCTCCAGTCTTTAAGTCTAGTACTATATCCATTGAAACACTTGGCTGGTCATTGTAGGAGTAAGCATTTAAAAATGATTTGTTTAGTTGATTGATTTATCTTAGGTAAATTAGAACCTTTCTAAACTTGGATGTCCTCACCTATAAAATAAGGATAATAATAATTATGTTGCCTCCCTTACAAAAGAAATGTGGGGGAAGTACTTTATAAACCTTAAAGCAAAAAAGAAGTCCAAGAAGTTGAGGCCATAAATTAAAAAATAAAATAAATTTTGAAAAAAGAATGATTTTTAAAAAGCATATAAAAATGTGACCTATGATCTGGCATAGATCTAGAGCCAGGAATCTATTTGAAATCTGCTTACAGTGCAATGCCCAGTTTAAAGTATTAGTCCCATCAACTCTCAGTTGATCTTGATTCTTCATTTCATTTATTTCAAGAACATTTATTGAGGGTTTACTATGTTTATAGCACTATGACTATCAGTAACCATGTGTTTAAGAGAATGTGAGTGCTATCACAGTGAGAAATGTCAAGAGGAAGCAAAGAAAAGGGGACAAATTACAAATGCTAACTGAGGTAAAGTATTAAATTTCAAAGAAAAAATGATTATAGGAGGTATAACATAAGTTATGAAGTTTGGTAAATTATTCTGCTCAGTCATAATAATGGAGTGGGACTGTGTTATTCACAATTGACAGAAGAAGAAACTTCAGCACAGGTCAAATGACTTGGCTAGTGCTGAAAAGGGATTCATCTCAAAGATTACATTAAACTGGCCTCCAGATCTCTTCTCAGATTCCAACTCCCTCAAAATATAAACAGTATATTAAAAACCCCTATTTCCTGCCAAGATCATGCAGCATATGCCTTATTTCATTACAATACATGGAGTTTATATTGGAGTTTCACATTTAAAATCACTTCAGTAAACCCTTACAGTAATATGAGGATAGTGGCAACACTACTTTTATTTTAAAATAGATCTTCTGAGTGCTTTATGAATATTCTTTCTTTCTGTTTTAAAAATTTTTTAATATAAATTTATTTATTTAATAGTTTTCAACATTCACTTCCACAAGTTTTTGATTTCCAAATTTTCACTGCATCTCCCCCCTTCCCCCACCCCAAGATGGCATGCATTCTGAATATCCCTTCCCCTTTTCTGTCCTCTCTTCTATCTCCCTCCCCTCCTCTTATCCCTTTTCCCCTTCTATTTTCCTGTAGGGCAGGATAGACTTCTGTACCCCATTTCCTGTATTTCTTATTTCCCAGTAGCATGTGAAAACTTTATTTTAAACATATATTTTTAAAGCTTTAGGTTTCACATTTTCTCTCTTCCTCCCTCCCCACCCACCCCAATTGAAAAGGCAAGCAACTCAATATAGGTTGTACATGTGCAGTTATGCAAAACACATCCATAGTTGACATGTTGTGAAAAACTAACTGTATTTCCCTTAATCCTATTCTGCCCTCTCATTTATTCTATTCTTTCTTTTGACCCTGTCCCTCCTCAGAAGTATTTAGTTCTGATTACCCTTTCCCAATCTGCCCTCCTCTCTACATCCCCTGCTCTCTTGTCCCCTTCTCCCCTTATTTTCCTGTAGGGTAAGACAGATTTCCATACACAATTGAATGTGTATGTTATTCCCTCCTTAAGCCAAATCCTATGAGAATAAGATTCACTCATTCCCTCTCACCTTCCCCGTTTCCCTCCACTGTAGAGACTTTTCTTTTCTGTTTTTTTTGTGAGATAATTTACCCCATTCTACCTCTCCCTTTCTTCTTCTCTGAGTATAATCCTCTCTCATCCCTTAATTTTATTCTCCAGATATGACCCCTTAATCTTCAACTCACCCTGTGCCCTCTATTCTATCTACATATATATACATATAATTTTTTTCCTCCAACTACCCTAATACTGACAAAGGTCTCATGAGTTATAAATATCATCTTTCCATGCAGGAATGTAAACAGTTCAATCTTAATAAGTCTCTTATGATTTCTCTTTCCTGTTTACCTCTTCATGTTCCACTTGAGTCTTGTATTTGAAAGTCAAATTTTCTATTCAGCTCTGGTCTTTTCATCAGGAATGCTTGAAAGTCCTCTATTTCACTGAATGACCATTTTTTCCCCTGAAGGATTATACTCAGTTTTGCTGGGTAGGTGATTCTTGGTTGTAATCCTATCTCCTTTGCCCTCTGGAATATTATATTCCATGCCAGCGGTCCTTTAATGTAGAAGCTGCTAAATCTTGTGTTATCCTGATTGTGTTTCCACAGTACTTGAATTGTTTCCTTCTGGCAGCTTGTAATATTTTCTCCTTGACCTGGGAACTCTGGAATTTGGCTATAATATTCCTAGGAGTTTTCCTTTGGGGATCTCTTTCAGGAGGAGATCTGTGGATTCTTTCAATTTCTATTTTGCCCTCTGGTTCTCTATATCAGGGCAGTTTTCCTTGATAATTTCTTGAAAGATGATGTCTAGGCTCTTTTTTTGATCATGGCTTTCAGATAGTCCAATAATTTTTAAATTCTCTCTCCTGGATCTATTTTTCCAGGTCAGTTGTTTTTCCAATGAGATATTTCACATTTTTTCTAATTTTTCATTCTTTTGGTTTTTCTACTGTGTCGTGATTTCTTAAAGTCACTATCTTCCAATTGCTCTATTCTAATTTTTAAGGAAGTATTTTCTTCAGTAAGCTTTTGGACTTCCTTTTCCATTTGGCCAATTTTTCTGTTTTAGGGCATTCTTCTCCTCATTGGCTTTTGGACCTCTTTTGCCATTTGGGTTAGGCTTTTTTAAGGTTATTTTCTTCAGTTTTTTTGGGTCTCCTTTAGCAAGCTGTTGACTTGTTTTTCATGATTTTCTTGCATCACTCTCAGTTTTTCCTCTACTTCCCTTACTTGCTTCTCAAGATCCCTTTTGAGCTCTTCCAAGGCCTGGGACTGATTCATATTTTTCTTGGAGGCTTTGGATGTAGGAGCTTTGACTTTGTTGTCTTCTTCTGGTTCTATATTTTGATCTTCTTTTTTACCAAAGTAAGATAATATAGTCTGACTCTTTTTGCACTGCGTGCTCATGATCCTGGCCAATTACTTGAGTTTTAAACTCTTTGTTAAGGTACAAATCTGCTTCCAATGTGGAGAATGTACTGTTCCAAGCTTCGGGGGTTTGTATAGCTGTTTTCAGAGATGTTTGTAGGGACCTGTAAATTTTCAGTTCTTCCAAGGTGGTATGATAAGGGGTGAAGCATTTACTCCTTTCCTGCCCTGTGGCTACAAGTACTCCTTTCTGTCCTGTAACTGTAAGGAGGGGATTCCTCTTCACAGCCCCGATAAGCTCCACCAGGCCAGCTCTCCTCCTCACCCCAGCACCGCCACCCAGAGCTGTGACCCAGATCCATACACAGGTAAAGCAAGAGATTCCTGCCTCAGCACTGGCAAACAGATCTCTGCAATCCTTCTGTGATCAGCCACTGGATTCCCCCTCAGTCTGTGGGGGGAAAGCTTGGGAAGCAGCTGCCCCCCAAGGCCAAGTTCTTGAGGAATGGAGCTGAGACCCCACCTTCCTTTCTCAGCTCAGACAGAAAGAGACTTTTCCCACTGACCTTCTAGGTTGTCTTTGGCATTGGTGGATTGAGGAGTCTGGAAACCTCCACAGCTGCCCAAGATTCAGTCAGTTCTCTGAGGCCTGTTCCAGGTTCCCTGAGGCCTGTGCACCCACGCAGTGCTGTGCTCCCAGCCCGGGGCCATACACCTTTCTGATCAATCATCCAGGTTGTCTTGGGCTGGAAATTTGTTTCACTCTGTCTTTTTGTGGGTTCTGTTGCTTTAGAATTTGTTTAGAGCCATGTTTTTATGAGTATTTGGAGGGGTTTGGAGGAGAACTCAAGCAAGTCACTGCTTTCACTCTGCCATATTATTTCTTTCTACAGCCCCCAAGTGATCAATCCAGATCGTTTCTTCTACTTTGACTAGAAGGTTAAGTGATATTCCCCTTTTCAGATTTATATCTGATAGAACCAAGGTGTCACAGAACTAATAATTAACACAGCTTCAAGGAGAACCTAACAACCTAGGTGAAGTAGCCTCATAATAATATCTAAACTTACTTGGATGGGTTTTTGGCCAAACTGACCTTCAAATGAATTCTGTATTTCTATTATCTTATAATGTTCATTTAAAAAAAAATCTGTTTTTCATTATATGTCAGCATTGTTAAACAACTTTGTTTTCTAATCAGTTTCTCCCAGAATGAATTCTTATCCACCTGATGAGTTTTTTCCCAAAAATTTATCAATACTTCTTTTATGTTGTTTTAATTTTTCAAGTAACAAGTTTTTTAAAAAAAATTAACCTGCCCTTTTCACTATCCTCAATTAAGCAATTTTTAAGCGCTGTAAATAAATCTCCTGATACATATCTACATAGTTCAGTAAAACAATTTCCATGTTAGCCATGCCTGAAAATGTATGTCTCTTTCTGCATTTTAAGTTCATCACTTCTCCATTATGAGGTGAATAGCATATTTTATCTCCATTTATAGGCTATCATTGTTTTGGTCAAAGTTCTAAAACCTTTCAAAGTTATTTTTCTCTATAATTCTGTTATCACTGTATAAATTGTTCTCTTTATTTTGCTTATTTAGCTTGGTATCATTTCATAGGCAGGGTTCTCTGAAATTGTCCATTTAATTATTTCATATGGCACAATAATATTTCGATTTACTCATATAGCACAATTTGTTTATTTATTCCCCAAGAGGAAGGCATTTACTTCATTTCAATTTTCTGGCTACTATAACGAGCTGATAACACACACACATATACATACCAATGTGTGTGTAAACATTCACAAAAACACATATATGTGTACATATGTACTTATATGTATACATGGCCGTATACAAGTATTTGGTTTTTTCATGTGTGAACATGAGTGTATGTTTGCATTTGTATGTATGTATGTATGTGAAAGAACCTAGTCAATGAGAGTTTCTTTTTTGTGCACAGGTATTTGAGGCTATATTCCTTGTTCAGGTGGAAGCCCAGAATGTTTACCCTATAGAGGATCTTTTGTATATGTGTGAAAGCGACTTTGGAAAAATCACTGGGCTAGTTGCTCTCAAGTACAGTGATGCTTCATGGAAAATTATATGTGAGGCTTCCTCACTGGTTAATCAATAAAGTGTTAAACTATCTTCCTATAGGTTTACAGAGACAGCATGTGAGCCCGTGTGAGCTGTTTACACTCCTGAAGTACCCCAAGTATCACATAGGACATTCAGCAAACACACACACACAGCAGTTTCCAGATTTTGACTTCCTGTGCTCCCAACCTTACTTCCTCTTTGCTGCTTGTGTTTCCCCAGATCCATCTTTCTGAGTATAGCCTGGTAACCCGATTTTTTCCTACACACGATGGTTAACCTTGGCATAGCTGTTAAGAAGCAAAGGGCGCTTTTTTACAACTTTTCCCCGTTAAGTACGAACTTTTGTTTATCCAGAATATAAGGAGATACAGACTGCAACAAGTCAATGTACTAATTAACCATATATACCTGATGAAGACAATTTAAAAAATCGTAACATAAAATCCATCCATAATTTGATGTTTGTTAATTCAAAAAACAGTCTTGAACTTTTCATGATTTGTCTGTTTATCTATTTATAAATGGATAAGCCTCAGGGAGACACATTTACCATTGCACCTGAAGCAATCTCAGTTCAATTCTCAGTTTTTTCCCTAATATATGGCATATTTTAGGATTAAATATCTAAAAGCCTGTTTGCTTGTTGTTTTTCCTTTTTTCCCATAAGAATAAGGTATAAAATAGAGTGAGTTTATGGACAAACAGGAGTTTATTGTAGCTTTGTAAGTAAGGGTGGTCCCCTCTGCTTATTACAGTCAAAGCTCCTATTAATTGCTTTTTTTACTCCCGTCTGTGAACATTTTCCACAGTGTATCCTTATGTCTCTTCCTTTCTTTTTCTAATATACTATGAAACCATCTATCTCTCCACCAAGACTTTACCCTCTACCTATTCTAAGGTTCAACTAATTTTAGCAGGAAGCATTTCTAGAGAATTATCAGAGACTTTTAAACTTTCTAAAATACAGTTTACTTCAGGTAAGTTTGATAAACATAGAGGAGGTACAGTAATGCCTCATTTGTATACTTTATTGTCTAGTGATGAGATGCTCAGTATGTGAAAGTTTTTTAGGGAACTGAAACTTAAACCTTTGAGCACTAAAACCTTAAAAATGTTTTTAATGCAATTGAGGATCTTTCTAAAATGTTTTCTATTTTCTTGCCATCTTAAACAGTGCTTACAGAAAAGAATTTAGTTTTTTTGTTGTTTTTTGTTTTTTTGAGTCTATGTAGCTGTCATTCTGGGGTAACTAGGTGACTCAGTAGATCGAGGTCTGGGTTTGGAACCAGGAAGACTCATCTTCCTGAGATCAGATCCAGTCCAGCTATGTGACCTTGGGAAGTCATTTTACCCTGTTTGCCTCAGTTTCTTCAAATGAGCTGGAGAAGGGAATGGCAATCCATTCCAGTATCTTTGTGCAGAAAACTCCAAATGGGGACACAGAGAGTTGGAGAAGTCTGAGCTACAGCAAGAAAAAGTTCCATCCTGTCCCTTAATTTTCATATCATTCTATAATACATTTATAGTATTGTGGTAAAGAAGCATAGTGAGCTTTTTTTTCCTCTCAGAAATGACATAACATTGGTATGTTTGAATTTTTATATCTGTTTTATTAGTTTTTTTTCGTATTTATTCCTTTAGTGTTTGTCATTTCTTGTTGCTGCCAATCTACCTGCTTTTAATAGCTGTAGTAAATAGCTAATTTACTGCATCCATCCTGCTATAGTCTTGGAAAATAGATAGACTCTCTTATCAGAATTGTGTGTAAAATAAGGATAAGTGAACTTTATTTGGGGGTACAAAGCATTGCCCCACAAATAAAGTACTGGAGTTTAGTTTTAATACACATATTTATTGAGTCTCATCTTAATCACTTTTTGGAAGTAATTTGCTCAAAAGGTAATAGAGGGCAGGCAAGTCCAAGAGTAAGAGAAAGAGGTTCTTGTAACTCTCTTTTCTCTCAATGTAAAAATCTTACAATTTCCCCCCTGCATTTGAGGTATTTACAATAATTTTTTTTACAATCATATTTTGTCATTAAGTTTGAGGCTGTTATCGAAGAATTTGTGTGAAGTAACACAAAATGCTGAGGAAAATTACATTATTATTGTCTGTTTGAGATGGGAGCTCCAGAATGTTGGGTCTATATGTCCTTGAAGTTTTATTTAGATTATGAGAAAGTTAGGGGTGATGTGATCAAAATTGAGGAGCAAATTCAATGAATTTAAAGATTTTTAAGGCACTTTGACTTTTGAGATTTCCTTTTATTGTCCTATGGTTTTTTTTTTGCAAAGTAATTCTCCTAGTTAGCCTTATTCCTGTATATACACCATACTCCAAAGGATTGAATCTGCTGTTTTCAAAACTTATGATAAAATTAAGTAATATAAACTCTTTCCATCCATTATAATGTTATCTTAGAGTCTTACAGATGACTCAAACATGCTAATGTAGTGAACCATCTCCATACTGATGAATTTTACAAAAAACATTAGTCAAATTTGTTAGTCCAAATATAGAAAGTTAGTGCTCAGCACTCTTTGACTTCCATTTACTTAAAAGGTATCTCATAGGAATTAGAGTGTAAATGTTGAAACCAAAAATAGTCAACTTTTTGTTTTCTTTCGATAATGAACACATTTTCTGATCTCTCTCTCTCTGTCTCTCTTTCTCCCTCTGTTCTCTTGCTTTTAGTAAATTACAGTTAGGGTGTCCACCAAATTGGATTCCTAAAATATAGTCTAGGGGTTTTACCTTTAGGGAAAATTTCTTCCAGGAATAGCAGAAGGAAGTACAGAGCAGTTTGAGGGACTTTTTCCCCCCTAAAAAACACCTTTTTTAAATGACTCCTCAACACACTTTTGCAGCTATAATATGTAGTAAAGATATTCTTTGCCACTCCGAATAAAAGAGAGAGAAATTCTTTTAAAAATTTTGGAAGAACCTGTAGTTTATGATGCCCTTGGTTCTTTATGCCAGGTAGGTTGTCCCTTGTCACAGGCATAGTTCCTAGAGATTGCTTTGGACTCTTACTTGTCCAGGCCACTTTAAATAGACTGACAGTGTAATAATAATCTAGTAGCAGAATGGAATGTTTAGTTTGTTCAAAGAACTTGAACATGGTAACACATAGCATCATTTTTCTAAATATTTACATACATGGATTCAAATAGTCTTTTTTGTAGTATAATGTCACATTGGTAGTCAGGTCAGTATCAAGGTCACCATCCTGACTTTATCTCCAAGGGAGTCTGCCCCCTTTGAATTCTGCTCACCAAGTCAAAGAGTAGTCTCTTAAGCCAAGACTAAGGGTGAAGAGTTTGGACCACAGTCAGGGCTCTTCACCCATAATAACAATTTATAGGACCATCATGCTAGAATTAGATTCAGCCTTACATAGCAACATTAAAATTGATTAATAGCATTGTTTTGATATTGCTTATTTTTTTAAAAAAATTATTTTTAACATTCTTTTTTAAAAATTGAGTTCCAAATTCTCTCCCTTCCTATAACCCCTCCACCAACCACTGAGAAGGCAAACAATATATAATCAAGTATATGTGTGAAATCATATAATACATTTCTATATCAGCCATGTTGTAGAAGAAAGGCAAGAAAAATAATGTGAGAAAATTATACTTCAGTTTGCACTGAGGGTTTTCTGTGGAGGTAGAGTAGATTTTTCATCATTAGTATTTTAGAATTGTCTTTAATCGTGTTAATCAGAGTAGATAAGTCTTTCACAGTTGATTATTGTACAATATTGCTGTTAATGTATACAATAATCTTCTGTTTCTTCTCACTTCACTTTGCGCTAATTCTTCCTAGATTTTTCTGATACCATTCCCCATCATTATTTCTTATAGCACTTCAGTCACAATCATATACCCCATTCCCGAATTCATGAGCACCCCCTTAATTTCCAATTCTTTGTTACCACAAAAGGAGCTGTTATGAATATTTTTGTACATATAAGACCATTTTCCTTTTTCTTTGACCTTTTTGATGTACAGACCTAGTAGTCGTATTGATGGCTCAAAGGGTATTCATAATTTGATAACCTTTTGGGCATAGTTCCAAATCATTATCCCAAATGATTGGAGCTGTTCCCAACTCTACCAGAACTGCATAGTGTCCCCATTTTTCTACATATCCTCCAGTATTTATAACTTTCCTTTTCTGTCATGTCAGCCAATCTGCTAGGTGTGAGGTAGTACTTCAGAGGTGTGTTTTAATTCACATTTCTCTAATTAATAGTGATTTAGAGAACTTTTTCATATGACTATTGATAGCTGTGATTTGTTTTAAAAACTGCCTGTACATATCCTTTGACGAATCACTTGTATTTTTATAAATCTGCCTCAGTTCTGATATTGCTTGTTTTTGATTGGCAAGGGTGTGAAGCACTCCCAAGTTCCTAAGTGTCGCAGAACTCACAGTTGTTTGTGCTCTTTTTCCTTTACTTACTGGCTAAGTTTTGTTGTATTCTGAAGTAATTCTGTCATTGCCTTTGATTTTTCATTTTAAATTGTGCGGTATACTACTTATGAGCTACTAGACTCAAAGTGTATTGAGGCCTATAGGTCCTCTTAGTTACATTTTATAGCTTCCCCATTGCCTGGTATTATGCTGTGCATTTAATAATAATACTTGGTATTTATATAGAGCTTAGAAAAAAGAACTTTACAAATATTATTAATTTTTACCCTCACAAGAAAACCAGGAGGGAAATTCCTTTGTTATCCCTATTTTATAGATGGGATAGTGAGGCAGACAGAAGTTGAGGGACTTGCTAAAGATCACAGATCTATTAACTGTATGATTCTGGATTTGAGTTCATGTCTTCCTGACTCGAGGCCCAGAGCTCTATCCACTGTGCCATTTAGCTGCCTGGCTATATATAGTAAATGTTTATTAGTATTGAGGTGTTTGTTTGTTGTTTTTCCCTTGGTTTGGCTATAGGGGTTAAGTGACTTGCCTAGGGTCACACAGCTAGTAAGTGTTATGTGTCTAAGGCTGGATTTGAACTCAGGTCCTCTTGAATCCAGGGCTGATGCTCTATCCACTGTGCCAACTACCTGCCCCTATTACTATTGTGAATGTTGTCATGCCATAACTCTATGGAATGTGTAATATTTTAAAATTTCTTAAACTTTGTTAATTTCATATTAGGAAATTTTCATTAGATTCAAGGAAAAATGCACAAAAACATCTTCTCCTAGATTGCCACCCTATAATTCTAATTATGATCTTTTGTATTTATGTCATGTTGACACCTATGATGTACTATCTCTTATTCAGTTAAAAATTATTTGTGTCAATTTTTAGACAGCTCAAGGGCTTCGAAATACTTCTGTCTTTAGTATATAACAAAATCCTCAGTATAAGAAGTACAGATCTCATCAAAATAAATCAGGATTGAGAAGTAGTGTGGAGGTCTGGTCTTGGAGTAAGGATGGCCTAGGTTCAAACATTGCCTCTGACATGCTGTTTACTAACTGTGTGACTCAAAATTATTTAACCTGTCAGTGCTGCAGGCAATTATGTAAAATGAAAAGTGTCAGGAAAGTGGCAAATATGCATAGGTGGAAGGAGTTTCTACAATAGTAGTTCTCAGGTTGATGAAATCATAATCCAATGCTAAAGAAAATATAGATGATAGGTTTTTCATTTCTTTAAAGCATTTTGACAAAGGAAGAATTAGGTCCAGTCATTTATCTAATTAGTGTATAATAGAACTAGAAACTTTTCATCTATCTAATTCATTAATTAACAACTATTTTCATTTGGCTTCATTATATCTGCATCACAAGATGAGGACTTTTTTTTTGATGGTCATGAGATTATAGAGATAACACCTATTAATCCTTTTGCAAGGTCAATCATTTTGACCCGGGAAGGACCTGTAGGGAGGCAAGAAGCCGTGAGTATGTAAGGCAAATTTTTTTCATTGCATAACTATCCTCATATTAAGCCTGGTTCAGATGAAGTAGTTCCGCATATGTGCTGCAGATTCAGTTAGATTTATCTCTCTTGTGTCAGAAAAGACAGTATATAGGTTTCTGAAACAGAACCATTCTGCACATGGTGTCATAGAAGTTCAATAACTGCTTAATTTTATGTCCAATTACGAATTACATAGACCTTCTTTCTCTCTATGCTTTCACACATTCTGACCTAATTAATTCCTGTGGGTGCCATTGTCTTTTCTCTATAGATAACTTTTAGATCTTATAAATCTAGCCTTCTCTCTTAAAACCTAGTCCTGCTTCACCAACTTTCTATTTGGTATTCTGGACTGGATGTCTCACAGGCACCTCAAAGTGTTTCAAAAAGAGAACTCATTATCTCTTTCCTTAAACCTACTATTCCCCCAAACCTCCCATTACAGTCCCCAAGGCTCACAGCCTCGGTGTCATCTTCAACTTCTCATTCACAATAAGTATGACCCCATATAGTCAATCTTTTTGTCATGTCTTCTCTTTTTTACCTTCATAACTTCACCTATACTTTCCCCCTTCTCTCCATTCATATAGCTACCACCCTGGTGCAAGTCATGAATTTGCCTGGACTATTACAATAGCTTTCTACTTGGTGTCCCTTAATCAGTTCTTATTCCACTCCAATTCAGCCTCCACATAGCTGGGAAATCAATTTTCCTAAAATGCAGATCTGACCCTTTCCTTTGCCCCTACACAGTAAATTCCAGTAGTTCCCTATTACCTCTGAGATCAAATACAAATGCCTTTGGAATTTAGCCTGGCCCCTGCATCTTTTTCTAGTATTCCTACACATTACTCCCATGCATTCTCTGTTTCAGTCCTACTGACCTACTGTTCATTCTTCACACGTGACATTCCAACTATCCTCTCTGTACTTTTGCTCTGGCTATGTCTAGAATGTACTCTCTGCTCAATTTCTGCCTCTTGGAATTCCTAGTTTCTTTCAAAACATATTTCAAATGCCACTTTGTACATGAAGCCTTTCCTTCCTGATTGCTCCACCTGCCAGTGCCCTTCTCCTCAAAATACTATTCAGGCATTCTGTCAATAAGTATTTATTAAGCCCATACTATGTACCAGACATAGTACTAACTTTGTAAAAATACATAGAAAGAAGAAAAAAAAATTATGGTAGCTATCCTCAAAGATGTAACATTCTAATAGGAGATATAACATGCAAATAACTATGTACATAAAAGGCATTTAAGCTTAAATGAAATATAATTATAGAGAGAAGGCTAGAGTTGTGATTACCAGAAAAGGCTTCCTACAGAAGATGGGATTTTGAGGTGAATCTTTAGGAAGTCAGAGAAACCAGAAGCCAGAGGTGAGGAGAAAGACAATTCCAGTCAGAGGAGGCAGCCAGCAGCCAGTGATAAGGCAGTGAGTTGGGACAGGAGTTACCGGTGAGGAACAGCAGTAAGGCTAGTGTAGCTGAACCATAGATGATATATTGGTAAAGTAAAATGCAAGAGGCATGGAATAAGAGGGGTCAGCTTTGAAGAGCTTAAAATGCTAAACAGAGATATTGATTCTGGAGGTAAGAGGGAGCCCCTGGAGTTTTTTGAGGGAGAAGCCAACATGATCAGACCTGTTCTTTAGGAAAATTCATTTGGCAGTTGAGTAGTAGGATGGATTGGTGTTGAAGACATAAGAGTCTTCCCAGTTATGAGGCCACTGCAATAGCCTAGCTCTGAGATGATGAGGGCCATTCTAGGGTGTGGTGGTGGCCATTTCAGTGGAGAGAAAGGGATATATATGAGATAATGTATGTATGTGTGTATATATATGTATATATATATATATAACATAAATATATCATATTCACTTATTTTAATAATAGTTTCTCCCAATTACATGTTAAAACAATTTCAAACTTTTTTTTAAAGTTTTCAGTTCTATCCCTCTGTCCCTCCCTCCCCTCCCCCCCAAGATAGTAAGCAATCCGATAGAGGTTATACATGTGTAATCATTTAAAAGATTTCCATATTAGTCATTTTATACAAGAAGACTCAAACCAAAAAAAAAAGGGGAAGGAAGAAGAAAGAAAAGAAACAAAGAAAGAAAGAAGGAAAGAAAGAAAGAAAGAAAGAAAGAAAGAAAGAAAGAAAGAAAAACAGCATGTTTCAGTCTGTGTTCAGACAGTATCACTTCTTTCTCTGTAGGTAGATAGCATGCTTCATGAGTCCTTTGGGATTATCTCGGATCATTATCATATTGAGTTACATAATACATGCACACATGTATAGGTTTGCAGGGGTGTGCTAGAACTAACTCAAGGAAGCTGGTTGTTAAATTTTCAGTATGAACTTTTACACTTCTGAAATCAGAAAATGCTACAAATCAAGGCTAGAATGTACTTTTTTTTGACTGTCTATTTTATTTTAAAAGTGATGTGGAGAAAGTATTAGTAATGAAGATTAAAGTTAAAATTATATTGTTCATTCATTTTTTGAAAGCCTGATGTTAAACATTTACCTGCATACCCTGTTTATATCTATTCCTGCACTTTTCCTCCTCAATGGGAATGTAATTTTTTTGTGGGCAGGGACTGTTTCACTCTTGCCTTTGTATCCTCACAGTATAACATAGTTTTTGTTGTCACTCATTCGTTTTAGTCCAGTCCAAGTCTTTATGACCCCATTTATGATTGTCTTGGCAAAGATAGTGGAGTGGTTTGCCATTTCCTTTTTTAGCTGATTTTATAGATGAAGAAACTGAGGCAAAGAGGGTTAAGGGACTGCTGCTCAGGGTTACACAGCTAGTAAGTGACTGAGGCTGGATTGGAACTCAGGAAGATGAGTATTCCTGACTTTGGTCTGTTTAACATGGAGTAGGTGTTTAATAAATGCTTGCTGATTGAGTAGTATGTATGGAAAAGGAAGAAGGGGTGTGGATAAAGGGAGATAGTTGCAAAAATGCAGCAGCATAGAAAAAGATGTAACAATTTGAAATGACCACACTTAGCTTTTCTGATTATAAAGGAAAACCTGTTGTTTCCAAGGTTGCTGTCACACATTTATTTTTATTTACTTTGAACGAAGTTAAAAAGAGTTTTGTTAAGCCCTTGTAAATAATTATGATGGCTTGTAGTGATCCTTGTTTCATTAGTATGCCATCTGAATGGGGTAAATCAGTTTAGCTGAAATCCAGTGTCTTTGCCACCCTTCTTCACGAGAACAAAATGAATTACTTTCCAACTCTATTGATCGTTCATCCCAGGAAACTCATGAAAAATGGGAAGGGGAGTGATCAGGGGATGGGTGACCTGTTAACAGAGGAATCCCAGAAGATTTTCTTGCTAAATGTATTAACAAAAAAGACCACTCTGCTTGATGATATTTTTTAGCGAAGTGTCCGGGTTATTTTTGAAGCTATGAATGTTGTGTTTTCTTCAGCAATGTGTCTTTTGTGGAACCAGTTAGGGTCTGTATATATTGTGCCATTGCTTAAAATGCCCTCCGTGCATGGGTGCTTTAGAGTAGAGAGCCCCTATTTCAGGAGCAGAAGACTAATGGATTTGCCTAGAATACAGGAAACTTTGCCTAACTCATGGTTTTTCCGAAATAAAGTATTAATGAATGGGAAAAAAATGACTGCATTTATTGGTGTATGGAGAAGATACAGCAAAGGTGCCTCCATTATGTCATGGATAAAAGAAACCTAATTATTATGTAAGTCTGCCCGATATACATCCTTGCATGTTCTTTCTATTCATTAGTTCTAAAGGGAGTTTCAGTTCATAAAATTCTCTTGGGAGAAAAGCCTGAACCTTATCGAGATTTACTGGCTCGAAAGAAACTAAGAGCTGTTTTTATTAGTGATGACTGTGGTGTAAAACCTTATCACTGGGACACAGTTAGAAAGACTTCCTGCATTTACTTAACACCAAGCTTGACATTGAGAGTTAGAGTGATGATGCTGTTACCAAGCACAGTCCATCCTTTGTTGGCTATTTTAATTATCACATGGCATTTTGATGTGAATTATGTTTTGACCTTTTGCAAGTTGCACTCATACTTCCTGAATAGTTAGCTAATAATAATAATAACACAAACAACTAGGATCTATATAGTGCTTAAGGTTTGCAAAGTGCTTTACAAATATTATTTCATTTTATCTTCACAACTACCCAGGGAGGTAGGTCATTATCCTCATTTTACAAATGAGGAAACTGAGGCAAGAAGTTAAGTGAGTTGCCCTAGATCACACATCTAGTACGTGTCTGAGGCATGAATCAAACTGTGTTCTTCCTAACTTCAAATTTAGAGATTATAATGTTTTGAGGAAAGTTTCATTGGCCCATCCCTGTCTTTTAAGTAAGCTGTCAAGAAGTATTTTCTTTTGATTTAAACCCCCCAGGCCATCCTGGCTCGAAGCCTAGAATTTGTTTTACTATGCCATGCAATTTCTCTTAAAAACTGTCATTCATTCACAACAATTTGCTAGGAGTTATAAAGTGTTTAAATCTATCTCAATAGCCCTCAGATTCTGTAGCATCTTCCCTTTGGCTTAATGCTGTGAAATGGTTGAAATGAAGAATAGGTGTGCATATATGTGGTACATTGAAAGAGCAAGGAGACTTACTCCATAAATAACAAAATCTTGCATATGTATAAAGTATTATGTGTGATTGTAAATATGTATTCATATGTATATACACATATAATTGGAGAGTGGTATGGGTAGAAAGCTATCTGGCTTTAGAGCCAAAGGGCATGGCCTACCTTTGACATTTATTAGGTATGTGACCCTGGGTAAATCAGTTAATCCTGAGTAATCCTGTATGATCCTGGGTAAGTCACTTAACTTAGTGCCCTTTGGCCTAGGCAAGTACCTAAGGTACAGAGAAGATAATGACCTGCATTGGCAAAAGG
This sequence comes from Phascolarctos cinereus, assembly GCF_003287225.1. NCBI lineage: Eukaryota > Metazoa > Chordata > Mammalia > Diprotodontia > Phascolarctidae > Phascolarctos > Phascolarctos cinereus. The sequence goes on from NW_027556098.1 coordinate 9,987,725, forward strand.
GCAATTCTTCATGTGGGAATAATCTATATTAATGAAACCACTACTTCAGTCTTTATTTCCTCTACAAAATATATGTACATTTAAAATTCTTCAAAACCTAGGCCCTTTTTACCTTTATAGTCTTCATAGACATTGTTCTCGTTTGTGAATATTTTGGACTAACCGTCCTAGACATCAGGCAGGTAGGTGAAACAGTCGATAGAGTGTTGGGTTTGGCGTCAGGAAGCTTTGCCTTTCTGAGTTTAAATCCAGACACTTATTAGCTGTGTGACCATGGCAGGTGATTCAATTTTGTTTGCCTCAGTTTCCTCATTTGTAAAATGAGCTAGAAGAGGAAATGGTAAACCTAGTATCTCTGCCAGGAAAAACCCAAATGGGGTCATGAAAAGTTGGACACAACTAAACAGTAACATCATAGACTGCTGTTCCTCATACCTAATTCGCCATCTCTTTTCCTGACATTTTTTCTAATGATATCCTTTGAGTTTGTTCTTAGGCACAATGGTAAGTGGTAATTTGTTGTAGTCTACTCATGCCACCATGCCCTTTGGGTGACTCCAAATTTTAATTCTTTGGAGACTATAGTATTCTATGATTCTCATGCATATAGCATAACTACAAGAATATTTTTGTTTAAAAAATGAATCTTTGTTTCAAGGAGAAGTTTGTTGTAAAAATCACTGTACAATTTTCATTTCCTCTTCTATCATAAATGTTAGAATCTGATTTAAATAGGCAGGGTTAGAGTTGTCTCAATTGTATGTATCCCATTTTTAGGTTAGTATTGATTTTTCTCTTTGCTCAAACAAAAAAATAGATCGCCTTCACACAGCTGATTCAGAAAGATGCCCACATTGATAACTAGACATCTCCTTTCTCTTAGAATATAATCGATTCCATTTTTCACAATGATGTTCAATACTTACCAGGTCCAGTGCCTTCCTTCTCCCTCTTGAATAAAGTATTTCTGATATATAGATGTGAGGATTTTGTATAGCTCACAAGCCTTTGATCTCTCCTGTTTCTTACTCACTGCAGTAGTTTCAGTGATCTTAAAAGTATGCCCATCCTGGAAATACAGTATTGAGGTTGGCCATGAGAATATTAAAAATATTGTGGCCTTCCAATATACAAATTCAGAAAACGAGGCCCAGAAAGGCTAAGTGGTCTGCCTGGATTGGAGTAAATTAATGGGAAGTCTGGGGTGAGTCTCAAAGATTTTGACTCTTATCCATTGCTCCTTTTTCTAAAGCTTTACTGATTAGGCTGCGTGAAATTAAAGCTATTACAAAAGTTACCATAGTCTCCTCATTTCTTAGACCTGAGATGTGCCCTTTTACTGAAATTTTGGGAATTAAAAAAAAAAAACATTTAGACTCATATCTCCAAAACATTTATCTGTCCTTACATTAAAAATTTAGGGGGAAAAAAGTCCAGATATTTCTTAACTGATATTTTCTTTCCAGTCCAGCGATGAGAAAGCTTTTTAAACCTGCATTCAGTTTTAAAACCTTAGTGGAAATTAAAGATGTGTTGATTCAGTTGGAGAGGAAATATTTTCTTGCCAGAGGCTGTGTCTACACTGCATGAAGTGGAATGGATATTTCACAAATAACCTGGCAAATTTTATCATTGTAGATGGCCAAATTAGATAATGTAAGCACCTACCTTCAACTCTGTCCAAGTAACTTCTTAGAAACCTGAGTTATCTTCTTTAGCTGTGGCTATCCATATCCATAATGCTAGCTGGGAGAGTGCCAGATCTCCATTTTGCTGTGTAGAGACATCATCAAAAGCTGAGCCACACATCATAATGTGAAGGCAGGGGTTGTACTTACAAAATCTAAGGCAAGGCTTGTTATATGTGCAGTTAGCCTGTGCCTGAAAGCCAACGTGGTATTTAGGGTGTTTTGAATCTGCCTCCTGGTCCCAGCTTCAACAACTTACCAGCTGTATGTTATCAACTAAATGTCGTCATGTCACTGGGCCTCAGTTTCTACATGTGTAAATTAGTTATAATAATATTTATCCTCCTCATCTAGGAGGGTGGTGTTGAGCAAAGTGCTTTGTAAATCATAAACTGTATGCTATGTAAATGAAAATTTGTCCAATGCATGCAGACGATTCACTCTTCCACGGATTTATCTTGAAACCAAAATAACACACCTTAGAAGTGTGTGACTAATTCATTCTTTCTCCACGACAACTATATCTCTTTAAAGTAGGCAATCTTGATCTAAAAGAGATTATCTTTCAGACAATACCATATTCTATACATAATAAGTTTCAGAGCACTATTGTTCTCACTAATTCTAACAAAAATAGGATCCGTTTGGTACATATTAGTCGGTCCCAAGCATTGACAGTTGTAGGATTTTCACTTTAGTGCCACACAATACTACCTCAAATACTCCCCCATAAGAAAGAATTTGGAGTCTTAAAGGATTGACCATAGGAAAGCCTCCTTTTGACCTCCAGACCCTTCTATATGTGCTGCTAATAGCATACCCACAGAAATTACCATGCATTTCACACACTCTAGTACATCCCTTCTTCTGCCAAGAGATGTAGTCAGGCTCCAGGCCCTGCCCTGAATTCTATAGTGCTTGCCACCCCCACTGTTTCTTTTGGCAGGCTCTTCTACATTCCTTTGACTCTTTCAAAAGAAGAAGACTTAACTTCATTCCTTCTACAGTAGGATTTCAGATTATTCCCTTTTCCTTCAGGAGAATAGGTGTCTTGCTTCAGGTTTATTTAGTCCCTTAGGAAAAAAATTACTGTGATATATCTGATAATGAAGATATATACACACACACATATACACATATATACATACATGTATATACGTGTTACATAATATACGTGTATATATATATATATATATATATTTATATCTATCTATATCTATATCCATACCCATATCTATATCCATTATCTATCTATCTATCTGTGTGTATGTGTGTCGTTTATTTACCGGGAAGTTTTTTTTCTTGAAATTGAAGTTACAAGAGTAACACAGGGTGACTTTTATTTTCTTCCCCAATGTTATGCTCAGGGTAATGAGTCATTTTCCTTAACATTGAAGGAAGCTTGAAGTGAACCAAAAATTTATCCCTCAGGGTGTGTTGTCCTGACCAAAAAGGGAGGAAATTCCACTTTAAAGTAGAAATTGGGTCAGCACTACGATAAGAGCCACAACCTAAAAGCTTAATATTTTATAATATTGAAGGTTATATGAAATATTGAATTTGGTCTCACAATCTGAATTTTCCATAATCTGCTTTCTTTATTTTCCCATGAATAAGTTACCTCTACAAGGCAGTTACCTGAGTCTGGTATAATAGGAACACAGAAGAAAAAAATGTATTCCTTATTTGATGATTTTCATGGAGATGTTAGAGAATTACAAGCATAGAGAGACATTTTATTTCACATTTGCCTCTTTTGCCATTGTGTGTGTGTGTGTGTGTGTGTGTGTGTGTGTGAGAGAGAGAGAGAGAGAGAGAGAGAGAGAGAGAGAGAGAGAGAGAGAGATGCCTGAAGGGGATGGGGGAAACACGTTTGTAGACTGTTTTTCTCTGAAGAACTAATGAACTAAGCAGGATATATCCAACACAATATTTTTGCATCAATATGCTGTTTTGGGAAGAAACAGAGCTTTTATACATTCTGGGATGGGAAAGTGGATGTGCTTAATGTTTCTTCCCTCTTTACTAAATGAAGTCCTCTGCTTATATCTGACCCCAGAAGTCACAAAAATGTAAGTATGTAGGCAAACTTTTTTTGAAGTTAAAAAGTGGTTGGATTGATGGGAATAACCTAATTTCCAGTTGTTCTTTAAAACAAGCTTAATTCCTGGAAGGTTTTAAGGTGGCCTCTTCAAAAGCTTCAGAACAGGAAGTCATTTGAAAAGTTTTCTTTGTTTAATTCTATACCCAAAGCTTGGTGGAAACCAAACATCTCTGGGATTTTAAAGTCAACAAGTTGCTCTATACTTGCATTAAGTGGCTCGGCCAATGTTAACTTTTGATTATTTTTTTGGAGGGGGGAGGGTTAAGTTCTAGTGTTATATTTGAGAAAATGCTATGTGATGTTTAGTGGTTGATTTCAAGAACTTTTTTTAAAAAGAGAAAAATTTTAGAATTAAGAGATTTCTCGATAACGTCTCATTTGTTATCTGCGGCGGGGGGGAGGGACACACGGACGACGACTTACAGAAATCAGTACTCCAGGGTAGATAAAAAACTGAGGAAAGAGAAGTGTATTCAAGAAGAAAGCAAAAGAGAACAACATTGTTAGTCCAAATTTTCTGATAACTTCCCGCTAGCAGAATTCATTCTTAGTTTCAGTAAACTACAGTGGCTCCGTATTGACTCTATGAGCAAATACAAAATGCTATATTTGGTATTCAATGACTTTCATAACTTAGGTCCCCTCTAACTTTCCATTCTTATTTATTACCCAAAACATATTATTTAGTTCAGTGACACTGGCCTACTGGTTGTCCCATAAACAAAACACTCCATCTCTTGGCTTCTGGCGATTCCTCTGCTGGTAACCCATGCCTTTAATTCTCTCCTTCCTCATTTTTGCCTCCTGGCTTCCTTTAAGTTCCATCTAAAATCCCATCCTCTGCAGGAAGCCTCTTCCACACCCTCTGAATTTTAGTTCTTTCCTTCTTTTATTCATTCCCTATTTATCCTGCATATAGCTTGTTTGTAAATTTTTTGTTCACTTGTGTCCCCCATCAGATTGTGAACCCCATTGCTGTCATTTGTCTCCCTTTGTATCCTTAATGCTTAGCACTATGCCTGGCATATTACTAGCTTTTTAATAAATTCTTACTGACTGATTGACAATGAGGCCGTAGATTGTTTTTGCTAGCCTTGCTCTGGTCGTTTGATTTTCCTTGGGAGATATATACTTGACACTGGGGTTCCCTTAGGGCTTTTTAAAAATTACTCTCGTTAAGAATAACAATATAAAAACTTATTTATCTAGCTTTTGTTTTGGTTTATTTTCTTTCATAGTTCCAGATACTTCCCCTTCCCACCTTTCCTTTTCTGACAGGCTTCCATTTTTCTCCCCTTTCTCAACACCCACGTCATAGTGACCTTTCAGGTCCCCACATACTGGCTTATTTTTAAAACATTTGCAAATACTTCCATGCTTCAAGAATTCCTGATTTCATCGGTACGTGTACTTTTACCAGTTTAGTTAGTTCCCTTCCTCTTTACATCTCAATAAATGGTCTTAGAGAGTTGCTGTGGCAGAAAGATTCATCATACTGCATGTAACCAAACTGGTAATAAGTTTTGTTAAAAAAAATTCTTGAAATTACTGAAGTAATTTCAGCAGAATTACTTAGAAAACCTTGTGGGTCCTCCAGCGTACTCGATAATACTTGTTGGTCTGAGAAGTATACAGGTGCACCATTATATAGGCAAATCTGATGGAGGAAAATTCAGATTTATAGGATAGTCAACATGAGAGGTCACTATTAATTGTATGAAAGAACATGCTCTAGGCTTCTGGCAGAGTTATATAGGACAGTTTAAAATCTATCTGATCTTGAAAAAATAGATTTTCTTATTTGTGGTTGAGACAGGGGAGGGCCTTACCCTGGGTTCTTGATGGCTTAACTAGCAGAACACATGCTGAGACAGCTATCACCAATCCAGAAATGCTTCATGTATGGCAATGATCAAACTGTGTGTGTGTTGCCCTAGGACCAATGTAATTAGAGTTAGAAGGGCTTCTTATCAACAAACAGGTGGACTTCGAGGTTAATCTTTTCACTATGGCAACTCATTAAACTACTTGCTTCAGGTAATAGATAGTTTTTGAGCCATTGGTGAAGGCAGAGCCCCAACAGATAAAAGAAATCCATGAAGTAAGAGATGATGGTCTGTAACCATAGTTATCTAGAAATGTATCTATTACATAAAATGATGTAAACCTTCCCATGAAGTATATGTCACCTTATAAGATTCTTCTCTTCTTCTCACAGTACTATCCCAAAGACAGAGTCCAGAAATCTAGGGTTAGCTTTACTGTTATGCTTCTTTAGTGTAACCTCCTGAAGACTGGGAAGGTTTCATTTTTCCCTAACAAAGTATCTGTCACATACTAGGTACTTAATAGATGTTTGAAGATTTATCACTTCTGGAAGAACACACAGCAAAGAATATTAAGCTATACCTTGTGAGAGATGGGAATGGAGTGGTTTCTTCCCTCCTTCTTGTCTATTTATAACAGTGTTCAGAAACCTAGCTTGAACTAAGTCTACCACTAGCAACTTAATGGTCTTGGAGTTACTGTAGCTGATAGTTTCCAACCATCAATCCACAGATGCTTTATTTAGATACCCCTAGTTGGATATTGCCTGCTTCATTATTTCTTCTATTAGTAAATACCACAGTCCCCTCTACCTAACTGCTACCACATTTCTCTCTTCTTCTTTTTCAGGGTTTAGCTCTTCCTTTATGCTAAGGTGACGGCTAATTTGATAGATTGGTTGTACTGATATTGGAGTGAAAGGAGATCATAAGAGCTCCTTAGAACTCTCCCTTCATTATTGTTGTTGTTCAGTTGTTTTTCAGTGCAGTTCAGCTCTTAGTGTTCCCCTTTTTGAGGTTTTATTGGTAAACATATAGGAGTGGTTTGCTACTTCCTTCTTCAGCTCATATTATAGATAAGGAAAGTGAAGCAAACAGGGTTAAGTGACTTGCCCAGGGTCACACAGCTAGTAAGTATCTGAGGTCAGATTTTTAAGTTGAGGAGATGAATCTTCCTGACTACAGGCCCAGGACTTTGCCCACTGCACCACCTAGCCATACTTACAAGTAGATCATACATGTATATTACATGAAACACATTTTCTGAGCTGTCCAGATTAGTGAGTGAGTGAAGGCCAATCTCATTTAGCTCACTATGTCTAATCATGCTTCGCATTCATCTAGTTATCTACTAAGAATGAGTAGAATGACATCTGCACATCTTGTCATCTGCGCTGCTGCTGCCTCTCTTCTCCATACCTAAAATCCCTATGATTCCCCACACCCAAATTAGATGATAGGGCCTATCATAGAGCCATGCACTTAGTATTATTATCTAATTTTATTTCAATTATCACTATTAAATATAATATTACTTAGTATTACTTTGGTTATCAAATTGAATTTGCGAGCCAGTGTAGTAGACATGGAACAGCCCTGAACTTGGAATTGAAGGATCTAAGTTGACTTGACTTATTTCTTGACTCATATGTTTTATTAGGTGTATAATGGTGGGCCAGACAATTTACCTCACCATTCTTGTCTGTAAAATGGCTTTATGGAAACTTTTAAGAGCTAAAAAGGTGAATTCATTTAGAAATGGTTTTCTTTGCTGTGAATTATTATAAGGGTATATATTCAGTTTGATGTGTGTATAATAATAATAATTTAGTAATTATGGGGATACTAATTATTTGTCCTGCTCACTTTGTAGACCTCTACTGTAATTCATAATGAACTATATATGTGAGCTATTATTATGTTATTTTTATGTATTTTATTAGCTGGTCTTAATAAAAGTTACTAAATATGTAAAACTTGGAATAGGTGATAAGTTTCATTTAATAATTTTTGGCAGTATTTAAAAACAAATATGTATGTGTATATATGAATGCATATTTGTCTAAAATGAATTTGGGCTTTTGAAAAAGTGATATTTGTATAATATTTTCTGTATAGAATCTATAGTTTCCTCAAAGAGAACACTTCCTCCACTAATGCATATGGCAACTGTTAGAAGCTTTTTTGTTCGTCAATCTTTTTGAAGTTTTTGTTTTTGGTCCAAACTTAGCATATACATACCAATTCTGTAGAAATATGTCCTTTCAACTTTGGTTAGGCTTTCCCTTAATCAAGAGATGTAGTATCCATCATAGGACCTCTCAGAGTCTGTGATCTGTTGATGTTTCTATTGTCAGTGAATGCTGATATGGGACAAAGGTGAGTGGGTCAAATTCCTCAGGGAAGGGAACTTAGATTCATGGTCTCCGAAGGCCAGGTATAGAGGGGGTCGTTTCAAGGGGGACATAATTGCTTTTAGGAACTTTCAAGAACTAGGATTACCTTCATATTTCAGTGAAGCATTGGATTAGCACTTTATTGAAGCATTATGAGAGAAATATAAAAAAAATGCTTTTTTCCCTTAGAAATTTATTAATCTCTTCATTGCACCAATATACTTCCTTTTGGCTTTTTCTATAGATTCACAGACTTTGGGGTTTCTGTTTTTTTGTTTTGTTTTTATAGGGACCTGAATATTGACCTAGGTATCAATGGTAGTATATTAAATATAGTTTTAATTTTAGCATAAATATTTTAGTTTATAAAGTAATTATTTTAGCTCATTAATTTTATTTCCTTCAACTTTTTAGTCTATTTCTATTAGGCCATCCTTTGGTTAAGTGATTGAAGTGATTGATGAATTCCAGTCTCAAGACTTGAGTTGTGGAAGTCTTGAGTTAGGAGGATTAAGATAGAATAATATAATCATACATATGTAACCGGAAGGAAACTTGAAGACCATCTAGGTTGACTTCCTGCATTTTACAGAAGAGGGAACTGAAGCTCAGTGATATATTGATTTTTATTTTTGGCAAGCTATCGATTTTTTTTCACACAGGTATTAAGCAGGAAGGCTGGAATTTGAACTCAATATATTAATTGTGAACTAGCAGAAAGGGGAAAATGACTATGATATACATTTTTTCTCTGGTTCCTCCTTCATTCTCCTGTTGCCAACATCAGTAAGAGAATTATGTGTGTATCTAAAAACTTAGATATGCTACATATATTTAAATTAGGTCATTTAACAGTATAGTGGTATGTAGTATTCTCCAGTTATTCCCATTTGGGCATATATGTATATAAACACTTTTTTTTAGTTTACTGAAGTGGCTTTTTTCCTTCTTTAGATCATTTTACAGAAAAGGAAACTGAAGCAAACAGGGTTAAGTGACTTGCCCAGATCACACAGCTAGTAAGTGTCTGAGGCCAGATTTGAACTCCTGAATCCAGACCTGGTAATTTATCCACTGTTCCACCTAGCTGCCTTACAGAATATATATATACATATATATATACATATATATATACATATATATATATATATGGCAGTTTAATTCATGAGAAGGAAAAAAAGGACAGAATGGCTGAGAATTATTTACCTAGCCTCTGGCAAGTGAGACTAATATGTTGTTGCAATGCATGTATAGCCACATATCTATAACCAGGGTCAATGTGCTCTCAGTAACCACTACTATACAATACAGGAAACTCACTTGTGTTTTATGTGAATATTTTTGTGGATAAATGCAGCATATAATACCTAACATTTTAGGTCTTAGGGCAAACTTTAGGGAGAAAGTTCTATTTGTGGCAGTCTGAAACCACTAAGAGGAAATCAAATTCATTCCTTCAAGAATGCCTTATTGTCTGTTCCTAGTTATTCAAGGATGGTGCGTACAGTTTGGTGCATGAAGTACAATAAGAAAGGAAAATATATTATCATTGTCAGGTTTTTGTGCTATCTGCCTTTATGAGCCTTTTTCCTTCCTCTTCATCATTGGGTATGAAGGAACAAGGCAAAGATTCTGTTAGCTATTCTATTTTGCTCTGTTTTAATGATCTGGATTTTTTTTTTAAAAGTTTGGTGAAAAAATATATTGGAACTATTGTCTAAAATATGAATTTTTAAAAAAAATTGTGGCTATTATTACTAATTTTGTTGTAGTGTGTCATCAGTCCCTAGCCTCAAGAGCTAGTAATCTAGTTGGGGTAGAGGAATACTGAAGAGACATGCAGAAGTTCAATGTAATGTAATTTAAATGATTAATTACACTGAGTGACTTAAGAGGTTCCACTAAGTAGGGATTGCTTTATATTAACTGCTAAGCAATCAGGGAGAACTTCATGGAGAAGGACACACCTCAACTGGGCCTTTAAGGGCAAGAAGGAATTCAATAGGTCTCTACTTGGGGGTACATGCAAATGAACAAAAATGAGAGTGGGTAGGACTAGATTAGAAAATGAGTATTGTAGTTTTCGGTATTGAGAGTGCTCAGAAGGTGCCTAGAAAAGCAAATTGGAGCCAATCTGTAGAGGCCTATGAACACCAGGCTAAGGAGTTTGCATTATTCAGTAGGTTATGGTAAATCATAGTAAGCTACTGATGGATTTTGGTCTCAGAAATGATAAGGATAAGGCTTATGGATTAGAATCAGTGAATCAGCAAGCATTTATTAAGAACTTAGTCTGTGCTAGGGACTTTACTAAGCTCTTATGAGACCATGAAAATAGTCCTTGACCCGTGTAGATAGACTTAGAGGGGATGGCACTTGTAGCTGGTGGAGTCACAGGGAATACAAAGATTACTTTGGCATTACTTAGTTTAAAGGATCAATTATACTGCAGTCTGGAGGCAGAGAGAAGAGGTAGGAGGTTATTACAGTAGTCTAGTTGAAAGGGAATAAGGGAATGAACCAGGGCAGTAACAGTGTGAATAAAAGAAGGGGGAAGTGGTTAAGCACTGTCGTGAAAGAAATAGCTTACTCACTGTGAAGCCACATAGTTTGGTAGGGTGTCAGAGGTATTCTGGAGCTACAGAACAAGAAATCCACAAAGCAGAATAGTACATTAATTAATTAAGAAAAGAATAATCTCTTTTCTACAACATTAACACTTAGGAACTTTCTGTAATCCTTCAAGGGGTATTTATCAACTCCCTTTACTGGTAGAGAATAACAATTATTTTATGCCTTAGTAGAGGATTTCAGAAATTACCATAGTCAAAAATAATCTATTGTCTGATGGCCAGTTTCCTGGCAATAAACCTGCCTTGTTATAGCCACAATGACCTTTGGACAATAGACACATAGTCTGACTAATAATAATTGGCTTTTTAAATACAGCTAATGTGCGGATGCCCTATTAGTCTTAGCATAGTTTAAGTTTTAATAGTAATAAGGTTAAAACCACAGTAAGCCTCTTGGAACACTCCATATAACATTGTTGTTGTTAGTCATATCAGTGTCTTTCAAGTCATTGGGACCCCATGGACCATATTATCTATGAGTTTTTCTTGGTAAAAATACTGGAGTGGTTTGCCATTTCTTTCTGTGGTAAATGTAAGCAGAAAGAGGATAAATGACTTGCCTAGGGCGACAGAGCTAGCAAGTGTCTGAGGTCAGCTCTGAACTGAGATGTTCCTAATTCCAGATTCCAGGGTTCTGTTCACTGCACCACCACCACCACCACCACCACAACAACAACACCCAAAATCCTACTAGGTGACTGACTACTGGCTTGTTCGCTGAAATCCTGAATTAGATTTTCATGTAATGAGTTGAGAAACAGCAGTGTATTGAGAAGTTTGAGTCATCTTTAGTATTTTTTAAGTCTTTAATGATTTCATTATCATAGTAAACTGTATGTCCTTAGTATTTATTACTGCATGCCTGAGCCTTAATTTCCTCGTGTATAAATTGAAGAGAGTTAATAAGCAACTGCATATTAGGACTAAAAATAAGAACCAAAAATTTCTGGCTTTGAGCTCAGTGTCAAGTGGCACTGTCTCTAAAAGTAGTGAGGTTTATGTTATGAACATCTAATGACCGACTCTGAGAATTGGGAGGGACCTGAGAGTTCATTGTGCTAGTAATGTGATTACCATGAAGCCATGGCTATTCCAGCATTAGCCTTTCAGAACCTGGAATATCTTTAAAGCTGGAAATAGTTGTGAGGCTGATAACTTTGAGATAGGTGAAAGAAGGAGCAAGACAGAGATGAGCTAAAGAGTTAAAAAAAAAAATTACTCCTGCATACTCTGATTGCTTCGTGTGCTATGCAGAAGGAAAAGGGAGATTTTGACTTGCTAGAAGTTTTTATAAGGGACTAGCCTTAGATGTGTAGTCTATTCATGTTGTATGGGACTCTAGAGATCATGTAGTCTTAATTCCTCTATTTTATTTCATTTTTAAATTTAATTTTATTAGTTTTTCAATTAGCAGGAATAATTTTCTCCTTCCTGGTCCTCCATCGGGGGGAGGGAGTAAAAGGGGAAGGGAAGGGAAAGGAGAAGGGAAGTGAAGGGAAGAAAAGGGAAGATTATAACAAATATGCGTATTCAAGCAAAACAAATTCGTATATTGGCCATATCCAAAAGTGCATTTCTTATTATGCATTTTAGTCCATCTTATTTGAGTCCTTTCTTATCAGGAGATGGGTAGCATGATTAATCTTTTGTTCTCTGGAGCACTGGTTTGACATTTTGATCTGTAACTTCTCCATTTTGTTGTTTAAGAACTTGTGGCTCCAAGAACAGTGGCTTTCCCAAAGTTTACCTCTGAAATGTCATTTGCTCATTTCCACCTTTTTATCTGCACCACCACCACCTAAATTTGTAATTGACTCATTCATTTAAACAACATTTAAGTTCATGTTGTGTGTAAAACAGCTTCCTCTGGTGCTTGGGGTGATGCAAAGTTAGAAATGACAAACTATTTTGTTTCATAGAGTTTACTGTTTCATAGGTTTGTTAGACACAAGCCCAGAAAACTATGAATAATTACATGAGTACCTCAAAGAGGTACAAAACATAATGATATAGTACAATCCCTTTTCCTGGAGTATTGCAGAAGTGTTCTCCCTTCCAATTCAGGTTTCAGGCTGCTGCCAAACTAATTCTCGTGTGTGTGTGTGTGTGTGTGTGTGTGTGTGTGTGTGTGTGTGTGTTTCTAGATATGGATATAATCTTCATGTATAGATCTATTTAGGTTTGTCCACTTCATAAAACCCTATTACATACTGAATAATATTGCTCGAATTTCCACACCCTCTATGGTATGTCACTGCCCTTCCTTTTTCCAGCCTTATCACTTACTTGTTGTTGTGATTGTTGTTCAGTTGTTTTCAGTCATATCTGACTCTTCCTGACCCCTTTTGGGGGATTTTCTTGGCAAAAATACTGGAGTGCTTTGCTATTTCCTTCTCCAGCTCATTTTACAGATGGGAAAGGTAAGGCAAATGGAGTTAAGTGATTTGCCCAGGATCACAGCTAGCAAGTGTCTAAGGCCAGATTTGAATTCAGGTCTTCCTGATTCCAGGCCCACCACTCTATCCATTGTGCCACCTCGCTGCCCTCTCATCACTTACTACTCTTCTGCACATATTCTACTCTTTAGGCTAGGCAAATTGGACATTTGTCACCCAGTTCACGTCCTCTGTTTGCTAGAGACTGGGTGGTCACGTAGAGTATTTGTGCCTGACCTTCTGAGCATGAATTGATTTGATCAGCACAGTCAGACACATTGTACTTTGAGTCCAACATAATTAATGTCATTTTGATCCTTGTGACAAACCAAGGTTCAGATAATAAGAGCTGTTTCTTGCCCTTCCTATGCTTTTAATGTTCCCTCATTATGTTCCTTTTCATGTCACACAAAGCCTTCTCCCATTTGATAAACTCCAGTGTCTCCCTATTACCTACAGGATTAAATATAAAATCTTCCCTTCAGCCCTTAAAACTCTTCCTACCTTTCCAGTCTTCTTCTCCCATTCCATATGTTCTATGGTCTAGTAACAATAGTTTCCTTGCTGTTCTTGAAATGCGTGATCTCTCCTCTGTCATCTCTGTGTACTCTTCACTGTCTTTCCCCATTGTCTTTTGCATCCTCATCTCCACTTCCGGGCTTTGATTGGCTTCCTTCAAGTCTCCATTGCAGTCTGACCTTCTTCAAGGGGACTTTCTCACTTCTCTTTAACCTTAGTGTCTTTGCTCTGAGATTATCTCCAATTCATCCTTTATATATCTTTATTGTGTAGAGCTATTTTCATGTTGTCCTCACCACCCCCATTAGACTGTTTGCTTAAGAACAAGGACTGAGTTTTATTTATTCCTTTCTTTGTATATAATGCTCAGTAAAGCATATGGCCTATGTGCTTAATAAATGCTTGCTGACTCTCTGCCCCTCTACCTGTTGAATTTCTACCCACTCTTTAAAAAGGCCACGTCTATCATGAAGTCTGCCTTGAGCCCTTCATCTTTTATATTCCATTTTCCCCTCACATAATAATTTGTTTGTACTTCTTTTGATTTTTAAGTCAGAATTATGATTTCATTAAGACAATAAGCACCTATGAAAGAAAATCCCTCTATAAATTAATTCCTGAATTTTTTCTGGAATTAACTTAGCATCTTAGAAAATAGCCTAAGCAAGTGATAGTTTAAGTGACCTGTTCATGGTCACATAGTCAACATATGTTTAGAGGCTGGCTGAGAATATATATTTTTAGAACATTAATTCTGGCCTGATGTCCATTATACCATTCGGCCTATCTTATGGATTTACTATGTATTTTTTTTTGTTCTGTTATTTATAAAAGTGTTAGATAGCCCAATGAGACTATCTGCCCCTTGAAAACAGGAACTATATCTTATCAGAATTATGTGTTTTCTTAGCCCCTAGTAGCATGTTCTGCATAGAGACTATCCTTAATAAATGTTAATTGATACTTTGAAAATTTTGGTCACGTAAGAGAGATTTTGGAGAAACGTAATGACTGATTTCACTTAGACATTGTTAGATTAGAAATATTTGTGAGCACTTAACAAAATGGCACGTGAAGTGATGCATTGCTTACACTAAAATTACTATCTTTGTAAAAATTTGAAATAAAGATAATAATCCTTCCCCTCCCCCAAAAAAGCTGTTTGCTGAATTTGAAGTATAATAGAAATGATGAGACATGAAAAACAAGAAGAGGGAAGGGAGTAATGAAGATGACTGGCATCTCTAAGAATAACAGTGGGAACAGATGTTATGGCCAAGAGAAATTAGAAGGTGTGATGGGGATGGGGAAAGAAAGTAAACAGCCATCATGGTACAGCCATGGAGTTTAGAAATAATCACACAGAAAGCAAGGAATTCAGTTTAATTTTAAGTGCCATTTGTTAAGTGCCAAATATGTGCCAGGCATAAAGAAGGGAGCCAGTGAGGAAGAGAGAGGATTTACAATAGCTGTGAATTCTGCAGAGGCAAACAATCACCTGCACTCAAAGGTGATGATGCATCCAGTGGAAGGCATGAATGTCAAGAAAGTTCAACAGGCGGGTGGGAGAAGGGTAGGAATTACTTTTATGTATCGTGACAAACTAAATCATGCAGTTCCATGTCCCATAAATGCCACAACTGTGATAGTAGGAAGGAAGGGGAATACACAGTAAATTAAAAACAATTAAGATCATCAGAATCAAACCCTTTGGTTTGACAAATTTACTTATCTAGAGCAACTTATTCATTTCCGGGGGGGGGGGGAAGAGTGTGGTGTGAGGTATTATGCTTTGTTTTCAGAGCTATATGTATGGTTTTCTCTTTGTCTTTAAGATATATTTTCCTGAGGTCACTCACAGTAGTATCTATTCACCACATTTGATTTGATTTCCCAGAAAAGGGTAGTTAGTAGTCACCACTAACACAAAACTTCCTAAGATGAGGCTTTGGGGAAATATAATAATCATGAGACTGGAAAGGGAAATTCCCTCTTTCTGGAAGACATTGTCATAATATCTTTGGGGTGTAGTTTTTATGTTTGGATTAAGCAAAATACCAGAGAAAGCTATTATTTATATTTAAGCATTTATATATTTTATAATACTGGGTATCATTTGCTTTGTTTGCTCCATTTTCAAAATGCAGAACAATTATATAGGAATTATTAGTCTTTTGAGTCATAATTTGCCATTGAACTTTTTGTTGAAAAGTTTGTAAAAAAAAAAAACCTACCAGCCTTCAAAAGGAATACTAAAGAGGATAATTTTTTCTAACTAAGAGACATTATTACTCAGACATTTGGACTCTCATATAGTTCATATCTAGAGCTGATAGGCCATCTATTCCTGCCTCTTTATTTTACAGAGGAGAAATGGAAAGGATTTATAAAGACTTTAGAGTAGTGTCAGGAGAATGTTGGCACAAAACTAATTTTTAAAAATAAATTGAATAGAATGGGTGGGTCTCAGAAATTCTGATTCTGCTGTATTTTTGTCCTCTCCTATATTGGTCTGCTTCCTATGTCTTCCTTTTCCTACTTTTCCTTTTACTTATACCTTGGTATCAGCCTCAGCTAAGGGGTTAAGAAAATACATACTGTATATAAGACATAGTTTCTATCCTCCTGGAGCCTAAAACTTCATTGGGAGCTTTGACACATTTATAAATAACTGCAATAAAAATAATATGTTGTAAAGTCATAAGATAAGCAGAATGGCATAATGATATTGGTCTAGAAATAAGGTTAAGACCAGCTTGTAAACCAATATTGAATCTGACAATTGGTGGGTCATTTAAAGTCTCAATTCCTCAGGCTTCTCTCTACAACTGTAAGGAGGGTACCTGTTTTTGCACTCTTTTCTTTAGCATTCATATTTTCTGCTACTATGTTGTTGTGAAATGGTATCTTGCTGTTAATGTTGGCATCTCTCTGGTTTAACATAGGTTAATGAGTTTTGAAAGAAAGAACAATTAATTAAAATATAGATTATCCTCTATCAACAGATCAGTAATCAAGATAATTATATATCTAGTATGTATTCTGAAGAATACAGTGAATAGAGTTAAATTTTTATAATACATTTGGATTTTACTCTTGCATTTTTCATTAGGGAGCCAAAGTTAGTCAGCAGTTTAATATGTAAATACTCTTTTCTTTTTGATCTAGGCATAAACCATAATTTAAAATAACATTTATTTGGTAGAACCAAATTGTAAACTAGAATAATTAATGAAGTTGCTGACCGTTCCCTGCTGAGCCAATGCTTTGATTGAAAGGATTAAATGAGATTCTGAATGTAAAAGTAGTTATATGAAAAAGGAAATGTTATTACTTAACTTATAAAAGTATCATTACCCCTAGCTGATATATGCCATGTCTAGCATTCTGTATACAGAGTTTTAATGGAAAGAGGTAGTGAGGCATGGTAGATAAAGACCTGACCTCAAAGCCAGGAATATCTAGGATTAAATCTGCACTCTGACACATACTAGCTGTGTGACCTTGGGCAAATCAATTAACGTTTTATTCCAGGAAACTCTCTAAGAGTAAAATTATAGAAAAGGTACCTACTTGGATTGGAGGGTCCTTATCTGGTTCCCAATACCAATTTAATCATAGATGTAGTCCCTATCTGATTGGAGGATACAGAAGTGCATGGTAACTTAGAAATAATTAAGTCTGAACCCTCTCATTGAAATTGAAGGCCGCAGAGATTAAGAGACTTGCACAAAATCCCACAGGTAGTAAATAGATCATATAAATGTAAATATATCTATCTACCTACACATAGTTATAGTTTTTCATCATATACATATGTATATATATATATACATACACATACATATATATATTTTCCTATATCTATGTAGATGTAGAATCATATACAGACTTCAGCTATGTAGGCTTCAAACCCAAATCCTCTGGCTTTCAGACCCATTGTTTTTCTACAACATATTACTTCTGTTAGGTTCTTTCTTTAGGTGAAAAAAGACAAAATTCTTCCTTAGGCTTCATGGTAAATAGACACACCTCTGCGTGTTCCTTTGATTATTTTGTTGACTCCGGTTCCAAAGGGACTAAGTGTTTTCCAGGTATGTTCCGCTGATAGATGCTGTTGTACATAATGATACTTATTACTTTCTAAGATGAAGTGGAAGTAATGGTAGTCATCAGATTTTTCCTTCGGTAGAAGTTGTTCAAGTAGATTTTCCCACTAATTTAGGTGCTATTTCTCCCTCTTCCCCTCAAATTGCAGGTGGTGTATCTTGCTGTATAAATAGATATCAATCTTATAAATGCAATGAGTGGTTTAAAAGGTAACCTAGGCACCCACCCACACCCTGACACAGTTGATGTCGAATTATTTTCTAGCTGTGGTTAAGCATTATGTAAGAGGGTGCTGGAAAAAAAAAACATTGTTATGAGCGAAGGTAGCTAGCTGTCGTAAGAGTCAGGGCTAGCTGTTCCAAATGCCATTCACATGTTAAAACCATGAAAATCTGACTCTTAGTAACAAAGTTGGTTTTGGTTCCAGCAAGAATTCAGGATTTAGTAAATCACCAGAGGTAGCTCAGTTACCTATCTCCAAACTAGGTAAGCGTAGATAGATCAATGCAGGAGAAGAGTAAGCTCCCTGAGAACAGGGTCTGTTTTTCCTATTTGTCTTTGGTACTCAGTTACCCTGTACTATTCCTCGTACTTCGAGGAATGTTGACAAATTCTTGTCATGGAAAGGGTGATTCTTACCATGTTGGTCACACAGCTAAAATGTGTCAGAGTCCAGATTTGATCCTAGACATTCCTGGATTTGAGGTAAGCTCTTTCTCTGCCATACCTCACTGCCTCTTTCCATTAAAGCTCTGTATATAGAATTCTTAACATCAAGATTTTACCATTTTTAACTTAGGCTTTTGCAATCTTAGATATAGAACTGGTAACCCCATAATTTTATAGTTGTGGAAACTGAGGCCAGGGACTTCTCCAAATTTATACAAATAGTAAATGACAAAGCTTAAATGCTGATTCCATGCCCAGGTGCTTTTACCCACTTCGCACTGCACAGAGAGTAGTAATTGTTTACTCTAAAATGATAGAGATTGATTCATCCATTTATTTTATTAATTAATGTGTCTAAAGGAGTTTTTGATAAAGTAGGATGACTTTATGAGAACTTGCCTTAAAAAACCAAAAGTCTTTTAAAGCAATTTAATAAAATAGATGACTTGATAATTTATTAATCTAGGCTAGGCTTTGGGAGGGAGGAAGGGTGCTTGCATATTGTTTCTCTTTGTTTACAAAGACTACCAACAGTGTTGCTATTCATGTGTGCAAGTGTTGTGGAATAAAACGATGCTTGACCAGCCACTAGTTTGAGCATGTGTTTCCCATGTGTGTTTTTTTTTAAATACTTTCAGTTTGTAGCTGAGGTAGTTGTTTGGAGACCTCATTACTGTTTGTGGTTTTGTGGTATTATTCAGGATGCACCATCATTCTGCTTTAAAAGAGCTACCCTGTCATTAGAAAGTAGATGTTAAGATGAAAACGGAGAATAAAATCCCACCTTCTCATATTACAGATGAGATCATTTAAGGTCCAGAGAACTTAAATTGGAAATGTTGGATTCAGATCCATTTGTGGAATGGAAATCCTTATCCAGTACAGTATGGTAAAGTGGATAGGATGTTGTCTCTATAGTCAGGAAATCTGGTTTAAAATCCTGTCTCTAATGCTTGCTCTCTGTGTGATCTTAGCTTTAGCTTTAATCTCCTTGGGTTTTATTTTCCTAATCTGTAAAGTGAGGGTATAAGATGGCATATGAGGTCCTGTTTGGCTCCTGTAAAATTAAAAGTACTATGCAAATTACCATTAATGTTTGTATAGCCATTAGGTGATACTAACCAAAGATGACCTCTCTACTCCTGAGAGTTCAAGGGCTGATGATCTGCTTATCTTGATCTTGATTCAGTGTTTTCTTTTAGTTTCCTCTGCTTCTGGTCATCTCTTTAGTTTGATATAGGTTATATTCTTTGGTCTCTATCTGCTTGCTTGTTGTTGGAAAGTTTGTGAGGGAAGAACACTGTCCGTTAAGCTGTCCAAAAAGTACATTGGCCTGTGGACCTAGGAAGAAAGACACCATTTGCATCTAGAGAAAGAACTGATACGTAGAAGGACATATAGAATAAATTTACATATTCGTGTGTGTTGATAGATAGATAGGTAGTAGGTAGGTAGGGTAGACATGTGTGTGTAATGGTTGCCATCTCTAGGGTGAGGCAGAAGGGAAGAAAAAAAAGAAAGTTGCATGATAGCTTTAATCATATTTTAAAAGAATGGTAAATTGTACATAATAGATTGGCAGTTTCATGTGCCATCATCTTTTTTCATATTTTACTCTGTTATGGAAATGCTTGCTTTATTTCTTAAGTTCAGAATAAAATTTTTAAAAATTAAATTGAAGTAATGAGCAGAGGCAGGCTTTAGGTAGCAGGTTGATTAGGCACCTCTTAAGCATCTTCCAACTTCTAAGATTTTACAGCCTTTGCTTGTGTGTCACATATTGTAGCTATGTTGAAGGAAGCCTCACTCCTGTTCTCCCTAATGATTGTAAATACCTGGATTTTAGTCTTATCCACAATAGAATGCTAATAGATACAATCTAGCTTCTAACAGGTAAGCTAAGAATTGTTATTTGTATATGCTAACAAAGGCATATAATACAAGGACACACCCTCCTGAAAGGAATGCCAATTCTAAGTTGGAGATGCTTCTACAATGCCCCATATTCAACTTTTGAAAAGTTGTAAAGACTTGTAAAGGCAGGTGCTTGACTGGGAACAGGTGACCTGGTTATAAGTCTGGCTTCTGACAATTCCTTGCTATTATAATTAGGATAATACAAAAATTTTTGACAGTCAGAAAGCATTTATTAAGTATTTGGTATGTGCCAGGCCCTGTGCTAAGCCCTAGGAATGTAAACACAAAGAGAAATAACAGATCCAGCCCTCCAGGAGCTTATATCAAATAAAAGGAGGGAAGACAGAAGAATATCTTGTCCACAGCATGGCAGATAATGTCCAGCATGTCACCTGGAAAGGAACAAGACAAGGCTGGCCTGGTTACCCTTCTTAAATGGAAGTTCTGAGAGGAGCCATCAAATTAGAGAAAGAGGCCAAAGGTGCAGAGGATAAATTTCCCGTATGAGAATTCCAGGGCTGGAATGAGCTTCCAGGGTGAAGAAGTATCTGGAACATGGTAGAAGAAGTCTAGAGAGCAGCAACATGTTATTTAGCAAGTTACTTAAGCATTTTCAACCCATTTCCTCTTCTGTAAAACGGAGATAATAATATCTCGGGTACCAAACTTATAGGGTTATTGTGAAGGTCACATGAGGTGGTGTGTGAAAAAATGCTTTGCAAACTGTAATGTGCATACATAAATATCAGATGTATATATCATAAATTAGTGGAATAACTAAAGAGAAATCAGAATGGGTTTAAGTTTTCTCCTTTCATTAAGTGTTTTGCACACTCCTTTGCAAATAGTAGCTATATAAATGTTTGCTCAAAGCCCATGCAACCAATATTAGGGGGGAAGCAGAAAACTGGGAAAGAATTTTACAACCAATGTCTCTGATTGTTGTACCGAGAAATCAGTGAGCGAGACCTAGACGTAATTTAAAATGTGGATTTATTAGCATGCAGCTGCAAGGGGTATGCACACCCAAATCAAGCAGCGTGGATCAGGGGTCAAGCTAGGGTTTATATGGAAAAGAGCAT
The DNA here is from genome assembly GCF_003287225.1 of Phascolarctos cinereus. NCBI lineage: Eukaryota > Metazoa > Chordata > Mammalia > Diprotodontia > Phascolarctidae > Phascolarctos > Phascolarctos cinereus. The sequence goes on from NW_027556098.1 coordinate 10,009,104, forward strand.
GGGAAAGAAATGCCAGGAACACTGACGAGGTAATCCAAAGGTGCAGGAGTCTTTGGGGGCTATGGATGGGAAAGTACAGGGAGTATACTGGACAGGGAGGGGGATGGACCTTTGGAGCCTGGCAGGAGGAAGAGTCCTTGGGCTGGCCAAGGACATCCCTCTCACTTTGTCTTGATGAGAGAATGCTCTGCAACAAGGAAAAGCTTTCTCACAACACAAGAACTTCCTAAGGAATTGGGAGGCTTCCAGAGACATGATCTGAGGGCTCGGGCCTGAGCAGCCCAGCTCTGTGTAGCTGTACCAGGGAGAGAGATAAGGGTCATGCTGAGGCCCATACATGAATAACTGCTAGGCATAGTGTCCTTGGGCTGAGGAGTGGTTGTGAGAGACAGTGTTTCTTGAGACTAGGGAAAAATTGGGGCACAAGTTAAGCACAAGCACCTGAGCACCCCATCATTACAGGTCAGAGATCACACAAACCAGACCAGGTGTGCTGGTCTCTGTATAAACATAATTATCTAAAGTAATTATATTGCAAGTTTTCTTATCCATTTGCTTTGGTGGTATGGGCTATGCTGAGCTATGCAAGTGTACATTTCGCCATTGTTCGGATTTAGGAGAAAAGAGGTCTGGGGCAAGATTAAGCAGTAATTTCTGCTTTCCATGACTTAAAAGGCACTACTACCTAAATGGTGAAATAATGTTCTGCATTACATGATGAGTCTCATTTCTAAAATATATTGACAACTAAGTCAAATTTATAAGAATATAAGTCATTCCCTAATTGATAAATGGTCAAAGTATCTGGACAGGCAGTTTTCAGATGAAGAAATTAAAGCTATCTATAGTCATATGAAAAAATGATCTAAATCACTATTGATTGGAGAAATGTAAATTAAAACGACTCTTATGTACCACATGACACCTATCAGATTGGCTAACCTGAGAAAACAGGAAAATTATAAATGTTGAAGTAGAAGTGGGAAAATTGGAACACTAATGCATTGTTGGTGGAATTGTGAAATGATCCAACCATTTTGGAGAGCAGTTTGGAACTCTGTCTCAAGGGTTATAAAAATGTGCATACCCCTTGATCCAGCAATAACACTTCTAGGGCTATATTCCAAAGAGATCATGAAAATGGAAAAAGGACCCACATGAAAAAAAATATTCATAGCAGTCCTTTCTGTGGTGGCAAAGAATTAGAAATTGAGGGAATGCCCATCAACTGAGGAATGGTTGAACAAGTTGTGGTAAATGAATGTAATGGAATGCTATTGTGGTATAAGAAATAATGAGCAGGCAGACGTCAGAAAAACCTGGAAAGACTTTTATGGTCTGATGCTGAGTGATGTGAGTAGAACCAGGAGAACATTGTACACAGGAATAGCCATGTTGTGGGATGACTGACTTTGACAGACTTAGCCTTTCTCAGCAACGTGAGGATCTAAGACATCTCCAAAAGTCTCATGATGGAAAATGCTTATCCACATCCAGAGAAAGAACTATGGAGTTTGAATGCAGATCTAAGCATACTATTTGCTGTTTTTTATCTTCTGTTTTGTTTTGTTTCCTCTGTTATGTGGTTCCTACTATTGGTTCTAATTCTTCCTTGCAACATGAGTAATGTGAAAATATGTTTGATAGGAATGTATATGTATAGCCTATATCAGATTGCATGCCATCTTGGGGATGGAGGTGGAGAGGGAGGGGATGAAAAAATTAAAATTCAAAAGCTTATGGAAGTGATTGTGGATAACTCAAAATAAATTAATAAAAAAGAAAAAAATAAATGTTAAAGTGAATCAAATGTCTGAAATGACGGGTTAGATGATCTTTAAGTTCAAATTTTCTGTTTCTATGTTGCACTTGTGTCTCCTAGCAGTGCTATCTTAGGCAGTTGTTCTTAATGTAGGGTGTATGATATAAACATTTACATTTCTATAACTAGTTTTCTGTATATTCCTATATATTTTATGTTATGATTTTAAAAGATTATTCTGAGGAGGGATCCCTAAGCTTCACCTAAGTGCCAAAGAGATGACACACAAAAAACCTTAAGAATCTTACTTTAATTGAAATTGATCATTTCCTTCAATTATCAGTGTAGGCAACAGAACATTCAGCAAGGCATCCAGAGGTTTCAACAGACAAAATATTAAGAATCTCTGATCCCAGGCGTCTCTGCTAGAGAGCTATCTTAGAGATCGTACTTTTTATAAGTTTTAGAATCAATCAAGCAGCAAGTATTTTTTAAGTGTCTTCTATGTGTCAGGTACTATGCTAGGTGCTGAGTATACCGATGCAAAGAATGAAACATTCCCTACTAATAGTGAGTTTATATCCTAATGGAGGAGACTTACGTATATATACAAATATAGACAGTGTATATTTATTAACTTTGTGTAATCATAAAGTTAATAAATACAAACATAATCCACATAGGTAAATACAAGTCAGCTTGATAGGGAGTGAACTAGCAGTTGTGGGAATCATGCAAGGCTTCATGCAGAAGATGATTCCTGAGCTGTATATTAAATTCAGTAAGAGACTCAGTGAAATAGAAATAAATAGGGAATGAATTCTAGACATGAGGGTTAGCCAGTGCTAAGTCACCAAGGTGTGTGATGGAGTTTTGTTCATGGGAAAACAGAGAGTAAGGTAGTTTGGCTGGATCAGAAAGTGTGAGGTGGAAAATAATGTTCTTTGACCTTGGGAAAAAAATATCTAAGTGTTCTAATCGATTCCTGTGTAGCAAGAATTGTGGTACTGTGTTCTAGTGAGACTCCAGAGTTCCTTGTCTTTTATTGTTTTACCCTGTTCTTCTGTTCCTTCTATCTTCATAGAATTTTCTTGTTTTTCTACCTCATATTGAAATATATGAATATAGCAAGATACCCCACAGATATTTGATAAATTCAACCAACCCTAACTCCCTAGGCATTAAGGTAAATCCTCAGCATAGCACATGATTCTTGAAGATGCTGTACCACCTCAAGAGAATGTACATGATCATGCTCAATTTGTTTCAACCTAGGTTCTATGACTACTAAGATTAAGATGCTACATTATAATTTCCTATAATTCACATTAGCTATTTACATGTAAAAAAGTATAGATAGATAAAAGTACATTATGTGTGTGTGTGTGTGTGTGTGTGTATATATATATATATATATATATAATGCACTTATATATATGTATATATGTATATATGTATATATATGTTGACCTTGTCAACTCTTTAAGATTATAGGTAATAAATAAAATGTTATCTGTGTTGGTAAAGTGAATCCCTCATGCTAGGAATTTCCACACCACTTGAACTGTGGATCCTTGTTTGATATAATGGAAAAGTGCTCAGGGTGTATAGTCAGAGAATCTGAGTACAAATCCTGACTTTGCCACTTAGCGCCTATGTCTCTTTAGACAAGTCACTTAACTCCTCTAGCATCAGTTTCTTCATCTGTAAAATAAGAGTTTTGATTAGATTACCTTTGATGCCTCTTCTAACTGTAAATTCATAAAAATGTATGTACAAAATATGTATTTCAGTCAATCAACAAACATTTATTAAATAGCTAGGCTACTTATATGCTAGGCAGTGTGCTAAACTCTGGACATACAAGAAGAAGCAAAAGACAGTCCCTCCGCTCACGGATTTCATGATCTAATAAGAGATATATTACCTATATTTTATTTATTTAAATGCCATATATGCAATGTCATCCTGATGAATAAGATTTCAATAATTCCTGTGCCCTAGTGGAAAAAAAAATTTAGACTCTGTAGAGTCTAAGTGTTCTACAATTCAGTTTGATTTTCTCCTAGGCTTTCATATTTTAATACCTTTTAGCAATTATGCAAAGGAAATAAATGCCAATATTATTTCTAGCTGTAGCATTTTAAACATGAGTTATTTTGAAACAGTGACTCATAAAACAGTAGTGTTAATTTGTTGACTCTTAAGCACAGCTACTGTTTGAAACTTTTATTTTTCTCTTCACAGATGGAAAAACATGAAACTTCTAATGTCGTAGTTCCTCTTAGGTAGACAATGCTGTTTAACTTGCTTGTTGTCATTGCTTAATACATTTGTTTTTTCTTATATTATGAATAGTTGCTAGGGTCCCATTATATGCTTAGGTTCTAGCCTATATCAAGTATTAGGTCATATATAATAGGGAAATTATTTTCATAGAATGGACATAGAATATTCAAGCATTAAAGCTTTGTGTGCTTACATACGTGTGTGTGTGTGTGTGTGTGTGTGTGTGTATGCGCGCATGTGTGCATATATATGAGCAGGCATCCTGGTGTATTGGATAAAATGCTAGAATTGGGGTCAGGAAGACCTGTGTTGAAATCTATTTCTAACTTTATGTTATAAACTATGTGTTAGTTAATTAACCTCAAGAAACTCTCTAAGCGTTATTCTCTAAGATATAAATGGTTTTGAGCTGTGTAGTAAAGAGAGTTTCCATACTGAAGAAAATGATGAAACTATGCTAATTGTGTCCACTACAAATTTATGTTATCTAATTTCAACTAGGCCTTCAACTGCAACAAGTAAGGAATTTTGTAATCCACTCTATATAACTTCATTTCACTCCCTTGTCTTCTGAGGAACTTATGCCTTATATTTAACCCTCACCTCCCCAAAATGAGGCCATTTGCCTGGAGATCCCACTTCTCCAATTCAATTCGTCTTATATCACTCATTTTCCTTTACTATCTCATCCTTAACTTTGGTTGGAGGTGATTGGTAACAATTCTTGCTAAGGGCCAATTGCTGTACTTCCACCCTTGATCTCATCCTCTTCAGTCTTCTCCAGTAGATTGTCCACTCTACTATCCTTACCTTTTCTCTTCTCTCCAATTTCCCTCCATCTATTTGCTCCTTCCTTGCCATCTACCAAGATATATACGTGTCCATTACCTTAAAAAACAAATCACCCTCAATCCTACCTTCCCCAAGAGTTGTAGTTCTATATGTCTATCCCTTCTTAACTAAAAATCTTTTTTTGTTTTCTTTTTTTTGGGGGAGGGGTAGGGGAGAGCCAGTCAGGGTTAAGTGAATTAACCAGGGTCACACAATTAGAGAACTGTTTGAGGCTGGATTTGAACTTCCGTCTTCCTTACTTCTGCCAGTGCTTTATCCACTGAGCTATCAAGGTGTCCCAACTAAACTTTTTTTTTAAATTTTATTAATTTATTTTGATTTATCAACAATCACTTTCATATGCTTTTGAGTTGAAAATTTCTCTCCCCTTCCTCCCCCCCCACCCCAACTTGGCACACAATCTGATATAGGCTTTACATTTACATTCTTATTAAACATATTTTCACGTTAGTGAAGTTCTAAGTTAAAATTAAAACCGGTAGGAGGAACCATCAGAAAGAGGAAACAAAACTCATCAGAAGGTAAAAATAAGTGATAGCTATTCGACTTTCATAGTTCTTTCTTTGGATGTGGACAGTATTTTCCATCCCGAGGCCTCTGGAGATGTCTTAGATCCTTGTAATGATGAGAAGTGTTCAGTTTAACAGTATTAGTCATCGCGTAACGTGGCTGTTATTGTGTACGAAGGCCTCTTGGTTCTGCTCACTTCACTCAGCATCAGACCATGTAAGTCTTTCCAGGTTTTTCTGAAGTCAGCCTGTTCATCATTTCTTATAGCACAATAGTATTCCATTACATTCGTATACCACAGCTTGCTCAGCCATTCCCCAATTGATGGGCATCCTCTCCATTTCCAATTCTTTGCCACCACAAAAAGAGCTGCTGTGAATATCTTTGTACATGTGGGTCCTTTTCCCATTTGTTTGATCTCTTTGGCATATAGCTCTAGAAGTGCTGTTGCTGAGTCAAAGGTTATGCACATTTTCGGAGGTCTTTGGGCATAGTTCCAAATTGTTCTCCAAATGCCAACTAAACTTCTTGAGAAAGCCCATTACAATGGATCTCTCTACTTCTCTTCTCCCTTCTAAATCCTTTATGATCTGATTTTCAATCTCATCATTCCCTGAAACTGCTTTCTCCAAAATTATTGATACTCATAGTTTCCAAATCTGATTTCCTTTCCTCAATCCTTATCTTTATCGACCTTTTTGTCACATTTGCCAGTACCATTTTTTTCTGTAGATTTTTGCAATTCTATTCTTGCTTGATCCTTTTCCCACCTGTTGTGACTTCCTTTTCTGAGTCTTAACCAGGTCACGTCCACTAACTGTGGCAATCATCTAAGGTTCTGTCCAGATCCCTTTTCTCTTTTTCCTCTAAACTATCTTAGTGATGTTTTCAATTCCCAAGGATTTAATTATTGCTATGAAATGTTTCCCAAAATCTACATGCCAGCCTTTGTCTCTCTCTCTTCTTTTACTTGTCTCACATCACCATTTGCCTGTTGAGCATCTTAAATTTGACATTGCAAAGGCATCTAAGTTCAACATTCTGTATTTCATCACATAATTATCACCACCACATGATCATCAAACCCTGTTTTTTTAGTCCAAAATTGGTTTATAACCTTTCATTGCATAGTCGTTGTATGATATAATTCTGTTTGTCACAATAATTAAAAGGTAACCAGAGTAGCAACGTATTCGCCAGTGGTATATGGATACACATTTATTTCTAATGTATTGCAAGCCATGAGCATAGAATTCTGATTGCACTCACATTGTCAGTATTCAAATTTAACATATATTCACAAATATTCCATGTGTCCTAATCTTGCACCAAAGACAGTTTAGTAATAAATGATTTTTAAATAATACCAGCATAACTGAAAAAAAAACTTCATGTAATGGTTGCATTCCACTTTTGCAAAAAGTTTTGGCATAAAATCTGTGATGATCACGCGGTGAAAAATGGTATCCAAAAGAGAACTCATCATTTTCGCACCAAACTCACCCCTCTTCCTAATTTCCGTCTTATTATCAAAGGCATCATTATTCTTTTTTGAAATTCAGGTTTACAATCTGTTTCATCCTGAACTCCTTAATCTTTCTATGTATAATGTTTGGTGTATTGTCTCTCTTGTTCGCATGTGACATTCTTGAGGGCAGGGATTTTTTTTTTAACCTTTATTTGTCACTGCTACTGTTTATCATATTTCCTGGCATGGCAAGCTCTTAATAAATTCTTTTTGCTTGATTTTTTGTTTGATTAACATAATGTCAGACCCTTCCTTGATATATCAATGGGTCAAAGGATGTGCACAAAGATAAAATTATACAAACGTAACTTAAAAAACACTTATATACATTTGATTCTGATAGTGTGGTACAATGGGGAAAATATGTGCTTTGGAGTCAAAGGGCTTGGATTAGACCCTCAGAACTGCCGCTTTTTTGTGACTTTTAGCAAGTAACTTAATTTATGTACCTGCTTTGTGAGATGAAGGAGTTGAACTAAATGACTTCAAAGATCCTTCCCAGCTCTAATTCCATCGATGAGAAAAGTAAAGTTCCGAAAGATTGTGATTTTTTTCTAGGAGTCGTACCTCACAAACCAGTTCTTCTGTCATGCTGTATAGCCCTGAGCATGTCTAGTGAACTGTTTCTTTGTTATTCAGTTGAAGATTTTAAAATTTCATTTCCCATTTTAAAAATATCAAGTGTTTTTGTGCAGTACCACAAATCTAAATTGACTTTATAAACTTGTTACTTGATTTGGCCAACTAAAATGCACCAATAGCTACTTTGTACAAGACACTTAATTGAAGCCCCATAATCCATCTTGTCTGGGTTTTCTTTTGTGTGTGGGTTTAACGATGACATAGAGTTTCTCCCTTTTCATATTCAAAGGACTACAAATTATTTTTGAATGTACTTTAGTTATGTTGTGGTAGATAAATATATGCAAAAGAAAATTTGTCAGAAAAAAACCCAACACATCACCACTGTGCAGGCACTGACAAAGTGATGAAAGACTAGTATATATTCAGGTAAACATAATGACTATTCTAGAGTTCTGTCTCTATAGAGATACACCTTGTATTCAGTAGGAAATTCTTGCCTTTTAAAGGCAACCTTTTAGGACAAGGAAACTGAGCCTTCTCTACCTGAATGTTAATGGCAAGATATACCTGTAGCTCTCTCTCCTGTGCCATCAGATTAGTAGCAAGTAGCTACTAATGGAAAGGTACAACCACCCTAGTCTTTTTGTAACCATGGGAAAAAATTACTATGTTATTAATCGTGAAGAAAATCACCAAAAAAAAAATAGTAGCATAGGTAATGTCAGGACCCCACCAGCGGCACAAGTATGGTAGATTGTCCAGCAGAAGTTGCAGAAAGCATAGGTAGTGCTTGTTCATATATTAAGTTGACTTATATAAGCACATTAGTTGAGAAAGTAGCATTACTACACACTATATCCTAAATCTTGATGTAATTTACTCCTCGGAGTCCTGATACCTTCACTCCAATTCCTCTTGCTTTTCAATGGATATTCCAAATTGGATACTGTTTCTGTCTACTGACTTTTCCTTCTCACAGATTTCTGGGTATGGCAATCCTGTCCCGAAGACTCCTGCCTCTCTTGGTCAACCAACAAGTGCCCCTGATAATGTGAATATGTGGAATGCTAAAGAAAATTTTGTGAAGATGTTATATGTGATGTTTTTCCAGATACAATCGCATACTAATATAAACTCTACATTACTTTTTGGTAGAGTCTTATGGAATTATGGATGTGATAGATTGCCTGTATTTTTTTTTAGAGGCCTCTCATAATAGTGTGCCCAAGCTTGTACCTGGATATGGTCAGTGCCAATACGAGTTTTGAAATTTTTTGATAGTGTATTTACTCATGGGATTGTGGAGACAGGGACATTGTATGTTGTTGCTATTAAAAGACAGGGAGGCTGCAGTTTTTTTTTTCTTATTTAGTGAAATGCTTTGGAAAGAATTCATGGGAGAAAATGTTAGAAAAGAAAGGCATCTTGACTACCACTTCTTTTCTTTATTCCAGTATGTCCATGCATTTATTATATTCACCTCAACATTTCCCGTAGCTAGCTTCTTGGTTACTTTATATCATAGCAGTGATTATTGGATGGAAGGCCTCAGTTCAAACCCTGAACTAGAAACTTAATAACTATATGCTCTTGGGAAAGTCACAATGCCTCTAAACCTCGCTTTCCTTCTGTGCAAAATGGGGATAATAATCACAAGGTTATTGTGATGATCATATTAGTTCATATATGTAAAATTCTTTGCAGACCTGCAAGAGAAATAGAAATGATATTATTATTATTCCATGTACCAAAAGGTGATAACTTTCCATGAAATATTCCCAAAGATGAGGCTTCTTGGAAAAGAAATCCATTGTATTCTCAGCTTTCCCTAAAAGTAAATATCAGCTGAGTGAGACCCTAAGCATGTAGCCCCTTTTGGGAATTCATCATAAAGTAGAATGCACAATTGACATAGCGTTGTGATAACTATTTCTAGTATTAGAGGTTTTTCTTGTATATTTACAATGCTAGAGAGTTGAGGCTAACAGCAGCCTAAACCTCAGATAAGTGAGAGATTATTCTAGGGACTTCAAAAAAAAAGCTACTTGCTTGGAATGAATTATTTCCTTCCCTCTATTAGTAGTAAAGAAATAGGGCCTAATTTGTTCTAATTTTATCCTTTCTTGGGGAACGAGAATGGGTTGTTTTGAAAAAAGAAATGACAAATTTTATCTGGTCCATTTCACTACTTAATTACAAGTTTTGTTATGTAATGTTCTTTTCAGTCTTTCTTTATCATTTATGAAGAAGCTCTTGAATTCTCTTATTAGTTATGTGTAAGTGTTCAGAGGCCAGAGTTGTGTGGGTTTCTTCTGCCTTCATCCTGAGAAAGTTTATACCACTTGCAAACTACTAAACTAAATTCACATATGAACTCAATTATTTCCAAGCACAGTTTCTGGAATTATTACACAATTGCAGAGGTATTCTGGCAGTAATCATGGCGTAGCATTTTGGAGTCAACTTTCATTAATGTTCAAAATCAATTTCTCCCTTTAAGGATTTGTAACTATGGCACTACAAATGTCTGTATATTGTCCTTACTTGCGTACTGCTGTTTTGTAAAAAAATGTTTATACAGTCTTCCCTTTTCTTTAAATAAGGAAGTAATGATTGCTTAGAAACCCATGGAATAATAAAACTTTAACAGATCATTTCCTTGAATTTGAATCATTCAGGAATCTTGTTTAGAGGATTATCCCAGTGTTTTAAGGAAATGGAAATTTCTCCATTTTTCAATGATTATAGAAGACTTAAAGTTCATTGGGATTGTAGTTTATGGTTGATAAACTTCTGCATTAAGGGAGCCAGGGTCTTTCTCACAATGGAAAACAATGTAAGTGACACTATCGGGATCATATTCTTCTAACCTTTTCTTGAATATGGTGCTCTGTCTAAAAGTTGTGTGTCATTTCTCTGGCTCCCTGTATAACAAAGAAAAGTGTATAGATAGATATATGATATGTGTGCGTGTCATATCTATGCATATATAGGTATGTGTATGTGTGTGTGTGTGTGTGTGTATATATATGTATATATATATACATATGTATGTATATATATACATATATATACATATACATATATATATACATATATATATATACATACATATATATATATATATATATATATATATATATATATATATGTGCAGTTTGCTAGGTAATGAAAAATTTTTAAACCGAAAAATCTGTCTTCCTTCCCTCCCACTTCCAACCAACCACACACATTGAGAAAGTATGAAAAACAAAAGTATTGCAAACATGTATTGTGAAGCAAAAGAAATTCCCACTTTGGTCATGTCAAATACACACACACACATATATAAACACATTCATATGATGTATACGTGTGTGTGTGTGTGGTTGTGTGTGTGTGTGTGTGTGTGTATCACTCTGTAATCTGAGCCCATCACTTCTCTGTTAGGATGTCCATAACATGTTTCTTCATGAGTCCTCTGGTATCATGGTTGAACATTGCATTGATCAGTTTTCCCAATTCTTTAAATTTTGTTTGTCTTTCAGTATTGTTGCTATTGTATTAATAGTTCTCTTGGTTCTGATCAATTCACTTTGGATCATTTCATGCAGTCTTCCAAGGTTTTTCTGAAGCCATCTTCATTGCCTTTTAAAGCACAATAGCATTCTATCACATTCATTATATCATACCTTTTTTAACTCCTTCCCGACTGATGGGGGAATTTCCTGATTTCTAAGTTTTTAATGCTTTGCCACAACAAAAAAAAAGCTGCCAATTTTAAAATTTATTTAAAAAATTACATGGGCCTTGTCTCCTTTTCTTTTATCTCTTTGGGGTATAGAACTAGGAGTATTGCTGGGTCAAAGTTTATACAGAGTATGTACAGTTTAATAACTTTTTGGACATAGTTTCAAATTGATTTCTTGAATGTCTAGATCAGTTCATAGGTCCACCAACAGAGCATTAATATACATACTTTCCCATTGTCCTTCCAATGTTTGTCTTTTTCTTTTTTGTTAACTTTTCAAATTCATAGGTGTGAGGTAGAACCTCAATGTTTTTTTTAACTTGCAATTCTCCAATTATTAGTGATGTATAGCACTGTTTCATTTGGCTATTGATAACTTGCTTCTCTTCCTCTGAAAATTACTTGCTTATATCTTTTGAACATCTATCATTTGGAGAATGAATCTAATTCTTATAAATTTGAATCAGTTCCCTGTATGTCTTATGAGATCTTTATCAGAGAAACTTGCTGCAAAGATTTTTTTCTTATTTATTGGCTTCATTTCTAATTTTTGCTGCATTGACTTTTGTTTATGAGAATGCTTAATTCTATATAATCAAAACTTTCTATTTTGCCTCGTGTGATTCTCTCTTTTTCTTGTTTGGTCATGAATTCTTCCTCTATCCATTGATCTTTCAGGTAATTTCTTCATCTTTCTCATTTGTTTTATATCTTTGGATTGCATTTTACATCTTTTGGTGTTTATTTGGTATATGATATGAGATGTTGATCTATACCTAGTTTATGATGAGCTGCTTTCTAGTTTTCACTATGGTTTTTCTTGAATAGTAAATTCTTGCCCCAATAACTTGATCTTCAGATTTATGAAACTTTAGACTATTGTATTTGTTTGCTTCTGTATATTGTGCACTTAATCTGTTTCACTAATCAATCTCTTCATTGCTTAACCAATATTTAATTGTTGCAAAATTTACTACTATTGTAGTTTGAAATCCAGTGCAGCTGGGCCCTCTTACTTCCTTTTTTTTAATATATTTCCCTTATGATTCTTGACCTTTAGGTCCTCCAGATAAATTTTGATATTCCTGGTTTTATAAAATAATTATTTGGTACTTTGATTGGTATGACACTGGATAATTAAATTAATTTGGATAGCATTATTTTTATATGATATTAACTCATCCTGCCCATGAGCAATGAATATGTCTCCAATTATTTAGATCTACCTTTGTTTGGATAAAGAATGCTTTGTAGTTATGGTCATAGTTCCTATGTATGTCCTGAGAGGTAGATTCCCAAGTATTTTATATTTCTATCGTTATTTTTAATGTATTTCCTCTTTATATATCTTTCTCCTGGATTTTGTTGGTAATGTAGAGAAATAATGATGATTTTGTGGGCTTATTTTATATTCTGCAACTTTGCTGAAGTTGTTCATTTTTTGTATTAGTTTTTTTGTTGCTGTTGTGTCTGTGTACAGGCTATGAACAGTAGAGCTTCAAAAATGTTAGACCCAACAAGCAGTGAGTAGAGCTTCAGAACATAAAACAAGATAACCTTTGGGTAGAGACAGTAGAATGGGTTTAGTGAATTACTCAAATTGCTTATTTTAGAATCCCATTAGAATGCTATAGTACTTTAGAATTTCTCTTTTCTACTGTACATTTCCTCTTCGTTTTATAATCTCTCCATACCATGTTCCCTTAGCTTTCGGAGCAAACAGAGGGCTCTTCGTCGTTGTTCAATTGTTCATTGATGGCCGATTCTTCCAGCAAAGATACTGTAGTAGCTTGTTATTTCCTTCTCTAGTTGTTGTTTGTTGTTTTGGAATCAAGTTTCAAAGTGAACCATGACATCCAGAAGGAGATGTTATGACTTACAAGTGAATTAGATGTAAGTTAGGGAGGGCTTGATAAGGGCTGAGAGGTTGGGACCCCTGAAAAACCAAAGTACAAGTTGGGGTCATCTGGAATGAGTTCACAAACTGAAGCAATCTTGAAGTGAAGTTGCAAAAAGTTTGTTGTTAATGCTTTTCAGCGGGCAAGGGTTCTTAAGGAAGCTGTAATCTTAAAGTAGTATAGTTAATGTTTATATAGTATACAATATGATAAAAACATGTGTCAAATATGCTAACTAGGTGATACAGGGTGGGATTAAGGAGTGGTCAGTTCTTAAAAGAACATGCACTTCTTTTAACTACTATGCAGGTGTTTTACCCATAGTTCACCAGGAAAAGCCCACAAGGGGGGGCCACATGGAGGTGTGGTTTTTAGGCCTGCTACATCAGTAAGTTAAATAGTGGTCAGGGACAACTGACAGTTGTCCACTCTGCCACCAATTAATGTAGGGAGTATTCATATGTATTTAGTCTAGAATACAGATAATAAGAAGTGAGGTAGGGTGGTAGTATAGATACTTCAGTGGGTAAAAATGTCTTTTTGACCCAGTGCAAAGCCAGTTCAAACTAATAATTCTTTCAGGTGCTGTTTGGAACTGCACAAAGGAGAGAGATAAGTGCTTTGCTGGGGCCCACTCATGAGTAATTGCTAGGCACAGTGTCCTTGGGCTGGGAAGAAACTGTCAGGGATAGTGTTTCCAAGGCTAGGGAGAAATTGGGGTCCAAGTACAAGCACCCAAACATAAGAACCCAAGCACCCCATCAGGCTAAGCCAAGTCACCAGCCTGACTCTCTTCTCTGGGTCCAGTGGTACGTTATAGATCAAGATGATTGGAGATGGCCCCCAGTGCAGTGGTAGGCCCTTTTTGACCTAAGGTCTTTCCCAGGTCTCAGTTTGTCTGAGGCAATGCCCATTCAGTCATTAAGGTTAGGCAAAAATGAGGCTCCTTTTACTTAGTAAAAAAAAATAATAATAATAACAAAATCAGTCTGGGAAGGGAAGACCCTCAAGTTTTCTGGCCAGAACACAAACAATTGCTATTTACACCCTTTCTGAACCATTAGAATCCAAATAATGACCAAGTAAATGTTGGGCTTTGTGTATGTATGTGTGTGTAGACGTATATGTATATATAATTTATCTGTTTAGAAATAATAATTGAATCCTGTGTATAATTGGGACTTATAAATTCACAAAGCAAATTAGTATAGGGGGAGAAGGGAACACAGATGACGACAAAGCCTTGGAGGCCCACAAAGTTAGGGATCTGGATGAAGATCTAGCCTGAGAAGGAGCAATAAGAAAGTAGGAAGGTAATCAGGAACAAACAGTTCACAAAAATGTAAGGCAGAGAGTATAGGAGGAAACAGTAATGGAGGTCAGAAAAGTCAAGAAGATTGAAGAAGCCAGAGAGGTCAAGAAAGGTAAGAAGTGAGTAAAAGACATTAATTTTGTCAGTTAAGAGATTATTAGTAACTGAAAAGAACCATTTCAGTTGAATAGTGCAATTGGAAGTCGGATTGCAGAGGATTTAGGAGAGAATGAGAGTAAAGAAATGGAGATATCTAGTGTAGTCAGCTTTCTCAATAAATTTATTTGAGAAGGGAAAATAGAGTTGTAAGACCCCAACTCCCAGGGATGGTAGGGTTGGGTAAAAGTTTCTAAAAGATGGTGTAGACATGGGTATAAATTTGCAGGCAGCAAGGAAGGAACCAATAAGTAGATAAGGAAAGACTGATATGAGAAAGATCTTGAAGAGGACAATATACTGAAGATGATGGTAAGGGATACTATCAAGCAGGTGTATAGAGGGTTTGGGTTGATAAGAGGAAAGGCCATTTCTTCATGTGAGATAGCGGTAAAGAAGGAGATAGTGGGTGATGATGACTGAGGCAATGTGAGATAAGGAAGGAAGGAGAAAATGGTATTCCCCAATGATATTCAAGGGATGTGTGTGTGTGTGTGTGTGTGTGTGTGTGTGTGTGTGTGTATGAAATACTGAAATATAAGGTAAGGTGAGATTAAACAGATGAGGTGGATGGGGAAGGAGTTTCTCAGGAAAACTTGAAGAGAGATGAAAGGATTTGGAACAGAGGCCATGGCGAAAGGGATAACAAATTTCTGAATAGAAATGTTTGAAAAGATTGCCATATTCCAGTAGGGTTAGTTTGTATTATTTAGCAAAAATCTATTGCAGAGCCACTCTGCATGATTTCATTTTGTGACTTTTCTTCAGCTTCAATAATTTACATGTGAAGAGTAGTGAAGGTGGATATACTGGGCTCTGTGCTAAATGCTGAGATCTGTCAATCTGTGTAACACCTATGTGTGTACATATGTATATCCAGATAGACAGATAGATACATATATAGGCTAGCTCTAGAAATGATCCTTCCCTCCTCAAAGTCTTAAAAATCTAAAACTTTTTCAACGAATATACCACAGCCTAACTTTTATAAGAAAATAGTCTTCTTCCCCTGCTGGATTATCAATTCCTTAAGTGTGATGATGGTGCTGTTATTTTGTTTGTTTCAAAACTAAGATACATTTGTCATAATGGATACAACTCTGGACTTTGAGTCACTTATTAGCTATGTTAACTTTGGGTAAACCACTTAAATCATTTGAGCCTTATATTTTTTCACTTGTAAAATGGGGATAGGAATATTTCCACTACCCTTTTCTTGAGGTCGTGGTGGGGAAATCCCTAGGTAAGCTTTAAATCACTACATAAATGTGAATTATTCTTTTTTGTTGAATTGTACTACAGCTTCTTTTTCAAGTTACGAAATGATCTAAATTCCTTTGTGAGGATTTTTAAAAAATCTCTATGAAAGTTTTACCCATTGAAACTTATTTTTATTTTGATCAAAACCTTGGACTACAATAAGAGGTTATTATTATTTGTGTAATGCCAACAATATTGTCTAGGACAAGGATGAAGAAGAAGAAGGAGGAGGAGGAGGAGGAGAAAGAGGAGAAGGAAGAAGGAGCAGAAGAAGGAGGAGAAGGAGAAGAAGAAGAAGAAGAAGAAGAAGAAGAAGACGAACGACGACGACGACGACGAAGACATCTTAGGATCCAGGGCCAATCATGTACTTAAGAAATAGGGAAGATATCTCTAAGTGTTGGTAGTGACTTTGTGACTATTAAATCATACTTACCCAAACTTGGGTGTCAACCAAAAAGTCCCCATAAAAGATATAGTGATATGCTGAATTGAGCATTTTAAAAAATACTTAACTTTTAAAACAATGTCTAGTTTATATGCTACTCTAGCTTGTTTCTTCCTTTTTTATCCACTTACCCTTTCTCTGATACAATTATAAATTTTTTTTCATTCTTTTGGCCTTGTTAATTTTAATGAAACCTGAAGATGTGTCTATACAGTTACCTTAAAAACTCAGGTGGCAGCCTTTACATACATACACATAATGGAAAAATAACTTCAGCTTTGCTTATCAGCACAATTATTGCTTAGAGCTAAATTCTGTGGTTATATATCTAAATTACATCATTTTTGGCCATGTATATTTTAGAACTAGCTCCGATGTTTCTGCCCTTAATTGATCTGTTATTGTTAATTACTTTTCATATTTTTTCTATACCTACAAGTTCTATGTTCAGCAATTATTCTTTTCCTGTCTTAATCACTTCCTCATTTAAAAAAAAAACCAATTAGCATTATGCCCCTTTTGGGTGGTTTGTTCTTTTTTCCTCTCGACCTGTAGGTGAGAGAGAACTAGGCTAATTCTCCTGAGCTTGCTTTTATGCATACTTCCTGAAGACTAGCAGCTAGCAGCTTTCTGACTGCCCTATTTGCAGGTTTACCCTCAGTCAGAGTTATTTGTCTCTTCCTCCTTTAATCCTGTTCTTCTAGCTGTAGGTAAATTTTATGATTTCTGCTTATTTTTTCCTCTTTTGGCTTTTGTTGTCTTTGTTCTCTTCCTTCTATTTATAGTTTTTTCTTTCCTTTCTCCCCCTTTCATTGCTCTTTTACTCAATACTCAATCCTTCAATGATACTTTTTTCCCTATGAAATGTTACCACAGTGCATTTTACTTCATTCAGCTGTTGTTTCCTACTACTCCACCCACCTAAACTGTTTTAATCTAGACTTTTTTTTTCCTATAGAATGTCAATTCCTTAAGAGCAGGGAGTATTTTATATTTGTCTTTCAGTCCCCTACTCCTAGTACAATCCCTGGCACTTAGCAAGCATTCAGTATAATGATATCCTGCCATTATAATGTTCATATTCTTCTGTTATCCAGCAAGAAGTAAATAACAGAGGGAATCTACAAGCTCTCTCAATTCAATTAAAGTAGGTATATTTTCTCTGCTTCACCTCAGATTGGCAGAGATTTATGTTAGCATCCCCATGTTACAGCTGTCTCAGATGTTCCCTCTTCAGACTCCATAGTCTCATTCAACTGACTTGTAG
The DNA here is from genome assembly GCF_003287225.1 of Phascolarctos cinereus. Classification (NCBI taxonomy): domain Eukaryota; kingdom Metazoa; phylum Chordata; class Mammalia; order Diprotodontia; family Phascolarctidae; genus Phascolarctos; species Phascolarctos cinereus. Next base: position 10,026,701 of record NW_027556098.1, read on the forward strand.
CACTGTGGATGTTCTGTGTGCTCTCTAACAACTATTGGGAATCTAAAAGATATGTTAAAGCCTTTTTTTTCTGAGTTTGTTTAACTGTACTACTATAAAGCCCAGTCATCAGTTTTGATTTTCTTTCCCCAGAGAGCATTTCCAAAAGAAAACATTTGTTGCCTTACTGGTTATGTGGATGTCATTCTCTTTCAACTCTGACTTTGGAGTATTGCAATATATCCCTCAGACTCCTCTCCAGTAAATTTATGCTGGATGTTTCCCCATTATTCCTGTGTAAGTGTTCCCTACTTCTTGAATACTTTTCTTTTTCAAGAGTTGTTTAAACCATTTTTTGGAAGACCACAGCATGACATTAATAGAAGAATGGTGTCTAAAATAAAACAGATTACCTTATTATACTGTCTTCCGATCAGTCTAAATTTGATTTATTGTTTTCAGTTCTGGTTCCACATTTTTAATAATGATAGTTACTATTAATATTTATCTAGCATTTTAAGGTCTACAAAGCTACCAAGAATCATCTCATTTGATTTCTTACAATGACCCTGGAAGATAGAAGGAGGCTAAGTATTCTAAGAGGCAGAGATGAGGAAGAAGTACCTTGGAGGCATGGGGGAAGAGAGAACAACAGAGATGAGAGTTGGGATATTGTGCATATCACAAGAAGGCCAGTGTGATAGAACCGTACATGATGTTTATAAAGAAGAGTAGTGTATAGTAATGAAAGAAAGGTTAAATGTTACCAGATGGTGAAGGTGGCAGAAAGTGGAGACAAGGATGTCCTGTTAGGCTGGCTCACGTAAGTAGAACTATCATGTGCCAAAATGTAAGGACTATTTCTACCTTTTCATTGTTTTAGGCCATTTCGCTTACTTTTCTAATATATTGGAGCCCTCAGCTAGTATCTAGGTTTATCTCAGTTTTATATTGGAATGTATTCTGTGCTGAAATGATTTTTGCATATCAGGTTTCAAATTCCTCAAAACTAAAGAAACTAGGAATTTCAAGAGGATATGTAACATCCTTTTACCCTCCTCTGGGGCAAAAGTAACTATTGTAACAGTGTTATGAGCAAGAAGATCTAAAGGATTCTTGTAAACAGAAATATTACATTAACCCTTCTTCCTTGACTTAACACCAATACTTTTATCGTGTAAATTAAAGTTTTAGGTATCTAATAAGTAATAACTTCTGAAAACTGTCTGTTGCTGGATAAGACTTATGTACTCCTCCTGGTGGAGGGAGAAAGAATTCATCATACAGTTCTATTGACATTACTCCAAAGTGAATTATCCTTAGGCATGACTAATATAATTTGTCATAACATTGTTGGAATATTGGCATGCCATTGCAATCTTTTCTTGACAGCTTTGCCTCTCTGCATCTGTCAAGGATTTTTTCTTCCCTTTCTATAGGACCACACTTGAATATATAATCTAAATCCAAATCTAAGCCAACAAATATTTATTAAGCACCTACTGTGTGCCAGGTACTTTGCTAAGTGTTAGGGATACAGTTAATAAAAAGAAGTGCAGTCCCTGTCCTCAAGGATCTTACACTCTAAAGGGGGAAACACTACACAAAAGGAGGGAGGAAATGGGGGTGGGAGTTTAGGAGCAGGAGATCTTGTTCCACAGAGTTGCATCTAAGCAGGGCAGCAGATGCAAAGCTGAGTCACCAGTACAGTAGATGTGCAAGGATGATGTTGCATTTTGCACAGTAGCTCTTCAGGAATGTACTTGGAGACTTGGGACCCTTTCTTTGCTTCAAAAAATAGTTCTTGATTGCTTTCATCTTTTAAAAATTTATTTGGTGGATTTGTTTCTTATTTAAGTTCTTAAATTGAGATATTTAACAGTATAATGATAGCAGATTCAACCTCTCACGTCATAGATGGTGCTATAGTCTTATGATTATGTAGGGGTTAGATTTATGTTTCAGAATAGTCATAATTGTATCTATAGGCACTAACACTTATTTTACTTAGTTTGGAGAAAGCTACTCTATCGATTATAAACCTACTGAATTAAAATAACGTGTTTCTTTCTTCCTTAACAAATACACAAATACCTCCTATGTGTCAGGCACTGTGTTAACCACAGGAGATAAAAAGAAATGTAAAACAATAACAACAATAACAACAACAACAACACAGTTCCTGATCTCAAAGAACTCACAGTCTAATACATAGACAACGTGTAAGCAACTACAAACAAGATATTGAAAAGATAAATTGGAGATAATCTTAGAAGGAAGGTACTAGCAAAAGGGTATTGAGAAAAGTTTCTTATAGAAATTAAGATCTTTTTAAATATTCTTTTGATCTTTTTTTTTTCCTTTTTACATCACTGTCACTTTCCAATGACTCCATTTTTCTCCCAATAAGACCCTTCTTCTTGTTAGCAAATAAGTACAGTTAAGCAAAACAAATTAACAAATTGGCCATATTGGAAAATACATGCCTTATTCTGCACCTTTGGTCCATAACAGGAGTCTGCTATGTGAGAGAGAGAGACATGTTTGGTTATTGGGACTTTGGTGTTCCCAGTGGAAACTGCATTCAAGAGAGTTTAGAAGGCTCTTAAAGTTATTTTCCCTTTACATTATTTTGTGAATTTTTCTCATTGTTTTGATTATTTCCATAATGTGTTTCTGAGTTTTTCTGAATTCTTTATAATTCATAATTCTATCCTGCACAATAATATTCCAGTACATTTCATGCATTGCAACTTATTCAGCCATTCTTCATTGGAAACCGATTTCCTTCTAGTTCTTTGCTACTCTTAGTGTTATTGTTAATTTTTCATGTCTGTACAACCTGAAATAGAGTTTCAAAAGCACTTTGGATCTAAAACAATTTGAAAGCACTTTGGATCTAAAACAGTTTGACTGCAAAACAACTTGACATCCATGTACAGTTTCCCCATTATCTTCCAACTGAAGAGAAAATGGAGAAGGAAGCTTCCCTTTAAACAGATGGAAAAAAAGGAAAGAAAATTTGTGCATGTATTAAAAACTGGTCAAATTTCGTTTCATTGTGGGATGTAGAAAATGACCTCATTGGAATCCTAGGAACTTCTTTCATTTTTTATAATTTGCATACATTTTGGAATTTCTTGAAGTCTTGGGAATGAATTTGGGGTATTTTGCACACAGTTTAACAGAATTTAAATAAAAATATGAATCTCATCAAAGAACTAATTTTGATGGAAGTAGAGGTGGTTTGACTGTCAATTAAGTAACCTGTCATTCAAAAATAATTTTTTCAACTCATTTTTGTATGAAAGCTTTTCTTTTTTTCTTTTCATTTTCTTTAATACAAGGCAACCTTATTTCACTCAGGCTATAAATGTAGCAGCCAGTCATGGTTTTATTCCAAATACTGATCAGCAAGGAAGGTTTAACCTGCTTCATTTCTCCAAACTGGTCTGGTTTGACCCTTCTTAAGTATTCTGGTACTCTTCCACTCCAAGGGAACACCATATCAGTGCCAGATTAAACACAGACATGTAATTAGCTATAGCCATACTTCAGGTTAAAACTCTCAAAGTCAAATGATCCACCAGCCTCATCTTCCCCAGCAGCAAGGCCCACCGCATACATCCTCCTGGTCTATAGTATTGAATATTTTAATGCACAAATTTTATTTCTTTCTTTATTCTAAGCTCTCTCCTAGATATCCATTTGAAAAATGAACTTGACTTTAGGCTTCTTTTCTTAGCATGATAGTTCTATTTAGTCATTCATATCACTGTTTGCCTGATCTTCTTGACTATATCCCCACAGTGCCACACACATTGTAAGCACTTAATAAATGCTTCTTGATAGATTGATTACCAATCTGATCACATCATTACTACTGCCTACTGAATAAATTCCTGATGACGTTGAAGGCTTTCCACAAATCTGGCTCCAGCCTATCTTTATAGCTATATTTCTTAGACTCATAGCTATAAAGATAGATGGAACTTTGAGAACATTTCATCTAGCCCTCTCATTTTTAGAGGAGAAAAATTAGATCAAGCAAAGAGAATTATTTGTACAAGGTCATAGAGCTATTCATAGAGATTGGATTTGAACCAAGTCTTTAAATGCCAAGTCTTATATTCTTTAAATTGTATCATGATGTCCTCCCAAGATTATACTACTTCCCTCCATATACTAGTATATTTCAGAGAAAACCAAGTACTCTTTATCATTTCTTTTCATGCTGGCCTGCTCCTTCTCCATGCCTTTACTTATACTTTCTTCTCTTCCTGCAATTGACTCTCCCCATTCTGTCTGCTGAAGTTCCTCACTTTCCATCAAAGCCCACTGGGGAGCCATAGACTCTTGGACGTTTTTCTGGATTCTTTCTCCACACCAACCCCTCCCCCATCCAGATGAAAGTGACTATTCTTCTTACTTTTGCTCAGAGCACTATGTCTGTACCTTTCCTTCACACCTATTCTACTCTGCCTCTTCCCTGTAGTATGACATAAGGATGTATTATGTGTTTTTATATGTTTTTAGCTGTCTTTCTCTACCTTATATTACCAGGTTCTTGAAAGATAAGGATATACCTGAGGACCTTGCCCAAAGCACTTAGTAAATGTTTGTTGAATTAAATCAGATAATCATTATGGCTTGATAGGTAAGAAATGGGCTTAATGTTTTGGGAAAGAGTATTTTAGAGAGACAATGTAAAGCAAATGAATTTCCTATGTAGGGATGCTGCCTCATTTGTCACGTCTTATCTAGTATGTTTTGGATGACAATTTTCATCTAAGCAATTGAAACAGTTAATTTTTATATTAACCCATTTTAGTGGAAATTTTTAAAAATATTCCATACATATTTCCCTTCCTTCTTAAGTACAGCGTATTGTTTAAAATTTTTTTCGTTAATAAGGGACTTTATGGACATAATTTGTTTAACTGCTGTTATGTAGTGATGACTCTTATTGCCTACAGAGAAGACTTTTTATGGAACTTCTCCTAAAATGTTATATACATTATTTTTAGACCTATTGTATAATATATATTATACACACATATCTATGTACATATATATTGTATATTATTGCATCACAACACAGTTAAATAAATGATGCCCTTAATTATGAAAAAAAATAAGATTAAACTGTATATGGTATGCTTTGCATACACTTACCTTTTTGGGCACCATTTATTTAACTGTATTGTGATGTTGTGATGCCCCTCATAATTTACAAAGGAATGTAGACCTAGATGGCCTTATACTGTTGTTTTCATTCTCTGCCATGCTCTTCTAGTTGATCTTTCTTTTCTCCTTATTAATTGTCACATCTCCTTACGCATAAACTTAATTTATTGTGAGATATAACTTAGGACAGAATTGAATAAACTCTTAGAATATTAGAGATAGAAGAGATCATATAGTTCATCTAATCCAGGGGTATAAACCTGGAGTCAATACATCTATGGACAGACTTCAAGAGGTCTGTGAACTTGGATGAGTAAAAATTGCTGCTATTTTTATTCATCTGTGGTTTGTTTTGTAATGTTATGTAATTTTTGTACAATTAAAATATTATTCTGAGAATTGTTCTATAGGGTCCATGGGGTACCAAAGGGATCTGTGATACAAAAAAGGGTTAAGAACCTTGACCTAATTCAATTTCCCTAACTTTGTAGACAGGGACACTGAAGTCTGAGAGAGCTTGTTATCTTGTCCAAAGTCATATATGAAAAATGGGACTCAGGTCTTTTAGCTCTAAGTCTACTACTTTTCCTACTATGCTTCCCTTTCATTTTTGTGTCCCCAGGCTTGTGTCACAGTTGAATTTTTCTTGAAACTTTAGTTTGCCTGGACAAAGATTACCAAGCTTGATAAATCAATAGCTTTCATTCCGTGTTTAATAGCAAGTCAGTAGATTTGAACATCTGGCTTCTGTTGGAGAATAAAGTAAGAATTTTGCAGAAGTTAGTTTCTTTTTTAAGTCAGAAAGTTTTTTGCTTGTGTTTTGGATGGTTGAGGGTTTTGTATGTGTGTGTGGCAGAGGGAAACTGGCTGCTGGAAAAGTGGGATGTTAATATAATTATTTTTTAAAAAATAAATAAGTAATACTGTTGTTAATGGTTTTCCATTATAAATCTCATAATACATTTTTTAAAACTCTCTGATTGACTTGATTGAGTCACTCAGTTAAGAAAAGTAATTTATTTTAGGGCACATATTAATGTTGGGATTTTTTTAGGTTTTTTTTTGCATTTTGTGTTAAAAAATATTTTTGAAAGCACTGTTACTTTCTAATAACTCATCTCCCTTCATACTCCCCAAGTAGAACTCTGTTTTGGAACAAATAAGTATAGATAAAGAAATAAACACATGCCATCAGTCTTCAGAATTTCTGATTAGGAACTCCATTGATAGGAATTTTGAAGTCTTTCAATGTTTCTTTCCCTTTCTATTACAATGGCCATTGAGTGAATTGTCTTGCTGGATCTATTTACTTCTGCCCACATTTCTTTAATTCAAGCCTTCCTGATTATTGTCAAAGTCTTTTTATTCATCATGTTTAAGTAATATTAATTTTAAAGCATTTCATTGATCATTTTTATATCACCTTCATTTTCCAAAATATTCTACCTTTCAGCCACATGTTTTCTAAATGTGGTTCAGAGCAAAATATAATATTCAATATTACAATAGGGTAACTGCTTAACACACACTGTTTCTATTCAGTCAAGCTGGAGAAATTAAAAGCAACCAAGGCATACAGTATAATAAGGTGGATTACCTAGGGTAGGTAGGAGGGTGTAGTGGGTAGAGCATTAAGCCTGAAGTCAGGAAGACATGAGTTCAAATCTACCCTCCGACATTTACTACATATATGATGGAATTAATGTAAGACATTTTGAAGGAAGAAACATCAATAAAATTTTATTACTGACTTGGAAAGGAGGGAATGGAAGAGGATGCCAGAATTTATGAAAATCTCTTTTAGAATTTGAGGTCTAAGGGGGGAAAATATTAAGCTATTTGGAGTAAATGCTATGCTTTAAAAAATGTAACTCCCAGAACAATGCTAAGAAGTTATTGAAATTATTTTTTTAAATATGAAATTCCAATAAATTCCAAAAGAAATCAATTAGGTAAGTGCTTGAATTCAGTGTTTTTCATCATGATGAATTGAAATGTATTAAGAAGCATTTACTGAGCAGATACCATGTTGCTTGCCATATAAGGTTTTAGGTATAGAAAGACAGATGTAAAACAGTCTTGGCCCCTAAGGAGCTTCAGTGCTTTCAAGGGAGAAAACATGGACACAAAAGAAACTAAATACATACAAAATAAATGCCAGAAAATAATGAGGCACCTCTAAATGAAGTTCTCTCATAATAATAACATATTATGATATGGTATTGCTAGTAATGTTTTAAAGTTGGTAAAGAACTTGGGAAATTTCTCATTTTACTCTCACAGCCCTGGGAAGTAGGTGTTTTTATTATCTGTATTTCATTGATGAGAAAACTGATTTTCCCAGTGTCATAGAGCTAGTAAATATCTGAGGCTAGATTTGAGTTGAGGTCTTGGTGACTCTAGATCCAAAGCCAACTTACTACCTCTTTTCATCTTTTTCATTTACAGCGTAGTGTAGTGAAGAGAGCAATGGACTGGGAATCAGGAGAAGTAGGTTCTATTTCAGAAGTAGGTTTTGTCCATTAGCTACCATGGACAGATCAGTGCCATTTTCTCATTATCTGGTGCCTAGCATAGTGCCTTGTACACAATAATCACTTAATATGTTTGTTGGATTCAATTCAATTTTGAAAATGAAGAAGTTGGACTGGGATGGAAATAAACACTTTATTAAAAGCCTACTATGCTAAGCACTTTACAAATATGATATCATTTGATCTTCACAACAACCCTGGGTGGTAGAAATTATTATTACTCTCATCTTACACTTTAGGAAACTGAGGCAGACAGAGGTCAAATGACTTCCCGAGAATTAAACTGCTATTAAGTGTCTGAGACCAAATTTTAGTCTAGGTCTGCTCACTCCAGGACCATCTCTCTATCCAATATTTAAACTGGCTTGCTGATATTTAATGTCCTTTCCATTTCTAACAGTTTGCAGTCCCACCAAAGTACCTGGATTGAGGAAGAGGGGAAGAAGAGGGGAAGAAAGGTACCAAAATTACAGAAATTATCTCATACTACTCATTAGGTTTAGTTTTAAGGAATTTCCTATCTACTTTTGCAAAGTAAATATACACATATGTCTTATTAATATTCATTTTAATTTGATCCTCTGTGTTTTTCAAGGTTCCCATTCTTCTTTGATTTTGCTATGTATTTTTCTATTTCACATATTGATATTTTTTTTTTCCTTTTTACTTGTGTTTTCTTTTTCCTTTTGCCGCCTTTAGTGGGCTAAAGTACATATTTTACTTTGTCTCCTTTTTCATTTCCCTTTAGTGCATTTCCCCTCATTACTGCCCTTTGAGCACATTTGTATTTCTATTTACAGCATGGGTTTTATCCAGCCTCCTTTTGTGTGCCCTTCATTTCCTTTTTCTAACCCTTAGATTCACCAAGAATCATTATCTCTAAACACACATTGCTTTGCGTCTTCTACTTTCTGCTGCATTTCCTATAAAAATTGCCTGTGTGGACAGAATTCAAGAATGGGCAAGAAAGAAGGGCAAGGATGACAGCAAAAGCTAGACTTGGCCATGGGATTTCAGCGCAGAGGGTTGTATTTCTTTGAATTGTGCTTTTTTGGCATTTTTCTAAAGGGACTTAGAGATGAATCGGAGTAAAGTTCAAAGGAAAGGCAATATAGAATTGTAGATAGTGGTGGTTCTTTAGTCACAAAAATTGTTCAATTTCTTCCTTTGACATTTACTAACTGTACCACCCTAGACAGGTCATTTCATCTTCCTATGCCTCAGTTTCCCCATATGTAAAATTATGGAATTTAGATTTACTCTAGTTCCAAATTTGTGAGCTTTTTGCTCACTATGAAATTTTAATTTGTGTCTAGTGAAAATAACAAGAACAGCAAATATTTTATTCTAATACTGTTAATGATTCATTACAAAAAAAAGTAGAAGCAGACAGAGAAAGCAAATTGAATAGGTTAGCTGAGACACTAGTGAGGTATTAGTCAAGAACAGTGAAGATTAACTGCACTTAGTAGTGGAAGCATCTGTTCAACACAGAAGCAATGTTCATTAAGGAACTTTAATGGAGATTTGCTGAGGTAGGAACATGATGAAGTTTAGAATTCCAGAGTTCTGATGTATTGTGAGTACATGGTTTTTCTGCAAGTACATTTTATTCCTGTTTGCAGTAGTCCATCAAATATTAAATATGTAAGAGGTATGTGACATGTCCTTAGCATGGATATCTACACTTGGTTTCTGGGCTGACTCAGTCACCTCTGTCTGACCTCATGTTGGTAGCTCTAGGTTCCCAGGCTAGTATCACTTAAAGTCTCTCAAGGTACTAAAGGTAATCCTATTGTGGGTGAATACATTTCCCTTATTGACCACCATAACTCTCAAATCTCCATGTATTTGTTTCCATTTACAGAAAACCAATCACTCACAATTGTGATACGTTAGATCTTAAAATAACCATTACCTTAACAATTAAATGAAAGAAGTAATAAGGACATCATAGGTACTCATATAAGGCGAATTTTACAAGAGTAAATATATTACAATCTACTCATAAACCTTGGCCATACTCTCTGATGCACTCTGTGTCTGTGAGGAAGAATGGGCACACACAGAAATGTGGCAGAGAAGCACTTAAGTGAGGAAAATCCCTATACTCAGTATCTCACAACTGTAGAATTGTAAACTTCATAAGCCGCTTTCCACCTCAGCAAGCTGTCCCTTTGCATAGTTGGACTCTCTCAGCCACGAGGATAGCATCCATCATCATTTCTAGCTTCAGAGTTAACTTCAGTTGGAGTAATATTAACTTATTTTGTGAAAAGGTGATGTGTACCTTTATCTTAACGTAGGCAAAAGCTTCTCCAGCCCTGTTTCTTTGCAGGTTTCTTTTTTTCCATCCAATCCCCATTCCCTAAGAACAAGTGACAATGTAAAGAAATACCTTCAGCTTCTCTACTGCCATCTTCTTTTTGCAAGTGACAGTAGAGAACCCTCCAGGGTCTCATTAGGCAACCAATCTGTCCAAGAATAAATGATAATAGGAAAAAATACTTATATTCTCTCTTTAACATGGTTCTGAAATCTATTCATCTAGTGGCTCTCTCAGTCTGTCTCTTTCTCTCCCTTCCCCTCCCCTGCTCTTCTCTCTCTCTCTCTCTCTCTCTCTCTCTCTCTCTCTCTCTCTCTCTCTCTGTCTCTCTCTCTCTCTCTCTCTCTCTCTCTCTCTCTCTTTCTCTCTCTCTCTCTTTTTCTCCCCCCCCATCTATTGCTAAGCAGCCTTATTTACTGCAGTTTAAATTAGTTTCAGTTCAGATTGGTTTAGAAATGACACAGTCTCAAGATTGATTTGTATTTAGTGAAAGCATTTAGTATTAAGATAGTAAAATGGGATTAAGATTAGTAAGTAGAATAGAGTTAGAGTTAGTAAATCCCAATAGGTAACAATAACATACTTAAGTCTCAATTGGTATCAAATCTTGTCACAGTCCATCTGCATCTGAATCACATGGGCTAGGGTGTCCTGGTTTTCAGCCTCTAGAGTCCCAATGGGAAAATCCCAGGCTGCATGTCTGTACCTCAGGGGAGACTCCAAAGATAAAGTTGGGGCTCCTTGCTATTAGAAGTTCTGTCTAACAAAGAAGGCAGTTTGCCAAAAACACATCATTTGTGGAAAGGAGCTGCTTTTAAAACTATCCTTGAGAGTATTCCTGTTATGAACATTGGGTTCCTTAAGGGGTGGGCAGCCCTTCCTGGGAGCAAATACCATAAACATTCCTTCAACATCTAGGTAGGAATAAGATTAACATGAAAAAAAGAGTCAGGGTCAAATTGGCAGCATACTGAGCCAAGTCAGAATGTGTCTTTTTAATTCCTCTCTCTCTCTCTCTCTCTCTCTCTCTCTCTCTCTCTCTCTCTCTCTCTGCCTCTCCCTCCCTCTCTCTCTCTCCCTCCCTCCTCCTCTTTCTGCATTTAGATTCTGTGACCTCTGTGTGAATGACCCCATTTTAATTAAATAGTAGTAAACCAGGGCCTCACCTTCTTTCCTTGATGAGATATATATATATATTCCACAATCACAGGGCAGTTTTGCTATCTAGTCATTTATGTTGTTTTGTTTTGTTCTTTGGCAAGGCATTTGGGGTCAAGTGACTTGCCCAGCATCACACAGCTAGTAAGTTTCAAGTGTCTGAGGTTAGATTTCAACTCAGGTCCTCCTGATTCGAAGGCTAGAGCTCTATCTACTTTGCCACCTAGCTGCCCCCCAGTTTTGGTTTCTATATTCTCCATTATTAACCCAAAAGTTATCAATTTCTTCAAATTGTGTTCTCTGTTCCCTTTAATATTCTACAGCTTTGTCGCATTCAAATGAGCAAACACAGCCTCAGGCATCTGAGTCAAGCAACTTCAGTCCCTGCTTCCTGAAGAATTCTGAGTACACCTATGCTCCTAGACAACTGTACTTGGTCAAGGCAAATTTAGTTGAGAAGCAGACATATGTTCCATAGAAAAGAACCGTCAACTATAAATTTCTTAAAAGAGTTGCCCCCTTCTACATAAAGAATAATAGCACCACTTGTCCTGGTTTTCTGTCTGGATGCCATTGAGTATAAAGCAAGAAAATGAAAACAATAGTTTCTCGTTATCTCATTTGATTTCAACTCACCCTTGTGGGTCAAGTTCTCTTCATTCTGTCAGTAAGTACAGTGATGCTGATTGAGATTATGTGGTAATATGAAAGATGATAAAATAAATGTGATATAGGAGACATGGTAACCAAGGGCAATACAAGCTTAGGGTTTGTGATTATTTTCAAACTATTACATAGGAGGATGACAGAAGGTTAAGAACACAACAGCGTCAGAAAACATTGAAAAACAGTTAAGGAGAAAATGAGCCTGAAGAGAATATGGTTTAACTCAACTAACCTAAATTATCATGTCCACATTTACAGAAACTATGATTTCTGTGTATTGATATCAACTTAGGTGTAAGACATGGAGAGAGAGATATGGTCCCTTATGGTGTTCATTAATGCCATGGAAACTGAGCCCCATAAAGTCCAAACAGAAGAAGAATTCCCTATTTATTAAAAAGGGTTTCCAGAAGGCTCTCTTCATAAATATCATTGTATAAATTGCACCAAATCCTCGAATGCTACGTGATCTCTCATTGAAATCCCTGGCAATGACAATTTAGTCTAACTGTTCACGATGGAAAATCAAAGTGGTTTGGTTTTGTATTGACTAGAATGTGAAATCCAGTTAGATGGATCACTAAATAAGTTATTTATATCTTAGACAGGAACTACAGCTGGATGGACACTAGATAGGAAGGGATTGGCTTGTATGGAATCTAAAGTTATTCAGTGTTTTGAATGATAGTAGTAAAAAAAACTAACACATTTATATATCTTTTTACAATTTACAAAATTACTTCCTCAGAAATAGAAACAAAAACCTACTGGGGTAGTTTAAGTCATCTCATCAGTATTTTGTAGATGAAGAAATAGATTCGGAGAGGTTATGAGATTTTCAAGGTTTACAGAGTTAATAATAACCGTACTTGTAACTCAAACTCAGATCTCCTTATGGAATTGAAGTCTTTGGATTACTCTTTCCAATGTACCATGATAATCCCAGGCTACTTCTTGACAAGGTGATATTGCTACATTGAAGGTAAGCATGGTTCTGAGAACGTCAAAATTGCAAGTAAACCAAAGAGGCAATGGTAAAATGAACATTGGATAGAATGAGCCTGCAACATTTTACCAAGAGTGACTTGCTAATCAAGAAGTAGTATAAGAAATATTATCCAGGACATATATGACCAGAAAAGGACTAAGGCATTCAGGAAGCAAAAATGAGAGATGAAAACCAAGAAATGATTAAATTTAATTGTTGTAGGTGGTACAGTGGAAGAGTGCCAGTCCTGGAGTCAGAAAGACCTGAGTTCTAATCTGGATTCAGATACTTACTGTGACTCTAGACAAATCATTTAATCTTTGTTTGCCTCAGTCTCCTGAACTGTTAAATGGGAATAATAATAGTACCTATCTCCCCAGGTTGTTGTGAGGATCAAATGAGATAATGATTATAAATTCCTAGTATAGTGCCTGGCACATGGTAGGCGTTCTATCAGTGTTAGTTATCATTACCATTACGTGAACCATTTGTGAACTGTGCTAAGAAATTGACATTCTGTCACCTTGCCTTGGCAATAAAGAATGAAAAGTATAAGTGTATAATAATCTTTTTTTATTCTGGCAAGGTAATTGGGTTTAAGTGACTTCCCCAGGGTCACATACCTAGTAAGTGTCAAGTGTCTGAGATTGGATTTGAACACAGATCCTCCTGATTCCAGGGCCAGTGTTCTATCCACTGTACCACCTATCTCTCACTAGGTGTATAATAATCTTTTGCAATTCTTAACTAAGAGTTCATGTTAGGATTAGGGTATAAATTCCAATGACAGAAATATACACTTTCCCTACTGTGTGAATGAAGCCTTATTTTCTGAACCTTCAACCAAAAATCATATGAGAGAGCTGGGTGCCTCAGAGTTTTGCTTTGAACAAATTTTATTAATACTTTTTGTTTTTACTGTACAATCCCTTATGTGTATTGATATAGTGACATCTGACCATATTTGTAATATATACCTATATGCTGAGTCCGTGAGTTTTGTAATTTTATTTGTTAACAAACTATGAAAATTGGAGGAAAATGAATGCAGACTTGAGAATTAAGTAATATGGCGTTAGGAGCTAAGATAATGCCAAGAGTTGTCTTATGGCCTGGTAAATTCCCTGTTCCTGAGAGGAGTGTAGAGAACATTCTTATATTATGTGGGTAGTCAAATTAGATGACCTCTAAATTTCCTTCCAATTTTGTATATCTGATTCAAAGCCACTGTGGTTCAGGACTCTCCAAAGATCAATAAGAAATTGTCATTTTAGCTAAATGTAAGAATTTACACAGGGACTAAATCGTATGGTAAATTTTCTGGTTACTTTTATACTTTGACAGTGCTATTTAAGCTCTTGCTCTGTATTTTGGCAGTATGGGACCCACTGACTACTTTGTAGTTTAGCAGCCTTCATCTTGAAACTTTGTTTTGTTGCCTCTGTGTAGAAGGACATGAGAAGTGTTGTTTTTCCCTGGTCTTTATTCTAGTACCTATTCTTCATACTTAACCTACAATTGATCTGCACACATTAGGCATTTCTTGAATGTTTATTGAATTAATACTGAAATGGCAAATCAAAATACAGACATTTGACTTCCACAGCAATACCCTGAACTACAAAGCTACTCTGTCAAAAAAAAAGTTATACAATGTTTTTCACATATATATATATAACATACATTATTATGAATATCTAATTATAGATATATGTTTATATGCATATGATATATTTATATAAATGTATGTTAAATATGTTTATATATGCATGTGTATATACATAACAGCTGTATTTGGAATATTTTGTTATATACATTTGTTAATTTGTCATATATAACATTTGTCATATTTTTATATTTATTATATGTATTACATATATTCATGCTTTATATATATATACACAGACACATATGCATGCAAATACACATGCAAATACATATAACAAATAAATTTAAGTGGCCAGAAAAAAGACTCCATAAAAATGAACATAGAAAAACAAGAAACAAATTCTTTCCTAAACCCTCTCATCTTTCAAAGTGACAGAACTAAAAAAATAAATAAATAGCACACAAATAAGATGTTTTCGTTCTATTCCCACCTTCTTGGCCTAGTGTGATGCATTCTTCTTCTCTAAGTACTCACATATCATCTGTTGAGCAATCTGACCTAGAATTTTACCAGGAATTGACATCAAGCTTCCTGGATTCTCTACTGTCATTCCTCCACTAATCTTGAGTTTCAGCTCTTGGCTAATCATTTTCATTCCATCCTTCTCAAACTGCATCTCATTATCCTTGGTAGTGAAAACAACAAAAAGGATATGAATATATATATATATATATATATATATATATATATATATATATATATATACACACACACACACACACACACACACACACACACACACATATACATATGTGTACATATATATATTTTTCCCATCACTTCATCATTACTCATCAGTGATCTCCCATCTAAGGCATATATTGATCCCTGATCTTTGGTTTGCCTCCAACATGTTAAAAAAGCTTCCTGAGAAAAATTAAAACTTCTATATTAGAAAGTGAATCCATAATAAAATTTGAGTAAAGCATTTTGATTTCAACATAGAGCCTGGATGAATACAGACCATTTTGGTATGTTCTCTCTGTATCAGTTTTCTAAAAGGGAAGAAAACCCTGGCTTTTTGCTTTTACAAGTAAAAGAATGTTAAGAAGCATTTGCTAGAGATTTTGCAATAATAAGTATAGTTTTCTTTAAATATGGAAATACATAAAAACTTGTTAAAATAAACAAAATTTTCAAAATTGAAAGCAGAAAAATATTTTATAAAGATTTTTAACGTATATATGTATATATGTTAGACAAAGTCCCACAAAATATTCCCTTAGTTTAAAGTTTAAAAGTTCATATGCATTTTTATAAGTTCTGCCCCTGAAAATATATATCTAAACTAAAGTCCTATTCTAAAAAGTTATCACAAAGTAAATGTGATTCTGGTTCCTAAAAGGTTGTATATGCCAGCAGATTACAAACTATGGCAGGTATCCCATGTTACAAAGATGTGATAAGGTGTTTTATATATTTTTTGGGGGGGCACTGGCCTCATTTAGAAAATGAAAAGTAGCCAAATTCTGAGTAATCATCTTCTGAAATAAAGTGAAGCTGATGCACATTCCCTTCATCTAAAAAATAAATTTTATTAATCCCTTTTGTTTTTATACCATAGTCATTTTCCGATATCTCTCCCCCAACTAAGCTTTTTATTGTATTTTTAAAAAAATGTTAAAACCAACATGGCAATTGAAATTGAGAATGTATACTGCTTTCTGTACCCATAATTCCCTATATGTCTACCAAGGGAGGAAGTGTCATTGTGTCTTCTACAGCACTAAAACTGATCATTATAGTTAATTAGTTTGGCAATTTGCCTTTGATGCAGACAGAAAATCAGGAGGAAAAAAAAAGTCAGAAAGGAAGAAAGGAAGGAAGGTACCAAGGAAGGAAGGAAGGAACGAACTGAAAATATTAACAGTAGTCAATAAGTGTCTCTTCCTTCAAGCAGCTCTCATCCTAATTTTGTTTTATTTAGTTCAAATTATTGCCATTTTTATGTATATTATTCTCTTGGTTCTGCTTACTTTACTTTGCATAAGTTTATACCTGTCTTCCTATGTTTCTCTGAATTCCTCATATTCACTGTTCTTACAGAGCAATAATATTCTATTGCATTTTTGTGTCATGTAATTTGTTCAGCCATTCTCAAATTGATGGATATCTACTTTATTTTCTCTTTTTCTTCTTGTTTTGGTACCACAAAATAATGTATGAATTTTTTGTATTTATGGAATTTCTTTTTCTGTCATTGACCTCTTTGGGGCACATGCCAAATTGTGAGATCACTAGATCAAAAGCTATTGAGTTTAGAGATTTTTTTCTTTTTACAAAATTGTTAATTATTTTGCAGAACACTTGTACCATTTTATAGCTCCAACAACAACATATCAGTGTCCTTGTCTTCTCAGTCTTTCCAATATTTTTCTTTTGCTTTCTTTCCTTTTTTTTAATGACTAGGTCTTAAAATCTTGCCTAGGATAGAAATGTAGGGGCTACTCACAGGTCCAATTCTACTCTGATCATTATAAGTGAGATTTAACATACTCCATTTATAACCTCCACAGGTTGCGTAAGGGGACTCACCTCTCCCAGGGACCCACAATGTTAATATCAAATTTAGTTTCCATACTATATCACCTTAGCACATTGTAGAACATAACTCTTGAACTCAAGAAATCTGACAGCCTTAGCCTTCCCAGCAGCATGGATTATATGTGCGTTCCATTACACTCAGCAATATTCATATAAATCAATATTTAAAATTGTTGTACAATTTTATTGGTAATAATTATCAATTATTTTATTTTAAATGTTTTTATTTTTTAATCTACAGAATAAAATAAACATTTTCATAACATAGAACAATACAAAATGATTGCACATGAAACTGCAAATGTAATATGTAAAAGTTGTTATATATAATAAAGTTATCATATACTTTTCTTTTTTTCCACTTTTTTCTTTCCTCCCCCCACTCTAGAAATGGTTAACAATGAGACACAAATAGGTATACATGTAAAATTATTCTGTATATCTATTTATTATCTCTTTCTCTGGATGCAGATAGTATTTTTCTTCATAGGTCCATAAAGGACCCATTTAATTTGGGTATTTATACTAAATGAAAAACCATGATCATAATAGATAAATATTCCCAGAGAAGGATGGTTTCATTACACTCATCTGAAAAAGAAAAACTCTGGATACTTGAAGATACTTTAAGGGTGTGGAAGGACTTGAAGCAATGATATTTAACAAGTAACTTTGATCAAACCTTTTGGGGGGGCGCGTTTGCCTAGGCAATGGGGTCAAGTGACTTGCCCAGGGTCACACAGCTAGTAAGTGTTGGGTGTCTGAGGCCGGATTTGTACTCAGGTCCTCCTGAATCGAAGGGCAGAGCTCTATCCACTTCGCCACCTAGCTGCCTGCGATCAAACTTATTCTTGATTTTTAATTCCATGTAGCAAACGTATTAAGAGTCTATATGTTCTATGTAGTGTACTAGGTATAAAACCTGCAAATAGAACAAAATATATAGAAACTGACCTCCAGAAATTTAGAACTAATAGGGAGTTGAACACAAGTACATCAAAACTATAATGTAAGTTATAGTAGGATGAATATAAAGGACAGAGTAGTAAGTGGTATAAAGTATGGTTTTAATAAATATTTGATTGTTTGGTTGAGATCACCAAACAGAAAACAAATAAAACAGGAGAGATGATCATTTCATTAGAGAGAGAGAGAGAGATCACTTATCCCTTAGAGGGGGTTAGATAAGATAAGGTTTTATGGAAGGGCCGCCACTGAACTGTATCTTGAACCAAGGAAACAATTTCAACAGAAAGGAATGTGGGATAAAGATATAATCTGGTGTCATGGAAAAACTCCTAGATTTAGTTTTAGAGATCTCAGTTTCATATCCTGACTCTCTTATTTAATACTTTTATGACTCTGAACCAATCATTTAACTTCTTAGAGCATCAGTCTCCTCGTCTGTAAATAACGGTATTGGAGTAGATGATGTCTAAAATCTCTTCCAATTCTAAAGCCTATGATATATTCCAGGGACAGAGATTGGGGTGGAGGGGGGGTATTGCAGAATGTCCCCAAATTATTCATGACAGATGGTCTGTTTTCTCTCTTTGCTTTATTAAAAAGAAGGTATTCCATTTTGAAATAAACTTTGGCAGAATGATGTAATGAGAAGTGACCCTTTCCTGTTTTCTCCTTATTAACTTTTCTGACTCAGACAGTTTCACCGTCTACATTGTGAAAGGAATTTAATCATTTTTCAGCCAAACATCTTACTTCTGTAAGATGGCATTTTACTTTGACATAAGCTTTCACTTACTGGAGTCTTACTAAATGATTTGCACAAATATACTTCAATGCATGTTTATGTAGATATTCAAACACACCATTGTGCCATATTAATGGCATGTGTTAGAAATGTTATGGATTTTTTAAAATTAATTTTTCTGATTGCCTTTTGGTATAGTGTGTTGTTATCCTTCTATTAGATATTTGTTTAGTTTGGGTACATCTTTCTCAAATATTGATTATTCCAAACTTTGAATGTAGGGGAAAATATTCAATATTTTTCCTGTGATCTATTAAAAACTCTGTTTTGGTTTTTACACTCTGTATCTTAGCTCTTTAAAAGCTTTTACTCAGGATTATAATGATTATAAATTGTTAAAGTTGTTTGTGAATTCTTTCAGCTTAACCAATTATTTGTCCAAGGACAAGTTTAATATTCTAGTAAAGAAAGTGATATTTTACTTGGTGGTTTTAGAGGATAAACAACTGTATCCCTGCAGAATGAATTTCATTTGGAGGTGGGAGGAGTAGTTCAGGATAGGTTGCCTGGTTATGTTCAGTTGTTGTAATGGTATGTTTGGTTGTAATAGTCATCATTCTTTGGGAACTATATCCTTCTGTTCAGTTGGATGGAATGTGATTCTACTCACCCTACAAGGTTTCTCATAAACAATATTATTGAGATTTATGCCATAAATTTATGAGTTCTGTCACCCTTGAGTTCAGAAGGATAGACACTAGGTACTCTATCTAATTAGGGAAGAGCTCTTTAAGCTTTCTGATCTTCCTGTTATCTTGTGAAAGAGATGTGTCCATTTCTTTGGATTTGCTTTGGAAATGGCTGTGTTTTCCAGTGCCAAGATATGTGATAACTCAAAACTGAGTATCCTTTGGACTCTAGGTTACTTAGCAATTTCCACTAAGCTCATGGAGGCAAGGAATTATCTTATGCTTCTTACATATCCCTCCAAGAACTTGACATACCGTGCTAGACACATAGCTAGCTCATCATCATTGAACCAGGGAATGAATGAATGAATGAATGAATTGTAGCAGGAAGAAAAATAGATAGTGCTTTAGCACATGACATTCAAAAGAACATATGTAGAACGGACAATAGACCCAGAGTTGGAAGGGACATGAAATCCAGCCCCTTCATTTTACAGATGAGGAAACTATATGCTGAGAGAAATCAGGCTTGAACTCAGACCTTCCTGACTCCAAACCCAGCAGTCAAACTATTGTACCATAACTGCTGCCCAACATTGACATAAGATTTTGTAATTAGCATCAACTGTCTTATCTAGGGATTTCCTGTTCAGAACCAAGTTTCTAATCAATTTCTTAGTGTTTGTATTCGAAGGAGTAATGGAGATGGGAAGTTTTGGAGGCCAACAGTTTGCTCTCAGTTGCCATTATTTATAGAGGAAGGTGTGTAATTAGTAGTTAACTATGTTGTTTATGCAAGCATGTTGTCCTTAGTGCTCTTCTTGAGCTTCCAAACAGCTTCTGCTGCCACTCACAAGCTATGAAGGAATCAAACAGCCTTGAGAACTTTTTGGGTGAAATGTGCAGGGACATATGTTAATATTTGGATGAGGTGTGCCTTATCTATGAGAGAAAGATCACATGAGTGTGTGGGGCCAAACCATCTTGTCATGATGGCCATTCTAAGTCAGCATAGAGTTTTAAACAATCCACTGAGTTAGCCCTACAAAGCCAGACACTTGGCAGAACTAAAACCGGAGATGAGTATCTTGACAAGAAGAACTCACTTTCCAAGGTTAGTGCAGGTATTTTTGACACTCTGCATCGGACCTTGATGAAGGAGATTTCATGAAGTAGGAGTCTCTGATCCAGTTCCTCACTGGGATTCAGAATGGAGGAATCTACCCTAGAATTAGCAAGGTTAGAGGTGACCAGCTGGGGACTGATCCAACTTAAGAATGCTTACATGTGACATGAATACTCTTATTCCTTTTTTGTAAATATACCCTTAGAAAACTCACTGTGACATGTGTGTGATTGATGTATGGAGATAAGAGAGTAGGAATAGGGAGCTATGGGCCAAAAAGGAAAAAGGAAAACTGGAAAGAAGAACTAGATGATTTGAGCTTTGAAGCATTTAGTCTAAAGACCAGAGAGATAAAGTATGAAAGAAAAGATGTAATCCAAGTATTTAAAATCATAAATAGCGTAAAAAATGACTTTGTTCACCAATTTTTTATATACCAAAGTAAAGAGGTGCCTTTTAAAGCTTAACACAGATAAAATTAGGAAAATTAAAGGAAATTTTATCTCAGCATGAATATTCAATTTGTAAAACCTCTTCTCCCCAGGAAATGACACAAGCTGAAAAGAAGAATGATTTCAAAAAAGTATTTTATTTAGATCAGGGTTCCTTAATCTGGCATCTATGAAACTTAAAAATATTTTGATAACTATATTTCAATGTGAATGGTTTCCTTCATAATCCTATGGATTTTATTTTATATATTTAAAAACATTATTCTGAAGCTTCCATAGACTTTACCAGACTGCTAAAAGGGACCATTACCCAAAAAAGAAAAGAACTTCTGTTTTAGGCAAAAATAAGGAAATTGAATTCATAGTGCATTACTAATGGATGCTAGTCTATTTGAGGACTATATCCTATTGTTGATGTCAGAGAGTCAACCCTTCCTACCTTCAGTGTGTCCCTAGGTGCCCCGTACAGCATGGTGTTCAGAATGCGTGATGGATGTGGCCCTAGACAACAGTTCTTTAGCTTCTGCAAACCTGATCCCCCCACCACTCTAGGGCCTTCCCTCTGTTGATTATCTCTGGTTTCCCCTGTCTGTGTCTCGTTTGTACACAGTTGTTAGACTAAACTCCAGGGGTAGCTAATAGGCATATTGGATAGAGCACTGGCTCTGGAGTGAGGAGGACATGAGTTCAAATCTGGCCTCATACCAAACACTTACTAGCTGTGGGATCCTGGGTAAGTCGCTTAACCGCAGTTGCCTAAAAATAATAAAATAAAATAAAAAATAAAATAAAATAAAATAAAATAGACAACTCCTTTAGAGGAGGGAGTATTTTTGCCTTTCTTTGTATCTCCACTGCTTAATAGATGCTTGGTACGTAGTAGATGCATAATAAATGTATATTTACTAACTGATTGAATCTCACACAGGTTCACTCCGTTCAGAGCATTTGTGGTTCAGTGTAAAATGCTGTTTGAAGTGCTGTTAATGGGAGCAGAAGAAGCTGTCTTTGAGATCTTTTTTAAAATTTTTATTTATTTTTTCATTTTCAACATTCACTTTTATAAGATTTTGAATTTTAAGTTTCCCTCCTCCTTCTCTTCTCCCCTTCTCCCCAGGACAGCACGCAATCTGATATATGCTATATATGTACAATCATATTAAACATATTTCCATAGTAGTTACATTGTGAAAGAAGAATTAGATAAAAAGAGAAAAACCGTGAGAAAGAAAAAACAAAAAAAAACAAAAAAAGAAAATAGTATGCTTCAATATGCCTTCAGACTCCATTGTCCTTTCTGTGGATGTGGATAGCATTTTCTATCATGAGCCTTTTGGATTGCTGCTTGAATTGCTGAGAAGAGCTAAGTCTACCAAAGTTGTTCATAGCACAGTGTTGCTGTTACTGTGTACAGTGTTCTCCTGGTTCTACTTACTTTACTCAGCATCAGTTCATGTAAATCTTTCCAGGTTTTTCTGAGATCTGCCTGCTCATCATTTCTTATGGGATAAGAAATATTCCATTGCATTCATTTACCACAATTTGTTCAGCCATTCCTCAATTGATGGACATTCCCTCAATTTGTAATTCTTTGCCACCACAAAAAGAGCTGTTATAAATATTTTTGAACATGTGGGCCCTTTTCCCTTATAGAGATCTTTTTTTCTTTTTCATCTTGCTTGCTGGGGAATGCTGCCCTTGAGCCTACCTCATATTCTTTATATTATTAGTGTGGAGCTCGCCCTGGGTTTTCCAAAGGCTGTGCCAGAGAACTTAAAACGCTGATACTTCCTATGGGCTTCACATGTGGATTGGATATCAGATACCTAAGGACCAGCCTAGCTAAACTTAGAGACGCTCATGACTAGGTGCACCCCAGAGAGGTGGGTGTTCTAGCCACAGAAAATCTTGAATGTGACTTACTAATTCTAGAGAGTCTGTATTCTTTGTTGATGGAAGAAGTCTCCACGTCAGTGACATTACAGACCTTTCAATTATTGAAGTTGAAATATTCTAGTATGTAGGGGAATAATAAGATTGTTCATTTCCAGGAGTTGGGATGACATCTTCTCGTCTCTCTCATTTTGTTTTTGCATTACCCCATGACACAAAAAGGGATAAAAATTTAGGTTTTGGGGATCATAGTTTACACAAAAGTTTTCTTTGGGTTTTTCTTCTCTGAACTTCAGTTAATAAATGGAAGTATGCATTCATCTTCCATGTCGGAAAAACAAACCACTACCTCATGTATTGTAAACAGTTAAGTCATCTGTTTAGAGAGATGGTGAAGATGAATCTGTTTGGATAAACAGTAAGAATTCTTGGTGTACATACACTGAACAGGTGGCGATAAAAAGCCAAGGATTAATCTCAGTTGATGGTATGGGGGGGGTTCAAATGAGGACAGTTTTATAAGTGAATTCTTATGTTTTACTTTTATTTTTTCCCCAATATACCAAATTCCCTCCATAACTTATTTGAAAGAGTCCAAATGTACTTTGGATCTAAGAGAAGAGTTGCCATTATAGCATTGTCAAATCTTTTATTTTTAGTGTTGTTGATTTCATCTGAAAAACAGATGTGCCCGGCAGATAGGACGGAGGCCTGGAAAGCCAGAAAACTTGAAATATATTCTTCAACCTATTAGGGATCTTTCTAAGGGAATGTTTAATCTCATTATTTGGATAGAGAGGCTCTGTTGTAAAAGCAACTATTTCTTTTGCATATATCAATGAATGACAAGGTTCTTAGTAACAAGGGCTTCTCCACATCTGGAGAGAACAAGTAGCAAATTCATTGAGCATTCTTTGAAACTTAAATTCCAAAACCTTCAATTTTGCTTAAGGAACATTTTATGTCTTCATCATGCTTATCTAAACTTGTCTTTTACTCTGAGTGTAATAAATATAGCTTATGAAATCCACATTGGAAATTATAATTTCCTTTGTTAATGTGGCCTGCAATCTTGATACAACTAATTAGTGAAGCGATTACCTTGTGTATTTTCACTTTAAACAGAATATTTAAATAATTGCTAATTTTCTGCTTTCTTATAGTAGATTGTGTCATCACAAACACTTAACTAACAATATCCTACTTACCATACCTGTAGTAGGAATTTATATGGAAATCCATAGAAACCAATGTACTTTAAATTAGGGGAAAGAATACTGAGTTAGAATCAGAAACAATTTGAAACCTGGCTTTGTTATCTGTGCAACCTCTGTGAGCCTCATTTATAAACTTTAGGGGTTGGACTAGATGACCTATAGTATTACTTCTAGCTCTAAATCATATTATCTTATAGATATTAGATCTGAAACAATTAGCATCTCCAAGGAGTTTTATCCTGGAAAAGAGAAGATATAGGAGCAGAATGGCTTTTTCAAATATTTGAAAAGTTATTATGTGGAAGAGAAATTATTCATTTTCTGAGGTGCTACTGAGGGTGGCACTAGCATGGAGGGGTTTAATTACAGGAAACCAGATTTGGGCAAACATGAGGAAAAATTTTAATCACTTACAAGTATCTAAATACTGAATGTACCCACTGGCTTTTGGAGATAGTGAGTTTCTCTATCACCGAAGTACCTAAGTAGAGAGTACATGACCATGTCAGGAGTGTGTTATTTTTTTTTTAACATTCCTATATTATATGGGAAATTGGATTAGATTACCAGTAAGATTCCATATTACTTGAATATGTTGTTCAGTTGTTGTTCTTTTGTGTCCCACTCTTCATGACCCCATTTGAGGTTTTCTTTGCAGAGATACTGGAGTGGTTTGCCATTATCTTCTCCAGTTCATTTCAGAGATGAGGAAACTGAGAAAAACAGGGTTAAATGACTTGCCCAGGGTCACACAACTAGTAAGAGTCTGAGGCCAGATTTGAATTCAGGAAGATGCGTCTTTCTGATTCTAAGATCAGTATTCTATCCACTACAGTGCCACCTAGTGCTCCATAATTTAAATAAGTTTCCATAATTCTGTTTCTTCCTTTTGAGGGATTTTAATGTTATCAGTATGTTGACTAGAGATATCTGCTTCTATACACATACACATATATACACACACATACACATATACATATACAGTGCAGACTGCTGTGTGTTTCACTGATAGAGGGAATTCCAGTGAGGAAACTCTATCTTCCAATGCAAATGGGCATGTATTCTGCAGCGAATAATCTCAGAGGGTTGCCCCAGGGGTACTGAATGGTTAAGTAAATTGCTCAAGGTCATATAGCCAGTTCTTGTCATAAGTGGGACTTGAAATCAAATGCAATCAATCATTGATTACCTACTATATGGATAATTTGTGCCGGACCTGTGGTAGATCCTTCCAAGCTCCTATTGGTGTAATCACTGTACCTTGATCACAACATAGTGATGTCATTTTGATCCTCTTCAAGAATGAAGGACGACAATCTACCAACCAACATTAGGCTCTAAAGATCTAAAGATGGCTGAAATCAAGGTCCCTGCCATCAAGGATTTTATCATGTATTTGAGGAGATGATAGACAAATATTTTATTTGGGGAGGTTGTAAGCACATAACTAATTTATGAGTTAGAATTCTTTAAAGGTATAAACTAAATCTTATAAGGGAGATGAGGAAAGAGAGAGAGAGTGCTCACATGTGTATGACTTGAAGTAAAGCCAGACCTGATCTTAGTCTTGAAGGATTTTACCAGATAGAGATGGGCAGGAAAGGACATTTCAAACATGGCATTAGAGTTAGGCCTAGAAATATTCAGGAAATTATGAGTAATTCAGTCTGTGTAGAATTCAGAATCCATAAATTGAGGTAACAAAAGACCTTGAGTACTTTAGACTATTTTCTAGGTCTTAGCAAATGCCATTTGCTAGGAAGCCTTTAACTATTTCTGAATGGGGGTATATGTAAAGACTTCAGTAGGCTTCATCAGTGGTCAGAGAGGTAATAAAAAATAAAGCAATATGGTATGATAGATCAAGGGCTGAGTTCAAGTTTTGCCTCTTGATATACTGGCTGGACCTAGTGTTCCAGGCAATTATCTGAGATTATAAATTACAGAGAAGGTGTTGGCTTGAATGGGTAGAGGGAATTTCCTGCCTGGGCACTCCCTATGCCACTGAAATTACAGGTTTATATAAGGTTTTAAAGCTTCTTTTACGTGAGACATAAGACATGGTGGATAATGGGCTGAATCTAGGGTCAAGATGACCTTAGTTCACATTCTGCTTTTGACAGTTTTTAGCAGTATGACCAGTAGCAAACCATTTAGGCTCTCTGAAGAATTCAGACAAGTATCTAATACTCATCTACTAAGTTGGGATTTGAAGGTTAGTGGAAGGAGTTACTGCACCCATAAAATACCCTTTGAAGTAAATAGTTAAAAAGAAGTGTTGTCATTCCCCTCTTACTGATGAGGCAAGTGAGTTTCAGAGATTTTAAATAATTTGCCCTTGGTCACAACTAATAACTCAGAGCTGGGGTGAAAAAATGAACCAAGAGTGCAGGATCGTGGAAACTATGGGATGAGCAGAGAGCTCCAAGAAAGAGGAGATTGTGACCAGTGTCAAATACTTTAGTGAGGTCAAAGAAGATAAACACTGCAGAAAAAGAAAAACAAAAAGTAAAAACCATGGACAGCGTAGTTTTAGTAGGGTAGTGGGTAAGGAAGCTAGAGTGAAGGGTATTTAGGAACAAAAGAATAGTGAGAAGGCAGAAGCAGTGGAGTTCAGAGGACTTTTTTTTAGAAGTTTAGTGGTAAAGGGGACAGAAGTGATATTAACTAGAGACAATGGCAAGGGTTAAAATCTGTGTTTTGGATTAATTTTTTTGTTCTTGTTTTTTGGTTTTTATTTTTTTTTTTTGCTTTTGCTTTAGGGTAGTAGAGAAATAGAAAATTAATAGGCTCAAGATTTAGAGCTGAAAATAACCTTGGCGTCTTCTAGTTGTCATTTACAGCCCATTTATGTAATATACAAACCATAGGAATCCCTATATATGGTTTAGTGGTCACCATTTCTATTTGAGTGTTGAGACCACTGAACTACACCATTCTAATTCTGACGGTCGTGAGCAATTCGATGGAAGTATGAGGTGAAGAAAGATGAGATTATACAGACTTTAATGTATCAGTGAGGAAAAAGTAAAACATCACCAATTGTGTTTGGCAACAGTGGAATACAAGCAGATGCAGATGGTGGAGCTTGTCCAAAGCTGCTGATCAGTAACAGTGGAAATGTTCTAGAATACAGTCTACTCTCAATTACCCATGTTAATGAGAAGGGAGCAGTGGAGCAAGTAATCCAAAATTAATTTGTTTGGCTTTGGAATGCATTAGATTATTTTTTTCTGAGGCAAATTTACCTTCCTAATTATGTTTTGCTCAGGCCAGCGTTAAAATAGTGTACATTCTTTAGGCATGGATGATCTGGATGGACAGAGGGAGGAGAGACAAACATTGAGGGGGGACTGAGATAATTCTTGCTGATGGGGCAAACCTTCCTCTTTCATCTAATTTCCTCTCCCTCTCTCTTTCTTCCCCTTTCTTTCCTTTTCTTTTTTCTTTCCTCTTTTTCTCTTTTCTCATCCACTCACACAAATATATTTGTGAAACAAATTGCTGCAGTGTAAATAGTCATTTTCACACCTGTTACACAAATGTATTAGTAATATTGATTGTCAATTTTGATCCATGAATGTTCTTAGAAAATGTGTCATTATTCCATGGCACTTCTGTTCCATTTTATCAGCTACTTTCATTTTTTAGAGTGGTCATCCTCATTGACTATTTTTGGAAACTTCATCTTAGAAGACCCAGTCAGAAGAAATTAGGTCAGTTAATCCTCAGAGTGACAAAATAATTTTTATAGGATGTTTTTCTTTGTAATTGTGGCCTTCAATGAAATAAATCAGAGAAAAAAACTTGACTTATCTCACAAACTATTGTTTCTTCTGATCTGTTGAGACTCTTTTCTTCCTTGTAAGAATTAGAAGTTAACTGACAATTAAATCCATTTCAACTTTAGTTGTGTGGTTGATCGATTTATTGAATGATGGATGGATTGGAGTACCAATGGTTGAAATATATTCTGTTGTTCTTAGGATTATAGATTTGAAGGTGGAAGATGCCTAAGATGCCATCAAACTGGATGCTCCCATCTTTTAGGTGAGGAAATTGAGTCCCAGGGAGGTTAATGAATTGGTATAGAGTGGGGCAGGAAGGGAAAGAAAGCATTCTCTGTGTAATAACTTATTACTGCTTGTAGACTAGTACTATCATCCTAAGTGAAGAGCATTTTTTTAAGTGAACGAAAAAATAGTTGGAATTGCTAAGTTCTTTAAAGTTCATGTTATGAAAGTTAGGTAATTAAGTTGAAGGTATAGAAATGAGATATTCTGGGTGTTCAACTGACATGTTATTAGAGAGATTTTTCAGTAAACTATTTACATGTTAAGTAGTATAAATGATTGTTGGGGTATTGGGGTAAGATGGGGAGGATGAGGAAAACCATGTTTTAAATACTTAGGAAGACCTTCAAATGATCTTAGGTCAGAACTGGAAGGAACTATAGAATTCATCTCTTCCAAATCCTTTATTTTACAGATTTGGAAACTGAGACCCACATAGGCAAAGTTACTTTCCAATGCTCATGATGATATTAAGTGGCAAAGCTGGAAGTAGAACCCAGGTTCTCTCTCTTTCTACTGTTTTACACTACTCTCTCAATCTCTTTCATGTGGAGGACTTAGTGACAGGAAGACGAGTTCTAATTATGTAACGTACTAATTATATGACTTTTGGCAAAACATTAATCTCTGTCTGCCCTGGTTTCCTCATGTATAAATGTGCATTAATAATACTGCTTACTTGATAGGGATGTTATGAAGATTAAATGAGATAATATACAGAAAGGGCTTTTTGAACCTTAAATTGGTCATGGTGGTGGTGGTGGTAGTGGTGGTAGTGGTAGTGGTAGTAGTAGTAGTAGTAGTAGTAGTAGTAGTAGTAGTAGTAGTAGTAGTAGTAGTAGTAGTAGTAGGGTTTGCAGTCTAATATTTGCAATAGATAAAGTGCTGAACCTGGAATCAGTAAGACCTTAGTTTAAATACGGACTCAGGTACTCGCTATGTAACTGTGGGAATATAACTTAACCTGTGTATGCCTTTATTTTCTCATCTGTAAAATGTGGATAATAACAGCCCTACTGTCCAGGGTTGTTGAAGGAAAAAATGAGATTATATTTCTAAAGTGTTTTATGAACTTTAAAGCACCAGAAAATGGTATTACCACTACTTCTTCTTGTTCAGTTGTGTTTGACTCTTCATGGCCCCATTTGGTGTTTTCTTGGCATTGGTACTGAGATAGTTTGCTATTTACTTCTCTAGATCAGTTTATAGGTTAGAGAATGTAATATACCATGTATAATAGAGTCTATACTAAATATAGTATAGTACATGGCATATATATTATATATAGATATAGTCTAATATAAGGGGAATATAGGATACTACTACTATTACAACTGCTTATTATAAATCATTTCAATTTTTTCATTAAAGGAATTCTCTTTACTGAGGTTTCTTATAAGGGAACACAGTATTAGTCCAATTTAAATTACTGTATATTCCTGAAAATAATGCAAGTGGTCTTTTAAAAATCACATCTGTCATCTCAAGCCCAGCTCAGGTAGGCCCTAAGGTGCTCATTAGCAGTTTGGCTACAGAGTGATTCTCTTTCTTCCAAGGCTACTCTACAAGTTTTAAGGATGTTGTGGCCTGCAGCCATGGGTGATATCCACACTGACACAGCCACAGACCCATGAAGAATCAAAGATAAAGAAAAAAAAATAAGCTAAATTTCCAACTTCACTGATTCAGGCTGTACCAGTTAATTCAAATTAGAGGGGTTCATAGATTCTCAGAGTTGGAAAATAAATGTCAGGGGTCATGAAATTAGATTAAAATTTAATTGGAAAATATTGAGCAAAATAAATAAAAATATAATAGAACTTCATAATGTTAATATGTGGTTTTTTAAATTAACATGCAGCCCATGGGGATGCTTATTTATCATTTAGTGCCCCACCACTCCATTTCTATTAGAATTTAATAACACTGGTTATAATCAAACTCTTAGCTGAAATGTGGATCTTCCCTTATCCCCAGATAAGTTATCATCCAAACACAGCTCAGTAACCTAGTGTACTGGGACATTGATTAGGAAATCCATTATAAGTAAAGCACATAAATCGATGCCTCAAATAATTAAGCTTAAGCCTTTTCAACACATTTGTCTTTTATTTATTTGTCTTTCTGCTACTTCATTTCATGATAAAAGTGAGAATACCATGTACCTTTCCTAATTTGGGTTGATCTGAAATCTGAGAGGGTTAAATAGAACTATAATTAAAAGATGGTTGCCCTCTGGTGTTACTAAGACTTAGTGATAAGAATATATAAAGTGTAGTTTTGATATTTGAGAATGAAAATTCTAGCTCTTTTAAAGAAATATCCCTGAGAGATCTTGCTTCAAATGGCTGTGTAATACGGGAAAGAACACCAGATTGGGAATCTAGTGGCTCAGGTCCTAGCCCAGCTTCTGACTTTTATTCACTTTGTGATTTGAACTTATTTCATCTCTCTGAGTCTCAGTCATCCATAAATTAGAGAGTAAATGATCTCTAAGGTTCCCACCCATGTCCATTGTCTTGAACATTTATATTGTACTCTAGGGAAGAGAAGAGAGGGGAAAGCTTACCTTGAGCCTATTCTATTGTAAATATTTGTAAATATTTTGAAGATTAATGTTTTGTACATTTGTTTTTGAAATGAATACCTCATTTTTTTTTCTTTCTTTAGAGTTGAAAATTTTTCTGTTAAAGTATTCTTTGACTTGATAACTCAATGACTTGTAGAGTAATGGAGTAGAATGTAACACAATGATGGCTGTGATTCATAAAGAAAAGCAAAAATTTATTGAAATGATGCCATCGATATTATAGAACAATCTAAACCATTGAAACCTAGAAAACACAATATAATATCATAGGTAGGATTTTGATTTAGGAATAACCCAGATGATAACAAGAAGTATAATGATAACAATGACATCTAGAATTTATTTAGCGCTTAGAGGTTCATAAAACATTTTATATATATTGTATCATTTGATCCTCATAACAGCCCTGTGAGGTAGATATTAATATTAGCGTTCTTTTTCATTTTGCAAAGCCTAGAGTGATTGTGAATCAATTCTACTCAACAATTCCAGAAGGATAGCCATATTTAAAAAGAGTAGCCTTTCTAGAAGAGAGAGGTTTGGGTGTTATTAAAAGAGCTTTGTAAATCCCCAAAGGCAAACCAATCATCTCTCCTACTTGGTTTAATTCTAGGCCTAGTGTGTTGACTATTTGCAGTACTTCTCTGTGGTAGTTACACTGATGGATGGGTCATATTGGTTGTCCAGGAAACCATAAGCCATAGTATTAACAGTAGACATTAGGGCATTTTTCACTCACTTGGTTTTTTCCGTTGTGGAATATTAGGCCAAATATTTGAATCACCACATGTCTGTCTTATCCAAGAGTCTAGTAGCAAAGTGAGATTTTGATATATAGATATTTATGTCATTAGGATCTTCATAGCTATGGTTAATTTTACAAAATCTGATGGAAATAGAAATTGAGACTATCAATATTAAATACAAAGTAGAGTTTAGTAATATGTGCTTGACTAAGTTGCTAATATAGCAACAAAGATGGAGCGATTATCATATACAGATCCACTCCAAAGAGCACTTGTATGTCACATGACTTCTAAAATAGTGCTAGAACCCAGAGTGACTAGTTGAGGACACGTTGAATCTTTAAAAAAAAAAAAGTATCTGATGATGTGATTGATCTGTTTTTAGATAAGTCGGTAATATTGTTGGAGATGAAATCTGAAAATATCACCAAAATATTAAATATTAAACAGTGTTATGGCACATGATAGTGAATGATTATAGTCTTTACAAACTAACAAAAATGTATTAAAGGGCAGTATGGTTTTTTTTGTCATTTTGAAATAGCTCAAAGAGAAATTTGGCAGTGATGAAAAGGTGAAATACATTGGGCTACCTGAGCATTTTGCCTTGAAATGGTGAAAACCCAGTTTCATCAGCAGCAAAAATCATATACCTTTGAGTCACTTTCAGGTCGGATTCCCTCCACAGAGTAGATTAGGCAAATAACATGTAGGTGTGCCAAACCAGGATGTCAAGTGGCAGGTGACCACTGCAACTTCCTCTTCCTCATCCCAAACTCTTTTCTCCCAAGGAAAAGTACATAGTCAGTCAACCAACAAATGTTTATCATACACCTGCTATTTCCATAACACTGTGCTAGGTGTTATGGGAAGACAGACAAGCAGGTTACCTGCACCCTACCATCTAAAAGTAAGCATTAAGACACTGGCAAATTTCAGGTGACCTTTGAAAAGTTTAACTTGTAATGCATGCAGAATTTGTCATTTAGAACCTAACTTCTCATAATTCCTTGTGCTTTCCATCTAATTTAGCACATAAGTATGAATTATCTTTTCATCTCATCTTCAATTCAACCCTCACTTTTTCCCTTTGAATATGAGAGGCAAAGGAATCAGAGGCCATCAGATTCAAACACCTGCTACTCTTTTGCAACATCCCTGACCGAGAATGGTTTATTTCTAATCAAGATATCCAGCGATGAGGAACTCCTGATTAAGAGATCCAGTACTTTTTTAGGGATTTAAATAATTTAAAATATATATAATTATGTTATTTTCAAAAATATTATTTGGTTTTTTATTTTGCTTTTTATCCCACTTTTTAAAAAGATAGATATATGATACAGGACCTTTATATCGTATAAATGTAATAAAGTGGTAGAGTATATTTTCATTGTTGAACTCTGATTGTTAGAAAATTCTTCTTTATATTTAGTAGAAATCTGCTTCCCTGAAATCTCCATTTCATGCTCCTATTTCTGCCCTCCAAGGCTACAGAGGCTATTAAACAAGATACTCCTTCAGCTTTTCAAATATTATTATCAAGGACTCCCTTAATTTCCCTTTTCTAGACAACATCCGCTGTATTGACAATGTTTTATGTCACATAACAGGCAATGTGATGTGGTTTGAAAAAATACTTGACTTGGAGTCAAGATGCACATGTAGCTTTTTAAATTCAAATTTAAATCCTGCCTCAATTATGTACTGTGTCACTGCGGGTAAATCACCTACTCTCTTTGAGTCATCATTTCCCCATCTAAAAAAATGGGAGTAGATGTCTGTATCACCTAACTTCAAGAATGATATGGGTATACAATACTGTATGGAAAGTGCTGAAAGTGATTAGTTGACTTTAAATCATAATGCCATTATCAAGTTATTATTTTATGGATTCTGTACCCCTTATTATCCTGTTTGCCCTCCTCTGGTTAGTCAATGTAAGTCTTAAAATAGGCCATACAGAGGTCAATAGACATTCCAAATATTATTTGACTGGAGATGGAGGTACCATCTCTAAGAAGATACTGCCTTTCTGCCTCAGAATGCTATGTCTTTTATTAACGCAGCCTGGAGTTAGATTTTTTTAGTACCTGCATCATCGTGGCTCAAGGTGAGGTTTAAGTCAACTGAAACACCCTTGTTTTTCACATAAATAACAACTATGCCACAAATCCTCCTTCATTGCATAGTTCGACAATTTATTTTTTACATGAAATTTACATTTATACATTTATATTTACATGAAAATCCACCTCTTCTCTTCATCTTTCACCATTATTGAAAAAGACAGAATAGCAAAACGCTTGCAACAAAAATGTATAGTCTTATCAAAACTACCTCCCCTATTGCCAGGTTCCCCCAATAGTGCATGTCTACACCCTGATTACATCACCTCTTTTTCAGGAGGTACATAGTTTGTCTCATGCTATGTCTTCTGAAATTATCTTTGGTCGACATATTGATCAGTATTCTTAAGACTTCCAAAGTTATTTGTATTTACTATATTTTTACTGTTGTACAAATTGTTTTCTTTGTTTCATTCACTTCACTCTGCATCAGTTGATAAAAGTCTTCCTAAGTTTGTGAAATTTATTTTTAACTTTAATTCAGGAATTTATATTTCTCCCTGTTTTACTTTGCTATATTGTTTTTGGCACTGGGTCTAGCATCCTGAATTATGAATCTTGATTCTGTTATCCATTACGTTAGATATACCTCCCATCATTTTCTCCTCCTTCTCCCATTGGCTATATGTTTGTTTTTAAAAGATTTACTGCCTTTTGTTTTCACATCACTTTAACTTCTGAATATATTCATCTTATCACTTATAATAGAGTTGTGTTTTTTGAATCAGTTCCTGAAAACTAATCAATACATCTTTCAAGTCTTATAGTATAGGCCATGTTCTATATCCATATTCCTCCACCTCAATAGAAGAAGGAGAAAGATTTTTTAAAAAATTTTTTCATCCACATAGTTGTTCTACATGTCTTGAATAAATGAATGAATGAAGCATTTGAATGTCTAGTATATGGAATGCAATGTACTAAGAACTAGGAATTCAATAGAAAATAATACATTTTCTGTTTTCAAGAAGCTCTGATTCTAATGGGAGAGACAACACACATGGAAGGTCTCGGTTATAATTGAGAGGAAAATATCCCAGGGTCCTTAGAGGACTATAGAAATGTAATGCCTCTCTTTCAATATCATTTCCACTGATAAAATCATATTATTTTCTGATATTTAATCATTTGATAGTGCCAAGGACCTTGATGACAAGAGCTTTGTTTTCTGGGTCTTCAGCTGATGCGGCAGTAGAAACAGGTACACCCCTGCATGTCCACAGGGATTGCTTCACAAGGTGTTAGCTACAGGGACTGAACTAGAAGTATTACTATTCCCAGTGCTCTTGGGTACAGGGTCCTGGAATACCTTCATCAGAAGACTTTGGTGAAGGTGCTGGTAGTTGTAGAGGTTTGACTTGCCTGGCACATGCTGTTTCCTCTTTCTCTCCATTAGAATACCTTTCTATTTCTGCTAGACTGGCTTTCCTGGACTGTGGGTGGTAGTTGGTTGGCATTTGATGGGAATAGTTGGCTCCTCCTCCATAAGATTTGCTTCCCCAGATGATGCCTGTGAGGGCTGAACAATAAGCAGGAAGAGAAGTCTATAGCAGAGATATCAGATATACTGTCCCTTGAAGTGGCTGAATGAGATTAAAGTGTAATTGGGAAATACTTAACAAAATACATAACATTGTTAATGTGTAGTTTTCTGAGTTGATATGCAATGTAAGAATCAGTAGCCCTGTCTGTTTCTCTTTGAATTGGACACCACTGTGGAGAGGGTACTGTGTGCTAAGTCTCAGGCTTACTATGTTGTTGATAGTCGGTGGTAAACGGTAGTTGCTGGTGGTGATGTGGAAGGAGAGGGGAACCTTCTCCACTGTGATTTCACCTCTCACTGATGGCTGACGGACTGGGCTAGAAACAGATTTGGTGGTGATTGGGGGGATTTTGCTATTCAGTTTAGGTCATCTGGGGCTAGATATCATAAATACCATATATTATAGCATAAAAAGCCAGATTCAATATTAGAATTGAGTTTTAACATTCCCAGTTTCCTTTGGGAGGGAGGGAGCTAAAATATTTGGGCATTTCAAAGATTTAAGAAATGAGGGATAGAAGTTGAATTTCAGGGAGCAAAAAAAGCCTTGAGACATTGCTAAAGATGCTACCTTTTTTTTAAAAGGGTAGCAGACCTTACTCGAAGCTGTCATAAAGTTTATGGACATATTTCACATAACTTTGCCTCAACTGCTATTACCATACAATACTGTCCTTCAGACTTCATAAGCATTCCTCCACTTCCAGTAACCCAGATGTTACTAGACTTAACATCAGACACCAACCCAAATTCTATTCCTGTCTACTCCCTCTCCCATTTCCACTGCTCATTTTGAGCTTCTACTCCAAAGGCTCCAAGTAGGGAGTAAGGAGGTAATAAGCATTTATTACGTGCTGCTGTTGTTATTATTTTTCAGTCATTTTCAGTTGTATCCCATTCTTTGTGACCCCATTTGGGGTTTTCATCACAAAGATACTGGGGGATGTTTGCCATTTCCTTCCCCAGCTCATTTTACCAGTGAGGAAACTGAGGCAAACAGGATTAAGTGACTTGCCCTGGGTCACATAGCAAGTAAGGGTCTGAGGTCAGACTTGAAATCAGGAAGATGAGTCTTTGTGATTTGAGTGTCAGTGCTCTGTGCACTGCACCACCTAACTGCCTTACTAGCACTATACTATATCTAGGAGTGAGGAACCTGAGGCCTTAAGGCCCCATGTGACCTTCTAGGTCCTGCAGTCCAACCCCAATAAAAGGATTTGTTCTGTAAAATTTGGCCTCAGTCAAAAGAACATAGAAGGCCACATGTGGCCTTCATGTGGCCTTAAGACTGTAGGTTTCCCCATCCCTGCTCTACGCTTTAGAAATATCATCTCATTAGACCCTCACAGTAACAAAGGGAAAGAAAATGCTACTATTTTCTCTATGTTACAGTTGAAGAAACTGAGACAGAGAGAGGTTAAGAGACTTGCCCAAGGTCATACAGCTAGTAAGTGTTTGCGGCCACCTTTGAACTCAGATCTTCCTGACTCTAGGCCCGAGCACTCTTATTTACTACCCCACTGAGATGCCTTAGCTCCTCTCATGTGGATATAATTGCCCAATGTTATGTTTTGTGAGACCCAATGAATGGTTTGGGGATCAAATGTGCCCTTATATGGGGCAGCTAGGTGGCACAGTGGATAGGGCATTGGCCCTGGAGTCAGGAGGACCTGAGTTCAAATGTGGCCTCAAACATTTATTAGATGTATGACCGTGGGCAAGATACTTAATCCTGATTGCCTAAAAAAAGAAAGTGCCCCTATTTTGAGAGTGAACATGCCATGGTGGACCAAGAAGCCAGCATTAGCTTTAAGCTCTGCATCTGACACAAACTATGTGGTACTATAGACAAGTCACGCATCCTCTTGGTACTCTAGGCAACTTTGTAGGACCCTAAACAACAGGGAAGTCTTACATCTCTACCTATTTCCCCATCTGCATGGTGGAAGATTCACCTCGGCTCTGGAGAAACCACACATATGCTTAGAATAAAACAAAACAAAATAAACCCTATAATAATTTACATTGTACCCCAACGCACCCCAGTTGTGACGATGGAATGACAGTGTGTTTTCTAAAAAGCATCAACCCTTGGACAGAATTTTGTTTCTTTTGTATTTATTTTTGTGGGAATGAGTAGATTCTAGGTAATTAAGTAGTTATATCAGTACTTTATGGTCTCGAAGTAGCCCAATCATGCCACAGTTACAATGTTGTGTGAAGAGTTTTGGAACTGGAATCTGAAGTCTGACTTTTCTAGCTGTGTGTCTTTTGTTAAGTCACCTAACCCCTCCAAGCCAGTGTTCTCATCTGCCTGCCAGGGCTCATGATACTTGTACTCCCCAACTGTCAGGGGTGTTATGAGTAAAGGTCTTTGTAAACAATAAAGCTCTAAGTGATGGGAGCTCCCCTGCAGTCATTTTAATGCCTGGTAAAGATTGACAATCCAATTTAAAAACCACTGTTGTTAAAATAGCTGCCTTGCAACCACTGGTTTGTTCAGTGATAAGCAGCAGTAATGTAATGTAATGGGTCCCGCTTATGCCAATGTCCTGTCCCTTTGCAGTCATCAATTGTAAACCAGCTGTTGAAAATTAGAAAGCCTAAATGTGATAATATTCAATAAAGCTTTCAGTAGTTAATAATATAAAAGGACGGTTACATTGTCATGATGAAGAGACTGTCTGAAATCCTTGCTCCAAAGAAAGAAAGATGCTTGTATCTGTTAGGTCACAACATAAGATGTCCCAGAGCAAAGTGCCAGCATGGTTTTGTGGGACAGAAAGGAGATGCTAATTGTTCACCATAAAGTCTCCTTGTGAGTAAGGTGGACACATTTGATAGCAGGAGTCTTTGGAAATTACACTGGCCTTAAAGTGTTTAACTCTCCTGGCTTAGCTTAATACGCAGTGATAGATCTGTCTTTTACCCTCTTTATGTTCTCAAGGATTTCTTGCCACTGTTGTCTATTTTCAATATTAGATTTCTGCACCCCTGTTTTCCATTACCTACCACAAGGCCTGGCACATAATAGTCACTTAATAAGACTGCTTCCTAAATCAATTTATGAATGTGAATGAATGAACAAGTCTCCAAGCCCCAGAAGGCAGGAGTCCATGTATTGTCTAAGGTTTTGGCTTTTCAAATTTTTAAATAGAAACATTGGTTGGAACCTAGTAAATGTAATTTGAGGATGATAGCAAATGTTGAAAGTGATGCTGGAAAATAGGTAGGAGAGGGAGGAAATGAGGAATATTCAAATTGAGGGTGAGGTTTTAAAGGGCGATTAGCAGTATAATGTTAGTATGGAAACAATTGTCTCAAAGGCCACCTAGTCTGTTGTTACTGAGTTGTTTCAATTGTGTTTGGCTCTTTATGACCCATTTGGGGTTTTCTTTGCAAAGATATTGGAGTAGTTTGTTATTTCCTGCTCCAGTTCATTTTACAGATGAGGAACCTGAGACAAACAGGGTTAAGTGGCTTGGCAGGGTCACAGAGATGATGAGTGTCTGAAGCCAGATTTGAACTCATGAAGATGTGACTTCCGGATTCTGAGCTCAGTGCTCTGTCCTCTTTACCCGTTAGCTGCCCCTTTGACAATCTAGGTAAACTCCACATGCAGCATCCTCCTGATCAACTAACCTAGTGATTCTATCGAAAAAGAATTGGATAGATTGTAAACAAAAATTGAAGTTGAATTTTGTTCTCTGGAGCTGATTCTGTTTCTTGGGAATTAAAAGGTACCATGAAGAGAATATAGAGATAAAATTTTTCTTTCTAAAGTTAGGGTAAGTAATTTGACCATCTGAGTAGTGGCTCAAGTAGATTTTTCCCCATCTCTTTCCTCCTCCTTCTCAATTCTTTCTCTTTTAATTACTATATTTTTCTTATATTTTATTTTCTCTAGTTTCCTTTTTCAGTGTTTATCCATGTCCCCAAGGAGGTAGACAGCCATGTTCTTTCAGATTTGTATCTTCAATATTCCTGATGACTCATAAGTATTTTTTCCTTTCTCCTTTTCTGAAGGTTATTTAGAAAAAAATATCCAAAGTTAATAGTTGAATGAGGTATTCCTACTTGGCAGCAAGACATGGAATACAACTGACTCCAAAAAATTAAAGAATTACTATCACAGAGAGGGCAATAGAGAGGTCTGTGATGGGTGTGAACAAGCTGTAATATATCACCAATGAGGAACTCTGAAAAAGAGTAAGGAGTAAGGGATAACATTAAGGAATTATATAACAGGAAGCAAAGTTCAGCTTGTTACACAGTAAGAACAGAGATGACGAATGGATAGTTGGAGTAATCTGCCTTTGTAATGCCAGAAACAGTGAGGAAGGTCTTTATATTAGGCAGAGGCTTTCTGGTGAAAATATTAGTTGGGCAGTCATACAGGAAATTGTAGAGGGTAGCTTCTGAATTGATGAGGTCACAGAACCATTTGAGCATTGATAACCTCATGAGCCTATAAATGAAGATATCAAGGATAGCAATAGGCCTCATGTTATGCCA
Source organism: Phascolarctos cinereus (assembly GCF_003287225.1). NCBI lineage: Eukaryota > Metazoa > Chordata > Mammalia > Diprotodontia > Phascolarctidae > Phascolarctos > Phascolarctos cinereus. The sequence continues at coordinate 10,066,436 of NW_027556098.1, forward strand.
AATGAGGATGATTGAAGGAACTTGAGATTTTTAGTCAGAAGGAGGAAAAATTTAGGGGTGGATATGATAGTTGCATTCAAGGCTGTGACATGAAAGATTGTTGAAATGTTCTGCTTTACCCCAGAGGGTAGTGAGGTGACACAGGGGATAGGATGTTAGGCCTGTAGTCAGGAAGACTCATCTTCCCGAATTCAAATCTGGCCTCACACACTTATTAGCTTTGTGACCCTGGGCAAGTCACTTAACCCTGTTTGCCTCAGTTTCCTCACCTGTAATATGAGCTGGAGAAGGAAATGGCAAACCACTCTTGTATGTTTACCAAGAAAACCCCAAATGGTGTCACAAGTTGGACAACACTGAAAAATGACGACAACAACAGTAACAAAGCTTGATCCCAGAGGGCACAGCTAGTATCCATAGGTAGAAGATAAAGAGATAGAATTAATCTTGATATAAGAATTTTTGTTTCTTAATAATTAGGGCTTCATAGAAGTGGAATGGGCTGAATTGAGAGGTAATGTGTTCACCTTCACTGGAGGTATTCAGGCGAAGGTAGATTTAAAGACCTTAGCCAAGGTCTCCCACTGCTTCCAGGCCCATCTCCAGTCATCCTGATCTATATCCTACCACCGGATCCAGATGGCTCTGGAGGAGAGAGTGAGACTGGTAATTTTGCCCAGCCCTCCCTCCGTTAAATCCTATTGACTTGCATGTTATGGCATCACCTCCCTGACACCATGGTCCCTTTGGAAAACAAAGGACAAACAACAACAATAAACTACAATCAAACAAAGGCTGAATGTCATCATGTCAGGTTGTTTGTACAGAAGAATATTGTCCAGGTGTGAGTTCAGCTAGGGCCTCTTAAGATTCAAGGATCTTTTTTATTTTTATTTTTTTAAACAGTTGAAGCAATACTGTAGCCTTCCCTGTAGCAAATTCTTTCCGTCTATTATCTCCACTAGGGGAATAAAGACAAAGTTCAAGTACTGACCAAGACTGGAAAGTTTCCTGAAAGGAATGACATTTTTGTATAAAGAATGGCAGCTTTAGATAGGAGTTTTCTGAGGTAGCCTAATTATTTTTAAATTCCATTACCAGTGAGTGGATAGTATGTGGAACGAAAACCCTCATCATTTTCTACATCACTAAAGTACTTAATCGACATTTGAAAGCATTTTCTTCATTCTTTTAGTATTTTTGTGAAAATGTTTTTGTCTGGGGCTTAACTCTGAGTGAACAAAATGCAATCCTTTCCATGTAGTTGTACCTTCTCTGTGGAACAGATTTGCACTAGGACTCCATCTACAGTTGAAATAATGCTGATGTAAAAAACACAGATATTGGCAACTTTTTGTCAGTTTGGAAACTTAACTGGCAAGCTGTGTTATTTCCATTTAGCTAGCCAGATGAGTATGATATTAAGTAAAGTTTGAACCTGAAGATAATATTATGATAAATTATTAGCTTTTGCCCTTTCTCTTGAGGACCATATTGGACTGTGAAAAAAATAATATTCCTATCTTATGTGATTCTTTTTTTTTTGTCATGCCATAATGCAAAACCATTTTAAGATACTTACTATGAGAAATGAGATCAGTCATTTATATATTTTCTGGGGTCCCAGAACAACACCCTGTCTCTGACTCTGGGAGATATGTTCTACAGTGACCACTGAAAAAGTCCTATAGCTGAATTAATCATGTTATATTAATTTTACATTAAAACTAGCAGCATGTGGTGGGAAGACAGTACTCATAGTATCATATGTAGGTCAACTGTGGATAAAATAGAATTTTTTCAGTCCACGTACCAACTAACATTTATTAAGTGCTTGATACACTGATTGATTATAATAATATTCTTATCCTAAATAATTGACATCCCTCCAATACTTCCTCCCCTTTTTAGATGGCCTATTATCCCTATGTTTATAATTTGAAAATTCTTAAGCTTAAGAGTGATTCTCCTGGTTATTTAGCATAAGTATTTTTCAAAATATACTAGCTACTTATATAATCAAAAGATTGAGTTAAGTCTTTCTAAATGCTATCCTTTTTTAAATGCCCAAATTTACATGGGGATCGATGCGGGGAGGGAGGGAACCATGCAAGTTCGAACTTCAGATTTTGAGACTTAGACCAATACCTTGGGGTAGCATAGCATATTTATTTTGGGATATACTATTTTTCTTATATAAATGAGGAAAAAGTTTCATAGGTATAGTAAAGTATTTTACTTTCTAGACAAAGAAGAAGCAGTTATGTAAGTGGTATATTTTCATTTGTGAATACAGATATGACCAAAAAGTTCAATAACCAACTTGAGATATGCATGAGACACTAAAAAATATAATCGTGGGTTTAAGGGATATGTTTCTAACCGTATTTGAAAGTGTTGGCTGATGAAATGAAATACCCAAAGTAAATTATTTTCTCCTTGAAACTATTATAGGAAAAATTTAAAATGAAGCGTGATCTCAAAAGATTGTAGATATATGCCAGTACTTTTGTATTCATATCTAATGAATATATTTCTAAATGGTAGACTCTATTAAATCTATCCCACATAAGACATAGGATCAAAGAGGACTTTGATTTGTTGGTAACTTTATTTCTTTTCTCTTTTCACTGATTCACAGGTGGTCAAGTTCATCTCATTTCTGGCTATAAAGATGTGGGAAATTGTAAATAAATGATTGATTTCAAGTATAAATTAACTACATCATATGTGAAAAAAAAAACTGTGCCAGACTCTTAGGTGGCCTGTTGATGTATGCTCCCATATGCTCTATAAAGAATGTGTCCATTCTTCAGGTTATCATTTTTTTAAAAGAATGAAAAGCAAGGCTCTCCATTAAGTCGTTAAGGAGAATTCATCTATAATACTTTGGCACCATCAATCGGTTTCCATCCTCAGTAACTTAAAATCATCCTCTATTCCCCCCTTGCAATTTTTCTGCTGCCTGATTTGCGACAAGCTGACAACCTCTTCTTCTCTTGGTGACTTTGAAGAGGATAATGGTGTCCAAGAAGAGAAACTATAGTGCAGTAATAAAGAGTTGTAATATGAATAGTATTGATAGCAAAGTCACCTAAATCATAAATTACATATCCAGTTTAATATATGTACAAACATATTTGAATCAAGATATTGTTTCCAAATCATACATTCCTAAGACTGGAGCAGAGATACCAATATGTTTATAGCAGAAAAACACCTTAGAACAACAACAGTAATAGTAACGACAGTAATTTATGTAGTGCCTTGAGGTTTGCAAAGTGCTTTTATAAACATTATTCCACTGATACTTACAACAACCATGAGGAGGCACGAGCTATTATAAATTCCCATTTTACTAATGAGGAAACTGAAAGAGACAGAGCTTAAGTGACTTGCCCAGGATCACATAGCTAGTAAGTGTGTGAGGCAGGATTTCAATTCAGGTCTTCCTGACTCCAGGTCTTGGCCACCTAGCAGCTTATATTAGAGAATAATACATAGAATAATAATTTGCCAGTAGTTTCCGGCCTTTTGTGTATCAGGATCCCTTTTTAATGTTGAAAAAATTTGTAGGCATCCACATAGCTTTATTGATTGATAAAATATAATTTTTAAACATTTTTTTAAAAGTTTGAGTTCCAAGTTCTGTCCCTCCTTTCTCCCTTTCCCTACCCCCTATCTGAGAGAGTAAGCAGTCAAATATAGGTTATATGGGTGCAATTGTATATAACAGATAAAATATAATTATAAAAGACTTATGAGAAGCACCTAGTTTCTGAAGAGTTGCTCATCTGCATTGACCAAGAAATTTCCTCCCTGAAAGCTCCATATGTTGATGAAATTAGAGATCCAATAAATATATTTATTAATTCCATAATGCTTTTAAATGAATTAATATTTTATTCATCACAACAGTATCTATATACATTTGAAAAACAAAGCTATATGTATGTATGCAAGAAACTATCTTTTCAGTATACAGAAGATATGTTTGTGAAATAAAGACCAAGATGTCAATACTTTATGGACATGTGAATTCCCACACTATTTGCAAAATAACTCTGTGGACCCCTGAAGTTCACAGATTGGAAAGCATTGGTCTAGTCCAAAGTGGTACTATTAGAGAAAAGGAAATGAACCCATAAAAACTGGATAATTTGTCCAATGTCACATAGTTAGGTTACAGTAGTGTCAGAACAAGAACCTAGGTCTTTCTTTCCTGAGGACCATAGAAGTTGTGTGTGTGTGATTTGGGGGGGGGGGGTGTTTCACAGTCACATAACTAATTAATAGACTAGCCAGTACTAGAACTGGCTCTTCTAAATCTCCTCAAATCTACTTCAAAGTGGAAACTATGGTCAAGAATTACACATAATTACAAGGCATGGAGGCATAGGATCTACACTGAGTCTTGAACCCAGATCTTCACGACTCCAAGGCTGGTTTGCTATCCACTATACCACATGTATTCTCACTGTAGGCATGGTATTTTTAAAAAAGTCTATTGTTGCCTGGTCTTATAACTTCCTTATTATGAATAACATTATTCCTATGGGAAAATGCATTCCAAATAATGAACTTTCAGGGCATAACCCTTTCATAAGTTGAGGAGACAGCCTGGATAGAAAAATGTCAGTCAGGACTTTGTTGTGGGTTAATGAACCAACATCTCCCAGACCTTCAAAATAATTTGGCAAACCATTCAATATGTTTAGTAACCAAGGCTAAATCAAATGGAAATGGAAAATTAATGCTTTCTTTAAATCTTAGGCATGTTTTCTTCTGCATTCACTATGAATACAAATTTATGGTCATAAATCATCACATTTAAGAAAAATACCCTGACAAATATATTGGTGGTTTGAGAATGTGCACGCTGGTTATTACATGTGGTCTGCCTGCTGAGGTTCTGTAGTGCCACAGTGATCTGCTATTGGAGTGTAAGATGTCAGTTCTTATTGCATATCAGGAAGGAAACTAAGAATCGTTCTGTGACCCCATAACATGTGATATATTAGTCAATATGTCTATATCTGTGTGTGTATATGTACATGTACATATATATGTATATGTACATGTACATATAAAACTATTTAGAACTACATAAATTATGTAGAAGTATTATTTTATTAGTACAAAATAGAATTATATCTAGACATAACATGGAACAAAATCTAGAAGTGACTGAACACTAATATTTGACCACCTCATTACTTTTGAGGAAGCAGGCTATGAGTTAGATTGATGACCTGTCATATAAGGGCTCGTGATTAATCAGTGCCAGAACTTGGACTCAAACTCAGGTTGTCTAATGTCAGATCCAGTATTCTTTGTATTACGCAATTCTTCTCCTTAGAGTTCTCCCATCTCCTTTATTTATATAGAGTTGAAGTGGGCACTCTTTTTTCCATAATTAACTCTGTGATTAGTATAAATATCATTAGTGTAATGAGGCTGGGGTGGACCAATCCTTAGGGCAAGTAAACCCATCGAAGGTTTGGGAGATGTTGCTTTTCATGATGCTTGCCTAAGAGGCTGGTACTACATGATGACAAAGTTCTCTTATTGAGTAGTGACCCAGAGCAAGTGATGACTCAGTAGTTTCTGAGTCTGAAGTGAACTGGTATACAAAACACGTGACCCAGTGATCTCTCAGTCACGTTTTCCTTCCTGGTGTTGAGTGAGGCAACAAATGCTTTGAGTAGTCAGATGGCATACAGGCCAGCCATCATATTTCCATGAGCGCATGGTATTTGTTTCCTTTGTGTTTATTCCGTCCTGACCTGAATATTCTGAAAAAAGAATAGTCTGGTGACTGTGAATTTGAGAGTTCCAGAGGTCTCATCAGAGCCATTAGAGGCCCCACCTACAACTGAATTCAATATCAATGTCCATCAGAGTTAATAGTAGTAGTCCCAGGAGTCACAACATAACTGAGGAGAAATTTTGAAGTGGAAGTGTTTGACTATCTAACTTGTGAGCATTGAAGTCTGGTAATTTTGCAAGGTGCTAGATATAGCAAAATCAGGGACATCTTGCTATTTTTTTTTTCTGGAATCTAAGCAGCACTGGCAGAGAAGTGTGGCCACCCAAGTGGTAATGGTCAATTACAGAGGCAGAAGATTCAGGAAGCATGACCCTTGAAGATAGAAAGGATACATATAGACTAGAAAGTCAGGGACACTTGAAGAGGGAAAATAGAGCTTCATTCAAGGAGAACTTCCTGAGAATTTGATAAAGAAAAGGACTTCCAGTAATCAGTAACTTGGAAATTATCCCTTTGCCTCATGTGTTCTCTATGTGTGTGCATTGCTACCATTGTAATGTAAGCTTAAGCCCTTTTCCCCCAGGGACTTTGTATGTGCTGGAGGTAAGTGTAATTCAATTTTGATCGGAATGTTTTGTACCAAGTGTTCTTTTGATACTACCTTAGTAACCACTGTTTATAATAGCTAATTTTTACACAAATACTTTGGCAAATCATTCATGAGAAGCATCCGAGTCGGGGCTTATGAGAGAATTAGAAACAAAGACCCTTTGGGCTTCTCCTAGAACTCTGATGGGGGGAGTATTTGTCCTTCATTCTCTGGGAACCCAGGCTAACAATGCAAAGGGGAATTGTTACATTAAGAATCCAGTTATGAGACCTGAATACACTTCAAGCAGAAAAGGAAATGGAATGTTGACCTGAGCCAAGGCCCCTGTGATACCAAGGTTCAAAGGAAAGACTGATAGATAGGCAGACAGATATAAGTTTGCTTTGGTCTCCCTAACCTTTAAATTCTGGGTTATTCTTTTTGTTTTCATGTTCTCGGGTTACCTGTAGAAAAATAAAAAACACTTAGTGAGGTCTCATTTTTAATTTAGGAGGATGCAATGACTGCTGCTGGTCAGATATAGTTGATCCATCCCTTCCTTTAAAGGGCTATAACTTGCCTAAAATACATACTATTACGGGTATCCAAAGTGAAGTAAAAATAAGATAGTATCCAGTTACTTTAAAACTGAAATATCATCATTCTTATTTAGAACTCAAATAGTTGTCTTTGACAAAAGATCTGAACAATAAAAAAAATGGGTAAAATTTTGCTTGACTTTGACATGACTTTTATTCATTATCTAGTATATTGTAGAGGGATTCTTGTGCAGTTATGGATTGGGTTAAATCAAAGATGAGAGAAACACACATTGAGAAAGTTTTAATGAAATAAATAAAAATAAAATAGGACATAGAAATGTTAATATGAGGTTTTCTAAATCAACATGTGGTCTGCTTTTTGTTATTCAGTCATTTCAACTGTGTTCAACTCTTCAGGATCCTGTTTCAGATGTTATTAGCAAAAATACTGGAGTGGTTTGTGATTGTTTTCTCTAGCTCATGAATAAGCTGAGACAAACAGGGCCAAGAGACTTGCCCAGGGTCATACAGTCAGTAAGTGACTGAGGCTTGAATTCATGAATAAGAATGCTTCTGATTGCAAGCTCAGTGCTCTATCTACTCATACCACTTAGCCGTCTTGTGACCTGCAGGAAGCCTTATTTATGGTTTAGTGCACCCCCCCCCACTTTCTATTTGAGTCTCAATGGTGTCAAGTCCTTCTGACTCTGAGATTCTGAGATACTATGCTGAACTTTTAAAATGAGTAAATTGAAGATTAGAGATATGAAGTAATCTGTCACTTCTGACATAGCTATTGTTCCAGAGCAATGGCTGGTATCCATCTATGGCGTTCTTCTCTCTTCAAGGTTGTCAATAAACGTTAATTGAATTGAATGGACCATAAATTATTTATCTTATCAAACTCTATATAGGAATCATGATGTAAATTAGTGCTTCCACTTTCTTGGAAGCTCGTAGACAAGCCATTTTTCATGGGTATTTTTTTGGTAGGGAGGCAGCTATTTATACATAAATAGTAACCTCTGTGTAAGAATAAAAATAGTATTCTGTGGATGTGATCCAGTTGAGGGTTTAGAGGCTAATGATAACCACACTAGGGGCCACAAAGAAAGAAGGACTTAGTCTTTCATGATGACAAGTTGGAAAATACATGAAATGTAATTTTTGTACTAGTTTGAACTCTTAATTAGCATAGCTGTTAAATATAGCCTTAAGTGTTTTTAAATCTAATAATAATTATAATAAATAACTAGCATTTATATAATATTTTAAAGCTGCAGCGTATTTCAAATATATTATATCATTTGGTGACAACAACTAGGTGAGATAGGTACAGTTATTATTCTCACTTTACAAATGAAGAAACTGAATCTGTGAAGGTTAAATGACTTGCTCAGGGCCACAAAGCTAGTTGGCAGTAGAGATCTGCTGTAGGATTTGAACTCAGGTCTTCCTGGCTCCAAGTTTAGCACTCTATCCACTGCACTGCCAAAAAGCCAACTTTATCATGTTGTATATACCATATTTTATATACAGGGCAATTTTTTTCATTGTACATGAGATTTTAAATAGAAGCTGTTTGCTATAAATGACATCAGAATTTTTTTCTTACTTTTTAAAAGGAAAGCCTGAGAGCCTAACAGGACAATAAGAATGTTCACTTCCATGTTATAATTTGAGATCATGATTCCTCCATACTTAAATTCATTACTCAGCTAGGTGGCACAGTAGCTAGAGTGCTGGAGTGGGACTCCGGAAGGTCTGAATTGAAATCCAGCCTCAGAAACTAAACTAGTTATGTGATCCTAAGCAAGTCACTTAATCTGTTTGCCCCCGTTCATTCATCAGTAAAATGAGAATAATAATAACACCTCCCTTTCAAGATTGTTGTGAGGATTAACTAATATAATCATTATAAAGTACTTTGCACAGTGCCTAGCGTATACTTAGCTCTATATAATACAATCTTATTATCATTGTTATTATTGTTATTGTTATTGTTGTTATTATTATTATTATTATTATTTTATCTCAATTAGATTTTTTCATCATTGAGCAATAAACATTTATTGATTGCCTACTAATGTAAGAGCTAGTAGAGCATAGGAGAAAGAATGCTGGACTTAGAGATAGAAATCCTGGGTTCAAATCCTGGTTTTGGTTTTGTTGCTTAAGAGCTTTGTATCAGTAGGAAAGCTATTTGGATTCTTTTAGCCTCAGTTTCCTCACCGGTAAAACTGCAGTAGTAAGACTTGTACTTAATATCTCCCTTTCTACATTACTGTAAAGGAAGTGATTTTTAAATCTTAAAGACCTATATAAATGTGTGTTATTATTGTACTCACTGCTTTACTAGGCTTCATCAGGAGAAAACATGGTATCATGCCATAGTATTGGAGTGATGCCAGAAGACTTGAGTTCTTGTCCTGGATCTGCTCACAATTTGAAAGGATCCTATGTCTCAGCATTGATGGAGGATCTGCAGGAAATGAGTGAGATTATCACTCGAGAAGAGGAGGTGGGAGGTGCTCAGCTGTAGCTTCCTCCTCTTACCAGTTTTGAGCTGTAAAAGGGAACAGAATAGGTGGAAAAGGTAGGAAGTACGTCCACCTGCTGGCTCCAATCTCTGTCATGATATCTGAATTTTCTTACCCTAAATAAAGGAGGTTTTAGTTGGGGAGGGGAACCAGGGAAATACGTGAGTGTAGACACACATTTGTGTGCATTCACTACATGTGTCTGGCTACATGCATGTGTATGCACACATATGTGTATCGAGTGTGCATATATAACATCACACACATGTACATGCATGTATGTGTACATACACATGCACGTGTATGTATTCGGTGTGTGCACACACATGTGGTGTGAGTGTACATGCATACATATATGATGTGTCTGTATATACATATACCTCTGTATATACATGTGTCTATATACATATGTGTATATACATGTATAATGTATGTACATGTATATATTTATACACATGCATATGTGTAAGTGTATATATGTTTCTTTGTATATATGTATGTATACATGTGTATAAGACAGTTAACCTTTTCCTTTTTCAGGAGAGGGTTATCTGTACTATGCTTTCATCCATGTAGGTAAGAGTCTCAAGGTACTTCTTTCCAATACACATCCATAACTGCTCTACTACATCTTGCCTTGAAGAGAGATGCCTGAGAGGTTAATTCAGGGAGGGGAACTGTATAGCCCAGTACGGAGCCAGAATTAGCCAATGAGGGACATGTATCCAGGTCGTCCTAACTGAATATTTAGTGAACTACACTGTTTCTGAACAATTAAGGAGTCCTAGTTTGGCGTGGAATAGTTACATAAAAACGTCATACATAATAGTTTTTTAAATAATTCATAGGAATCTTTGGAAAGTAGTTTCTGAAAGGAAAAAAAAATGAGAGAAATGAGAACAGTATCTTCCCTGTGCTTTGTGTCCCTGGAAACAAACTTTAGCAAATGCATATTTTCTTTTTTCTATTAGGAGACTGGGTAGGGAGGGAGAAGAGGAAGAAAAGCTAGGAAGAAGAAGTGGGGAAAGGAAGAAGGTGAAAGGGAGAATAAAGAGAATTAAGAGGCCAGGGAAAGAAAAGGAGTGTCAGGAAGGGAAGAGAGATAAGAGAAGCTGTTTTTAAAATATTGTCACCAATACTACCCTTTCAATTTGCTGTGAAAATAATTGAAAGAATGATTTTCTTAAGGAGCCTGAAATACATATCCTTTCTATTTAGTAACTGCAGCAATAAAAATAAAGAACTTAACATTTTGCTTGGCCTTGTAAAAGTAAAGCAACAGAAAATGGCCCCAGGGAGGTTAATGACAAGACAGCTCAGATTCATTCCTTTAATGCTTAGCTACAATTCTGAAAGAAACTAGGAAATGTCATACAGTAAATCACCCCCAACCATTCCTGAACCATAGACCTGTGAAAGGGTGGCTTGAATATCTGCTGCACATCTCAAAGTTTAATGAAACAGGCTGTCACTCAGCTAACTTCATCAAACTGGCACCTAATCCATCCCAACATAGTCCAGCATTCTGAGGATTATCAAAATAATGATAGGAAGACTCTCTGTGGAATGGTAGTATATTGATGTCACAGTTTGCAGGGACGTACCCATCAGTTAATAACAGCCTTTTAGAATTAGAATGCACCTTAGAAGCCACCCAGTCCTTCATTTTGGGGGGAAAAAGTGAGGACCAGAAAGGTTTCCAGTGGCAGAACTGGGACAGGAACTTGGGTCCCCTCATCCCCATCCCTGTGCTCTTTGCATTACACATAGCTCAAGGTTTGTAAAATACTTTGTCAGCAACAACCTTGTAATAGGCAGTATAATTCATATGATTTCCATTTTACAGATGACAAGAATGAAGAGACCTCAAAAGAGGGAAATTAACTTAAATAGGATTACACAATTACTAAGTGTCAAAGGCAAGATTCAAACCCAGGTCTGTTGATTTTAAGTCAACTTTCTTTTTTGTATGTTACAGAATCTATGTTTTGACATCTTTCTTACGAGTGCTGTGGAAAGCTACAAAGGAAATTCTAAAGTGTTCTCCATTACTTTGAATTTGGCATATGATTCATGTTTGGTAAAAATGTTTTGCTTATAACAACCCTATGAAGTAGGCAATGTATTAGCTAAGGTCAATTTTACAGATGGGGAAACTGAGGCCCTAGGAGGTACCAATGACTTGGTACAGCCAGATGTGGGCAGAAAATAACAATATCTAGCACTTTGCTTGATGAAAATTTCAATTTATTAATGAAGCTCTTCCTTTGTAAGATGACTACATAAGTCTTAGGCATTACAAGTAAATCTCACTATTTCAACTCTTCCAACTTATAATCTATATTGACTCGGGAAGGAGTTAGGCTTGATGTTATGTTACTGAGGTAAATTCTTTCTTCTGATTATAAAATAATAATGTATAATATGTTGTTTATATTCTTGTTATGCAGTTTGTTGATTCAGGCTGGCATTCCCCCAATGTTAGTCTGAAATAGTGAGATTTTTAGTATCTTTCATTTTTATAGCAGAACTTGTGCTTCCTATGTCTTTATTCTGCAGAATATAGCATCATAGGAAACTGTAGGACGTGTTTCTAAGCTATTATTATCATCCCTCTTCATAAGTCATTTTTATAGTTCAGGATTCAGTGTTCTGCGGTTAAATCCACATTAGTGTTATGTGTTCATAGTTTATCAAGTAATTCTCCATCCATATGAATCAGCCTCATTGCAAAATTAAACTTCATGTAAGTATAAAAAATGTCCCTTCTATCCTATTCATGCAATACTTGAAAATAACATTTGTAAATTTTAAGGGAGTAAGGCAAGTAAGTAAATGGAAAATATGAGAAGTTAGGTAAGGAAAAGGAGAATACAAGAGATTAGGTGTTCTTTAAATTTCACAGTGTTATGAGATAAACAGCCTCCCTTTTGTACCTCCATAAATACTTATGTTCTCCCTTCCATGCATTTGCAAAACTTTCTTAAAGAAATGATTTGGAAAACAATAGAGATAAAGCTACATTACTGCATTTTAATGTGGCACTATAAAAGTGGTATTTAAAAAATCCAACTCCTAACAAGGCTAGTAAAATTGAAAGAGAGAAATGTCACTATTAGCCCAGTTGTGCTGGTGTCTGTTTAATACTGAGCTGTGATGTTGCTATGGCATCTGACTTATGAGTGCATAGCAACAGAATGCATTCAGTGATTCAGCTTGATAAGAGAGGAAATGAACTCACCATTTCCCTTTTCCCAAAATTAAACTGAGATAGCCAAAAATCCATTTTGAGATGAAACATACACCAATATGTTCTGCTGGATAAAAGCAAACAGAGGGGGAAAAGGTTGTTAAATGAAATGCATATGTCGTGTGCTTTCTTATGGATGCATAATTGATGCTGAGAAATTCTCAACATCTGTATTAGCTCTGCTTGTCTTATTTGTGTGTGATGGTACACTCAGCCACCTAAGCTGTGTGGATGAGGCAATGATTATAGATCTCTTGGCAAATGTGAGATACTACATGAAGGTTTATAGTTAGAAATATACATAATACGGTACTAATGAATGTCAGTTTTGACATTTTTTTAAAAGAATGAAACACTTTCAGCCTGCTGTGAAAGGAAAATTCTTTTCTGCATGATAGTCCCCCAAGGGAAGGGTTATTTCTTGCCAGCATAACATATGAAGCTTAGTCACTATTGGCTTCACTGAGAGAAGAGGGAAGTTAATGGTGGGAATGTGGTTGTGGGAAAGAACTCTTATAGAAAGTGAAGGCTCTTGAAGTGTTGAGTGGGCTCTTGTGATGACAAACACAAGCTGACTTATCTATCCCAAGTCTGTTACATTTCCATCCCATATAGTTCATTTGCAAAAATAGGAAAGCATTATGCTCACCATCTCCCTTCACTTAGTTTTTAATGTTTCCTTTCTGTTTTGTAGGAGGAAATTGCTTGCTCTCTTCCCAGGTTCCATTTACTTTCTTGATGTAACTAAGAAAATAGAGTAATATTTGGTCTCCCTTTTTTTCCCCCCTCTACTTTCTTAGTTATTAAGATAAGAGCTCTTCTAACCTTCTTCCACCCTCCCCATCCCATTAGAGACTTGGTTTTGACTTTAGATCATCAAATAACATCCCAACAAACATGATAAGGCATTATCATCTGAAAGCCAGAAATTTTAGCTTCAAGCCCCCTACAGTGTGTCTTAATCTGTCCTTCCTTGAGAAGAAATAAATTCTTGTGATCCTGCCTTTGCCACTTACTACCTGTGTGGTCTTGGGCAAATCACTTGATTTCTCTGGGCCTCACTTTCTTTATTTGCAAAACAAGGGAATTGGACCAGATGTCCTCTACCTACAAATCTATGATCTCATGTTAGTGTTTGGTAGGGGTATATGGAAGGGAAGTAGTTGTAGTGAATAGATGTGTCATTTTATGGGGAGCAACAGTGGTCAACTCTGACAAGTTGTAGCAATGGGGGTATGGCAATGATAACTGGATAGTGAAAATCAACCTGTGCGTCACTGTTGGCATATGTATGTGCCTTGGGTTGTTGGCCTCTATTCTCTCTCAAGAAATAAAAACAATTCTTCTGCTTATGCCTGTCATACTTAAAAGAATCAGTCCAAACTTCTCATTTTAGAAGTATTTGGGGTCAGCCAGATTCTTTCCCTTTAAACTTGTTAGAGCCTTATTACTATTGTATGCTGATGTCTGATTAGTAATGTGGAATAGGTGGAACCCTTGTGGGAAAGTGAACATGTCATCTGTCACTTGATAATAGTATAGTTCTTATACTTTACACATACACACACACACACACATACATACATACATATATAAATATTTAGACTTAGACTTAGACCTTCCATCCCTCTTAGTTCATTCCTTTTTAGGGACCCTATCATGCTCCTTAAGGATGTGCCATAGCATACAACTGGTTGTTGTTGTCTGTTCTTTGTTCTTGAAAAGGACCATGATATTAGGAAGGTGATGTCATGACTTTCAAGTGAATTGGATTTAAGTGAATGAGAACTGCTCAGTGTTACCACCCTCACTTTCTCCTCTGGAGCCATCTGGGTTCAGTGGCAAGATATAGATCAGGATCACTGCAGATGGCCACAGATGCAATGGGAGATCTTGGCCTTTTTAAGCTAAGGTCTTTCTGGGTTTTTACATTGATGAGACAACACTCATTCCATGATTAAGGCTAGGTTTTTGTTGTTTGTCCTTCATTCTTGAAGTGTGTGTTCTATACACACACCCACCCACACACACACACACACACACACACACACACACACACACACACACACGAAATATATACATGGAGTTGCTAGTCTGGTGCAGATGAATGAAGGAGTCAGTAGAAGGTAACAAAAACCTAGGTGAACAGAGGATAGCAGAATCCTGGCTGAGCACTTATATAAAGTTATTGTTGCTGTCAGTGATCTCCACTCCAGAGGAGCCCAGGTGTTTGATAGAGGTGTAACGAGAATCAGGGGTGTATGGGGCATCCAGAGAAGACTAGCACCTCTGGTTAAAGGGCTTTCCAAGCACTTTTCAGGGCTGCTCATCTAGTTTTGATGCCCACCTTTACCCAATTCTCACCTGTGGCTCCAAGAAGCTGTAGCCTGTGCAGCGGCCACACCCTTGTAAAACCCTTTCAGCAGAAGTGCTCGACCAGGTTGCGGATGACCAATAGGCTTCAAGCTAGTGAAGACTTCCCTTTGT
The DNA here is from genome assembly GCF_003287225.1 of Phascolarctos cinereus. NCBI lineage: Eukaryota > Metazoa > Chordata > Mammalia > Diprotodontia > Phascolarctidae > Phascolarctos > Phascolarctos cinereus. The sequence continues at coordinate 10,081,614 of NW_027556098.1, forward strand.
GGAATGGGTAGATGAGAATAATTTGTTTCAATGACCATGAATGGTAACTGAAGCAGGCAGAGGTTTTTTTTTTCATTATTTAATATTTTTTTCACAATTACATGTAAAAATAAGTTTAACTTTATTTTCAAATTTCAAGTTCCAAATTCTCTCCTTCTCTTCCTGCCACACCTCATTGGTAAGGCAAGCAATTTGACATTGATTATACACGTATAGTCATGCAAAACATATTTACAAGTCGTTCTTTAAAGAAAACAGACAAAAAACAATCCAAGAAAAATAAGGAAAGTAAAGAAAAAGTATGTTTGATTTTCATTTAGGCTCTACCAGTTCTTTCTCTTGATATGGATAACACCTTTCATCGTAAGTCCTGCAGAATTGTCTTGGATCATTATATTGCTGTGAAGAGCCAAGTTATTTGTAGTAGGTCATCATAAAGTATTGCTGTTACTGTATACAATGTTCTCCTCATTCTCAGGCACAGTGTTTAGACCTTGGTCATACACTGAAGACACCAAAGTCATCCACTCCACCCCATGCCATTGCCAGTTGAGCTGACTTTTGTCTTGCCATTAAACTTTATGACTCTGAAATAGAGAGTGAAGTTGAGGACCTTGTGCCACTTTGCCTCACTTAAATACAATTCATGTGCAAGTCAAGACATCATCCTGTGATGTCATTGGTCCTCTTTAAAAAAAAAAAGAGGGGGCAGCTAGGTGGCACAGTAGATAGAGCACTGGCCTTGAAGTCAGGAGGACCTAAGTTCAAATCAGGCCTCAGACCAAACAGTTTACACTTGCTAGCTTTGTGACCCTGGGCAAGTCACTTAACCCTAATTGCCTTAAAAAAAAAAAAGAAAGATGAATAGCTCAATTAAGTTGCTGGCAGTATTAATAGAAGTTTAGTATGTAGATCAAGCAATAGTGTGCTATTTGTACTATACTATGCATTGGTCAGAACATATTTGGAGCATAATTTCCATTTCTGGAAGGATATTGTAGATAGAGCACCGCCCTGGAGTCAGGAAGACCTGAGTTCTCATCTGCCCTCAGACACTTAACACTTGTTAGCTTTGTGACACCGGGTAAGTCACTTAACCCTGATTGCCTTGCAAAAAAAAAAAAGACATTGATAAAATATAATGTTCTGAGGAAGATAATTTAGGCTAATAGAAGTGTGCAACCCACATTATAAGAGAGGGGTAAGAGAAATAGAGATGTTTATTTGGAGACAAGAAATCTTAGGCCATGATAACTGTCTTCAAACATTTGAGGGCCTGTGATGTAGAAGAAGAGATAGACTTATTCATGATCATTCAGAATATAGATAGATATGGAAAGGACCACAGAAGTTATGTGGTTGAACCCCTCATTTTACAAATGAAGAAAAGGAGGCCAAGAGAGGGATAAATGACTTGGCTAAGATCACCCAGTAAGCAACAGATGGTAAGATTTGAATGCAGTTTCTTTGATCACCATGCCAATGTTGTTTCTATTTTACCATGAAGTCAAGAGGTAGAAGTTATAGGGAGACAAATTTTAGCTCAGAGTTTGGAGGAACTTCCTAATCATTAAAGATGCTCTAAATATGACTGAATACTTAAGATCGTGAGCTCGCTAAAATAAAAGTGTGGAGCCAAAAACTAGATATCTTATTGACATCAAATTTTTTTTCGATATTCATTTTTGATTTTTGATTATTGATATTATCATTGATATCATAGTATGGAATTTTTTTTATTTGTAGGGAGTACCCATTGAATACAATGCTTGGAAGTCAATAGCTACTTAATAAATATTGTATCAAATAACCTATGGCCCCTTTCAGCTCTATGATTTTTTCATTTGGTTAATTCTACTTTGGCTGGATTATGGATGGTGAGAAGTCTCTGGGACACTTCCCTGACTGTTATCTTCATCAGCACTGGAGATACAATAATAATCTCTCTACTTTGTGAGTCATAGTAAAAAGTTCCCTTATTGCCATTTCTGTTTAAAAAGTATTCACGTAAGCGAGTTCCAGTTCCATTTTTACTCACTGTGATCTGTGACCATGCTATGAAAAAAGGAATAGACATTTAAATCTAGAATAATTGTCTAGACAACCCCAAAATAGCAGTTCACAGGTGCAAAGGAAGCTGAAAATTCAGAACTATAGCAGTAGGATACTTATCCAAAAGCCTTATTTGAACTATCACTCTCTATTTTGGCAGATGAAAATGTCAAGGAGATTAACCTCTGAAAATTATTTTTATTAATTGCCCTAAATGACTCACCTAATTTGAAGAAGGTATCTATGTGTGTAAAGTAAAATGAAGAATCAATGTAATTATTCGGGTAATTGAAAAGCAAGTCTCTTGGTCCTGAAATTTCAAATCCAGCTAACTGAAGTAAGTGTTTGCTTTTTCTAAAATTATCTAGATATTTGATGTAATTCCTCATTTCCACTTAGTTTTGGGGGCTCTGTTTCCTTATGTGCTATTATAGGGTCTTAAACTAGTCAAAATAGTTGACAATAAACTTTAATATTAAAGAAGGACATCAGAGAAGATGAAATATATTAGCTCATGTCAACAGGCCATCCAGGCAATTGTTGGTGAACCTGTCGTTGTTTGTGAGTAGTTTTGCTTTTCAAACTACAAATTAGGTCAGGTCTAGATCTCCAGGAGAACAAACACAATTACACTATTACTCTACCACCATGTACTGATAATATACAAGCTCTTCATGGTACTGGCCAAAAAAATGCAAGTTTGTATGGAACCAATTAGCTTTATTGGCCACCCAATTTCCCCATTTCTTGAACATTGTGGTGAAACTTTTATTTAGACTGATGTGTTTTATTTCTGTGGTTAAGTCTTGCTATTTTGATAGTATTTGCTAAAGAGCAAAATGGAAAGAAACAAATGTACACTTCAATTGTCTCTGTTTAGAAAGAAGCGTGGGACAGTATGACAGACTCCTATTAAGGGAGTGGTAGTCAGAAGGAGACTATACCCAGAATGGATAGGAGTAGGTCAGGTTATTTCTGAAGTTATTACACTGATAGGAATTTGTTTCTGTAGGAAAAGGTGGATTCGTGGGGTCACCTAATAATATACAGAGAGAGTAGGGCTGAACCATGGACATAATACTATCAACAAAAGAAAATAAAAAATCTGTGAAATACATTTAGGAAGGATGAACCAGATGGCTTAATACAAAATAGACAAATCATAAGCTCATAGATCTAGAATTAGAAAATCTGGAACTCACAGGCCAATTTTATTTCATGGATAAGGAAATTGAGGCCCAAAGTGGAAAGGTGACTTTCCCAAGATCTCATAGGTAGTGCAGGAAATGGGATTTGAGCCTAACTCTTCTGACTCCAAAGGCAGTATTGTTTTTCTAATAATTGTAATTAGAACTATTTTATCAATATGATGTGACTTAACTTTTCATGACAATTTTCATTGAGTTTGGAACATTGATGATTAAAAAAAAATTGTACCTTTCAGCAGCCCTTTCACCATGCCTCATTGTGAAGTGGAAGTGTTACAGGATTTTTAAAGACTACACCTAAAGGGTGTAAGCTCTGGCAGGTCCAACGAATGTTGAGTTGATCACAGACTCTTTTCCTTTTCTTATAGGATCAGTGTAGCTAAATTTCAGAGGGACAGAAAGGGGATGACTTTTTTGACATAGTAACCCTCAAGACAAATCTACCAAATGTTCGAGGGTTACAGTCTTTGTTGGTGGATAGAGTGTGCACACAGATGAAATCATGAATCCCTGCAATATTGAAATAAGTTTTAAAACAAACAGTTTTCGATTCCTTTTAAAATTAGCATTAGTCAGAATTCCAGGGAGGCTTTATCTGGTATCAAGTTGCATGGCAGTAGCACAGCCTAACTTGTAAACAATTGCTATCAATATCCTTCACCATCTCCTACTAGTTAATTACAGCAGCAACAGATAATAAAATTTTTCTAGAAAGGAATTTTTAAAATGTCAATAAGACAAACCTAATAAATTGAAAAGTATAATAAAGAGGGAGCGGTGACTTTCAGACCCTAGATTGGTTTTAGCCTTGGTTGAACTCTGGCTTTACTAATTAGTACCTCTGAGATTTGGAGAAAATCTCTGGGCCTTGGTTTCTTCGTTAGTAAAAGCAAATAGTTTGGACTAGATGACCTCAGAGGTCCCCCTCCCTGCTTTAAATGTCATGATCCTATGTGTAATAAAGTTGGGGAAGATAACTTTAGGAAAACTAGTTGAAACAATATTAGAGATGACTTTAAATTCTAAGATAAAG